>NC_035442.2:122203421-122860643 GCF_002127325.2 Helianthus annuus | reverse complement strand
CCCAGATTGCTGACCTCCAACAAGTTGCCTGTGTTAAAGGAATCTCAAGATAAGCTGATCTTGAGGAAGGAGGCTCCGGAGCCACCAAGGTTGATGCTGCCAAGTGCTGATCAACTTTGACCTATGAGGAAGCATTGAGATCAACCCAAGATGCCAAGGTCTCTGCTGCAATAGCTATGTACAAGATCCAGCTGCCAAATGGCTATGGAGGCTCAGGATCGTGGCTTTCGACAGGAGCACATGGGACGTGGAGGGGCTGGAAGGCCGAGGCTGGCAGAGCTAGGAGATTGATGAAGAGGCCTGAGGAAGAATCCCGATAGCTTGAGGGTGGAGGTGCTGGGCAAGGATCATGGGGAGAGGGCAAGTGGAGCCGGTGGGTTGATGGTGCAGCGAAGGATTGAGCTGCCAGATGGGGCAACTGATGGCGAAATTTCGAGGGACTTAAGCCGGAAGCCCAATTTTTTTTGTTTAGGTTGGTGTGTTTGGTCAAAAATCACACAAGGATAATGCAACCAAACTCTTTGTAAACGGGGAATGATGCTTGATATGATGAGCAAAGTAAAGGATCACTATAATGATAATTGCACAAGTGACACAAGGATTTATACGATGAAAAAGCCCTTGATCAACGAATGATCTCCGGCATAAAAAACCTCGGGTGATGGAAACTACCGATCACCAAGCTTCAATATAACAAACAACATTTACAACTTCGGATGGTAACGAGCTAGGTACAAGGATCACTATAGTATCGTATGCTAAAGCGTGTGAGAAATGTGTTGTGTCTTCCGAATGTTCAAGAGTGCCATTTATACAAGTGTGTGTGGTTCTATTTTAGGCAAATCACCTAACTACTAGCTCGTTACCCCTTTAGAAATAGAAGTAAATTTAGCCTAAATAATCGCCCTTGAATTGTGCTGAGTTTCCATATTCTTTATAACGTCCATCTTTGATTATGCATGTGCGAGATTAGCGTGACAGATTCCTTGTTTACGTTGCTAAGACCAGATCCAACTCATAATTCCTGCAAGATAACATTAAGTCCAAAGAGAACAGTCGTTAGTATGAGGATCCTTAGGATGATTCGTGATCCTGATCCTGGAGCTCCTCTGAGGATCACTATCTGCCAAAGAAGCAAGGATCACTTGTTAGGATCACATGTAAGGATCATAGGTCATAAAAATCCAGCCCTAACAATTGCCCCCAAAATATAAGGAGTATTTATGTAATATAAACGAGTTATATTTTGCTGAATCTTATCTATAACTAACTCAACGGATATATAGCCGTTAAGGTGGAACTATCCGTTGCGATCTGACGTCATGGAGGTGACAGCCCTGCACAATCATGATTATAAATAGAAATAGGGATAGGATCGAATGCATTTAAATTCAAAGCAACTCCCTTTATAACCGTATTCAGAAGATCAACCAGGTATTCTCCTTTTCATCTTCTTCTCTCTTGCTCTGTTTTTCTTCTTCTTTCCATTATTCTGTAAAAGATGTTGCTCCGGAACTCCCCCTGCAAGGATCCTAAGAAGAACAGCCCCTTAAAGGGTCAAGGGATCATCAAATATTCCCCCTCCGAGAGGTGTTGCTTCACCGACCCTCAAATCGATAAAATCCGTCGTTGTTTCCCGGCGGAAACCCTTTTCAAGTCTTTTAGTCCTACCGCTTTGAGTGATTTCATCTTTGAGACTTGGGTAGCTTTCCCGATCACCCCTTTCTTGATAGGATATTCGTATCCTTTTCCTCAATTCACCCAATCTTTTTTCTCCCTTACCGGCATCTGCTATATCCAGGCTATGCCGATGATCTGGAGGGTGTTATACACCCTGGAAAGGATCATTGAGCAAGAGGGGATTGACCTTGGTATGGCGGAGTTGGGTGAAATGTATGATCTTACAACTTTTGGATCCCACCGATATTTGTTCAAGCAAAAAGCTGGAGAGGATCACCCTATTTTCAAAGTGACCAAAAATGACACGAACTAGAAGCGATGATTCTTTTTTGTTAGGAGAGATTCCATCCCTGATGGGAAGGATTTGCCCAAGGAATGGGCTACCCATGGTAGGATAGAGGATCCTGGAAGGATCAACATAGAACTTGTTCCTTAGGATAAGGATCACTAACATTTTCTTGTTTATTGTGCAGCTATATCCGTTGCTCATCTTAGGTTGACTCCTGCTGCAACAGAGAGACTCTTGGCCTTTAAGAAGCTTGATCCGGAGATAAGAACTTTTCAGGTTGCCATCCAGGATTCTCAAGAAGTATCCTCTGCCTCTGTCACAATGTCAAGTAAGTATCCTCATTTAAAAAGTAATTCTATGTAGGATTTTCAAGTTTAATTAGAATACTTATCTTATTTTGGTTGTGTAGGTGCTGGGAAATCCTCTAAGTCTGCTTCAAAGTTTGGCATCGATGATCTTACAAATGTCAAATCCTCAAGGAAGAAGACTCCTGCTGCCAGCCCAACCGCTTCAGCCCCTAAAGCACCTATCAGGGGTAAAGGAAAGAAGAGAAAGGCATCTGAGGATTTACAAGGTCTGCCCCTGCTCCGCCAACAGTTCCTGGACTACTTCAACGAGGTAAGGATCACTGCCCCTGTTTGTGTATCCTGACAGTTTTGAGGATCACTTGTTTCTGATGTTATGCCTTGTTTTCCTTGCAGAAATTTGCTGAGATAGAGACTTATGTTGGCCACGTCGAGGATCAAGACCGCCAAATTGCTGACCTCCAACAAATGGGTGTGCTGAAGGATCTTAAGATTGCTGATCTTGAGAAGGAGCTCCGGGCCACCAAGGATGATGCTACCAAAATGCTGATCAATTTTGATTATGAGAAGCATGAGATCACCCAGGATGCCAAGGTCTCTGCTGCAATAACCATGTATAAGATCCAGCTGCAGATGGCTATGAACGCTTAGGATCCTGCCTTCGACAAAAGCACATGGGATGTAGAGGGTTGGAAGGCGAGGCTGGCAGAGTTGGAGGATGATGATGAAGCTGAGGAGCTCCCGATGCTTGAGGGTGGAGGCGCTGGCAAGGATCAGGGTAGAGAGGCAAGTGGAGCCGGTGGTGATGGTGCAGCGAAGGATTGAGCTGCAGGATTGGGCGATGAAGGAAACTTCTAGACATAGCCGGAGCCCAATTTTTTGTTTGGTGGTTGTTGATGTTTTTTTTTTAAACAATGATGGTCTGTAATTTGAACAATAGTTTTAGGGTTAAGGATCCAGGATCCTTCAGGCAATAGGTAGGATTACAAATGGTGGAGGGATCCTCTGTTTGGGGGATGAAGCCATTGTGATCCTGCCGCCTTTTAATTTCCTGCATGCTATGACCGCACAAACAATGGACACCCTTTGCCAACCCATGTGAACGGGCCACGTTTTGCTGGTAGAAACGTGGGTTGGCAATTTTGACAACTTTGAAGGGTTTTTAACCTTTGTTAATAAAATAACTCTAATCTTTTTGGCTTATCTCGTATTGTTATCCTTTTAATTTCCAATTGTTTTGATACATATTTGTTTGAGTAAGAAAAGTTAAGCAAATTATGTTTAAGAAATTTAGGATATGATCCTGGATCAAATATCCTATAATCGAAAATTTTCAAAGTAGTTTATTTTAAGGATCATAGGTTCAGTTGTCAAAGTCTAAGGGTTATTCAAACAAATAATGAATGAAATTGAAAATAGTTAAGGATCATACCTGAGGATCCAAGTTAGGATCCTAACCTTTAATCAGGATAACCATAAGTGAAACTTTAATGGATAATAAGGATTAAGGATCCTTAATTGTTTAACTTCGAAAACCTGAAAAATAGAACATAACTTGGGACTAAGCCAATATAAAAGATAAGTTAGTAACTGGGGACATGCCCAAAGGATAACTGGGGACGAGCCCAAAGGATCACTGGGTACAAGCCCGAAGGATAACTGGGGACAAGCCCAAGGATCGTATGTAAACTGGAGTATGGCCCTCACTGGCGACTATCCAAACTTAGTGACATGAAAATGCCAAAACCTTAGCTAACGTGAAAACGTTAGAAACCTTAGGAACGGATGTATGGTACGTCTACCATTATACGTAGGATCCTGGGTATAGCCAGTACGATGAGGTTATCAGCCCCTAAAGCGAGTACTGGTCCCAAAGACGTGAACTATACCAGGATCATCGTGCGCTACAGGCGAAAACTGGGGACAAGCCCAAGGATAACTGGGGACAAGCCCAAGGATCTGAGTTGCTTCTGAAGATTGTCGACATTATGCTAAGGATACCTGAACTTATCAGAACTCAAAATCTCATGAGAGGAGGATGAAGGATACATGATCCTTATCCTTAAATAAGAAGATATGTAAATAAGAGTTCAAGCTTAGGACATTACCAGAGTAAGGATCATTGATGCTTCAGGGATCCTTGAAGGATACTTCCAATGTAAGGATCACTCATGCCAGAAGGATCCTGCTTACATGAAATATTTTTTCAAGTGGACAGCATTCCAGGCTCTCGGTAACAGATTACCCTCCATGGTAAGCAATCTATATGCCCCATTTCCTGCTTCGGCTTCGATCAAATAAGGGCCTTCCCATTTTGGTGCCAATTTCCCATCAGCAGGATTGGTGGTATTTTGGAATGCTTTTCTCAATACCATATCCCCAACTTGGAATTTCCTTATCCTGACATTTTTGTTGTAAGCACCAGCCATTCTTTGTTGGTAGCTGGCCATCCTTATCCTAGCCAGATCCCTGATTTCTTCAATAGTATCCAAGTCTTGAGCCAGGTTTGCATCATTCTCCTCAGGATCACGGGTACTTGTTCTAGCAGTTGGAACCACCATTTCTGTTGGGATAACTGATTCTGCCCCAAACACCAAAGAGAAGGGTGTTTGACCAGTAGCATTCTTGGGGGTTGTCCTATCAGCCCAAAGCACATAAGGCAATTCCTCTGCCCATTTCCCCTTCTTGGATGCAAGTTTCTTCTTCAGATTGTTGATGATGATCTTGTTGGATGATTCTGCTTGACCATTGGCTTGTGGGTGGACTGGTGTTGATGTTATCATCTTAATCCCCCAACTGTCACAAAAGTTAGTAGTCCTGCTCCCAATAAATTGGGAACCATTATCACATACAATTTCAGAAGGAATGCCAAATCTAGTTATAATGTTTCTCTTAATAAAGGATATAACTTCTTTCTCTCTGACTTGGGCAAAAGCTTCAGCCTCTATCCACTTGGAGAAGTAGTCAGTCATAGCAAGCATGAATACTTTTCCACCAGGTGCCTTAGGGAGCTTGCCAACTATATCCATCCCCCATCTCATAAATGGCCAAGAGGATGGTATAGGATGTAGAAATTCAGCCAGCTGATGAAGGATATTGCTGTGTCTTTAACAAGGATCACACTTTTTAGCATACTCCACAGCATCCCTTTTCATAGTTGGCCAGTAGTATCCTGTCCTTAAGATCCTTGAGAACAATGCCCTGCCCCCAGTGTGGTTTCCACAATCTCCTTCATGGAAGTCTTTTAACACTTCTTGAACTTCAGGATCCTCGATACATCTTAAATATGGTCCTGCAAGAGATCGCTTATATAGCATATTATTTAAGATTGTGAATTGAGATACCTTAATTCTGAAAGCCCTAGGATTTTCTCCCATAGGAATCTCCCCGTGTTGTAAGTATCTCATGATTGGTGAGATCCATGATCCTGAACAAGATTGAGTATCCTCACTAGGGATCATTGCAGTATCTTCTTCTATTTCCATGGCCATCTGATTTTCAATAGCAGGAGCCAGGATATGGATGATGGGGATACCTATATCCTCTGGGATCTTCAAAGATGATCCTAGATTGGCCAATGCATCAGCTTCTGTATTTTCCTCCCTTGGTACCTGTGTCAAACTGAAAGAAACAAAGGAGAGTGCCAATTCTTTGACTATCTCTAAATATTTGGTTAGTTTTTCACCTTTAACAGCATAGGATCCATTAAAGTGATTAGTGATTAACAATGAATCCACGTATACCTCAAGATACCTGATCCCCATATGCTTAGCAATTTGCAAACCAGCGATTAAGGCTTCATATTCAGCCTCATTATTAGTGGCTTGGAACTCACAAGCTATGGAATGGGGTATTATGTCCCCCTGTGGCGATTTTAGTAGTATACCAAGCCTCGTGCCTTTAACATTTGAGGATCCGTCAGTATGTAGTATCCAAGGATCCTTAGTTTCATCCAGCTGCTGGACTTCTAATTCGGCTTCCTTTTGTAAATCACTACTGAAATCGGCCACAAAGTCTGCTAATGCTTGGGATTTGATGGCTGTTCTGGGCTCACATCTTATATCATGGGCACTAAGCTTTACTGCCCACTTAGCCATTCTTCCGGACATCTCTGGTTTCCTGAGGACATTCTTAATTGGGAAATTAGTTCTAACAAGAATAACATGGGTTTCAAAATAATGTCTTAGTTTAGTAGATGCCATAATCAGTGCAAGGATAAGTTTTTCAAGGTGTGAATACCTGGATTCAGCATCAAGTAAACTCTTACTTACATAATAGACAGGATATTGTGTACCTTCATGATCCTTAACAAGGACTGCACTTACTGCTTTTGAGGATACCGCAAGGTATAAGGATAACACATCTCCTTTTTCTGGTTTCATCAATGCTGGGGCTGAGGACATGTATTCTTTTAGGGCTTGTAAAGCATTCTCATGCTTTTCAGTCCATTCGAATTTCTTGTTCTTTCTTAGGATATCATAGAATTCTTTACACTTTTCTGAGGATTTGGATATGAATCTGTTTAGAGCTGCTATCCTGCCTGTTAGCCTTTGCACATCCTTAGCGTTGGCATGGGATTTGATATTCACCAATGCTTTGATTTGTTCCGGGCTTGCTTCAATACCCCTCTGGGTTACCATATATCCTAAGAATTTACCTGCTTTAACACCAAAGTGACATTTTGAAGGATTAAGCTTCATGTTATAATTATCAAGGATATCAAATGCTTCCTCCAAGTCCCTTAGGTGATCCTCAGCTTTTTTGGATTTCACCACCATATCGTCTATGTATACTTCCATAGTTTGTCCTATTTGATCTTTGAACATCATATTCACCAGCCTTTGATATGTTGCACCTGCATTTCTTAATCCAAAAGGCATAGCAATATAACAATATAAACCGGTTGGGGTCATAAAAGCCGTATCCTCTTGGTCAGATGGTTCCATCTGAATTTGTTGGAATCCAGATGATGCATCCATAAAGGTTAACAGTTCATGACCCGCCGTTGCATCCACCATGGAGTCAATGTGGGGTAATGGGAAAGGATCCTTGGGACATGCCTTATTCAAATCAGTGAAATCGACACATACCCTCCACTTTCCATTTTTCTTTTGAACAACAACCACATTGGCCAGCCATTTTGGATACTTCACTTCTCTGATCATACCTGCTCGTAGTAATCTTTCTACCTCTTCCTGGATAATGGCATTTCTTTCTGGTGCAAACTTCCTCCTTTTTTGATGGATTGGTTTAACTGACCTGTCAATGCCAAGTTTATGAGTGATAATATCCTTAGATATACCTGTCATATCCTCATGTTTCCATGCAAAGGTAGATTTTCTTCTTTTGAGGAAGGATACTATATCTTCTTTCATTTTACCAAGGATCCCTGATCCGATGTAGATTTTGGATTCAGGATCATCAGGATCCAAGAGGATTTCGTCCACATCCTGCTCTCTTGCCTCCAAGACACCCCTTGGAGGATACTTTAATTGCTATTGCTCCCTTGATTTCGAGGCTGGTTTCATTGATGAGGTGTAACAATCCTTAGCCTCCTGTTGATCACTATCGATCTTGATTATTCCCCATGGGCTAGGGAGCTTCACACACTGATGGTAGGTGGATGGGACTGCCTTCATATCGTGTATCCAGGGCATGCCAAGGATAACATTGCAGTAAGACAAACAGTCAATAACACAAAACTTTTGATAATTATGTAATCCTTCCACATAAATTGGGAGTTTGATGTCCCCCAGGGTTTTCTTAGTTTCGCCACTATATCCTACAAGCACGGAGGATCTTGGTGTGATATCTGATTCAGGGATACCCATTTTCTTCAGAACATCAAGCTGGATAATGTTTACTGAGCTTCCTCCGTCAATAAGGATTCTGCGGACAAAATGGTTAGAAATAAAAAGAGTAATAACTAAACTATCATGATGAGGATCCTGGATGTTAATTCTATCATCCTCATCAAAGGTTATGATTTTTCCTTCCGAGACACTCGATGTTCGAATAGGTCTTTCTCCGTTATCCATTTTAGCTTCCTTTGCATGCCTTTTAGCTGCTGAGAAGGATGTACCACAGATGTCTGATCCTCCAGAAATAAAGTTGATCACTTGTGCATCTACCGGAGGAGCTGGAGCTTTCTCAGGGATCCTTTCAGGATCCTGAGTCCTTTGCTTTTTTCTTCCCAACAATTCTTTCAAATGCTCCTTGCTCAGCAGATATGCAATTTCCTTTCGTAATGCGATGCATTCCTCTGTCAAATGCCCAAAATCTTCATGGTATGCACACCACTTTGATTTATCTTTAGTTGCGGCTAGTTTGTCATTTTTTCTGGGCCATCTGGCCTTTTCTCCTAGATTCTGCATTGCAAGGATTTGTTCATGACTATCAACGGAAAAACAGTATTCAGAAATTGGAGGATAATCTTCATCATCCTCTTCTTGGTCAACAGCATGCACATTCTGATTGTCAGTTCTGTTATAGGATTTGAATTTGTTGCTTTTGAAAGAGGATCCTTGCTTTTCTTGTTTTGAGGATCCTAATTGTCTCTCCTGGATCCTCTTGTCATCCTCTAGCCGGATGAACCTGAGTGCCCGAGTTCTTACTTCGTCTAGGTTCCTGTATGGTGTCATAACAAGATCATCATAGAACAATGAATCCTTAAGCAATCCCATCTTGAAGGCCTCAACAGCTGTGGCCACCTCCAAGTTAGGAATATCCAAGGATTCTTTACTAAATTTGGTTATCTAATCCCTTAATGATTCATTATGACCCTGAGTTATCCTATATAAATCACTAGTCAATCGTTCAAATTTTCTGCTACAAGAAAATTGATTATTGAATAAGTTAACTAAATTAGCAAACGAAGTAATAGAGTAAGGGGGAAGACTTAGCAGCCACGTAAGAGCTGATCCAGTAAGAGTGGATCCAAATCCCTTGCACAGGCATGCTTCCTTTAATCTTTCTGGAATTGGATTGATCTCCATCCTCTCCCTGTATTGTGCTATATGTTCCTCAGGATCCGTTGTACCATCATACAACTTCATAGTAGGGATATGGAATCTTTTGGGTATCTCAGCATCACAAATTGGTGGTGCAAAACGAGATACCTTATGGCTTCCATCTGCAATCTCCAGGATAGGTTTGACTACCCCTGGAACACTTGATATCATATCCTTCAGTTTTTGTAGTTCTCTGGCCATAGCATGATTGATACCTGTATCCTGCATGAATCCGTGGTTAGTGGTAGGAGAATTATTAAAAGTGTTACCTCCCATCGAGTTCAAGTTAGGAACATTGGATGTGAATCCATATCGCTGGGATTCTGGGATGATGGCGGGACCAGTGGAAGCAATGGTCTGCTTCGGAATAAAATCTCCTTGATGGACATCTAGACTTCCTGTTTGCAAATTCTTCAAGGATCCTGGTATCTGAAGGGATCCCTGAACATGGGATGATCCTGGAACTAAGGAGGATCCTTGAACCTAGGATAATCCTGGAACGAAGGAGGATCCTGAGTTCATGAAGGATCCCATATGCTGAGTATAGGATCCTGCTGGTTGGAAATATGATCCTGATGCCTGAGTCACTACTGCTGGGCTGAAATGCACTCCTCTTAATCCACCCATATGTTGACCGTCTGGGGCCTCTGATGGCTGTGAAGTAATCACCGGAGTATCAAAATTCAAAGATTTGGGCATCAGTGGGGAATGATCCTCTGCCATTTTCTTTTGCCTTTTGAGATCTCCGATTTCTCTGAGGATCCTGTCATTAGTTTCATCCTGCTGCTGCATACGATCCCTCATCTACAAAATCAAAGTAAAAATATCACTAGTACTGGGAGCAGAAGAAGTTAGAGCAGAAGAAGATGAAGGTTTAGAGAAGATAGGAGTTGGTCTCTTCTCAGCATTTTTCTGAGATCCAGTTGGTGGTGGAGGCAAAGGTGGAATGCCATTAGATGAATTGACTGCAGACATCGCTGTGGAGGTATTCTTCAACGATGACGCCATGCAACACTCCGGAACGATCACCAACAGAAAAACTTTCTTATGAATGAAGCACCAATTGCCCCACGGTGGGCGCCAAACTGTTTTGGTCAAAAATCACACAAGGATAATGCAACCAAACTCTTTGTAAACGGGGAATGATGCTTGGTATGATGAGCAAAGTAAAGGATCACTATAATGATAATTGCACAAGCGACACAAGGATTTATACGAGGAAAAAGCCCTTGATCAATGAATGATCTCCGGCATAAAAAACCTCGGGTGATGGAAACTGTTATGGGTGAAATTCTGAGCCCATATCCTGGAAAATATCTTGATATATATCTTGTTTATATAGTATCTGTTTACATCCGGGATGCTAGTTCAGGATATTGGTAACATCCTGAATGGTATCCTCGGGATTACTAATGGATTATGTGCAGGTACGTGGGTTAGAAGCTAGCAACGTTAAAAAGACTTATTCCACGGAAGACTCGGTCCAAGTCATTCAAATGAAGACGTTGAAGCCGTAATACTCGGTCCATAACGTTCATAATGGAATATTCGGAGTAGCCCATATTTTTAGGGATTATTGCTTGTAATTCGTTACTATAAATAGGTGGGTATATCAGATCAACTAGGACATCACAATCACATTCGCTACACTCTAACACTTGCTCTCTAGCAATTTTCACTTTCATACAAATTCATTGTAACACTTAGCGATCTGATCTATATCCTGCACTGTATCCTGAAGTTTAAAGCAATAAGAAGAACAAGGCAGCTGCGATTGTCAGCTCCCGAGGTTTTGTGCCGGCGATCTAGATTGATCAAGGGCTTTCCTCGTACATCTCGTGTCAACCCCTTTACTTTTTGCTCATTGTTTGATCGTAGATACAGCTCAATATCCTGGGCCGTATCCTGAACACTGTTTTTCTAAACAACATAACCAGCATATTTTCAACACACTTTTTAGCACACTACCTCACTTAACTAATTTGATCACTTAATTGCTTCGGTAATTTTTGACCAAAACAATTTGGCGCCCACCGTGGGGCAAGTGGTGCTCTCTTTGTTAAAAATTTTTGGTAAATCGCTAATCGGTTTTCTATTTTCAAAACTCTTTGCCACATTGTCCGTAATGGCCTCTAGATCAAACATGAGTTCCTCTACTGTGTCTGCTGTGACTTCTGCCACTACCGGTTCGGTGCTTCCACCACCTCCTCCAAGGATGCCATCCTCTACACAATCTCAAGATGTTATCCCTACTCGGAGTGTCCAGGGATCTGCTCCTGTTTTAGCCTCTAACGATGAAATTCTAACCTTATTTGGAAGTGTGCAGGAACAAATGAGGCAGCAACAGGGAACAAACCAAATGCTTTTAAGGGAAATACAACTCCTGAAGTCTGGCTCAAGCAGATCTGCTGAGGATAATGTCACTCCATTACACCCCAGAGCGTTGAACTTTAGTTCAGCTGTGTATACTGAGGATAACAGGGGGAATATTGTGCCCAGCCTTCCTCAGAATCATACTCCTGAAATACCCTCCTCGGTCAGGATATCAACCATGAGGAGCTCAGGATATGCTTCAGGATATGGGCAAAATCCTCTAACGGGTAATGTATCAAATAATAATAATGCTATTACCACCAACAGTGTTGGATATTTGCAGGATACAACTGTAACGTCAGAATTATCCAGGGAGCTTTAGAAATTAAAGGATATGATATCCAGTGTACCTGGGGTGGTGCAGCCAATTCCTGAAGTATCCCAGGATAACCACAGGATATCTCGGTTCGTGCATCCTATATATGATGCTGAAATCCCAAAAAGATTTCAGACTCCGAACATGAAGCTCTACGACGGAACCACGGATCCTGAAGAGCATATTGCCCAGTATAGGGAAAGGATGGAGATCAACCCTATCCCTCCAGATCTCAAGGAAGCGTGCTTGTGCAAGGGTTTTGGTTCAACCTTGACAGGATCGGCTTTGAAATGGCTCTTGAATGTTCCTCCACATTCGATTACATCTTTTGCTCACTTAGTAAATTTATTTAATAGTCAGTTTTCTTGTAGTAGAAGCTTTGAAAAATTAACAAGTGATCTCTACAGGATAACACAAGGGCCTCAGGAATCCCTTAGGGATTATGTGAACAAGTTCAGCCGGGAATCACTAGACATTCCTCATCTTGATGTTGCAACAGCTGTGCAAGCTTTCAAGATGGGGCTGCAAAAGGATTCTCAATTTTATCAAGACCTTGTAATGAACCCATGCAGGAACCTGGATGAAGCCCGGAACAGGGCCCTAAGATATATTCGGTTGGAGGATGACAGAAAGATGCAAGAAAGGATGAACTCATCCAACACTTATGAGTCAACTAACAGGAAGTCAGAATCCTCATTCAAGTCATATCGGCCTAAGCCATATGGCAGAAATGAGAACAAGAGAGTGAATGCTGTCGAAGATGAGGATCCTGAAGAGTATCCTGAATTATCTGAATATTGCTTTTCTGTTAACATTCCTGAATTGATGTATGCCATGCAGGGTCTAGGGGACAAGGCAAGATGGCCTCAAAAGAATCAACAAAAAGCAGATTGGAAAGACAAATCAAAATGGTGTGCTTTCCACGAAGATTTTGGACATATGACTGAGGATTGCATCGCTCTGAGGAAAGAAATAAGCTATCTTCTAAGCAAGGGATATTTGAAAGATCTCTTAGGGAGAAAGAAGAATAGGGGTCAGGATACTGAGAAGGATCCTGAGCGAGCGGCATCACCTCCCGCCGATGCCAAGATAATCAACTTCATTTTAGGAGGATCCGACATTTGTGGAACTTCGTATTCGGCAGCAAAGAGACATGCAAAGGAAGCTAAGGCCGAAAGGGGAGACAAACCTGTCAGGATGACTACCCTCACAACTGACAAAGTGATCACTTTTGATGCAGATGACAGGGATACTGTCCAGGATCCCCACCATGATGCTCTGGTAATAACGTTATATGTGGCTAACCATTTTGTACGCAGGATACTGGTTGATAATGGCAGCTCCGTCAATATAATCCAACTAGAAACTCTGAAGAGAATGAATGTGTCTCCAATGGATATCACTTCAAAGTCTACCGTGCTTGTTGGGTTCAGCGGGGAGGCTAGAAACACAGTGGGAGAGATAAAGTTGCCAAAGGAGTCAACAAGATGCAACGTTTCTGTGTGATGGATTCTCTATCCTGCTATAACATCATCCTCGGAAGACCGTGGATTCATGATATGAAGGCCGTTCCATCAACATATCACCAATGCATTAAGATCCCTACCCCTTGGGGAGTTGTCAAAATCGATAGTGATCAGCAAGAAGCGAAAGAATGTTACACATCCTCAATGAAATCCTCGGCCAAACCAAGTCCAGCATAGCAATTAAAGACGCGGGCCAAGGATATCATGGAGACTTCGGAGCAGGATGTGAAAAGAGTAATCCTGGACCAGGATAATCCTGATATCTCGGTGCTCGTAGGAACCAATATCCCTCAGGATATTGAAGAACAATTAACTAACTTTCTGAAATGCAGGATGTCAACGTTTGCATGGAAGCATGAGGATATGATAGGCATATCCAAAGGCATTATCACTCACAAGCTTGGAATTGATAAGTCATTCAAGCCTGTTCAGCAAAAAAGAAGGAAGTTTGCTCCTGAGCGGAATACGATTATCCAAGAGGAAGTTGAGAGATTATTGAAGTCTAGGATGATCAGAGAAGTTAAGTTCCCGAGGTGGCTAGCAAACGTGGTTGTGGTACAGAAGAAAAATGGGAAATGGAGAGTTTGTGTAGACTACACAGACTTGAACAAAGCTTGTCCTAAAGACCCATTTCCTCTTCCCCACATTGATGCAATGGTAGATGCCACTGCCGGGCATGAAATGCTGACCTTCATGGACGCATCCTCAGGATTTCAACAGATCCAAATGGAGCCTTCTTACCAGGAGGATACTGCCTTCATGACGCCAACAGGTATTTATTGTTATACAGCTATGCCTTTTGGTTTGAAAAATGCAGGTGCAACATACCAAAGATTGGTAAACATGATGTTCAAAGACAAACTGGGGGACACCATGGAGGTGTACATTAACGATATGGTGGTAAAATCAAAGAAAGCTCAGGATCACCTCCAGGATATTAAGGGAGCATTTGATATCCTGGACCAGTATAACATGAAGCTGAACCCTGCTAAGTGCCATTTTGGAGTGGGGGCAGGAAAATTTCTAGGATATATGGTAACCAAAAGAGGAATAGAAGCAAGCCCAGAGCAAAGCCATCTTGGATATTAAATCGCCCTCAAATATGAAGGATGTTCAACGATTAACAGGGCGAGTGGCAGCATTAAATAGATTTATCTCAAGATCCTCAGAAAAATGCAAAGACTTTTATGATATCCTGAAGAAGAACAAGAAATTCGAATGGGGTGAGAAGCATGAAGCGGCCTTACAGGATTTAAAGCGATATCTTTCAACCGCACCTCTACTGATGAAGCCCGAGAATGGTGAACCATTATCCCTATACCTTGCGGTATCAGGGAATGCTGTAAGTGCCGTCCTTGTAAAGGACCATGAAGGTCAGCAATATCCTGTTTACTATGTTAGTAAAAGTTTGTTAAATGCTGAAACTAGATATTCTCATCTAGAAAAGTTAATATTGGCTCTAGTTATGGCATCAACAAAGCTTAGACATTATTTTGAAACACATAGGATTCATGTTAAAACTAATTATCCTGTCAAGAATGTGCTTAGGAAACCAGAGATGTCAGGTAGAATGGCTAAGTGGTCGGTAAAATTAAGTGCCTATGATTTAATATATGAACCTAGAAATGCAATAAACTCTCAGGCTCTAGCAGACTTTGTGGCTGATTTCAGTAGTGATATTCAAAATGAAGTAGACCTAGAAGTGCAACAACTAGGAGAAAACTTAGAATCCTGGACATTATATACTGATGGTGCATCTAATGTAAGGGGTGTAGGTTTAGGTATACTACTAAAATCGCCACAGGGGGACATAATACCCCAGGCTGTTAGATGTGAATTCCCTGCTACTAACAACGAGGCAGAATATGAAGCTTTAATTGCAGGATTAGAATTGGCTAAGAATATGAATATCAAGAATTTGCAAGTATATGTTGATTCCTTGTTAATTACTAATCATTTTAATGGATCCTATGCAGTCAAAGGTGAGAAACTAATTGAATACCTCGGTATTCTTAAAAGATTAGCAGGATATTTCGATATTTTTACACTTGAACAGGTACCAAGAGAGGATAACGCCGAAGCAGACGCATTGGCAAACTTGGGATCATCAATCAGGATACCAGAAGGAATCCCAATACCGATATTACATATCCTGTATCTTGCAACGGATCCTCAGCATAAGGAAGTAGCAAGTATTCAAAATCCTGAATGGTGTATCCTGAAGAGGATCCTAAATCCTGGACAACTCCAATTCTTAGATATCTCAAGGAAGGACATATCCCCGAAAATGAAAATCCTAAGGCATTTAGGATGAAGGTATCACGATTCACTATTATAAATAATATTTTGTATAAGAAATCTCTTGCAGGACCATATTTGAGATGCTTGGAGGATCCTGAAGCCAAAGAAGTACTTCAGGATATACATGAAGGGGATTGTGGTAACCATACTGGGGGCAGGTCATTATTTTCGAAAGTACTAAGGACATGATATTATTGGCCAACAATGAGAAAAGATGCTGCAGAATATGCTCGAAGATGTGATACATGTCAGAGACATAGTAACATATTGCATCAGCCCGCTGAACCGTTATATCCTATTGTTTCCCCTTGGCCATTTATGAAGTGGGGCATGGATATAGTAGGAAAGTTACCAAAAGCTCCGGGAGGAAAAGTCTTTATGCTGGCAATGACGGATTATTTCTCTAAGTGGGTTGAAGCTGAAGCATTTGTTCAAGTTAGAGACCAAGAAGTAGTATCCTTCATCAAGAGGAATATCCTGACCAGGTTTGGAGTACCAGCTGAAATCATTTGTGATAATGGGTCCCAGTTTATAAGCAGAAGGACTACCGACTTTTGCAAGAGTTGGGGAATCAAAATGATAACGTCTACTCCGGTACATCCTCAAGCGAATAGACAAGTTGAATCTTCAAACAAGATAATAGTGAATAACTTAAAGAAGAGACTTGGAGCCAAAAAAGGAAGATGGGCAGAGGAATTACCCTTTGTGTTATGGGCTGACAGGACAACGGTAAAAAATGCAACCGGCCAAACCCCATTCTCCTTAGTATTCGGAGCAGAAGCAGTAATTCCAACGGAAATGGCGATACCTACTGCAAGATCTATCCTATAGAATCCTGAACAGAATCCTGAAGCCTTATGTCAAGATTTGGATACTATAGACGAAATAAGAGACGCAGCAAGGCTAAGGATGGCAGCATATCAACAAAGAATATCCAGAGCATATAACAAGAACATAAGGACTAGGAGATTTCAAGTTGGTGATTGGGTACTTAGAAAGGCTTTTCAGAATACTACTAATCCTGTCGATGGCAAGTTAGCTCCAAAATGGGAAGGACCATACGAAGTTGAATCAGAAGCAGGGAAAGGAGCATACAGACTCAAGAATATGGAAGGGGATATGCTACCGAGGTCTTGGAATGCTATACACCTAAAGCTCTATTTCAAGTGAGTTTAGAATTTAATTTCTAACTCAGGATGGTATGAATTCTACCTTTTTTAAATATGTTTGATTTAATTTGTTCTTTGTAACTCAATACTGACTTAAGCATCGGAGGGGTGTTAGCTAAGCTAACACCCACCTTAGTTTACAATTGTTTTGCAAGATATGTTTCAGGATACAGCTCCAGGATGTGTACTCAGGATAGCTCGAAAGATTAGAGGATTGGCCCCCTCTCTCACGTTTAAGGGATACTGATCCCTTCACAGGTTTAAAGGTATTCACCTTTCTCCCGAATTGGGTTTAAACACCCCGCCTGGAGCGCAAGTTATTCAGGGATAGTTCAAGGTGGCGGGACCAGTCCATGTAAAAGTGGCTGACAATTTCGTTACTGTTGGCTATATCCTGAATCCTAAAGGTATATGAGGATTGATCACCCTCTCTCACGAAAGGGTATTTTCATACTCTCTAAGGTTTAAAGGTTATCACCTTTCTAAGATTTTGAGTTTATACACTCTCACCTGCAGCGCATGAAACTCAGGGTTTATCCCCAGGATATCAGGGTTTATCCCCAGGATATTAAGGGTTTATCCCCAGTATACTAAGGATTAATTTTAGGATAACAAGGTTTTTGCCTCGAGGTGTTTGGAATTTATTCAAGCCAGAACTTGAGTACATTTGCATTCCTGTGTCACATGCAGGGGACATATATTATATTACTCAAAGGTTGGATCCAAGATTATAACTATGCACTGGGGACATTCCTAAGGTGGAAGATTAGACTCTCCAAGAGTCTTTGGTATGATCTCTCCCTTTCTTTAAAGACTTAAGTTTTCTAAGTTATATGGTGATATCCTGACCAGGATATCCCTTAAAATACTTATCAGGATATTCTTAGATGATGTTCCCATAATATTTCCAAGAGTTCTCAAACAAAACAATTTTCATACGTAAAATTCATGTAATGGAAGGAATAAAACCAAAAAAGGGTTATATTATTAACATAGCAAAAGATTATGCTCTTGGCTTCGTCTCAAACCGAGACCCATCCACCAAAAGCAGGGTTAGTTTTCCAACATATTTACTTAACAAATGAAGGCTTCGTCTTGGAACCCAAGATACCTCCACCTTCACTTGTTAAAAGCGTTCAAAAAAAACCATACTAACTGATGACCAAGGGCTTCATCCTGAAACTCAGGATCCCTCCACCTTTGGCCATCATATTGTCTACGTGCAAGAAATTAAAATTGTTTAACAAACAAGAAAAGTAAATTGTTCGAAACATCAACCATCGAATCCAAAAAAGTGGGCTCCGGCCTAAGCATCAATATCCATCATCGCCCACTCAGATGCCCTCACACAGCGGCATCCTCTCCAGCATTCCTCGGCTTCTCAGCACCAGCATCCTGCCTAGCATCCTGCCCAGCATCCTCACCAGCATCCGCTCCAGCATCCTTCTTGTCTCCAGCCTGATCCACCACCTCTGCTGACTTAGAGGACTCACCGGCTTCTACAGGGAGTGGCACAGCTTTTCCTCCAAGCTCCTTTAGTTTGGCCACCCAAGAGTCAACCGGCCAAGCTGGGCACACGAGGCCTGTCTCCTTGGGCTCGTAGGCCATCTTGATGCGGGCTTGTAGCAAGGAGACGATGGCAGAGGCCTTGATCCTTCCCGGAAAGAAACCATGGCCTGCTCGTGGTCCATTTCTGCGGTGGCAAGTTTGAGCTCAGCATCTTGAGTGATCTTCTTCATCAAGCTCTCGTAGTGCCGGGACTTTGCTTCAGCAATGGCACCTTGGTCAGCAACAGTGCTTTCAAGCTGCTTGATTCTGGCTTCGTGGAGTGCGACAGTACCGCATGCATCATTATACAGGTGGACCAGATGCTGAAGACCCTGCACATTAAATTCAGGTATGGGTTAGAGTATATTAATCAGTATATCCTGTCAGGATATATATGCAGGATATGTAGCAGGATATTACCTTGTTGAGGAAGGATGTCATTGGCTCTAAGGAGTCAGAAAAGCTGAGTTCATCGTAGGAGAACCCCTCGGAGCCTGGGGCACTGATTTCAGAGCCCTTCCTCTTCTTTGCTGTGGAAGCACGGGTCCTAGGGTTAGCCTTGGGGGCCGGCAGTGGCTTGGAGCTGGTAGCAGCAGGTGTCTATTTCTTGACCATGATAGGAGTAGGATAACTGTCAAGCTCACCCTAGGACCCGTGCTTCCACAGCAAAGAAGAGGAAGGGCTCTGAAATCAGTGCCCCAGGCTCCGAGGGGTTCTCCTACGATGAACTCAGCTTTTCTGACTCCTTAGAGCCAATGACTTAGAGGACTCACCGGCTTCTACAGGGAGTGGCACAGCTTTTCCTCCAAGCTCCTTTAGTTTGGCCACCCAAGAGTCAACCGGCCAAGCTGGGCACACGAGGCCTGTCTCCTTGGCCTCGTAGGCCATCTTGATACGGGCTTGTAGAAAGGAGACGATGGCAGAGGCCTTGATCCCTTCCCGGAAAGAAACCATGGCCTGCTCGTGGTCCATTTCTGCGGTGGCAAGTTTGAGCTCAGCCTCTTGAGTGATCTTCTTCATCAAGCTCTCGTAGTGCCGGGACTTTGCTTCAGCAATGGCACCTTGGTCAGCAACAGTGCTTTCAAGCTGCTTGATTCTGGCTTCGTGGAGTGCGACAATACCGCAGGCATCATTATACAGGTGGACCAGATGCTGAAGACCCTGCACATTAAATTCAGGTATGGGTTAGAGTATATTAATCAGTATATCCTGTCAGGATATATATGCAGGATATGTAGCAGGATATTACCTTGTTGAGGAAGGATGTCATTGGCTCTAAGGAGTCAGAAAAGCTGAGTTCATCGTAGGAGAACCCCTCGGAGCCTGGGGCACTGATTTCAGAGCCCTTCCTCTTCTTTGCTGTGGAAGCACGGGTCCTAGGGTTAGCCTTGGGGGCCGGCAGTGGCTTGGAGCTGGTAGCAGCAGGTGTCTATTTCTTGACCATGATAGGAGTAGGATAACTGTCAAGCTCATCAAGGTCAAGGAGGATCGGAACTTTGCTGGAGTCTGCACACGGGAAGTAAAAATTCTTTCCTAAATATTTCAAAATAAGAACATGTATGCAGGATATTGAACAGGGTCCTTACCAGACATGTTTACACTGGAAAGAGGACTTGGAGACGGTGGAGACGGGTTAAAACTTCTTTCAGCTTCAGGAAGGAGTCTGATAGCGTCAATCCTTTTTTGTGAATCTGCAAGGGGAGGTGCTAGCTTCCTAAAATCGGCTGTGTACAAGAAAACGGCAAAGTCAGTCCAAAATATACAGCAGGATATAAGACAGGATTTTCCTAAAAACCTAGGTCCTACCCTTCTTCAACCATTTCACCGGGTAATCCGCTCCACCAGGGATTGAATCTCTTTTTACAAAAAAGAATTTGGATTTCCATTCCTCTTCATTCCTGGTGGCTCAGAGGATTAATGGATCACTGGAAGTAGAGTAAAACAAGAATCGACAGGAGCCGTGGCACCTAAGTCGGTATGCTAAAGGAAGGTCATGAACAGAAAGATCAGGGATATGATTATTCTTGATTTGATCGAGAACAGATAAGACTCGCCAAAGCATTGGCATTGTCTGACTGAAGCAGATTTTGGTGACGTTAAAGAACTCGGTGATGAAATCCGAGAAAGGAAATTGCAACCCTAAGGTAAAAGGAAAGGCATTGAAGCACAACCACTCGTCGGAAACCATATCTGATCGGATTTCCCGATCAAACGGCCGGAACACCGTCCCTTTTGGGAAGATGCCGGAGGTTTTGAGGGCTGACAAGTGTGCACTATCAAAGGTGCATATTTCTTTCTCCGGATCCTGGAGAATATTTTGGTGGATAAACGTGGGAGCAGAATCGCCGGAGCTGGATCTTGTCTGCCTTGCCATATTGTTACCGGAATATTGGGAAGAATGGAAGATGAAGTTGAGAGAGAAATGTTTACCTTTTTCTCTTCGGTAAAGGTTAAATGATGATGAGGATGAGAAGTTATAGGGGTGAAATGAGTAGTTATAGGCTGCGCGGTTACAACTAGTCACATCAAGGTCTTATCTCTTAATTACCTCGTTGTTCGTGAAAAAATGTAACCGTTAGTATCAGGATACTTAACGGTAACATTTTTGGGGACAATTGTTATGGGTGAAATTCTGAGCCCATATCCTGGAAAATATCTTGATATATATCTTGTTTATATAGTATCTGTTTACATCCGGGATGCTAGTTCAGGATATTGGTAACATCCTGAATGGTATCCTCGGGATTACTAATGGATTATGTGCAGGTACGTGGGTTAGAAGCTAGCAACGTTAACAAGACTTATTCCACGGAAGACTCGGTCCAAGTCATTCAAATGAAGACGTTGAAGCCGTATTACTCGGTCCATAACGTTCATAATGGAATATTCGGAGTAGCCCATATTTGTAGGGATTATTGTTTGTAATTCGTTACTATAAATAGGTGGGTATATCAGATCAACTAGGACATCACAATCACATTCGCTACACTCTAACACTTGCTCTCTAGCAATTTTCACTTTCATACAAATTCATTGTAACACTTAGCGATCTGATCTATATCATGCACTGTATCATGAAGTTTAAAGCAATAAGAAGAACAAGGCAGCTGCGATTGTCAGCTCCCGAGGTTTTGTGCCGGCGATCTAGATTGATCAAGGGCTTTCCTCGTACATCTCGTGTCAACCCCTTTACTTTTTGCTCATTGTTTGATCGTAGATACAGCTCAATATCCTGGGCCGTATCCTGAACACTGTTTTTCCAAACAACATAACCAGCATATTTTCAACACACTTTTTAGCACACTACCTCACTTAACTAATTTGATCACTTAATTGCTTCGGTAATTTTTGACCAAAACAGAAACTACCGATCACCAAGCTTCAATATAACAAACAACGTTTACAACTTCGGATGGTAACGAGCTAGGTACAAGGATCACTATAGTATCGTATGCTAAAGCGTGTGAGAAATGTGTTGTGTCTTCCGAATGTTCAAGAGTGCCATTTATACAAGTGTGTGTGGTTCTATTTTAGGCAAATCACCTAACTACTAGCTCGTTACCCCTTTAGAAATAGAAGTAAATTTAGCCTAAATAATCGCCCTTGAATTGTGCTGAGTTTCCATATTCTTTATAGCGTCCATCTTTGATTATGCATGTGCGAGATTAGCATGACAGATTCCTTGTTTACGTTGCTAAGACCAGATCCAACTCATAATTCCTGCAAGATAACATTAAGTCCAAAGAGAATAGTCGTTAGTATGAGGATCCTTAGGATGATTCGTGATCCTGATCCTGGAGCTCCTCTGAGGATCACTATCTGCCAAAGAAGCAAGGATCACTTGTTAGGATCACATGTAAGGATCATAGGTCATAAAAATCCAGCCCTAACAGTTGTGATGTTTTAAAACAATTATGGTCTATATTTGAACAATAGGTTTAGGGTTGAGGATCTAGGATCCTGTGAACAATAGGTAGGATTACATATGGTGGTGGGATCCTCTGTTTGGGGGATGAAGCCATTGTGATCCTGCCGCCTTTAATTTCCTGCACTTGCTATGACCGCATGAACAATGGACACCCTTTGCCAACCCATGTGGATGGGCCACGTTTTGCTGGTAGAAACGTGGGTTGGCAATTTTGACAACTTTTGATGGTTTAAACTTTTGTTAATAAAATAACTCTAATCTTTTTGGCTTATCTTGTGTTGTTATCCTTGTTTATCCTTTTAACTTCCAATTGTTTTGATATATATTTGTCTGAGTAAGAAAAGTTAAGCAAATTATGTTTAAGAAATTTAGGATATGATCCAGGATCAAGTATCCTATAGTCGAAAACTTCCAAAAAGTAGTTCATTTTAAGGATCATAGGTTCAGTTGTCAAGGTCTAAGGGTTATTCTAATGAATAATGAATGAAATTAAAAATAGTTAAGGATCATACCTGAGGATCCAAGTGAGGATCCTAACCTTTAATCAGGATAACCATAAGAAAAACTTTAATGGATAATAAGGATTGAGGATCCTAAATTGTTTAACTTCGAAAACCTGAAAATAGAATATAACTTGGGACTAAGCCAATATAAAAGATAAGTTAGTAACTGGGGACAAGCCCAAAGGATAACTGGGGACAAGCCCAAGGATAACTGGGGATAAGCCCAAGGATCGTGTGTAAACTGGAGTATGGCCCTTACTGGCGACTATCCAAACTTAGTGACATGATAATGCCAAAACCTTAGCTAACGTGAAAACGTTAGAAACCTTAGGAACGGATGTATGGTACGTCTACCATTATATGTAGGATCCTAGGTATAGCCAGTACGATGGAATTATCAGCCCCTAAAGCGAGTACTGGTCCCAAAGACGTGAACTATACCAGGATCATCGTGCGCTACAGGCGAAAACTGGGGACAAGCCCAAGGATAACTGGGGACAAGCCTAAACAACTGGGGTTGAACCCAAGGATCTGAGTTGCTTCTGAAGATTGTCGACAATATGCTAAGGATACCTGGACTATCAGAACTCAAAATCTCGTGAGAGAAGGATGAAGGATACATGATCCTTATCCTTAAATAAGAAAATATGTAAATAAGAGTTCAAGCTTAGGACATTACCAGAGTAAGGATCATCGATACTTCAGGGATCCTTGAAGGATACTTCAAATGTAAGGATCATATGTGCCAGAAGGATCCTGCTCACATGAAATATTTCTTCAAGTGGACAGCATTCCAGGCTCTTGGTAACAAATTACCCTCCATGGTCATCAGTCTATATGCCCACTTTCCTGCTTCGGCTTCGATCAAATAAGGGCCTTCCCATTTTGGTGCCAATTTCCCATCAGCAGGATTGGTGGTATTCTGGAATGCTTTTCTCAATACCATATCCCCAACTTGGAATTTCCTTATCCTGACATTTTTGTTATAAGCACCAGCCATTCTTTGTTGATAGCTAGCCATCCTTATCCTAGCCAGATCCCTGATTTCCTCAATAGTATCCAAGTCTTGAGCCAGGTTTGCATCATTCTCCTCAGGATCACGGGTACTTGTTCTAGCAGTTGGAACCACCATTTCTGTTGGGATCACTGATTCTGCCCAAAATACCAAAGAGAATGGTGTTTGACCAGTAGCATTCTTGGGGGTTGTCCTATCAGCCCAAAGCACATAAGGTAATTCTTCTGCCCATTTCTATTTCTTGGATCCAAGTTTCTTCTTCAGATTGTTGATGATGATCTTGTTGGATGATTCTGCTTGTCCATTGGCTTGTGGGTGGACTGGTGTTGATGTTATCATCTTAATCCCCCAGCTGTCACAAAAGTTAGTAGTTCTGCTCCCAAAAATTGGGAACCATTATCACATACAATTTCGGAAGGAATGCCAAATCTAGTTATAATATTTCTCTTAATAAAGGATATAACTTCCTTTTCTCAGACTTGGGCAAAAGCTTCAGCCTCTATCCACTTGGAGAAGTAGTCAGTCATAGCAAGCATGAACACTTTTCCACCAGGTGCCTTAGGGAGCTTGCCAACTATATCCATCGCCCATCTCATAAATGGCCAAGAGGATGGTATAGGATGTAGAAATTCAGCCGGCTGATGAAGGATATTGTTGTGTCTTTGACAAGGATCACACTTCTTAGCATACTCCACAGCATCCCTTTTCATAGTTGGCCAGTAGTATACTGTCCTTAAGATCCTTGAGAACAATGCCCTGCCCCCAGTGTGGTTTCCACAATCTCCTTCATGGAAATCTTTTAAAACTTCTTGAACTTCAGGATCCTCGATACATCTTAAATATGGTCCTGCAAGAGATCGCTTATACAGCATATTATTTAAGATTGTGAATTGAGATACCTTAATTATGAAAGCCCTAGGGTTTTCTCCCATAGGAATCTCTCCGTGTTGTAAGTATCTCATGATTGGTGAGATCCATGATCCTGAACAAGATTGAGTATCCTCACTAGGGATCATTGCAGAATCCTCTTCTATTTCCATGGCCACCTGATTTTCAATAGCAGGAGCCAGGATATGGATGATGGGGATACTTATATCCTCTGGGATCTTCAAAGATGATCCTAGATTGGCCAATGCATCAGCTTCTGTATTTTCTTCCCTTGGTACCTGTGTCAAACTGAAGAAAGCAAAGGAGAGTGCCAATTCTTTGACTATCTCTAAATATTTGGTTAAATTTTCACCTTTAACAGCATAGGATCCATTAAAGTGATTAGTGATTAACAATGAATCCACGTATACCTCAAGATACCTGATCCCCATATGCTTAGCAATTTGCAAACCAGCAATCAAGGCTTCATATTCAGCCTCATTATTAGTGGCTTGGAACTCACAGGCTATGAAGTGGGGTATTATGTCCCCCTGTGGCGATTTTAGTAGTATACCAAGCCCTGTGCCTTTAACATTTGAGGATCCATCAGTATGTAGTATCCAAGGATCCTTGGTCTCATCCAGCTGCTGGACTTCCAATTCGGCTTCCTTTTGTAGATCACTACTGAAATCAGCCACAAAGTCTGCTAATGCTTGAGATTTGATGGCTGTTCTAGGCTCATATCTTATATCATGGGCACTAAGCTTTACTGCCCACTTAGCCATCCTTCCGGACATCTCTGGTTTCCTGAGGACATTCTTAATTGGAAAATTAGTTTTAACAACAATAACATGGGTTTCAAAATAATGTCTTAGTTTAGTAGATGCCATAATTAGTGCAAGAATAAGTTTTTCGAGGTGTGAATACCTGGATTCAGCATCAAGTAAACTCTTACTAACATAATAGACAGGATATTATGTACCTTCATGATCCTTAACAAGGACTGCACTTACTGCTTTGAGGATACCGCACGATATAAGGATAACACATCTCCTTTTTCTGGTTTCATCAATGCTGGAGCTGAGGACATGTATTCTTTGAGGGCTTGTAAAGCATTCTCATGCTTTTCAGTCCATTCGAATTTCTTGTTTTTTCTTAGGATATCATAGAATTCTTTACACTTTTCTGAGGATTTGGATATAATCTGTTTAAAGATGCTATCCTGCCTGTTAGTCTTTGCACATCCTTAGCGTTGGCCGGGGATTTGATATTCACCAATACTTTGATTTGTTCCGGGCTTGCTTCAATGCCCCTCTGGGTTACCATATATCCTAAGAATTTACCTGCTTTAACACCAAAGTGACATTTTGAAGGATTAAGCTTCATGTTATAATTATCAAGGATATCAAATGCTTCCTCCAAGTCCCTTAGGTGATCCTCAGCTTTTTTGGATTTCACCACCATATCGTCTATGTACACTTCCATAGTCTGTCCAATTTGATCCTTGAACATCATATTCACCAGCCTTTGATATGTTGCACCTCTCCCTGTATTGTGCTATGTGTTCCTCAGGATCCGTTGTACCATCATATAGCTTCATGGTTGGAATATGGAATCTTTTGGGTATCTCAGCATCACAAATTGGTGGTGCAAAACGAGATACCTTATGGCTTCCATCTGCAATCTCCGGGATAGGTTTCACTACCCCTGGAACACTTGATATCATATCCTTTAGTTTCTGCAGTTCTCTGGCCATAGCATGGTTGATACCTGTATCCTGCATGAATCCATGGTTAGTAGTAAGAGAATTATTAAAAGTGTTACCTCCCATCGGGTTCAAGTTAGGAACACTGGATGTGAATCCATAATGCTGGGATTCTGGGATAATGGAGGGACCAGTGGAAGCAATGGTCTGCATCGTAATAAAATCTCCTTAATGGACATCTGAACTTCCTGTTTGCAAACTCTTCGAGGATCCTGGCATCTGGAGGGATCCTTGAGACTGGGATGATCCTGGAACGAGAGAGGATCCTTGACTCTGGCATAATCATGGAACAAAGGAGGATCCTTGAAATTGTTGCGCTCCCGAGTAGGCTCCTGAATTCACGAAGGATCCCATATGCTGAGGGTAGGATCCTGCCGGCTGGAAATATGAGCCTGATGCCTGAGTCACTATTGCTGAGCCGAGGTACACTCCTTTTGGTCCACCCACATGTTGAATGTCTGGGACCTCTGATGGCTGAGAAGTAATCATCGGAGTATCAAAATTCAAAGATTTGGGCATCAGTGGGGAATGATCCTCTGTCGTTTTCTTTTGCCTTTTGAGATCTCCGATTTCCTTGAGGATCCTATCATTAGTTTCATCCTGCTGCTGCATACGATCCCTCATCTGCAAAATCAAAGTAAATATATCACTAGTACTGGGAGCAGAAGAAATTAGAGCAGAAGAAGATGAAGGTTTAGAGAAAATAGGAGTTGGTCTCTTCTCAGCATTTTTCTGAGATCCAGCTGGTGGTGGAGGCAAAGGTGGAATGCCCTGAGATGAATTGACTGCGGACATTGCCGTGGAGGTATTCTTCAATGATGAAGCCATGCAACGCTCCGGAATGATCACCAACAGAAAAATTTTCTTATGAACGAAGCACCAATTGCCCCACGGTGGGCGCCAAACTGTTTTGGTCAAAAATCACACAAGGATAATGCAACCAAACTCTTTGTAAACGGGGAATGATGCTTGGTATGATGAACAAAGATAAGGATCACTTAAATGAAAATTGCACAAGTGACACAAGGATTTATACGAGGAAAAAGCCCTTGATCAATGAATGATCTCCGGCATAAAAAACCTCGGGTGATGGAAACTACCGATCACCAAACTTCAATATAACAAACAATGTTTACAACTTCGGATGGTAACGAACTAGGTACAAGGATCACTATAGTATCGTATGCTAAAGCGTGTGAGAAATGTGTTGTGTCCTCCAAATGCTGAAGAGTGCCCTTTATATAAGTGTGTGTGGTCGTATTTTAGGCAAGTCACCTAACTACTAGCTCGTTACCCCTTTAGAAATAGAAGTAAATTTAGCCTAACTAATTGCCCGTAAATTGTGCTAAGTTTCCTTATTCTCCACAACGTCTATTTCCGGCGATGTATGTGCGAGATTTACGTGAAAGATTCCTTAATAACGTTGCCAAGACCAGGTCCAACTCATAATTCCTGCAAAACAACATTAAATTCAAAGAGAACAATCGTTAGTATGAGGATCCTTAGGATGATCCATGATCCTGATCCTGAAGCTCTTCTGAGGATCACTATCTGCCAAAGAAACAAGGATCACTCATTAGGATATCATGTAAGGATCACAGGTCATTAAAATCCTGCCCTAACAGGTATGATTAGAGAGGTTAAGTATCCGAGATGGTTGGCCAATGTGGTTGTTGTTCAAAAGAAAAATGGGAAGTGGAGGGTATGTGTCGATTTTACAGATTTAAATAAGGCATGTCCCAAGGATCCTTTCCCATTACCCCACCTTGACTCCATGGTGGATGCAACGACGGGTCATGAACTGTTGACTTTTATGGATGCTTCATCTGGATTTCAACAAATTCAGATGGAACCATCTGATCAAGAGGATACGGCTTTTATGACTCCAACCGGTTTATATTGTTATATTGCTATGCCGTTTGGATCAAGGAATGCAGGTGCAACATATCAAAGGCTGGTGAATATGATGTTCAAGGATCAGATTGGACAAACTATGGAGGTTTACATAGATGATATGGTGGTAAAATCCATAAAAGCAGAGGATCACCTAAGGGACTTGGAGGAAGCATTCGATATCCTTGACAAATATAACATGAAACTTAATCCTTCAAAGTGTCACTTTGGTGTTAAAGCAGGTAAATTCTTAGGATATATGGTGACCAAGAGAGGCATTGAAGCTAGCCCGGAACAAATCAAAGCCTTAGTGAATATCAAGTCTCCGGCCAATGCTAAGGATGTCCAGAGGCTAACAGGCAGGATAGCAGCTTTGAACAGATTTATATCCAAATCCTCAGAAAAGTGCAAGGAATTCTATGATATCCTAAGGAAGAACAAGAAATTTGAGTGGACTGAGAAGCATGAGAATGCCTTACAAGCTCTCAAAGATTACCTATCCTCAGCCCCAGCCTTGATGAAACCAAAGAAAGGAGATGTGCTATCCTTATATCTTGCGGTATCCTTAAAAGCAGTAAGTGCAGTCCTTGTTAAGGATCATGAAGGTACACAACATCCTGTCTATTATGTAAGTAAGAGTCTACTTGATGCTGAATCCAGGTATTCACACCTTGAAAAGCTTATTCTTGCATTAATTATGGCATCTACTAAGTTGAGACATTATTTTGAAACTCATGTTATTGTTGTTAAAACTAATTTTCCGATTAAGAATGTCCTCAGGAAACCAGAGATGTCAGGAAGGACGGCTAAGTGGGCAGTGAAGCTTAGTGCCTATGATATAAAATATGAGCCCAGGATAGCCATCAAATCCCAAGCATTGGCCGACTTTGTGGCTGATTTCAGTAGTGATTTACAAAAAGAAGCTGAGTTAGAAGTCCAACAGCTAGAAGAGACCAAGGATCCTTGGATACTCTATACTGATGGACCCTCAAATATCAAAGGCACAGGGCTTGGAATACTACTAAAATCGCCACAGGGGGACATAATACCCCACTCTATAGCTTGTGAGTTCCAAACCACTAACAATGAGGCTGAATATGAAGCCTTGATTGTTGGTTTGCAAATTGCTAAGCATATGGGGATCAGGTATCTTGAGGTACATGTGGATTCGTTGTTAATCACTAATCACTTTAATGGATCCTATGCTGTTAAAGGTGAAAAACTAACTAAATATTTAGAGATAGTCAAAGAGTTGGCACTCTCTTTTGTTTCCTTTAGTTTGACATAGGTACCAAGGGAAGAAAATACAGAAGCTGATGCATTGGCTAACTTAGGATCATCCTTGAAGATCCCGGAGGATATAAGTATCCCTATTATTCATATCTTGGCTCCTGCCATAGAGGATCATGTGGCCATGGAAATAGGAGAGGATTCTGCAATTATCCCTAGTGAGGATACTCAATCTTATTCAGGTGCAGGATCCTGGATCTCATCAATCATGAGATACTTACAACACGGAGAGATTCCTACGGGAGAAAATCCTAGGGCTTTCAAGATTAAGGTATCTCAATTCACAATCTTAAATAATATGTTGTATAAGCGATCTCTTGCAGGACCATATTTAAGATGCATTGAGGATCCTGAAGTCCAAGAAGTTTTAAAAGACTTCCATGAAGGAGATTGTGGAAACCACACTGGGGGCAGGGCATTGTTCTCAAGGATCCTAAGAACAGGATACTACTGGCCAACTATGAAAAGGGATGTTGTGGAATATGCTAAGAAGTGTGATCCTTGTCAGAGACACAGCAATATCCTTCATCAGCCGGCTGAATTTCTACATCCTATATCCTCCTCTTGGCCATTTATGAGATGGGGCATGGATATAGTTGGTAAGCTCCCTAAGGCACCTGGTGGAAAAGTGTTCATGCTAGCCATGACTGATTACTTCTCCAAGTGGATAGAAGCTGAAGCTTTTGCCGAAGTCAGAGAAAAGGAAGTTATATCCTTCATTAAAAGAAATATTATAACTAGATTTGGTATTCCTTCTGAAATTATATGTGATAATGGTTCCCAATTGATTGGGGGCAGAACTACTAACTTTTGTGATAGCTCGGGGATTAAGATGATAACATCAACACCAGTCCACCCACAAGCTAATGGTCAAGCAGAATCATCCAACAAGATCTTCATCAACAATTTGAAGAAGAAGCTTGGATCCAAGAAAGGGAAATGGGCAGAAGAATTACCTTATGTGCTTTGGGCTGATAGGACAACCCTCAAGAATGCTACAGGCCAGACTCCATTCTCTTTAGTATTTGGGGCTGAGTCAGTGATCCCAACAGAAATGGTGATTCCAACTGCTAGAACAAGTACCCGTGATCCTGAGGAAAATGATGAGAACTTGGCTCAAGACCTGGATACCATTGAAGAAATCAGGGATCTAGCTAGGATAAGGATGGCCAGTTATCAACAAAGAATGGCTGGTGTTTACAACAAAAATGTCAGGATCAGGAAGTTTCAAGTTGGAGATATGGTATTGAGGAAAGCATTCCAGAATACCACGAATCCTGCTGATGGAAAGTTGGCACCGAAATGGGAAGGCCCTTATTTGATTGAAGCTGAAGCAGGAAAGGGGGCATATAGATTGCTGACCATGGAAGGTGATTTGTTACCAAGAGCTTGGAATGCTGTCCACTTGAAGAAATATTTCATGTGAGCAGGATCCTCATGGCATAGATGATCCTTACATTAGGGGTATCCTTGAAAGATCCTTAAAGCATCAATGATCCTTACTCTGGTAATGTCCTAATCTTGAACTATTTCATTTCCTTATTCTCTCATATAAGGATAAGGATCATGTGTCCTTTATCCTTCTCTCACAAGATTTTGAGTTGTGAAAGTTCAGGAATCCTTAGCAAAGCGTTTATTATCTACAGAAGCAATCCAGTTCCTTGGGTTTAACCCCAGTTATTTGGGCTTGACCCCAGTTCCGCCTGTAGCGCATGATGATCCTGGTATAGTTCAAGGCAGTGGGACCAGTACTCGCTTTAGGGGATGATAATTCCATTGTATTGGCTATACCTAGGATCCTACGTATAATGGTAGACGTACCATACATCCGTTCCTAAGGTTTCTAACGTTTTCACGTTAGCTAAGGTTTTGGCATTATCATGTCACTAAGTTTGGATAGTCGCCAGTTAGGGCCATACTCCAGTTTACAAACGATCCTTGGGCTTGTCCCCAGTTATCCTTGGGCTTGTCCCCAGTTATCCTTGGGCTTGTCCCCAGTTATCCTTGGGCTTGTCCCCAGTTATCCTTTGGGCTTGTCCCCAGTTGCTAACTCTTATCTTATATTGGCTTAGTCCCAAGTTATGCTCTATTTCAGGTCCTTAAAGTTAAACAACTAGGGATCCTTGATCCTTACTTCTCCCTAAGGTTTATCTTATAGTTATCCTGATTATGGTTAGGATCCTAACTTGGATCCTCAGGTATTATCCTTAACTATTTCAATTCTATTCGATTGATTATTTGAATAACCCTTATACTTTGACAACTAAACTTGTGATCCTTAAAACATATACAACTTTTTGGGATTTTTCAACTATAGGATATTTGATCATGGATCATATCCTAAATGTTTTCAATCTGACTTATTCAGAATTGCTCATTCAATAAGTGTACATCAAAACAATTGAGAATTAAAGGAACCAAAAGGATAATAACACAAGATAAGCGACAAAAGACTAAGATTTTATTTATTAACAAAAAGACTAACCCTTCAACGGTTGTCAAAATTACCTACCCCGAGCATCTACCAGCAATACGTGGCCCGTCCGCTGGGGTAGGTAAAGGGTGTCCATGATAATAGGTTCGAAATAGTGCAGGAATATAAAGGCGGCAGGATCAGAATGGCTTCATCCCCCAAACAGAGGATCCCTCCACCATTTGCAATCCTGCCTATTGTCTGAAGGATCCTGGATCCTTAATCCTAAAAACTATTGTTCGAAATACAAACCATTAAATTGTTCAACAAACGACCATCAAACTAAAAAATTTGGGCTCCCGCTATGTCTAGAAGTTTCCTTCATCGCCCAATCCTGCAGCCTAAACCTTCGCTGCATCACCACCTCCGGCTCCACTTGCTTCACCACCTTCACCCTTGCCTCCAGCCTCAATGGTAAGGATCTCTTCAGCCTCTTCTTCATCCTCCAGCTCAGCCAGCCTTGCCTTCCAGCCCTCCACATCCCAGGTGCTCTTATCAAAAGCAGGATCCTGAGCTTCCAGGGCCATTTGCAGCTTGGTCTTGTACATTGCTATGGTGGTGGAGACCTTGGCATCCTCGGTGATCTCATGCCTCTCGCAGTCAAAGTTGATCAACACCTTGGCTGTCTCATTTCGGGCATTCTGGAGATCCTTCTGAAGATCAGCAATCTTGAGGTCCTTTAGCACTGCAACCTGTTGAAGATCAGCAATCTTGCTATCCTGATCCTCAACGTGGCCAACATAGGTCTCAATCTCAGCAAATTTCTGCAAAGAAAACAAAGGACAAGGTCAGAACCAAGTGATCCTCATATCAGCAGGATATAAGAGCAGGGACTGTGATCCTTACCTCATTGAAGTAGTCAAGGAATTGTTGGCGGATCAAGGGGAGACCTTGCAGATCCTCAGCTTCAGAGGCCTTTCTCTTCTTGCCTCCCTTTCCTCTGAGGGGTGCCTTGGGGACCGAAGCTGTCGGGCTGGTAGGAGCCTTTCTCTTGGAGGATCTGACGGTGGTGAGATCGGTGACACTGAACTTTAAAGCAGACTTGGTGGATTTTCCAGCACCTACACAACCAAAACAAGATAAGTATTCCAATTTCACTTATATTTCATTATTTATATAAATTTTTAAACAACGATACTTACTTGACATCGTGACAGAACCTGAGGATACTTCCTGAGAATCTTGGGTGGTTATCTTGAAAGATCTTGTTTCAGGATCAAGCCTCTTGAATACGGCGAGTCTCTCTTTAGCAGCAGGAGTCAGTCTAAGATGTGAAACGGAGATAGCTGCACAACAAGAAAGCAAAAGAATGTCAGTGATCTTTATATCAAAGGATAAGTTCTCTGGTGATCCTTCTCAGGATCCTCCATCCTACCATGGGTAGCCCACTCCTTGGGTAGATCCTTCCCATCAGGGATAGAATCTCTCTTGACAAAAAAGAAACGTCGCTTCCAGTTGGTATCATTCTTGGTAGCTTTGAAGATCGGGTGTTCCTCACCAGGTTTACGTTTGAACAGAGAACGATGGGAACCAAAGGTAGTAAGCTCGTACAATTCTCCCAGTTCTGCCATGCCTAAGTCTATCCCCTCCTGCTCGATGATCCTTTCAAGGGTGTACAAAACCCTCCAGATCATCGGCATGGCTTGGATATAAGATATGCCGGTTAGGGAAAAGAAAGATTGGGTGAAAGCTGGAAAGGGATATGTGTAGCCTATGGTGAACGGGGTAACAGGAAACGCAACCCAGTTATCAGAAATATGATCACTGAGGGCGTTGGGGTCAAACGATTTAAACACAGTGTTCGCCGGGAAGCAGTAGCGGATCCTATCAATTTGCGGATCGGTGAAGCAACATCGTTCTTTTATGGAATCTTCAATGATTCCCTGGCTCTTTAGTGGGCTGTTCTTCATGTGATCCTTAGATGGGGAGTTCCGGAGCAACATTTTGAATGGGATAATGAAAAGAGAAGGAAAACAGAGCAAAAGAAGGAAGAAGATGAGTACCTGTTTATCTTCGGAATGCAGTTATAAAGGGAGTAACTCTGGATTTTAAATGAGAACGATCCTATCTATATCTCCTATTTATAATTATGATTCTGCAGGGGTGTCACTTCTGTGACGTCATAGTTGCAACGAATAGTTCTACATTAACGGCTATATATCCATTAAGTTAGTTACGGATAAGATCAAGAAAACATAACTCGTTCATTTTACATTTTACTCCATATATTTTGGGGGCAATTGTTAGGGGAGGATTTTCTAACAATTAGTGATCCTTACTTGTTATCCTAATAGTGATCCTTACTTTTGTGACAGATAGTGATCCTCAGAAGACCTTCAGGATCAGGATCATGGATCACCCTAAGGATCCTCATACTAAGGATTGTTTGTTCATGTTTTATATTGTTTTGCAGGAGTAATAGGCTTGACTTGGTCTTGGCAACGTTACTATGGAATATTCCACGGGTATTTCGCACACGTTTGAATGGAAATGGACGTTGTGGAGAACGTGGGAGCATGGCACAAAAATCGGATAGTTTGTTAGCTTAGTTACCTTTTATTTTTAAAGGGGTGACGAGCTATTTTTAGAACACTTAGCCACTTTCAGTTACACACATTCTCGTACAACTGCATTCTCGAAGCTTTCAGCAAACACTTAACAGTTTTCACACACTTTTACATAGTTAACCATAGTGATCCTTGTACCTAGCTCGTCACTATCCGAAGTTGTAAACATTTATTGATTTATTTGAGCTTGGTGATCGGTAGTTTCCATCACCCGAGGTTTTTTATGCCGGAGATCATTCATTGATCAAGGGCTTTTTCCTCGTACAAATCCTTGTGTTGTTTGTGCAATTTACATCGAAGTGATCCTTATTATTGTTCTTCATTTCAAGCATCATTCCCCATAACTAAGAGTTTGGTTGCATTATCCTCATTAGATTTTTGACCAAAACAATGATGCTCTGGTAATAACTTTATATGTTGCTAATCACTTTGTACGCAGGATACTGGTGGATAATGGCAGCTCAGTCAACATCATCCAATTGGAAACCTTGAAGAGAATGAACATCCCCGAGATGGAGATTACCTCAAAGTCCACTATGCTTGTAGGGTTTAGTGGAGAAGCAAAGAATACTGTTGGGGAGATAAAACTTCCCGTATATGTCGAAGGAGTCAACTCAATACAACGCTTCTATGTCATGGACTCCTTATCCTGCTACAATATCATATTGGGTAGGCCATGGATCCATGATACGAAAGCTGTGCCATCAACCTACCATCAGTGCATCAAGATCCCTACTCCTTGGGGGGTTGTCAAGGTGAAAAGTGATCAACAGGAGGCAAAGGAATGTTACTCATCCTCGATGAAATCCTCAACAAAATCCAAAGCAGGATAGCAATTAAAGATGCGAGCCCAGGATATTGTGGAGGCTTCGGAGCAGGATGTTAAAAAAATTATCCTGGACCAGAATAATCCAGATATCTCGGTGCTTGTAGGAACCAATATCCCTCAGGATATTGAAAATCAGTTAACTAACTTTTTGAAATGCAGGATGTCAACATTCGCATGGAAGCATGAGGATATGACCGGTATTTCTAAGGATAGCATAACTCAAAAGCTTGGAATTTACAGGTCTTTCAAGCCTGTCCAGTAAAAGAGAATGAAGTTTGCTCCAGAACGAAACATAATTATTCAAGAAGAGGTTGAAAGACTATTGAAGTCCAAAATGATCAGGGAAGTCAAATTTCCCAAGTGGCTAGCAAATGTGGTCGTGGTTCAAAAGAAGAATGGGAAATGGAGAGTTTGTGTAGATTACACAGACTTGAACAAAGCATGTCCTAAAGACCCATTCCCTCTGCCACATATAGACTCGATGGTGGATGCCGCTACCGGTCATGAAATGTTAACCTTCATGGATGCATCCTCAGGATTCCAGCAGATCCAAATGGAACCTTCAGACCAGGAGGATACTGCTTTCATGACACCAACAGGTATTTACTGTTATACTGCTATGCCTTTTGGTTTAAAAAATGCAGGTGCAACGTACCAGAGATTGGTGAACATGATGTTTAAAGACAAACTGGGGGACACCATGGAGGTGTACATTGACGATATGGTAGTCAAATCCAAGAAGGCTGAGGATCATCTCCAAGATATTAAAGGAGCATTTGATATCCTGGACCAGTATAATATGAAACTAAATCCTGCCAAGTGCCATTTTGGAGTGGGGGCAGGAAAGTTTTTAGGATACATGGTGACTAAAAGGGGGATAGAAGCAAGCCCAGAGCAGATTAAAGCTATCTTGGATATCAAGTCACCTTCAAATATGAAAGATGTTCAAAGATTAACAGGGCGAGTAGCAGCATTAAACAGATTTATATCAAGATCCTTGAAAAAATGCAAGGAATTCTACAATATCTTGAAGAAGAATAAGAGGTTCGAGTGGGGAGAAAAGCATGAAGCAGCCCTATAGGAATTAGAGCAATATCTTTCAACCGCACCTCTATTGATGAAGCCCGAGGATGGTGAACCATTATCACTATATCTCGCAGTATCAGGGAATGCAGTAAGTGCTGTCCTTGTAAAGGATTATGAAGGTCAGCAATATCATGTCTATTACGTTAGTAAAAGTTTATTAGATGCTGAAACTAGATATTCTCATCTAGAAAAAATGATATTAGCCCTAGTTATGGCATCAACTAAGCTTAGACATTATTTTGAGACACATAGGATTCATGTTAAAACTAATTATCCTGTTAAGAATGTGCTTAGGAAACCTGAGATGTCGGGTAGAATGGCTAAGTGGTCAGTAAAATTAAGTGCCTATGATCTAATATATGAACCTAGAAATGCTATAAAGTCTCAGGCTCTAGCAGGCTTTGTGGCTGATTTCAGTAGTGATATTCAAAATGAAGTAGACCTAGAAGTGCAACAACTCGAAGAAAATATAGAATCTTGGACACTATATACTGATGGTGCATTTAATGTATGAGGTGTAGGTTTGGGTATACTACTAAAATCACCACAGGGGGACATATTACCCCAGGCTATTAAATGTGAATTTTCTGCTACCAATAATGAAGCTGAGTATGAAGCTCTGATAGCAGGATTAGAATTGGGTAAAAATTTGAATATTAGATGTTTACAAGTATATGTTGATTCCCTATTGATTACTAACCATTTCAATGGATCTTATGTAGTAAAAGGCGAAAAGTTAGCTGAATATCTTGAAATTGTTAAAAAATTAGCAGGATATTTCGAAATTTTTATACTTGAACAGGTACCAAGAGAAAAGAATGCTGAAGCTGATGCTCTAGCAAACTTAGGATCTACTGTCAGGATACCATAAGGAACTCAGATACCAATAGTGCACATCTTGTATCCTGTAATAGAACATTTCAAATCTCAGGATAAAGAAGTAGCATGTATCCAGGATCCTGGTGATGGATATCCTAAGAAGGATCCTGAATCCTGGATGACTCCAATTGTGAAGTATCTTCAAGAAGGAGATATCCCAAATGATGCAAATCCTAAGGCTTTTAGGATGAAGGTATCTCGTTTTACTATTATAAATAATATTTTGTATAAGAAATCCCTTGCAGGTCCGTACCTAAGGTGCTTGGAAGATCCTGAAACCAAGGAGGTACTTCAGGATATACACGAAGGAGATTGTGGCAACCATACTGGGGGGGCAGATCTCTGTTCTCGAAGGTGTTGAGAACAGGATATTACTGGCCGACCATGAGAAAGGATGCCGCAGAGTATGCTCAGAAATGCGATGCATGTCAAAGACATGGCAACATCCTGCATCAGCCTGCAGAACCATTATATCCTATCGTATCCCCTTGGCCGTTTATGAAATGGAGAATGGACATAGTGGGAAAACTTCCAAAGGCTCCAGGAGGAAAGGTTTTTATGCTGGCAATGACAGATTATTTCTCCAATTGGGTCGAAGCCGAGGCCTTTGTTCAAGTCAGGGATCAAGAAGTGGTATCCTTCATAAAGAGGAATATCCTGACCAGATTTGGGGTACCAGCTGAGATAGTTTGTGACAATGGCTCTCAATTCATCAGCAAAAGAACTACTGAATTTTGCAAGAGTTGGGGAATTAAGATGATTACGTCAACACCAGTGCATCCTCAAGCAAATGGACAAGCAGAATCCTCGAACAAGATAATCGTCAACAATTTAAAGAAGAGGTTAGGTGCCAAAAAAGGAAAATGGACAGAGGAACTACCATTTGTCCTATGGGCTGATAGAACAACTGTGAAGAATGCTACTGGCCAAACCCCATTTTCTTTGGTATTTGGGGCAGAAGCAGTGATCCCGACAGAAATGGTGATACCGACAGCTAGATCAAGCCTACGGGATCCTGAATCAAATCCTTAAATCTTATGTCAAGAACTGGATACTGTTGATGAGACAAGAGACGCAGCAAAGCTAAGGATGGTGGCATATCAACAGAGGATATCCAGAGCATATAACAAGAATATAAGGACTAGAAGGTTCCAAGTCGGAGATTGGGTGTTAAGGAAAGCTTTTCAGAATACTACGAATCCTGCTGATGGAAAGTTGGCTCCAAAGTGGGAAGGACCCTATGAGATTGAATCGAAATTCGGAAAAGGAGCATACCAGCTCAAGAATATGGAGGGGGATATACTACCAAGATCCTGGAATGCTATACATCTCAAAGCCTATTTCAAGTGAGTTTAGAATTTAATTTCTAACTCAAAATGGTATGAATTCTGTCTCTTTTAAATATAATTTATTTTATTTGAACCCAATACTAACTTAAGCATCGGAGGGGTGTTAGCCAAGCTAACACCCACCTTAGTTTAAGGTTGTTTTGCAGAATATGCTTTCGGGATATAGCTCCGGGATACACACTCAGGATACTTCGAAAGATTAGAGGATTGGCCCCCTCTCTCACGTTTAAGGGATCCTGATCCCTTCGCAGGTTTAAAGGTATTCACCTTTCTCACGAATTGGGTTTAAACACCCCGCCTGGAGCGCAAGTTATCCAGGGATAGTTCAAGGTGGCGGGACCAGTTCATGTAAAAGTGGGTGACAATTTCGTTACTGTTGGCTATACCCTGGATCCTTAAGGTATATGAGGATTGATCACCCTCTCTCGCAAAAGGGTATTTTCATACTCTCTAAGGTTTTAAGGTTTTCACCTTTCTAAGTCTTGGAGTTTATACACTCCCGCCTGTAGCGCACGAAAATTTGGGATTTTCCCCAGGATACTAAGGGTTTATCCCCAGTAAAACTAATGCTTTTAACAATATTACAAAGATATGACAAGCTGTGATTACACACGTTCTTTGTGGATAAGAAGCTATGAAGTTTAATCACTAAGTGAAGAAATACTCAAGTATGTCATGCACTGATGCAATATCCTGCACAGACAGGGGACATCCATGCTGGGGACATTGCAAAGGATTCAAAGGTTGAGGTTGGAAATTATTGCCCAAGTGTTTCTGGTATGATTTATTATTCTTCAAGTCTCGAAAACCTTATCTAAATGATTTAAGTTTTCAAAAAAGTCATATTCAACCAAGTTTTGTCTAACATTTAGGAGACATTTCATCAGTATCCTGACCAGGATATTTGATCAGGATATTCGAAACATACCTTTCAAAATAAAAACATAATAGATAAGACTAAAAGGTCAGTTTATTATTATTAGTCCAAAAGATTGTATTCTTGGTTTCGTCTCAAAAAGAGACCCATCCACCGAGGACACAATTAAGTTTTTAAAGCATATTTACATAAACGGTTGAAGGCTTCATCCTGAAAACACATGATCCTTCCACCTTCAACTGTCAAACTATTCTGCTTGCAGGAAATTAAAATTGTTCTAAGTGCAGGATGACCGGATGATTTAGACCCTACAAAATACAGGTATCATTAAAGACAGACTAACCAGGATACAGGTTCAGTATATGTGTACGGGATACAGGATTTGGATACTTATCTCATTAGGGAAGGAGGTCATGGGCTCGATAGATTCCGTGAAGCCAAGGTCATCATTAGAGAAACCTTCGACAGCAGCAACAGATGGCTCCTTTTTCACCAGGACAGGCTTGGGATAGCTGTCAAGCTTCTCAAGATCGAAGAAAACATATATCCTTGCCAGGCATGTTAGAATGACTAAAAAATATATCCGTTGGAATCATGATATCCAACAGTTATATTTTTGGGGACAATTGTTATGGGTGAAATTCTGAGCCCATATCCTGACCTTGTATCTTGATTTTTTATTTGTTGTATATGATCAGGATACCTGATCAGGATACCGGACCAGGATATTGGTAACATCCTGAGGCAATATCCTGACTATTACTAACAATTTGCTTGTAAACGTTGGCTACAAGGGACTAACGTTCATGAAGACCAAGTCATCCTGAAGACCCACTCAAATTGGTTAGGATAAGGACGTTGATCGCGGAAAAATAGCTCTTGTAACGGTCAACATTGAAGATTGGCGTGTTTTATGGAAAGTTACGAAGATTGGTCAAAGATATTAATGTTGTAACGGTTATGGAAGCTTAAATCCCGGAGTTATAGTTAGTAAGCGCGTGGAAAACGAGTGGAAACAGGCTGGCAACGTTCAGAAAGGAAATAATCTCAGTATCCCGGATTTTTAGCATAATATCCTGGATTTTTAGCATAGTTAGTTATTTCCTTTTACTATATAAAGGAATGCATGGATCATAGGAAGACACGACTTTCACATACACAATTTCTCGTACACTCTTACTCTCTACCACTTGTAACCACTCACAAACACAAACACTTGCACTCAAATCGCATTGTAACACCTAGTTGATCCGTGTCATATCCTGCATTGTATCCTGTTATTCAAGCAATAAGAAGAACAAGGCAGCGGACGATTGTCAGCTCCCGAGGTTTTATGCCGGAGATCTAGATTGATCAAGGGCTTTCCTCGTACATCACGTGTCAACCATTACATTTTTGCTCATTGTTTGTTCGTAGATACAACTCGATATCCTGAGCCGTATCCTGTTAACTGTTTTTGCAAACTAACAAACCAACATATTTTTCACAAAGTATTACTAGCACACTACCTCACAAAACTAATTTGATCACTTAATTGCTTAGGTAATTTTTGACCAAAACAGGTCCTTTGCAGGATTTATACACTGAACAATGGCAAGACTCTTACCAAACCGTTCCCTTAACCCCCGACCAGGTAGCCAACATATCTCCATATAGACCGTGGAGATATGAATGGTGAAAATCTTTTATTTTATATATAGACAGTAAAATAATGCCAAGACACCACGGACAGACGATAAGGAAGAATCACCTTCAACATAAGAAACTAGTTATTAAAGTCATTAATACATAACCAAATAAAAAGTGCGAAAAGATTAAAAATAAAAAGTATTACACTAAACACTTGTCTTCACCAAGTGATGTAAGAGACTTAGGCAAACATGGCCTTTGATTGTCAAGAACTCTTACGATCAATCTTGGATCCCGAGACGACTCACACACTCTATGATGGACAATGGATGATGGTGGTGGATGATGGTGTTGTGATGGTGGTGGGTGGTGGGTGAAGTGTGAGAGAGGTGGTGTGCCAAGGGATGAGTTGCAAGTGAACCAAGCACTCCTATTTATAGGGTGAACAGAAGCTCGGGCACGGCCCCGTGTCCCTTGGGCACGGCCCCGTGTCCATCCTTCTCTCTTTCTTCATTAATTGCAGTTTATCTGCATTAGTTGACCACGCCCACGTGTCCGCTGAGCACGACCCCGTGTGCAGAAGCATATCTGTACTATCAAGATTTGCCTGGATTTCGCGAATCTTATAGTTGACCACGTCCCCGTGTCCGCTGAGCACGACCCTGTGGTAGGCGATGGAAGCTTCTACAACTTTGTCTTTTCTGCTGACACTTGGGCACGCCCCTGTGCTCACTGAGCATGGGGCGTGTTCAGCCTTCTGTGCTCTTGTTTTGCTTGGGAAGATGCTGTCAGGGGGTCGGGCATGCCACGTTTGTTCCTTTTCTTGTATTTGTGTTAGATTTAGCTTCCTTTTTGCTTCTTTTGTTTATTTGTGCTCATTTAATCCTGAAAATACAAAAGGAAGACAAAAGCACACTTTTTCCAACATTAGTACTAAAAAAGGGTTAGTTTTATGCCACAATTGATGTAATTCATATGTTGCATTTTGTGCACATCAGTGCTGTTCTTGTAAAGGATCATGAAGGTCAGCAGTATCCTGTCTATTATGTTAGTAAAAGTTTATTAGATGTCGAAACTAGATATTCTCATTTAGAAAAATTATTATTGGCTCTAGTTATGGCATCGACAAAGCTTAGACATTATTTTGAGACACATAGGATTCATGTTAAAACCAATTATCCTGTTAAAAATGTGCTTAGGAAACCTGAGATGTCAGGTAGAATGGCTAAGTGGTCAGTAAAATTAAGTGCCTATGATCGAGTATATGAACCTATAAATGCCATAAAGTCTCAAGCTCTAGCTGACTTTGTGGCTGATTTCAGTAGTAATATTCAAAATGAAGTAGACCTAGAAGTTCAACAACTAGGAGGAACCTCAGAATCCTGGACATTATATACTGATGGTGCATCTAATGTTAGAGGTGTAGGATTGGGTATCGTAATTTTGAACCAAGAGGAAAATCGTAAATTTTAGGTGGGGGCAAAAGCATAATTTAATTTTGAACTAAGTAATGAAACAAATGATATAATAAGTGTTATGGGTGAAATTCTGAGCCCATATCCTGGATAATATCTTGAATTATATCTTGACTATATGATAAATATTCATACTCAGGATGCTGACTCAGGATATTGGTAACATCCTGGTGTTGTATCCTGAGGATTACTAACGGATTATGTGCAGGAGTATGAGCTCAAGTTTGCAACGTTCATGAAGACCTCTTCCCCTGAAGACTCGGTCCAAGTTGTTCGAAGAAAGACGTTGAGGCCGCTTTACTTGGTCTCCAACGTTAACTAGGGAATATTCGATGGCATCCCCCATTTGTGGGAGATTTTGTTTTCATTTCTTAGCTATAAATAGACGGATAAACCAGATCAAATAGGACATCAAACTCACTACTCTCGAACTCTTCTACTCTCTCTCGCAACTCTCACTTTCTGAAAAAGCATTGTAACACTTAGTAGCGATCTGGTCAATATCCTGCACTGTATCCTGACATTTGAAGTAATAAGAAGAACAAGGCAGCTGCGATTGTCAGCTCTCGAGGTTGTGTGCCGGCGATCTAAATTGATCAAGGGCTTTCCTCGTACATCTCGTGTCACCCTTTACTTTTTGCTCATTGTTTGATTATAGATATAGCTCGATATCCTGAGCTATATCCTGAAAACTGTTTTTGCAAACAACCAAATCAGCATATTTTCGATACACATTCTTAACACACTACCTCACTTAACTAATTTGATCACTAAATTGCTTAGGTAATTTTTGACCAAAACAATAAGTATCTATTAAAATCCATAGCAATCTTTGAGAAAAGACTAAAATTCACTTCTTGCCAATGAGACTTGTCACTCCCTGTCAATGAAACTTGTCCCGATATGTGTTGCACAACTAGAGGCAAAACTGTAATTTTAAGGTGGGTATAAAACAATAAACTGGTGTAAAATCGTAATTTTGAGCCGGGGGGAAAACAAAATTTTATTTTGAACTGGGGCGAAAACGTAATTTTGGCTGAGGGTAAAAGCGTAATTTTTTTACCGAGGGCGAAATCGTATTTTTTAGCTCGGGACAAAAGGGTAAATGTATTTTGAAGCTGGGGCAAAACCGTATTTTTTAACCGGGGGGGGGGGGGGGGCAAAACCGTAAATTTTTAAAGTGGGTATAAAATAATAAACTGGTTGGTCCAATCGGTATTACTTGCCGCTCATTTAAACCAATGGCAGATAAACACTATTTCGGGGCAAAACCGTAATTTTAAAGCGTGTATAAAATAATAAATTGGTTGGTCCAATAGGGAGGGCCGGCCGCCTATTTAAGCCAATGGCTGCAAATCACTATTCCTGCCATGGGAATTGTATATGTTGAAAATATAATATAGTTAATTAATTTTAACCCTTTTAATTTTTTGACATATGCATTATATTTTTCTATTTTTTATGTTATACTTCTTTTCTGTCTTGTAGTCAACTAGTGGTTGCCCCGTCTACGTTGTGGGGCGATGGCCGAATAATTCTCAATCAATTAAGAAAACATTACGATAATTTTGCTAGGAAAAAAACTAAAACGATGATAATACCGTAATTTTCGGCTCAGGGCAAAACTATAATTTTTCAGGACTAATGAGCGAGTGTTAGGCATGTGACAACTCGAAATTTAGAACCTTTCCTGTATCTCGATGTAACATGCTTGAACATTTCGTGACTAAGTTAACTTGTTAAAGTTACTAATATAAGTGAACTTTTATGTGAATATGTGTTTTGATTGCATGTATGTATATATATATATATATATATGTGTGTGCGTTTTATGTGAACCGAGAACAAAGGACCCGACTCGAGACCATGTGGTCTCGAGTGAACAGTAACCATTAGGCCGGTTTGGGCCTTTGGCCGGTTGGGCCATTTGGGCCGTAAACCCTCATCCGAAACCCTTTAGGGTGCACCACTAGAACTAGTATATATACTACACTCATGGCCACACTCACCATTTCTTTTGACAACACCCATACTCCTCTACACACTCTCCTACTTTCCCTCACAAACACCCTCCTCACTTTCGGATTGGATTCTTGGATCGGCTCACACACACAATCGGTTGGAAGCTCACACACATCCTCAAAACCCATCAACCGGTTAGTGTTCTTGATGTTTATTGTTGAATGTTAGTGATTCATGTTGTGTTTTGGTGTTTGGATTGATGGTTATGACATTATGTTTGCTTGCTAAGATGTTTGCTTGATAAAAAATAGCTATTTGTTGTCAAGTGATGATATTATATGCATGATTGTGATAAATCGGTTAACATACCTTGATTTCGGATATATTGCATGATGGGTTATGATATCTTGTGTTTAAATGAAGTTTAAACTACTAGTTGTTGATGTTCATGAAACCGGTTTACATATGTCATGTAATCGGCTTAATATAGGACCGAATTGTGATATTAAGTTCAAGTGTTTTGATAGTTGTTCATGTTGTAATTAGGATAATGCATAATGTGCTTGAACAAGGGTTGAATGTGTTATGAATATGTTTTTGAATATATGAAGAACATGATGAATAAGTGAAGAACAACTTGAATATGCAATGAAAGTGTGTTGAATATTTGAAATCTGCACTGTTTGATCCATTTTGGGTAAATATTAGACAACAAAACATGTTTAGTGGATAGTACATAATTCTGCATGATTTTCATTGGATAGTACAAACTGTGAAGGATCAGCAGGTGCTGGAGAGTCGAAACCCCCGGTTGCGACTCGAGACCACAGCCTTACAAGCCGAGACCACAGGTTGCGAGTCCCGTTGCGACTCGAAACCTTAGCATGACCAGCCGAAACCATGGTTGCGACATAGGTTGCGACTCGCAACCATCCATGATCAACACAAACAGCGTAACCCGCAACCATGCTTGCGAGTCCGGTTGCGACTCGAAACCACACTTATGGGCTTGCTTAATTATGGGCCTACGCTAATGGGCCGGGCTTATGGACTTCTGTGTTACTGTTGACGCGTTGTTTTGGGCCTGTTAGTACGAGCCCAACTGTTAGGGCCTCACACTTAGACTTTGGGTTGTATTTGATTGTTAACTGTGAAAATTGTTGTGAACTATCGATGAACTGTCATACTAGAACTTGTATGCCATGACTACTACTTGTACGTGCACTGCTTGGTTTGAATCTGATTATAAGTGGTATCTATGTTAGGACGTAATTGACTACTTGCGACTCGATTGACCTTTCTGCGTTACTACCGAGCAAACCAAGGTGAGTTCACACCCTCTACAAAGCATGGGATTCCCTGGGTTGGGAACGGGGTTAAGGAACGTGGATTCCTCGTCCTCCTTGGGTAGGACAGCAGTGGTTCAGGAATGTGATTCCTCGTCCGGACGGACGGATAACTCGTACTAGACCAAAACTATATCACGAAGTCCCTCCTTTTTATATCGACTTAATCGCCGGGCCAATGGCGAGCGGGTCATTAGTTAGATAGCGCTATTTAGGTCTGACAAACCTCACACCGTGCCGCAGAGGACGGGCGTGAACTAATGGATCTGGGGCACGTCAATGATGATAGACATTGACGGTTTTCAGGGCACATAAACATGACTACAGTCAGCAGTCGATATGGTAACGAGTCTAGTGTACGCATGGGGTAGCCCCCACGGCCGAAATGCCTGATAACTATCATGGGGTAGCCCCCACGGCTGGAATGCCAGAGTAACTGGGAATGATTAAGTCACGTTTTCAAATTATGGGGTAACCCCCACGGCAGGATGCCAGATAAAGGAAATTGTTTTCGAAACAACTTAAAACGAACACCCAACCGTGAACTCACTCAACTAGTTGTTGACTCGTTACTACATGCTTTGCAGGACCATAGGTACTCAGCTGGAGCTTGCATGGAGGAGAGTCGTTGTGGGACACGGATTGCTGCGTACTATGTTAAACTTGGAACCATTTGAACTTATGTTTTACTTTTAAGACTTATGCTTCCGCTTGCAACTTGAACTTTGTTTGTTTGAAACACCAATCGTACTGGTTAAACTTTTATAACTGTTTATATGCTTGTTCAGTATGATTGGTGGCTGGATCCTGGTCAGTCACGCCTTCAAGCGGTAGTACTCCGCGGGTGGATTTTGGGGGTGTGACAGATATAAGTGACTAAGTTAACTTGTTAAAGTTACTAATATAAGTGAACTTTTATGTGAATATGTGTTTTGATTGCATGTATGTATATATATATATATATGTGTGCGTTTTATGTGAACCGAGAACAAAAGACCCGACTCGAGACCATGTGGTCTCGAGTGAACAGTAACCATTAGGCCGGTTTGGGCCTTTGGCTGGTTGGGCCATTTGGGCCGTAAACCCTCATCCGAAACCCTTTAGGGTGCACCACTAGAACTAGTATATATACTACACTCATGGCCACACTCACCATTTCTTTTGACAACACCCATACTCCTCTATACACTCTCCTACTTTCCCTCACAAACACCCTCCTCACTTTCGGATTGGATTCTTGGATCGGCTCACACACACAATCGGTTGGAAGCTCACACACATCCTCAAAACCCATCAACCGGTTAGTGTTCTTGATGTTTATTGTTGAATGTTAGTGATTCATGTTGTGTTTTGGTGTTTGGATTGATGGTTATGACATTATGTTTGCTTGCTAAGATGTTTGCTTGATAAAAAAAATAGCTATTTGTTGTCAAGTGATGATATTATATGCATGATTGTGATAAATCGGTTAACATACCTTGATTTCGGATATATTGCATGATGGGTTATGATATCTTGTGTTTAAATGAAGTTTAAACTACTAGTTGTTGATGTTCATGAAACCGGTTTACATATGTCATGTAATCGGCTTAATATAGGACCGAATTGTGATATTAAGTTCAAGTGTTTTGATAGTTGTTCATGTTGTAATTAGGATAATGCATAATGTGCTTGAACAAGGGTTGAATGTGTTATGAATATGTTTTTGAATATATGAAGAACATGATGAATAAGTGAAGAACAACTTGAATATGCAATGAAAGTGTGTTGAATATTTGAAATCTGCACTGTTTGATCCATTTTGGGTAAATATTAGACAACAAAACATGTTTAGTGGATAGTACATAATTCTGCATGATTTTCATTGGATAGTACAAACTGTGAAGGATCAGCAGGTGCTGGAGAGTCGAAACCCCCGGTTGCGACTCGAGACCACAGCCTTACAAGCCGAGACCACAGGTTGCGAGTCCCGTTGCGACTCGAAACCTTAGCATGACCAGCCGAAACCATGGTTGCGACATAGGTTGCGACTCGCAACCATCCATGATCAACACAAACAGCGTAACCCGCAACCATGCTTGCGAGTCCGGTTGCGACTCGAAACCACACTTATGGGCTTGCTTAATTATGGGCCTACGCTAATGGGCCGGGCTTATGGACTTCTGTGTTACTGTTGACGCGTTGTTTTGGGCCTGTTAGTACGAGCCCAACTGTTAGGGCCTCACACTTAGACTTTGGGTTGTATTTGATTGTTAACTGTGAAAATTGTTGTGAACTATTGATGAACTGTCATACTAGAACTTGTATTCCATGACTACTACTTGTACGTGCACTGCTTGGTTTGAATCTGATTATAAGTGGTATCTATGTTAGGACGTAATTGACTATTTGCGACTCGATTGACCTCTCTGCGTTACTACCGAGCAAACCAAGGTGAGTTCACACCCTCTACAAAGCATGGGATTCCCTGGGTTGGGAACGGGGTTAAGGAACGTGGATTCCTCGTCCTCCTTGGGTAGGACAGCAGTGGTTCAGGAATGTGATTCCTCGTCCGGACGGACGGATAACTCGTACTAGACCAAAACTCTATCACGAAGTCCCTCCTTTTTATATCGACTTAATCGCCGGGCCAATGGCGAGCGGGTCATTAGTTAGATAGCGCTATTTAGGTCTGACAAACCTCACACCGTGCCGCAGAGGACGGGCGTGAACTAATGGATCTGGGGCACGTCAATGATGATAGACATTGACGGTTTTCAGGGCACATAAACATGACTACAGTCAGCAGTCGATATGGTAACGAGTCTAGTGTACGCATGGGGTAGCCCCCACGGCCGAAATGCCTGATAACTATCATGGGGTAGCCCCCACGGCTGGAATGCCAGAGTAACTGGGAATGATTAAGTCACGTTTTCAAACTATGGGGTAACCCCCACGGCAGGATGCCAGATAAAGGAAACTGTTTTCGAAACAACTTAAAACGAACTCCCAACCGTGAACTCACTCAACTAGTTGTTGACTCGTTACTACATGCTTTGCAGGACCATAGGTACTCAGCTGGAGCTTGCATGGAGGAGAGTCGTTGTGGGACACGGATTGCTGCGTACTATGTTAAACTTGGAACCATTTGAACTTATGTTTTACTTTTGAGACTTATGCTTCCGCTTGCAACTTGAACTTTGTTTATTTGAAACACCAATCGTATTGGTTAAACTTTTATAACTGTTTATATGCTTGTTCAGTATGATTGGTGGCTGGATCCTGGTCAGTCACGCCTTCAAGCGGTAGTACTCCGCGGGTGGATTTTGGGGGTGTGACAGATTGGTATCAGAGCCATTGGTTATAGTGAACTAGGTTTTAATAAAGGAGAAACATTTTTGTTAAAACCAGACTATAACCGGTATAGTGCTCAACGGTCCACAACGACGCTCCACTCCACATGCAAGGCTCGACGTTCTAGGTGATATGATATATTGCCTACTTGTTAGTTACATAGTACATTGCCCATGGTATGCTTGATTAGTATAACTACTGTTACTTGACGTGTGCGTGCTTACTCTATCCTACCATCGTACTTTCGCGAACCTCTCTCACTCGTGTTACTCTCAATATGAAGATCATGTCTGGACGCGTTAACATGACACAAGCCCAGTTGACGACTTTGATCAACGAACGAGTTGCCGCAGCACTCGCAGCTGCATACGCAGGAGGTATATCCTGCAGTCCGAACTTATCCTAGGATCTTTAGGAATCCTACTCTCGTGAACCAACCTTTGTGTTAAACTCTGTCTTTCTTTCACCTACCTTAGGTCAACATGCTCAGGCACCGGTGTGCACTTTTAAGACTTTTATGGACTGTCGACCCACTACTTTTAGCGGAACTGAAGGAGCAGTAGGTCTCCTACACTGGTTTGAGAAACTAGAGTCTGTGTTCGAAATGTGTGAATTCCCTGAAGCGCGCAGGGTGAAGTATGCTACTGGTACTCTCGAGGGTTTGGCCCTCACGTGGTGGAATGCTCAAGTGCAAATGATGGGGTTGGTTGCTGCCAACGCCACCCCATGGGAAACTTTCAAGGAAATGATCAGGGAGGAATACTGCAGTCGTGATGATATTCATAAGTTGGAAGACGAGTTCTACAACCTCAAGATGACGGGGTCAGAGATTGAGGCGTATACTAAGAGATCGCATGAGCTTGCCTTGTTGTGTCCTACTATGGTGGACCCTCCGTATAAGCGAATTGAACTCTATCTCAAGGGCTTGGTGCCAGAGATCCAAAGTCATGTGACTTCGGCAAACTTGACCACTATCCAGCAGGTTGTTCAGTTGGCTCACCGTCTTACTGACCAAGCGGTGGAGCAGAACAAGTTACCAAAGCGCATAGGTGCTGCAACTACTTCTGGTACCTCTAGTGAGAACAAACGGAAATGGGATGGAACTTCAAGCAAGGGTTCAACTTCGGTGCAATCTCAGTCTCAGCAGAGAAAGACTGACGACCACAAGAGCCCCAGTCAGCAATCGTCTGGTGGTCAAAGTCATGGTGGGTACAAGGGGAATCACCCCAAATGCAATCGTTGCAACCTACACCACAGTGGGCCATGCACCAGGGGCAACTGTCATCGGTGCAACAAGCCTGGTCATGTTGCAAAGGATTGCATGAGCGCATACCCCGCCAATCAGAATCGTCAGCAACCTCAACAGAATCAGCGGCAGCAACAGGGTAACAACAAAGGATGCTTTCAGTGTGGAGCTGAAGGCCACTTCAAGAAAGATTGTCCCCAACTGAACATGAACAACAACAACAACAATCAGGGGAATGGTAACAATGGGAACCACAACAACAACAATGGTGCCAGGGGACGAGTGTTCGTGATTGGTCAAGGTGAAGCAAGGAATGATCCCAACGTGGTGACGGGTAAGTTCCTTCTCGACGACTTTTATGTTACAGTCTTATTTGATTCGGGTGCCGATGCTAGCTATGTGTCACTAGAAGTTAGTAAAATGCTTAAGCGTATTCCAACACCCCTGAGCGACAAGCACACCGTAGAGCTAGCTAATGGTAAGAGCTTGGAAGCCTCGCACGTAGTCAAAGGTTGCAAACTTGTCCTCGCTAACCAGACTTTCTCTATTGACCTTATTCCTATCATCTTGGGTAGCTTCGACGTTGTCATTGGGATGGATTGGTTATCCCAACACCGAGCAGAGATTCTTTGCAATGAGAAGATCGTTCGTATTCCGGGTTCCGGTAGTGAACCACTCATGATTCGTGGCGACAAGAGAAGTGCTGTTGAGAACATCATCTCTCTCCTTAAGGCCCAGAAGTGCTTACGAAAGGGCCACACTGCGATTTTGGCTCTAGTTACTGACACCACGGAGAAAGAGAAGAAGCTAGAAGATTTTCCAGTTGTACGAGACTATCCTGAGGTATTCCCTGAGGAATTACCTGGTCTTCCACCCCATCGCCAAGTCGAGTTTCAGATTGAACTAGCTCCTGGAGCTGCGCCTATAGCTCGTGCACCTTATCGTTTAGCTCCATCAGAATTGGAAGAACTCTCCACGCAACTACAAGAACTCTTGGATAAGGGTTTCATTCGTCCTAGCTCATCGCCTTGGGGAGCCCCAGTACTATTTGTGAAGAAGAAGGACGGTACCTTCAGAATGTGTATCGACTATCGTGAACTCAACAAGGTGACTGTGAAGAACCGTTATCCTCTACCACGCATCGACGACTTGTTCGACCAGTTGCAGGGGTCAAGCTACTATTCAAAGATCAACCTGAGATCGGGATATCACCAGCTGAGAGTTCGAGAAGAGGATGTCTCTAAGACAGCCTTTAGGACTCGATATGGGCACTATGAGTTTTTGGTCATGCCGTTTGGGCTGACGAACGCACCCGCAGTTTTTATGGACTTGATGAATCGAGTGTGCAAGCCCTATCTGGACAAATTCGTTATAGTCTTCATCGACGACATCCTGATCTATTCTAAGAGTCAGGAGGAACACGAACAGCATCTACGGCTTATTCTGGAACTCCTTCGGACAGAACAGCTTTACGCAAAGTTCTTGAAATGCGACTTCTGGCTTCGTGAAGTCCATTTCCTAGGACATGTGGTGAACAAGGATGGGATTCACGTTGATCCATCCAAAGTAGACTCTATTAAGAACTGGCCTGCACCTCGCACACCAAAGGAAATTCGCCAATTCTTGGGATTGGCAGGTTACTACCAGAGATTCATTAAGGATTTCTCTAAGATCGCGCAGCCTCTCACCTTGCTAACGCAGAAAGGCGTTGTTTATCATTGGGGAAATGCACAAGAGTTAGCCTTTCAGCATCTAAAGGATAGACTTTGTAGTGCACCTATCCTTTCACTGCCAGAGGGCACAGACGATTTTGTGGTTTACTGTGATGCATCAATTCAAGGTCTTGGTTGTTTATTGATGCAACGAGATAAAGTTATAGCCTACGCCTCACGACAACTCAAAGTTCACGAGAAGAACTACACTACGCATGATTTGGAGCTGGGAGCTGTTGTTTTCGCACTTAAGTTATGGCGGCACTACCTGTACGGAACCAAGTGCGCCATCTACACCGACCACAGGAGCCTAGAGCACATATTCAAGCAGAAAGAACTGAATATGCGACAACGACGATGGGTCGAGCTGCTGAATGACTATGAGTGCTCCATCAGGTATCACCCGGGCAAGGCCAATGTTGTGGCCGACGCCCTAAGTCAAAAGGACACTGCGCCTAAGCGCGTAAGAGCTTTACAACTCACGATCCACTCTAGTCTACCTTCGCAAGTACGAGCTGCTCAAATAGAAGCCCTGAAACCAGAAAACGTAAGGGCTGAAGCCCTATGCGGGTCAAGACAACGCTTAGAACAGAAGGAAGACGGTGCTTACTACGTAACAAGACGCATTTGGGTCCCACTCTATGGCGACTTACGAGAACTTGTGATGGATGAAGCACACAAGTCTCGCTACTCGGTACACCCTGGTTCGGACAAGATGTACCACGATATCAAAACTACGTATTGGTGGCCTAGCATGAAGGCCCACATAGCAACTTACGTCAGCAAGTGTTTGACCTGTGCGCGAGTCAAGACAGAATACCAGAAACCCTCAGGCCTACTCCAACAACCAGAGATACCACAATGGAAATGGGAGCAAATTTCCATGGACTTCGTTACTGGCCTACCTAGATCCCAGCGTGGAAACGATACTATTTGGGTGATCGTGGATCGACTCACGAAATCCGCACACTTTTTGGCGATTAAGGAGACGGATAAATTCTCCACTCTGGCGGAGATATATCTCAAGGAAGTTGTTTCAAGGCACGGGGTGCCCACCTCTATCATCTCTGATCGAGATGCACGTTTTACTTCAGAGCTGTGGCAAGCAATGCACAAGTCTTTTGGCTCACGTCTAGATATGAGCACAGCGTATCACCCACAGACGGACGGACAGTCCGAGCGCACTATTCAGACCCTAGAAGACATGCTTTGTGCATGTGTAATCGACTTTGGCAACAGCTGGGAAAAGCATCTGCCACTTGTGGAATTCTCGTACAATAACAGCTACCACACCAGCATTAAAGCTGCTCCGTTCGAGGCATTGTACGGACGTAAATGTCGGTCACCTCTTTATTGGGCAGAGGTGGGGGATAGTCAAATCACAGGTCCGGAACATGTGGTAGACACTACTGAGCGGATTGCTCAAATACGACAACGCATGGCGGCCGCTCGAGACCGTCAGAAGGCCTACGCCGATAAGGGCAGGAAACCACTTGAACTCCAGGTTGGGGAGCGGGTATTACTCAAAGTTTCACCCTGGAAGGGTGTGGTTCGTTTTGGTAAACGAGGCAAACTCAACCCACGATACGTTGGACCTTTCGAAATCATTGAGAAAATAGGCAAGGTGGCCTACAGACTGAACTTACCAGCAGAACTCATTGCAGTTCACAACGTTTTCCATGTGTCGAATCTGAAGAAATGTCTGTCAGACGAGACCCACGTAGTTCCTCTGAAGGAACTCACGATCGACGAACAGTTGAAATTCGTCGAGGAACCAGTCGAAATCACGGACCGGGATGTTAAGGTCCTCAAGAGCACTAGAATACCTCTCGTTTGAGTTCGTTGGAACTCACGTCGCGGCCCAGAGTTCACCTGGGAGCGCGAAGATCGGATGAAACAAAAGTATCCCCAACTGTTTGCAAACAGTACGACCACTACTGAGGCTGAAGCTACGGAATTTCGGGACGAAATTCCAGACCAACGGGGGGAGGATGTGACACCCCAGGAAAACCTGGAAAACCATGCAACTTAACTAGCTTCCTCAGTGAGTGCCATCAAATTTCGGGATGAAATTTCTTTCAACTTGGGGATGATGTGACAACTCGAAATTTAGAACCTTTCCTGTATCTCGATGTAACATGCTTGAACATTTCGTGACTAAGTTAACTTGTTAAAGTTACTAATATAAGTGAACTTTTATGTGAATATGTGTTTTGATTGCATGTATGTATATATATATATATATATGTGTGCGTTTTATGTGAACCAAGAACAAAGGACCCGACTCGAGACCATGTGGTCTCGAGTGAACAGTAACCATTAGGCCGGTTTGGGCCTTTGGCCGGTTGGGCCATTTGGGCCGTAAACCCTCATCCGAAACCCTTTAGGGTGCACCACTAGAACTAGTATATATACTACACTCATGGCCACACTCACCATTTCTTTTGACAACACCCATACTCCTCTACACACTCTCCTACTTTCCCTCACAAACACCCTCCTCACTTTCGGATTGGATTCTTGGATCGGCTCACACACACAATCGGTTGGAAGCTCACACACATCCTCAAAACCCATCAACCGGTTAGTGTTCTTGATGTTTATTGTTGAATGTTAGTGATTCATGTTGTGTTTTGGTGTTTGGATTGATGGTTATGACATTATGTTTGCTTGCTAAGATGTTTGCTTGATAAAAAAATAGCTATTTGTTGTCAAGTGATGATATTATATGCATGATTGTGATAAATCGGTTAACATACCTTGATTTCGGATATATTGCATGATGGGTTATGATATCTTGTGTTTAAATGAAGTTTAAACTACTAGTTGTTGATGTTCATGAAACCGGTTTACATATGTCATGTAATCGGCTTAATATAGGACCGAATTGTGATATTAAGTTCAAGTGTTTTGATAGTTGTTCATGTTGTAATTAGGATAATGCATAATGTGCTTGAACAAGGGTTGAATGTGTTATGAATATGTTTTTGAATATATGAAGAACATGATGAATAAGTGAAGAACAACTTGAATATGCAATGAAAGTGTGTTGAATATTTGAAATCTGCACTGTTTGATCCATTTTGGGTAAATATTAGACAACAAAACATGTTTAGTGGATAGTACATAATTCTGCATGATTTTCATTGGATAGTACAAACTGTGAAGGATCAGCAGGTGCTGGAGAGTCGAAACCCCCGGTTGCGACTCGAGACCACAGCCTTACAAGCCGAGACCACAGGTTGCGAGTCCCGTTGCGACTCGAAACCTTAGCATGACCAGCCGAAACCATGGTTGCGACATAGGTTGCGACTCGCAACCATCCATGATCAACACAAACAGCGTAACCCGCAATCATGCTTGCGAGTCCGGTTGCGACTCGAAACCACACTTATGGGCTTGCTTAATTATGGGCCTACGCTAATGGGCCGGGCTTATGCACTTCTGTGTTACTGTTGACGCGTTGTTTTGGGCCTGTTAGTACGAGCCCAACTGTTAGGGCCTCACACTTAGACTTTGGGTTGTATTTGATTGTTAACTGTGAAAATTGTTTTGAACTATCGATGAACTGTCATACTAGAACTTGTAGGCCATGACTACTACTTGTACGTGCACTGCTTGGTTTGAATCTGATTATAAGTGGTATCTATGTTAGGACGTAATTGACTACTTGCGACTCGATTGACCTTTCTGTGTTACTACCGAGCAAACCAAGGTGAGTTCACACCCTCTACAAAGCATGGGATTCCCTGGGTTGGGAACGGGGTTAAGGAACGTGGATTCCTCGTCCTCCTTGGGTAGGACAGCAGTGGTTCAGGAATGTGATTCCTCGTCCGGACGGACGGATAACTCGTACTAGACCAAAACTCTATCACGAAGTCCCTCCTTTTTATATCGACTTAATCGCCGGGCCAATGGCGAGCGGGTCATTAGTTAGATAGCGCTATTTAGGTCTGACAAACCTCACACCGTGCCGCAGAGGACGGGCGTGAACTAATGGATCTGTGGCACGTCAATGATGATAGACATTGACAGTTTTCAGGGCACATAAACATGACTACAGTCAGCAGTCGATATGGTAACGAGTCTAGTGTACGCATGGGGTAGCCCCCACGGCCGAAATGCCTGATAACTATCATGGGGTAGCCCCCACGGCTGGAATGCCAGAGTAACTGGGAATGATTAAGTCACGTTTTCAAACTATGGGGTAACCCCCATGGCAGGATGCCAGATAAAGGAAACTGTTTTCGAAACAACTTAAAACGAACACCCAACCGTGAACTCACTCAACTAGTTGTTGACTCGTTACTACATGCTTTGCAGGACCATAGGTACTCAGCTGGAGCTTGCATGGAGGAGAGTCGTTGTGGGACACAGATTGCTGCGTACTATGTTAAACTTGGAACCATTTGAACTTATGTTTTACTTTTGAGACTTATGCTTCCGCTTGCAACTTGAACTTTGTTTGTTTGAAACACCAATCGTATTGGTTAAACTTTTATAACTGTTTATATGCTTGTTCAGTATGATTGGTGGCTGGATCCTGGTCAGTCACGCCTTCAAGCGGTAGTACTCCGCGGGTGGATTTTGGGGGTGTGACAAGGCAGCTCCTTGACACCGAAAAAAATTAAACGGAGTCAACCTATTAAAACAAAAAACTTTTATAGTTTTGCTAAAAAAACTAAAACGATGGGAAAACGTAATTTTGAACTGAGGGCGAAATCATATTTTTCATTCAGGGATAAAATCGTAAATTAAATGGACCAATTAGGGAGTTGCAGGCAGCTGCCAGCATAACAATAATTTTCACTAGGGGTAAAATTGTAATTTAGCCAGGAAAACAAACAAAAGCGATGGAGAAAATGTAAATTTAAGTTGAGGGCAAAATCGTAACTTGGCTGTGAGAAAAAAAACCTAATGGCAAAACTGTAAATTTAAAGGGGGCAAAATCGTAAATTTGAACCGATGGAAAATTTGAAATTTTTAGCTGGGAGTAAAAGCATAAATTTATTTTTATGTGGGGAAAAAACATAATTTTGAGCTGATGGCAAAATCATAATTTTAAGGGAAAAAACTAATGGCAAAACTGTAAATTTAAACGGGGCAAAATGGTAAATTTGAACCGTGGGCAAAATTGAAATTTTTAGCTGGGAGCAGAAGCGTAAATTTATTTTTAAGTGGGGGTAAAATCATAATTTTAAACTCATGGCAATATCGTAAATTTAAAGCGGGATAAAATCGTAAATTTGTTGTACCAATAGGAGAGTGCCTGGCAGCTGTCTCACACTATTCTCTTTGCCGCCCATGTGAGCCAATAGATGGCAACCACCGCCTATTTCACCCTATAGGTGGAAAACACTATTCCCGCCCGTTTAATTTGTATACGTTGAATAATTCATTTGTCTTTTTTAAGTTCTTTCTTATACATTTCAGTCAATCCTTTATGCTACTACAAAACATGTATTTTTATTATTTTATCATATTTGTTGATTATTTGAGTAAACTGCAATTTTACCCCCTGTGATTTAGGCCAATTGGCACTCTGACCCCCCTAACGAAATAATTGCAATTTTACCCCCCAACGTTTGGTGTTATGTCGCAAGTTTACCCTCCGGCGTCAATTTTGTTAACATATCTGTTAACTATAACTTGAAATGACTATAATGCCCTTTCATATTACCCCCTGTATTTTGTTCTACTTTGTAATATTACCCCCTGCCACCGCCATTCACCACCACAACCACCACTGCCACCTCCAGCCACCACCCTCCAACACTCTCAACCACTTCTCTCTCTCTCTCTCTCTCTCTCTCTCTCTCTCTCTCGCCGCTGTCCATTTAACTCAAATCACACCCAACCCTCAACCACCTCAGTTCAATTCATTTTGTTCATACACAAAGATTCAATCATTTTGTCAGTAAAATTCTTTCTTCAAAATACTAGTTCTATTATCAGGTTGAGAGCAGCTACCAACAATTCCAGGTGTACACTTTACAACATTCGAGTTCGTGTTGTATCTGCAGCAATTCAAAATAAAGTTGGGGCTTTTCCGTTTTCTTCAAAGCGTCTACTCTCCCTCCAAAATCTTCTCATATTCCCTTACACGCTTCCTCATACTCGCTTCATGATTAGGGTTACATCAACATTCTCTCACCATTAATCTCTTCTTCATCCATCGATCTTCACCGGCGAAATGCCTCTGTTCTTGTCCGACGAAGAGTACGCTCGCTGCAACCACGATCCATCTCTGATCAAACAATCAACTCGACACTGAAAAATCTCAACACGATGCTGCATCCGTAGCCGCCGAACAAACGTGTTCGCTTCTCGAGCACAAGTATGTTTCTCTCAAATCGGAATTCGATACGTTGCAAGCGCAATGTTCGCAACTCAGTTCCAGTTTAGAAGAATGTGTGTCGGAAGTCGCTCAGATTCAAGCGGATAAACACCAGATTTATGTTCAATCGGTAGTTTTTTATTCTCGTTCTCTGTATTTATGTTTATTTTGGTATTGTTATAAGAAATGAAGGTGTAAATATGGTGGATAGTTAATTAGTTATGTTAGGTATTCATTTATTATATTTTGTTACATTTTGTTTAATGTTATTTGAAATTTACTTGACTTGGTGTAGTGTTATGTTATTATCGACACTCGATTGGAACTTGTATACTTTTAGAATGCATTTAAGTGTTGACAGATTGAAAGGAAATGTGCTATTAGCTTAGATTTTGAGTCTTGACTTGGGATTTTGCTGTGAAGGTTGAGGGTGGTGGCTGGAGGTGGCAGTGGTGGTTATGGTGGTGAATGGCGGTGGCAATGGTGGCAGGGGGTAATATTACAGAGTAGAACAAAACACAGGGGGTAATATGAAAGGGCATTATAGTCATTTCAAGTTATAGTTAACAGATATGTTAACAAAATTGACGCCGGGGGGTAAACTTGCGACATAACTGATGTGCACAAAATGCAACATATAAATTACATCAATTGTGGCATAAAACTAACCCTTTTTAGTACTAATGTTGGAAAAAGTGTGTTTTTGTCTTCCTTTTGTATTTTCAGGATTAAATGAGCTCAAATAAATAAAAGAAGCAAAAAGGCAGCTAAATCTAACACAAATACAAGAAAAGGAACAAACGTGGCATGCCCGACCCCCCGACAACATCTTCCCAAGCAAAACAAGAGAACAGAAGGCTGAACACGCCCCGTGCTCAGTGAGCACGGGGGCGTGCCCAAGTGTCAGCAGAAAATACAAAGTTGTAAAAGCTTCCATCGCTCACCACGGGGCCGTGCTCAGCAGACACGGGGTCGTGGTCAACTATAAGATTCGCAGAATCCAGACAAATCTTGAGAGTACAGATATGCTTCTACACACGGGGTAGTGCTCAGCGGACACGGGGGCGTGGTCAACTAATGCAGACAAACTGCAATTAATGAAGAAAGAGAGGCGGATGGACGCGGGGCCGTGCCCGAGCTTCTGTTCACCCTATAAATAGGAGTGTTTGGTTCGCTTGTAACTCATCCCTTGGCACACCATCTCTCTCACACTTCACCCACCACCCACCACCATCACAACACCATCATCCACCGCCATCATCCATTGTCCATCGTAGAGTGTGTGAGTCGTCTCGGGATCCAAGATTAATCGTAAGAGTTCTTGACAATCAAAGACCATGTTTGCCTAAGTCTCTTACATCACTTGGTGAAGACAAGTGTTTAGTGTAATACTTTTTATTTTTAATCTTTTCGTACTTTTTATTTGGTTATGTATTAATGACTTTAATAACTAGTTTCTTATGTTGAAGGTGATTCTTCCTTATCGTTTGTCCATGGTGTCTTGGCATTATTTTACTGTCTATATAAAATAAAAGATTTTCACCATTCATATCTCCACGGTCTATATGGAGATATGTTGGCTACCTGGTCGGTGGTTAAGGGAACGGTTTGGTAAGAGTCTTGCCATTGTTCAGTGTATAGATCCTGCAAAGGACCTGGGTCAAATTTAGTAGGACCTCCTTCAATACCCAACGGTATTGGATGGCGGGGGTCCAAACTCTTTGACCCCCTCATAAGTTAAACTACTATTAAAACTTTAACCCGGCTACTTAGGACTGTATCCCTGCTGACTCAGACTACTTAGCCGAGGGTAACGTCACATTCAAAAGAGGGGCCTACCACATTATGCATTAATAACTTAATTAATTATCTTTCAATAATCCGACCCTTTAGGATTGTATCCTTGCTGACTCAAACTACTGGGTTGAGGGTAACGTCACCTTCAAAAGAGGGGCCTACTACAATAACTAAGATAATCTCTTAAAATGTGCAAAAGTGCGTAAATAATCAAAGGTTACACTACACACGAGTCGGATCCAAGTGATTCATCTTTACTATTTGTTTTTATTTTTATTTTATTTTTCAGCATTTTAGTTAGTTTTATTTTTCTAGTTTAAAAACCTTTTTTCTAACTTTTGATTTGATTAGACGTTGAGGATAAACCGGTACTAAAAGTTTTTGTGTCCTTGGACGACCTTGGTATTTTACCAACACTATACTACGTACACGATGGGTGCACTTGCCCATATGTGTGTTTAATGTTTGTAAATATCGTGTTTTACAAATTTAAAACTTGGCTAAAAAGTGTAAAAAGAGCTTAAAATATACACCTAATATATATAACACTTCACACACATCAATAACACCAAACGTTGGGGGTAAAATTGTAATTATCTCGTTAGGGGAGGGGGGTCAGAGTGCCAATTGGTCTAAACCCTAGGGGTTAAAATTACAGTTTACTCTATTTTAAATTTTATTGTAAATATAAAAATGTTATAAGAAATGGTTTGTTATAATAGTTTCACATCCAAATTTATTCTTTGTGTCAGTTAAATTAAAGTACATCTGAAATGTCAATGCCTGGCATTGGAGACGTGCAAGAACAACATTAATTATAAAAAAGACAATCCTTTCACTCTCTGTGGTTTGATAAATATGTAAACCAGTAGATGCACCCATTTGGGTTTATGGACCATCGGTGGATGCCCTTGGTCACGGGTGAGGGAAGTACGGCGTCCATTTTTTATACTATAGCTATTTTTTTAATTTTTTTGACGACGGATTTTAATTTTTTATTAGTAGTTAGTATATTAGTATCAACAAATTAGTAAAAAAAAAAAAAAACATCGGCCAATGGATCATTGGTGATATTCTTTACTTTCTATTGCCTTCTAAAGGTACTAGCAGATCCGTTTTATAATACAAAAATGAAAATATAATAATGTATTAAAAAATTACTAGTAAATAATATGTAGGGTTATGATATAATAGGAAGTTTATTTGGCTAAGAAGGTTAGAAAGTAATCTTAACCATCCATTTAGTTAATCAATCCTAAGATTAAATGAGGGAAATTGAAAGGAAAAAAAAAAAAAAAAACACACGTGAGTTTGTTTAGGGGCATTCTTGTCACACCCCCAAAATCCACATGCGGAGTACCACCGTCTGGGGGCGTGACTGACCAAGATCCAACCACCAATTATACTGAGCAATTTAATAAATAACATAAATAGCATTCATCAATCATAGGGTTAACAAATATCGTAACAAAAGTTCAAATCGTAGTTTAGGTATGTAGCGGAAGCATAGACAAAATAGTTAAAAAACAAAGTTCATAGTTCAAATTTATTTAGAACCCAACACATGGGTTAGACGACCACTACACATCCCCAAGCTGCAAGCTCCTGAGTCACTGGGTACCTGCAAAGCATGCAGTAGGGTATCAACATAATGTTGGCGAGTTCACGAGGTGTCAAGTTTTAGTTTTCAAAAACGTAAGTTGTTTAGATGAAGCATTTATAATCACGTTATGGGGAGCTACCCCATCTGTAAGCTCACTAAACTGTCGATACCGAAACTATTGACGGAAAATTGTTGTGCCCCGAGTCAATGTCTATCATCATTGACCAAGATGCAAGGTCTACTAGTTCACGCCCGATCCCCCCGGTCACGGTGTGAAGTTGTCAAACCTAATAGCGCTATCAACTAATAACCCGTTCGCCCCCGGCGATTAATCGGTACTGTAAGCAGGGACTTAACATCATAGAGTTTCGTTTAGTTTTGCTAGTTCTCCCCCGTAGATAGTAATTTAAAAGTACCCATTCGTATTTCCCCCGGAAATAATAGTTCAAAAGTATTTTTCCCAAAGTTGGCAGTTTGTCCGTGTCCCTCCCTGGGACGCATGCTTTTAGTGTGTGAACTCACCTTGGGTTGCTCGGCAGACTGTTTACTTGGTCAAGTACGTTGGTCACCACGTCCTAACATGGTTACCAGTATAGGTCAGGTTTGGGTATAAAGATGTCACGTATATTTCACACACAACTTACACGTAGCATGCATAACATACAATTATCGTTTAAGTTATTGGGCATGTTCCAATCCTTAAACATTCGATCAGCACATAGCACAGTAGCACAGATACAAGCCCAAAACACGTTGTCACATTTGATGGCCCAATAACTGAGTCAGGCAGCCCAATCGAGACTAAGTGGTCTCGACTCGAGAACATGCGGTCTCGAGTCGCAACCCGGAGGTCTCGAGTCATAGTCGTCCGGTCTCGAGTAGTGCAGGCTTAAGTCGCAGCCTTAGAGGTCTCGAGTCCAGTCTCCAGTTGACACTATGTGGTCTCGAGTCGCAATCACCGCGGTCTCGAGTCGGAACTTAATGGTCTCGAGTCGAAACCAGAGGTCTCGACTCGTTTGCCTGCTGATTCTGGTACATCTGCGAGACTTGTACTAACCAATAGAATTTCATGTTCATGATTTTATGTACTATCCAATGAGGGTTCATGATGCGTGTGTAGTGTAATATATTTTTGATGTATATTTAAGCCCTTTTTTACACTTTTAGCCAAGTTTTAAATTTATAGAACACGATATTTACTAACACTAAACACACATATGGGCAAGTGCACCCATCGTGGACGTAGTATAGTGTTGGTAAGATACCGAGGTCGTCCAAGGACACAAGAGCTTTTAGTACCGGTTTATCCTCAACGTCTAATCAAATCAAAATGTTAGAAAAGGTTTTAAACTAAGAAAATAAAAACTAACTAAATGCTGAAAAATAAAAATAAAATAAAAATAGATAGACAAGATGAATCACTTGGATCCGACTCGTGTATTAGTATAACCTTTGATTATTTTCGCACTTTTTCACTTGTTTAAGAGATTATCTTAGTTATTGTAGTAGGCCTCTCTTTTGAAGGCGACGTTACCCTCAACCCAGTAGTTTGAGTCAGCAAGGATACAATCCTAAAGGGTTGGATTATTGAAAGATAATGAATTAAGTTATTAATGCAATTTATGGTAGGCCCCGCTTTTGGCGGTGACGTTACCCTCGACTAAGTAGTCTGAGTCAGCAGGGATACAGTCCTAAATAGCCGGGTTATAGTATTAATAGTAGTTAACTTATGAGGGGGTCAAAGAGTTTGGATCCCCGCCATCCAATACCTATGGGCGTTGAAGGAGATCCTACTAAATTTGACCCAGGTCCCTTGCAGGACCTCTAAACGCTAAACAAGGGCAAGACCCTTACCAAACCGTTCCCTTAACCCCCGACCAGGTAGCCAACATACCTCCATATAGAACGTGGAGATATGAATGGTGAAAATCTTTTATTTTATATAGATAGTAAAATAATGCCAAGACACCACAGACAAACGATAAGGAAAGATCACTTTCAACATAAGCAACTAGTTATTAAAGTTATTAATACAAAACCAAATAAAAAGTGCAAAAGATTCCAAATAAAAAGTATTATACTAAACACTTGTCTTCACCAAGTGATGTAAGAGACTTAGGCAAACATGGCCTTGATTGTCAAGAACTCTTACGATCAATCTTGGATCCCGAGACGACTCACACACTCTATGATGGACAATGGATGATGGTGGTGGATGATGGTGTTATGGTGGTGGTGGGTGGTGGATGAAGTGTGAGAGAGGTGGTGTGCCAAGGGATGAGTTGCAAGAAACCAAGAACTCCTATTTATAGGCTGAACAGAAGGCTGGGCACGGCCCCGTGTCCGCTGGACACGCCCCCGTGCCTGTCTGACACTCTCTCTCTTCATTAATTGTAATTCGCAATTACAATTAATGTGCCTGCTGTACTTTCGCCACGCCCCCGTGTTCACTGCACATGGCCGGTGGTGGGCAATAGAAGCTTCTATAGGTTTGTATTTTCTGCTGCTTCTTGGGCACGACCCCGTGCTGGCTGAGCACGGGGCGTGTTCAGTCTTCTGCCTTCTCTATTTTGCTTGGGAGGATGCTGTTGAGGGGTCGGGCAATCCACTTGTGTCCCTTTTCTTGTATTTATGTTAGATTTAGCTGTCTTTTTGCTTCTTTTGTGAATTTGAGCTCATTTAATCCTGAAAATACAAAAGGAAGACAAAAGCACTCTTTTTCCAACATTAGTACTTAAAAAGAGTTAGTTTTATGCCTTATTTGATGTATTTTATATGTTGCATTTTACACACATCAGTTCACAAACATGTTTCTTTGTCTAACAATTAACCAAAATGGATCAAACAACAAGTTTTTCAAATATTCAAGGCACCTTCAACTCATATTCATGTTGTTCATCATACATTCAAATTATTCATCATGCATAATCATTCAAAACTGACCCGAAACATGTTATCCTAGATCTATACTTGCAACTTGAAAGCTTTTTCAGCAATTATTTACCATTACTAATTCATAAATCATGAGTGTGTTTTATTCCTGCAAATTAAAACTAAAAGATTAAACTAAACTAAGGATAGTTCCGCGGAATGCCTCTGTGGTGCGCCACGTTTATAAGGGTCCTTGGCTAGACCCAATGTGAGGTTATATATTTTCTGAGTTGGATGTTTGGCATCCCATGTTGCACCGTCGGAGAGCAGCATCCAAACTCGAATCAATAACCTTCATGTAGTTGACCGGGTCGTCGTCCTCTATTCTCTTCCCAACCCCGAATTTTACTTCATCATCTCCGTACCTTAGGGTGAGCGTTCCGTCATTCATGTCTACCACTGCTTGTGCGGTGGCGAGTAATGGTCTCCCTAGTATGAGGGGGACTTCGATGTCTTCTTCCATATCGAGTATGACAAAATCTGCTGGATAGACAAATTTGTTTACCTTTACTAGGACGTTTTCGATGACACCTTGCGGGAATTTGACGGATCGATCAGCAAGTTGTATGCTCGTTTTTGTAGGACTCGTTGTTCCTAGGCCGAGTCTTTTAAACATTGATGAAGGCATAAGGTTAATGCTAGCCCCAAGGTCGGCTAGTGCATTACGAACGGGGGAGTCCCCGATCGAGTAGGGAATCGTGAAGCTTCCAGGATCGATTTTCTTTTGGGGAAGTTTGTTGAGTACGAGGGCAGAGCATTCTTCGCCTAAGTTAACTAATTGCAAGGTTTCAATTTCCTTTTTATGAGTGAGGAAGTCCCTCATGAACTTAGAGTATTTGGGCATTTGGATTAGGACATCAATAAAAGGAATATTGACATGCAATTGTTTTAATAGACTTTCGAATTTTGCGAAATGCTCATTGGTCTTTTGACGAATTAACCTACCGGGGTACGGAACTCGAGGAGCCTTGGAAGGCTCTGATGATGGAGGGGAGTTCTTCTCCTGCAGAGGTGGGGGTACAGTCTCTTCTGTCGGCGGTGGTGCTTCCGCAGGCCCCACGGTGCGGTTTCGTAAAGTGATGAGATGAACTTGCGCTTTCGGGTTTGTTTCGGTATTGCTTGGTAATGCACCTTGTGGTCTCTCGGAAAAATTTTGAGCTAGTTGATTTAATTGTTTTTCTATGTTTTGAATACTAGCTTGTTGGTTTCTAAAATTTGATTCTAATTGTAGAAACCTTTCCGAGTTTTTCTTTTTAGTGTCGGAGATGAGGCGAGATACAGTATCTTCAAGCCTTTCTCGTCCACCTTGTTGTTGAGTGAAATTTTTGTGATTCATTTCTTGGTTGTTGAAAGTTTGTTCGTTGGGTTTGTTGGTTACTACTATTGCCGGGCTCTCTCCAACCAAGGTTAGGGTGGTTTCGCCATCCTTGGTTGTAAGTGCCCGTTGGAGGACCCGACGGAGTAGGTCTATTTTCAATGTAGCTTACCGACTCTTGTTGATCGTCTCTTTCTTTCATACAACTCCAATTTTCATGTGGCCCACCACACCCTTCACAAGCCATAACCGAGACTGTTTTTGTCATTTCCAATTTTTTTATTTTTGAAGAAAGAGCCTCGATTTGGGCTTGTAAAGAAGTGCTTTCATCAACCTTATGGGCGCCCGGGGCAATAGATTTATTGCCTAGTGGAGTGTGCCACTGAAAATTGGTTTGAGCAATTTCCTCAATTTGGTTATATATTTCATGTGGGCGGCGATTACCTAAAAGTCCCCCGGAGCTAGAATCAAGTGTCTGCCTTGTGTGTGGCAACAACCCATTATAGAAAGTGGATACTTGTTGCCATATCGCAAGGCCGTGATGTGGACACTTTCGCAATAGCTCTTTAAAACTTTCCCAAGTTTCATATAAGGATTCCCCATCCTCTTGTGAATATGTATTAATTTCAGTGATTAATTTAGCCGTTTTAGCGGGAGGGAGATACTTATATAGAAATTTTTGGGCTAGTTCATCCCAGGTGTTTACCGATCCAGCTGGGAGGGCGTTGAGCCAAGCTTTTGCTCGGTCTTTTAGTGAGAAAGGAAACATTCGAAGGCGGATGGCGTCATTTGATGCTCCACTGATCCGAAAGGTATCACATATTTCTAAGAAATTAGTAATATGTAGATGGGGATCCTCGTCCGCAAGCCCATGGAAGGTTGCGGAGTTTTGGAGCATTTTTATCAAATGCGGCCGAAGTTCGAAGTTATTGGTTTCAACATTCGGTGCGTTGATAGCGGCGCCTAGGTTACCTACGGTGGGTCGTAGATAATGCATGAGGGTATGTTGGTCCGCCATTGGAAGTGGATTCCCCGAAACTTTCTCTTGTTTCTTGGCCTTTAGTCTTTTTCTGAGAAAGCGTTCGGGTTCTTCTAGAGGTTCTTTTATGTCCTTATTAGAATTGGAGCTCATACACTAAGTAGGGGTGACGTTTGGTTCCAAGTCCTGCAATAAAAACAGAAAAGAATGCTGGTTAGAAGGTTCACCATGGCCCCGTGCTCAGTGAACACGACCCGTGGTCGGAGTTACAGTGATTGTTTTCCAGATCCCAGTTACTGGAGAGTTGGACACGGCCCCGTGTTGCACCAACATGGCCCCGTGGTCAGCCGTCTGTAACTTGGAAAACTAAAAACTGCCAGTAACAACGCTGGGCACGGCCCGTGTCCGACCAGGCACGACCCGTGCTGAGCTCTGCAGAAGCTAAAAAACTAAGAAAAATCCTACAAATTAAAAAGAAAAAATAAAAAGATGATTAGACCGTTGATTCCTAACTTTCTTAAAATCCTTCTGTCCCCGGCAACGGCCCCAAAAACTTGATGCGTGTGTAGTGTAATATATTTTTGATGTATATTTAAGCCCTTTTTTTTACACTTTTAGCCAAGTTTTAAATTCATAGAACACGATATTTACTAACACTAAACACACATATGGGCAAGTGCACCCATCGTGGACGTAGTATAGTGTTGGTAAGATACCGAGGTCGTCCAAGGACACAAGAGCTTTTAGTACCGGCTTATCCTCAACGTCTAATCAAATCAAAATGTTAGAAAAGGTTTTAAACTAAGAAAATAAATCTAACTAAATGCTGAAAAATAAAAATAAAATAAAAACAGATAGACAAGATGAATTACTTGGATCCGACTCGTGTATTAGTATAACCTTTGATTATTTTCGCACTTTTGCACTTGTTTAAGAGATTATCTTAGTTATTGTAGTAGGCCTCTCTTTTGAAGGCGACGTTACCCTCAACCCAGTAGTTTGAGTCAGCAAGGATACAATCCTAAACGGTTGGATTATTGGAAGATAATGAATTAAGTTATTAATACAAATTATGGTAGGCCCCGCTTTTGGCGGTGATGTTACCCTCGACTAAGTAGTCTAAGTCAGCAGGGATACAGTCCTAAATAGCCGGGTTATAGTATTAATAGTAGTTAACTTATGAGGGGGTCAAAGAGTTTGGATCCCCGCCATCCAATACCTATGGGCATTGAAGGAGATCCTACTATATTTGACCCAGGTCCCTTGCAAGACCTCTAAACGCTGAACAAGGGCAAAACCCTTACCAAACCGTTCCCTTAACCCCCGACCAGGTAGCCAACATACCTCCATATAGACCGTGGAGATATGAATGGTGAAAATCTTTTAATTTATATAGACAGTAAAATAATGCCAAGACACCACGGACAAACGATAAGGAAAGATCACCTTCAACATAAGCAACTAGTTATTAAAGTCATTACTACAAAACCAAATAAAAAGTGCAAAAGATTAAAAATAAAAAGTATTATACTAAACACTTGTCTTCACCAAGTGATGTAAGAGACTTAGGCAAACATGGCCTTGATTGTCAAGAACTCTTACGATCAATCTTGGATCCTGAGACGACTCACACACTCTATGATGGACAATGGATGATGGTGGTGGATGATGGTGTTATGGTGGTGGTGGGTGGTGGATGAAGTGTGAGAGAGGTGGTGTGCCAAGGGATGAGTTGCAATGAAACCAAGCACTCCTATTTATAGGCTGAACAGAAGGCTGGGCATGGCCCCGTGTCCGCTGGACACGCCCCCGTGCCTGCCTGACACTCTCTCTCTTCATTAATTGTAATTCGCAATTACAATTAATGCGCCTGCTGTACTTTCGCCACGCCCCCGTGTTCACTGCACACGGCCCCGTGGTGGGCAATAGAAGCTTCTATAGGTTTGTCTTTTCTGCTGCTTCTTGGGCACGGCCCTGTGCTGGCTGAGCACGGGGCGTGTTCAGTCTTCTGCCTTCTCTATTTTGCATGGGAGGATGCTGTTGAGGGGTCGGGCAATCCACTTGTGTCCCTTTTCTTGTATTTATGTTAGATTTAGCTGTCTTTTTGCTTCTTTTGTGAATTTGAGCTCATTTAATCCTGAAAATACAAAAGGAAGACAAAAGCACTCTTTTTCCAACATTAGTACTTAAAAAGGGTTAGTTTTATGCCTTATTTGATGTATTTTATATGTTGCATTTTACACACATCAGTTCACAAACATGTTCCTTTGTCTAACAATTAACGAAAATGGATCAAACAACAAGTTTTTCAAATATTCAAGGCACCTTCAACTCATATTCATGTTGTTCATCATACATTCAAATTATTCATCATGCATAATCATTCAAAACCGACCCGAAACATGTTATCCTAGATCTATACTTGCAACTTGAAAGCATTTTCAGCAATTATTTACCATTACTAATTCATAAATCATGAGTGTGTTTTATTCCTGCAAATTAAAACTAAAAGATTAAACTAAACTAAGGATAGTTCCGCAGAATGCCTCCGTGGTGCGCCACGTTTATAAGGGTCCTTGGCTAGACCCAATGTGAGGTTATATATTTTCTGAGTGGGATGTTTGGCATCCCATGTTGCACCGTCGGAGAGCAGCATCCAAACTCGAATCAATAACCTTCATGTAGTTGACCGGGTCGTCGTCCTCTATTCTCTTCCCAACCCCGAATTTTACTTCAACATCTCCGTACCTTAGGGTGAGCGTTCCGTCATTCATGTCTACCACTGCTTGTGCGGTGGCGAGAAATGGTCTCCATAGTATGAGGGGGACTTCGGTGTCTTCTTCCATATCGAATATGACAAAATCTGCCGGATAGACAAATTTGTTTACCTTTACTAGGACGTTTTCGATGACACCTTGCGGGAATTTGACGGATCGATCAGCAAGTTGTATGCTCATTTTTGTAGGACTCGTTGTTCCTAGGCCGAGTCTTTTAAACATTGATGAAGGCATAAGGTTAATGCTAGCCCCAAGGTCGGCTAGTGCATTACGAACGGGGGAGTCCCCGATCGAGCAGGGAATCGTGAAGCTTCTAGGATCGATTTTCTTTTGGGGAAGTTTGTTGAGTACGAGGGCAGAGCATTTTTCGCCTAAGTTAACTAATTGCAAGGTTTCAATTTCCTTTTTATGAGTGAGGAAGTCCCTCATGAACTTAGAGTATTTGGGCATTTGGGTTAGGACATCAATAAAAGGAATATTGACATGCAATTGTTTTAATAGACTTTCGAATTTTGCGAATTGCTCATTGGTCTTTTGACGAATTAACCTACCGGGGTACGGAACTCGAGGAGCCTTGGAAGGCTCTGATGATGGAGGGGAGTTCTTCTCCTGCAGAGGCGGGGGTACAGTCTCTTCTGTCGGCGGTGGTGCTTCCGCAGGCCCCACGGTGCGGTTTCGTAAAGTGATGAGATGAACTTGCGCTTTCGGGTTTGTTTCGGTATTGCTTGGTAATGCACCTTGTGGTCTCTCGGAAAAATTTTGAGCTAGTTGATTTAATTGTTTTTCTATGTTTTGAATACTAGCTTGTTGGTTTCTAAAATTTGATTCTAATTGTAGAAACCTTTCCGAGTTTTTCTTTTCAGTGTCGGAGATGAGGCGAGATACAGTATCTTCAAGCCTTTCTCGTCCACCTTGTTGTTGAGTGAAATTTTTGTGATTCATTTCTTGGTTGTTGAAAGTTTGTTCGTTGGGTTTGTTGGTTACTACTATTGACGGGCTCTCTCCAACCAAGGTTAGGGTGGTTTCGCCATCCTTGGTTGTAAGTGCCCGTTGGAGGACCCGACGGAGTAGGTCTATTTTCAATGTAGCTTACCGACTCTTGTTGATCGTCTGTTTCTTTCATACAACTCCAATTTTCATGTGGCCCACCACACCCTTCACAAGCCATAACCGAGACTGTTTTTGTCATTTCCAATTTTTTTATTTTTGAAGAAAGAGCCTCGATTTGGGCTTGTAAAGAAGTGATTTCATCAACCTTATGGGCACCCGGGGTAATAGATTTATTGCCTCGTGGAGTGTGCCACTGAAAATTGGTTTGAGCAATTTCCTCAATTTGGTTATATATTTCATGTGGGCGGCGATTACCTAAAAGTCCCCCGGAGCTAGAATCAAGTGTCTGCCTTGTGTGTGGCAACAACCCATTATAGAAAGTGGATACTTGTTGCCATATCGCAAGGCCGTGATGTGGACACTTTCGCAATAGCTCCTTGAACCTTTCCCAAGTTTCATATAAGGATTCCCCATCCTCTTGTGAATATGTATTAATTTCAGTCATTAATTTAGCCGTTTTAGCGGGAGGGAAATACTTATATAGAAATTTTTGGGCTAGTTCATCCCAGGTGTTTACCGATCCAGCTGGGAGGGCGTTGAGCCAAGCTTTTGCTCGGTCTTTTAGTGAGAAAGGAAACATTCGAAGGCGGATGGCGTCATTTGATGCTCCACTGATCCGAGAGGTATCACATATTTCTAAGAAATTAGTAATATGTAGATGGGGATCCTCGTCCGCAAGCCCATGGAAGGTTGCAGAGTTTTGGAGCATTTGTATCAAATGCGGCCGAAGTTCGAAGTTATTGGCTTCAACATTCGGTGCGTTGATAGCGGCGCCTAGGTTACCTACGGTGGGTCGTAGATAATGCATGAGGGTACGTTGGTCCGCCATTGGAAGTGGATTCCCTGAAACTTTCTCTTGTTTCTTGGCTTTTAGTCTCTTTCTGTGAAAGCGTTCGGGTTCTTCTAGAGGTTCTTTTATGTCCTTATTAGAACTGGAGCTCATACACTACGTAGGGGTGACGTCTGGTTCCAAGTCCTGCAATAAAAACAGAAAAGAATGCTGGTTAGAAGGTTCACCAGGGCCCCGTGCTCAGTGAACACGACCCGTGGTCGGAGTTACAGTGATTGTTTTCCAGATCCCAGTTGCTGGAGTGTTGGACACGGCCCCGTGTTGCACCTACACAGCCCCGTGGTCAGCCGTCTGTAACTTGGAAAACTAAAAACTACCAGTAACAACGCTGGGCACGGCCCGTGTTCGATCAGGCACGACCCGTGCTGAGCTCTCCAGAAGCTAAAAAACTAAGAAAAATCCTAAAATTTAAAAAGAAAAAATAAAAAGATGATTAGGCCGTTGATTCCTAACTTTCTTAAAATCCTTGTGTCCCCGGCAACGGCGCCAAAAACTTGATGCGTGTGTAGTGTAATATATTTTTGATGTATATTTAAGCCCTTTTTTACACTTTTAGCCAAGTTTTAAATTTATAGAACACGATATTTACTAACACTAAACACGCATATGGGCAAGTGCACCCATCGTGGACATAGTATAGTGTTGGTAAGACACCGAGGTCGTCCAAGGACACAAGAGCTTTTAGTACCGGCTTATCCTCAACGTCTAATCAAATAAAAATGTTAGAAAAGGTTTTAAACTAAGAAAATAAATCTAACTAAATGCTGAAAAATAAAAATAAAATAAAAACAGATAGACAAGATGAATTACTTGGATCCGACTCGTGTATTAGTATAACCTTTGATTATTTTCGCACTTTTTCACTTGTTTAAGAGATTATCTTAGTTATTGTAGTAGGCCTCTCTTTTGAAGGCGACGTTACCCTCAACCCAGTAGTTTGAGTCAGCAAGGATACAATCCTAAACGGTTGGATTATTGGAAGATAATGAATTGATTTATTTATACAAATTATGGTAGGCCCCGCTTTTGGCGGTGATGTTACCCTCGACTAAGTAGTCTGAGTCAGCAGGGATACAGTCCTAAATAGCCGGGTTATAGTATTAATAGTAGTTAACTTATGAGGGGGTCAAAGAGTTTGGATCCCCGCCATCCAATACCTATGGGCATTGAAGGAGATCCTACTAAATTTGACCCAGGTCCCTTGCAGGACCTCTAAACGCTGAACAAGGGCAAGACCCTTACCAAACCGTTCCCTTAACCCCCGACCAGATAGCCAACATACCTCCGTATAGACCGTGGAGATATGAATGGTGAAAATCTTTTATTTTATATAGACAGTAAAATAATGCCAAGACACCACGGACAAACGATAAGGAAAGATCACCTTCAACATAAGCAACTAGTTATTAAAGTCATTACTACAAAACCAAATAAAAAGTGCAAAAGATTAAAAATAAAAAGTATTATACTAAACACTTGTCTTCACCAAGTGATGTAAGAGACTTAGGCAAACATGGCCTTGATTGTCAAGAACTCTTACGATCAATCTTGGATCCCGAGACGACTCACACACTCTATGATGGACAATGGATGATGGTGGTGGATGATGGTGTTATGGTGGTGGTGGGTGGTGGATGAAGTGTGAGAGAGGTGGTGTGCCAAGGGATGAGTTGCAATGAAACCAAGCACTCGTATTTATAGGTTGAACAGAAGGCTGGGCACGGCCCCGTGTCCGCTGGACACGCCCCCGTGCCTGTCTGACACTCTCTCTCTTCATTAATTGTAATTCGCAATTACAATTAATGCGCCTGCTGTACTTTCGCCACGCCCCCGTGTTCACTGGACACGACCCCGTGGTGGGCAATAGAAGCTTCTATAGGTTTGTCTTTTCTGCTGCTTCTTGGGCACGGCCCTGTGCTGGCTGAGCACGGGGCGTGTTCAGTCTTCTGCCTTCTCTATTTTGCATGGGAGGATGCTGTTGAGGGGTCGGGCAATCCACTTGTGTCCCTTTTCTTGTATTTATGTTAGATTTAGCTGTCTTTTTGCTTCTTTTGTGAATTTGAGCTCATTTAATCCTGAAAATACAAAAGGAAGACAAAAGCACTCTTTTTCCAACATTAGTACTTAAAAAGGGTTAGTTTTATGCCTTATTTGATGTATTTTATATGTTGCATTTTACACACATCAGTTCACAAACATGTTTCTTTGTCTAATAATTAACCAAAATGGATCAAACAACAAGTTTTTCAAATATTCAAGGCACCTTCAACTCATATTCATGTTGTTCATCATACATTCAAATTATTCATCATGCATAATCATTTAAAACCGACCCGAAACATGTTATCCTCGATCTATACTTGCAACTTGAAAGCATTTTCAGCAATTATTTACCATTACTAATTCATAAATCATGTGTGCATCATATAACACCCTAGTCATGTGTCAAACCTTATTAACAACTTTAACACATCACTTTATTATCATACTTCTACCAACCCGTTCACATATCATCATGAAGGAACATTTTCATCACTTAAATCAAGCAAAACATAATACTTATATCATCAAGCAAGCACCTTCATCATGGGTAAGTAACAATTTTTCATGTATTTTGTCAATAAAAACTAAAAGAGGCACTAACCGGCTAGATACTCTAAGTGTGAGGGTATAAAGGGTCGATGAGCGGACTTCCGAATGATTCCAAGCTTGAGCCGAGAGTTCTAGTGTTGTCACCGGTTTGGTCCAAGAGAAAGGAGAGGAGAGGTGATGCTTGATTGTTAGGGTTTAAGGTTTTCTAGAGAGAGGATGAAGTGAGAGAGAGAGAGAGCGAGTGTAGAGGGGCGTGTGTGAGGGTTTTTGGGTTTTATACAAGATGGTGCACCCTAAGTGGATTCCGAGTGGGCTTCTCGGGTGTATGGCCCAACCGGCCCAACCGTTTACTGTTTACTCGAGACCGAGTGGTCTCGAGTCGGGTTCATGGTCTCGGCTCACCACATACACACACACACACATATATATATATATATATATATATATACACACTCTGCGTACACATTATCAACACATAGCACATCAAGATAATACACAACTTTCATTTAATAATATATACGTACACATTGTCACTACAAGATATATGCTCGGGAAAACCCAGAGTGTCACATTATCCCCAAGTTTTAAGAACTTTCGTCCCGAAAGTTAAGGCAGCCACAGTCAAGCTAGTATGAGTGAGAGTGTTTCAACGGGGTGTCACATCATCCCCCGTTAGTTTGGAATTTCGTCCCAAAATTCGGTTGTAGCTTCAGTGTTGGGGGTGTCATTTGGGAACAACTGGGGATACTTGGCGCTTCATCTGGTCTTCCCAGTCCCAGGTAAACTCTGGGCCACGTCGCGAGTTCCACCGAACTCGCACGAGAGGTATCTGGCTACGTTTGAGGGTTTTGATCTCTCGATCTGTGATCTCAATCGGTTCCTCAGTAAAGTGTAGTTGTTCGTCAATAGTGAGTTCTTCGAAGGGAATTATGAGTGTTTCATCTGACAGACACTTCTTCAGATTAGACACGTGGAAGACGTTATGCACTGCACTCAGCTCTTCTGGTAGGTTTAACCTATAAGCAACCTTACCGATCCTTTCGGTAATTTCGAATGGTCCGACATATCGCGGATTCAGCTTGCCCCGTTTACCAAAACGAACCACACCCTTCCAGGGTGAGACTTTAAGTAGAACTCAGTCACCGACCTGGAATTCTAGCGGTTTCCTACGCTTGTCAGCGTAACTTTTCTGACGGTCACAAGTTGCCGCCATGCGTTGTCTGATCTAGGCAATCCTTTCCGTTGTGTCTACCACCAGTTCTGGGCCTGTGATCTGGCTGTCACCAACTTCCGCCCAGCAAAGAGGTGATCAGCATTTACAACCGTACAATGCCTCAAAGGGTGCTGCCTGAATGCTGGTGTGGTAGCTGTTATTATACGAGAATTCCACTAGCGGTAGATGCTTTTCCCAATTCTTGCCAAAATCGATCACACATGCCCTAAGCATGTCTTCCAGGGTTTGGATGGTGCATTCGGACTGCCCATCCGTTTGTGGATGATAAGCGGTGCTCATGTCCAAACGTGAGCCAAAGGATTTGTGCACAGCTTACCACAACTCAGAAGTAAAACGGGCATCTCGATCGGAAATAATGGAGGTTGGCACCCGTGCCTCGAAACCACTTCCTTTAAGTAAATGTCTGCCAAGGTAGAAAACTTGTCTGTTTCTTTGATAGCCAAAAAGTGTGCAGACCTGGTCAATCGATCTACTATCACCCAAATAGTGTCGTTTCCGCGCTGAGATCTAGGTAGGCTAGTAACAAAATCCATGGAGATTTGCTCCCATTTCCATTTCGGGATCTCTGGTTGTTGGAGTAGGCCCGCTGGTTTCTGATACTCAGTCTTGACTCTCGCGCAGGTCAAACATTTGCTGACATATGTTGCTATGTGGGATTTAATGCCAGGCCACCAATATGTAGTCCTTAAGTCGTGGTATATCTTATCCGAACCAAGATGTACTGAGTAACGGGACTTATGGGCTTCATCCATCACAAGTTCACATAGATCTCCATAGAGTGGAACCCAAATGCGCCCTGTCACATAGTAAGCGCCATCTTCTTTTTATTCTAACCGCTGCCTCGATCCTCGCAGGGACTCAGCCCTGATGTTCTCTGGTTTCAGTGCTTCAACCTGATCATTTCGAATCTGAGTAGGGAGGTTAGACTGGATGGTAAGTTTTAGCTCTCGCACGTGCTTGGTTGTAGTGTCTTTTCGGCTGAGGGCGTCTGCCACAACATTGGCCTTGCCCGGATGGTACTTGATTGCGCATTCGTAATCATTCAAGAATTCGACCCATCGACGTTGTCGCATGTTTAATTCCTTTTGCTTGAAGATATGCTCGAGACTCCTGTGATCGGTGTAAATGGTGCACTTGGTACCATACAGGTATTGTCTCCATATCTTAAGAGCAAAAACCACTGCTCCCAGTTCCAAGTCGTGCGTAGTGTAGTTCCTTTCGTGAGTCTTAAGTTGTCGAGATGCTTAAGCAATAACCTTCTCGCGTTGCATTAACACGCAACCGAGCCCATGAATAGACGCATCGCAGTAAACAACAAAGTCGTCGGTACCTTCAGGTAATGAGAGAATAGGAGCACTACAGAGGTTATCCTTCAGCTTCTGAAATGCAGACTCCTGAGCTTCATTCCATTTGTAAGCAACACCCTTCTGAGTGAGAGTCGTGAAGGGCTGAGCAATCTTCGAAAATCCCTCGATAAATCTACGATAGTATCCTGCCAATCCCAAGAATTGGCGAACTTCGGTCGGAGTTTTAGGTGTAGGCGAGTTCTTTACAGAGTCGATCTTAGCTGGATCGACGTGAATTCCGTCCTTATTGACCACGTGCCCAAGGAAATGGACTTCTCAAAGCCAGAAGTCACATTTCGAGAACTTGGCGTACAACTGTTCATTGCGAAGGAGTTCGAGAATGAGACGCATGTGTTGTTCATGCTCCTCTTGACTATTCGAGTAGATCAGGATGTCGTCGATAAACACAATTACGAATCTGTCGAGGTAAGGCTTGCACACTCGGTTCATGAGATCCATGAAAACTGCAGGCGCGTTAGTCATTCCAAAGGGCATGACGAGGAATTCGTAATGACCATAACGAGTTCTGAATGCAGTTTTGGAGATGTCTTCGTCACGGACTCTTAGCTCATGATAACCTGATCGCAGGTCAATCTTAGAGTAGTAGCTCGATCCTTGAAACTGATCGAATAGATCGTCGATACGTGGGAGAGGGTAGCGATTCTTAATGGGAACCTTGTTTAGCTCACGATAGTCGATGCACATTCGGAATGTACCATCCTTCTTCTTGACAAAGAGCACTGGTGCTCCCCAGGGTGACGAACTAGGACGGATAAATCCCTTATCCAATAGCTCCTGTAGTTGCGTAGAGAGTTCCTTCAGTTCTGCGGGGCCTAGTCGATAAGGCGCACAAGCTATAGGTGCTGCTCCGGGAGCTAGCTCGATTTGGAATTCGACCTGACGGTGGGGAGGGAGTCCAGGTAGTTCTTCAGGGAACACCTTGGGGTAGTCGCGTACCACTGGAAAATCTTCAATCCTCTTTTCCTTTTCCTGTGTGTTGGTGACAAGTGCTAAGATAGCGGTGTGCTCCTTTCATAAACACTTCTGGGCTTTCAAGAACGAGATGATGCCTGTGACTTCTCCGCCTTTGTCACCTTGAACGATGAGGGGTTTTCCAGAACGACGGGGGATGTGAACCATTTTCTCTTGACAGAGGATTTCAGCGCGATGTTTGGATAACCAATCCATACCGATGACGACGTCGAAGCTTCCAAGAATGATAGGGAAAAGATTGATGCTAAAGGTCTGACCAGACAATACTAGTTTGCAGTTGCTGATAACATGTGAGGCCTCGATGCTTCTACCATTAGCTAACTCGACGATATGCTTAGAACTTAATAATGTAGGCGGGTGCTTAAGCTTCTTACTAATACGTAGGGATACATAACTAGCATCGGCTCCAGAATCAAATAATACAGAAACATAGTGATCATCGAGTAGGAACTTACCTGCCACGACGTTGGGGTCATTCCTTGCTTCTCCAGCTCCAATAACAAATGCCCTTCCTCTTGCACCATTCCCAGCATTGTGGTTGTTTTGATTGTTGTTCCCGGCGCCCTGATTGTTGTCGTTCTGATTCAGTTGGGGGCAATTCTTCTTAATGTGCCCCTCAGTTCCATACTGGAAACAACCCATGATGTTGCTGATGCTGTTGTTGGTTCTGCTATGCGGGAAGTGGACTCCCACAGTCCTTGGCCTCATGCCCTATCTTGTTACATCGCTGACACTGACCTTTCCCACAAGGCCCGCTGTGGTGTCGGTTGCACTTGTTGCACTTGGGGTGGTTCCCTCGATAGCCACCCTGTTGTTGAGGGCCCTTGTTGTTTTCAGTTTTCCTTTGCTGAGATGGGACCTAAGTGGGGTTAGCATCCTTGTTTTGGTTTCCTTCCCACTTACGCTTGTTATCACTAGAAGTTCCAGCAGTAACACAGATCCTCTTGGGCAGCTTTCCCTGTTCCACAGCTTGATCAGTGAGTTTGTGAGTAAGACGGACGACTGGCTGAATGGTATTGAGGTTAGCTGCGGTCACATGGCTCCGGATTTCCGGGGCCAAACCCTTGATGTACAATTCGATCCTTCGATACATAGGTCGAGACATGTTTGGGCAAAGAGCAGCATAGTCGTTGGACTGTTTGGTGTATGTCTCGATCTCTGATCCAACCATCTTGAGCTCAAAGTACTCGTTTTCGAGCTTGTGGATGTCATCCCTGTGGCAATACTCTTCCTTAATCATGTCCTTGAAATCTTCCCACGCGGTAGCATTAGCAGTTTCCAAACCAAACATCTGAATCTGCGCCTTCCACCAGGAAAGCACGTTTCCTTCAAGCGTACCAGTAGCAAACTTCACCCAATTCGCAGGGGGACACTCACAGACAGCAAAGACGGCTTCGACTTTCTCAATCTAGTGTAGGAGACCTATGGCACCCTCAGTGCCATTGAAAGGGAGTGGCTTGCAATCCATGAAGGTTTTGAAAGTACAAACATGTGGTGGCGCAGGCGCATGCTGACCTGTTGTGAGAAGCGAAGCGAATAGGTTTAGGGGTGAAAAGACGATGCGGCGGTAGGATCTAAACATCCTAAAGTAACGAGTTTATGTCCAGGGTGAGCTGCGAAAAGCTGCAGCCACCGTGTTAAGCAGGTTAGTGAATTGAGCCTGAGTCATGTTAATGTTTCCCCTTCCACGTCCACTCATTATCTTCATAATCAGAAAACATAGTATGAGTGTGATGTCGTAACGTAGCGAAAATGAGATAGAAGAGGGAGGTGTATCTATCTAACTAGGCACACTAGTACGTATAGCAGAACAGAAAGCATAAAGTAAGCAAGCAAGTAAACACTAGTCTGAGCTATGAGGTCTAATGTGTTGAGTCTTGCACTTGGAGTGTAGTGTCGTCACGAGTCACGGGTTATAGTCTGTTTTTTCTCAAAAAGATTCCCTTTTAAAACCAAGTTCACTATAACCAATGGCTCTGATACCAATCTGTCACACCCCCAAAATCCACATGCGGAGTACCACCACCTGGGGGCGTGACTGACCTGGATCCAGCCACCAATTATACTGAGCAATTTAATAAATAACATAAGTAGCATTCACCAACCACAGGGTTAGCAAATATCGTAACCAAAGTTCAAATAGTAGTTTAGGTATGTAGCGGAAGCATAGAAAAAATAGTTTAAAAACAAAGTTTATAGTTCAAGTTTATTTAGAACCCAACACATGGGTTAGACGACCATTACACATCCCCAAGCTGCAAGCTCCTGAGTCACTAGGTACCTGCAAAGCATGCAGTTGGGTATCAACATAATGTTGGCGAGTTCACGAGGTGTGAAGTTTTAGTTTTCGAAAACGTAAGTTGTTTAGATGAAGCATTTATAATCACGTTATGGGGAGCTACCCCATCTGCAAGCTCACTAAACTGCCGATATCGAAAGTGTTGACGGAAAATTGTTGTGCCTCGAGTCAATGTCTATCATCATTGACCAAGATGCAAGGTCTACTAGTTCACGCCCGATCCCCCCGGTTACGGTGTGAGGTTGTCAAACCTAATAGCGCTATCAACTAATAACCCGTTCGCCCCCGGCGATTAATCGGTACAGTAAGCAGGGACTTAACATGATAGAGTTTCGTTTAGTTTTGCTAGTTGTGATTTATAAATAATATCCAAACATATCTCCCCCAGAGATAGTAATTTAAAAGTACCCATTCGTATTTCCCCCGGAAATAATAGTTCAAAAATATTTTTCCCAAAGTTGGCAGTTTGTCCGTGTCCCTCCCTGGGACGCATGCTTTTAGTGTGTGAACTCACCTTGGGTTGCTCGGCAGACTGTTTACTTGGTCAAGTACGTTGGTCACCACGTCCTAACATGGTTACCAGTATAGGTCAGGTTTGGGTATAGAGATGTCACGTATATTTCACACACAACTTACATGTAGCATGCATAACATACAATTCTCGTTTAAGTTATTGGGCCTGTTCCAATCCTTAAACATTCGATCAGCACATAGCACAGTAGCACAGATACAAGCCCAAAACACGTTGTCACATTTCATGGCCCAATAACTGAGTCAGGCAGCCCAATCGAGACTAAGTGGTCTCGACTCGAGAACATGCGGTCTTGAGTCGCAACCAGGAGGTCTCGAGTCATAGTCGTCCGGTCTCGAGTAGTGCAGGCTTAAGTCGCAGCCTTAGAGGTCTCGAGTCCAGTCTCGAGTTGTCACTATGTGGTATCGAGTCGCAATCACCGCGGTCTCGAGTCGCAACTTAATGGTCTCGAGTCGAAACCAGAGGTCTCGACTCGTTTGCCTGCTGATTCTGGTACATTTGCGATACTTGTACTAACCAATAGAATTTCATGTTCATGATTTTATGTACTATCCAATGAGGGTTCACAAACATGTTTCTTTGTCTAACAATTAACCAAAATGGATCAAACAACAAGTTTTTCAAATATTCAAGGCACCTTCAACTCATATTCATGTTGTTCATCATACATTCAAATTATTCATCACGCATAATCATTCAAAACCGACCCGAAACATGTTATCCTAGATCTATACTTGCAACTTGAAAGCATTTTCAGCAATTATTTACCATTACTAATTCATAAATCATGTGTGCATCATATAACACCCTAGTCATGAAACAAACCTTATTAACAACTTTAACACATCACTTTATTATCATACTTCTACCAACCCGTTCACATATTATCATGAAGGAACATTTTCATCACTTAAATCAAGCAAAACATAATACTTATATCATCAAGCAAGCACCTTCATCATGGGTAAGTAACAATTTTTCATGTATTTTGTCAATAAAAACTAAAAGAGGCACTAACCGGCTAGATACTCTAAGTGTGAGGGTATAAAGGGTCGATGAGCGGACTTCCGAATGATTCCAAGCTTGAGCCGAGAGTTCTAGTGTTGTCACCGGTTTGGTCCAAGAGAAAGGAGAGGAGAGGTGATGCTTGATTGTTAGGGTTTAAGGTTTTCTAGAGAGAGGATGAAGTGAGAGAGAAAGAGAGAGTGTAGAGGGGAGTGTGTGAGGGTTTTTGGGTTTTATACAAGATGGTGCACCCTAAGTGGATTCCGAGTGGGCTTCTCGGGTGTATGGCCGAACCGGCCCAACCGTTTACTGTTTACTCGAGACCGAGTGGTCTCGAGTCGGGTTCATGGTCTCGGCTCACCACATACATATACATATATATATATATATATGTATATATATATATATTATGTGTACACATTATCAACACATAGCACATCAAGATAATACACAACTTTCATTTAATAATATATACGCACACATTGTCACTACAAGATATATGCTCGGGAAAACCCAGAGTGTCATAATTCTAGTCGATTCAAGACAATAGTTTCTCTCTCCTCCATTCCCCCCCGTTTTTTAAACGTTAATAACTCTTTCATACGACATTAATTTTTTTATAAAAATTGCACCAAAAAAACGAGCGTTTTTTTCATCTATAAAACGAGTATACTATTGCTATATTCTCGAAAAAAAATTTGAAACCCAGTTGCGTAAAACACAATGTAAAAAAACACAGTTGCATAATACGCAATGGAAAAAAAACCCTAAAAAATGACATTTTTCTAAAACGCAATGCACCAAAAACACCAAAAAATGTCTTATTTGTAAAACGCAATGGCCCGAAAACACTAAGAAATGTCTTATTTCTAAAACGAAATAGCCTAAAAACACAAAAGAAAGTATACTTTCTAAAACGCAATGGACTGAAAACACATAAAAATGTGTTTTACCTAAAACGCAATGCACAAAAAACACAAACAAATGTCATATTCCTAAAACGCAGTGGCCACAAAATACTTAAAATGTCTGTTTCCTAAAACGCAATGGACTGAAAACACATAAAAAAATGTTTTACCTAAAACGCAATGCACCAAAAAAACAAAGAAATGTCTTATTTATAAAACGCAATGGCCAGAAAACACTGAAAATGTCTCATTCTAAAACGCAATTGCCTAAAAAAACAAAAGAAAGTGTTCTCTGTAAAACGCAATGGACTGAAAACACCTAAAAATGTGTTTTACCTAAAACGCAATGACTAAAAACACTTCAAAAATGTGTTTTCCTAAAACGCAATGGCCTAAAAACACCAAAGAAAGTGTTCTCTCTAAAACGCATTGAACCTGGACAATAGTTTTGTCTATGCTGTGAATTGTCTGAACCAATGCAGTTTACGAATGCAGTTTTCCAGGGGCTCTGCCCCTTGGACCCTGCCAGGGGTTGTCGCTCCTGGGACCCTGCTACCAGGGGCGCTGCCCCCGGACCCCTCGCCAAGATCGTAAAACGCAATGACTAAATCAAAAACCCAGATAATAAAAATGAAATTAAATAATTTTTTACATGGATCGAAGTCGGTTTCTTCAAGGATTGATGAAATTTGAATGATTGAAACACTTATCAGAGATCGAATCGAACAGATCGAGTGATTATCTTCAAAATCACCGGAAAAACGAAATTTTGTATGAAATTAAACTGGGTTTTCTTAAAAAAAGCTGAAGAACACGTTGATCGTGTGTTTGAATCATTGATTGGTGACGAAAATCGCACTATAATGTAGTGATTGTTGATATAGAAAGTGAAGAAATGGTTGAAGATGGTTGGTTTTGAAAATGGTGGGTTTTGATGTTACCGGGATGAAGAAGGAAGAAGAAAAGGATAAGATTGACTAAAATACCTTTCCTCTTTATTTTAAATTTTGCCACATGTCCCAATTCTATTGCTTCCTATCCTTTCTAGCCAAAATAATCTTTCTATTTGATCCCCACCCATAATATGTATGGGGGGAGTTATTGTAAAAAAGACCAAAAGTGTGAGAAAGGTAAGAAAGAATCTCAACCATTAGATCTAAATTAATTGAAAAGGGTATGATTGTAAATACATTAACAAATTCAAATATGGTAATCCTTGATTTAAGGATTTGGAGAGAGAAAATCCTTGATTTAAGGAATTATAACCGTCCATAACATCATTCATTTTAATTTTTTTGCATCATTCACAGAATCAGAGCATGTTCATGACATGGTGTTTTAAAAAAATTCATAGTTCAATTCATGGTGTTTTTACAAAATAATATAACACCATTCAGTAAACAAAAAATATAACACCATTCAGTACACAAAATAACACCATTCAGTACAAGATATAACACCATTCAGTAAACAAAAAATAACACCATTCAGAAACAAAATAACACCATTCAGAAACAAAAAACACCATCTAGTAAACAAAAAATAACATCATTCAGTAAACAAAATAACACCATTCAGTACAAGAATATAACATCATTCAGTAAATAAATATAGCACCATTCAGAAAAAGAAAATAACACCATTCAGAAACAAAATAACACCATTCAGAAAAGAAAAAAAACACCATTAATGAAAGAATATAACACCTTTGTATCATCTTCTCCACTTTCGGCACCGTTCGATGTAGATAGAAAGAGATCGCAGGACCACCACCACTGCCACTTCCCGCACCACCACCGCCGCACAACCACTGCCGATCTAGCACCACCACCGCCGCTGCCACTCGCACCAGCACCACCGCCGCTGTCGCTCGCACCACCACCATCGCCGCTGCCGCTCGCACCACAACCGCCGTCGCTGTCGTGTTTGATCTTCCGATTGGCCGCTGTCGTGTTTCTTCTTCAGAATGATTATGAGAGAGAGATCTTTGATCGTAGATGGAGATCATCTGGAGAGAGAGAGAGAGAGAGAGAGATATATTGTAGGGATTTTGATTTACAGTTTCTATTTTTGAATGGATATAAAGACTTTATTACCCCTAGAATTTTCAATTCAGACCAAAAAATAAACCAAATTTTACAATTTGGTCCCTATTAATCTCAACCATTAGATCAAAGATCTAATGGTGTAGATTCTTTCTTACCCTTCTCACACTTTTAGTCTTTTTTACAGGATCCTAACTCTGTATAATAGAAGTTATATAATATGTGATTTGATAATGCTTTGGTTGTTTAAATATTAATATTTAACCGAAAACATATAAAGAATGAGGAATTTCAAATCCGAAAAAGTACCGAAAGTTTGTTACGATAATTAAAAAAACTATATCAATGATCTAAATTAAAGTGGAATTTAATTAAATTATAAAACTATCATTTAGTGAAATTTGTTATTGTATAAAAAAAACTAAAACAAATTGTATATAGATATCTTTAAGTACAAATCATATAAATAAAATAATTTTGATATAAATTAATTTGATTTCAAAACTCGAACTTATATAACTTAACGTATCATTTATCTGAATTAAACTGAATTTCTACTATATATAATAGGAGAACTGAATGAACAATGCATCGACACATGTCCATGCGCATGGACATGTTTGTGGGTTGCTTTTTTATTTGATTTCCCATTTTGGATTGTTTATATATAATTTTTCCCGTATTCAAGTTGAATATGTTTGCTTGGCATAGTGGTGTGGGTTGCTGCTGGTTTATGTTGAAACATAGGTTCGATTCTCGGTCTGATGTTTTTAAACCCCTTTTATAGGTTTTTTAGGCGTCGAACCTTTATTATCTCCGTAGTGTGTTGTGGTTTGGTTATTTGGGCAGTGCTCACATGCGTTTCTTATCTACCTTTCTCTCTTGTCTATGTACCCATTTTTTTACACAGACAATTGGGTTGTTGTTTGCCTCTCTTATTATCAACTGATTTCGAATGTATTTATGAATTTGTATTTTACAAATGTTATATTGTTCCCGAAAACTTTGATCTTCGATCATCCCGACATCATTGTGAGTTTAGCAGTTTTGTATATGAGGTTTCAGATTGTGTGTTTGTTGTTTTAGATTTAATTGGCTTGGGTTTAGTTGACCTTATTATATGAGTTTTGGTGGTTGGATTAGTTGTTTCTATCGTTCATTTGGGATCTTTATCGTTGCTCCATTGCACGGTAGTCATGGTTGAAGATCTATTTTCAAGTTTCCTTAAAAAAAATTGGGTTGTTATAAGATTTTAGGCTGTTTATGTTCCATATGATACGATGCATAATTTTATCTATTGGGCGTGCTTAGGTTTATTATTTGCCTATTACTATGTAAATACCTATTTTTTTTTTTTAGAGCTTTATGTTCAACTTTGATCAATTGGCTGACTTTTGTCATTAAACTGTGATGAGTTCATGTTTAGGAGCCTTACATTAAACTGTTTTCAATCAGAATGGTTGGGGTTTATCGTTGGGCTGTAATGAGTTGATACGCTTGACTACAGACTGAGTGGTTGATTTTATTGTTGCCTTGGCGTGCCAGGATTGGTGAATGGTCGATTAATAACTATACCCCCTATAGCGTAGTCGTTTGGCCTTTAAGTTTAAACCGTTATCAATCTAATTTGCTGGGGTTTATCATTAGGCTGTGATTTTATTTTATTTTTTTCCTTGGCATGACAGGGTTAGTGGATGATACGCGGTTGAAAACCCGTTGTTTTACTATATTAAGTTTGTGTTTTTACATGAATTTTGATTTCGAATGACCTATGATAAAATTTGTTTTTTTCAGGTCTAACAGAGTTTAGGGAGCTATTCGGGAGCTTTACGGAATATCGGGAGGAGATTGGGATCAATCGGATATGGGGAACGAAGAAACAAAATACCGGAAATGGAGGTTGCGTCGGCGATGACCCAAAGTTGCGTCGCCGGCGCGTTGTGTCATCCAAAACGGGCATATCCAGTAGTGGAGAGCGTCGGAGAAAACCAGCAAAGCACATCGCGTCGCTGACGCCAGGTTTGGCCATTGCCGACGAAAGCTGAATTTCTCAGACGCTGAAATTCGTTAATTGGGTGTTTTGACCAAATTTTGACCGGGTTTTGGGGGTATTATGAAGAGTTACGAGTTTCAAACACCATGAAACATTCTTGGAGCCTTTTTCCATCACATCCTTCATCCCTAATCATTTCTAATCCACCATTGATCATCATCTTCATCCTTAAATTCCAAGAAACTAATCATCACCATCATCAATCCATCATCCACCTCCACTCAATTCACAATCATCATCTAACCCCATCCTTAACCCTAACCTCCATCATTGCTTCAAGAATCAAGATTACTGCTTATTGCTCATGTTCATCATCCACTAATCTCTTTCCATCATCCATGAGTGACTAGTCTGCTCGGGTTTCACCCCGGTGTAGATTTTGTAAGAATTTCTAAGGTTTCGACATTTGTGCTTAATTTGATTTCGTGACAAGCTGTTTTTAATCATTTGAATTTTATGATAATTGTCTTGTATTTGTATTGGATTCATAAATTGTCAAGTGAAGATTAAATTTGACTTTGCGAAATGTTTATGTGCAATTATGCCTTATCATAGAATATGATTTATATGTTCTTGGTAACGAAGTGCATTGCGGTCCGTTATTGTGATGTTGATAACTCTTGGCACCTAAGCCACGTGACCCTAAATTCATTAATCACTTAATTCAACTAAATCAAGTTAAAACGTGTAGGAACCCTAGTCTTGCAATTATGAACCGTGTGTGAACCTTGCATATCCAGTAGCATAACACGTCAACCACATACTCTTTATCACACTTGCGTCGCCGACGCTATGTTTAACCGTCGCCGACACGACGTTTGTAACCAGCCGACGCTGGTTCATTTTCAGCCTTTAAAATGTGACAAACGGCCCAAAACCGGTAATTTCCGTACAGTCTAAATATTATTTAATATCTGCAATTAGGTGCTTAAATGTCAAAATTGTCTGATTACATGCTATACTTGTGAATTCATGCACGTTTTATACTTCAAATATTTCTTTATGCATTATTTTTAGCGTTGCGTCAGAAAGACTAGTAAACTCACCGGTAAAACACACTGTGTCAGTATGGCTGCAGAAAGCAGCCAGATAATAGGATTAGGGCTTAGGAATAGGTCCAACATCTAAAATACGTTAAAACCCAAGTGTGGATATAAGGGTTAACATATAAACTTTCCGGAAGCTAAACTATGCACTAAAAGACACCCGAAACGCACTATAAATACAGAAATCTGCATAAATCAGCACTAATTCAGCTATAATCAGCTTTTAAACATCTTAATACCATGTATAATTTATGTTTTATTGTTTGATATAACTTACAAAGTGTCAGGAATTGAAACTGCCATAAAAAGTGATTTATACCTAGTGAAACTGCGCAATTCAGCACTTTAACGAATCGTAACGAACCAAACAACCGGACAATAACTGGGACATCAAAATTTGACTAAAAGTAATGTTTTTATGATATTAAACTAGTATTGATGCTAGAACACGTTAAAAATCATAAAAACACCTAAACACACTTAAACTAACTTAAACCCCCTCGTTTGTACTTTAAACCCTTAACTTCCCAAAATTTACACTTTACCCCCCTTCCACCATAACCGGCCCCATGGTCCCACTTGACTATATTTACTTTTCCTAACCATGTTCCCTAACTATTAGACAAAGAAATCTATAAGAAAGATTTGTGTTGGATTATTTTTATAAATAACCACAAGACTTATCACATGTCCATCATTCCTCACATTCACCATCTTCTTCCTCCCTCTCCTCCTTTGCTCACGGCTAAACACACACCTACATACCCATCCATTTTCACTTCATTTCCTCAAAATCCAAGCTTGCTAGAAAGTGTATGGAGGCCATTTAAGAAGATGTATGGTGCTAGAACTTGAAGGACCACCTTGTAAAGCTTTTAACCTCCCATTTTCTTCCTTGATCATCAACTCCAATTTTGTGCCACTTCCCTAGCCATTAGAGCTAGTAGTAAGCTTCTTGATCACTAACTTAAGTCATGTTTATGTTATGTACAAGTTTCACAATCTAAACAACTTAACTTCTAATGTGAAAAATGAGAAGATCTAGCATATTCATGAAGAAAATAACTGATTACATGAAATTTTAGTGTATGTAATGAAGTTGTTGAGGTTGTATCTTGTGTTTATGATTATATCAAGTATGTTAAAGCTTGGATCTACCAAGTTTAAGCATGGATCTTGAAGGATCCATGGTTAAACTTGAAGATGAACATATGAAGCATGATATGAACTTGAAATAAGAATTTCTATGCATAATCTTGTAATTTTGAAGTAATAAAGTGTGTGTAGAACTAATTTCTGAAACTAAATCTCTTGGAAAGTTTGTTAAAAAGTTAACATAAAGCTTGTTTTTAAAAGATCTAAAGTTATTAAGCATGGATCTTGATAGATCCATGGTTAAACATAATGTTAAAAATGATGATCTTTCTAATAAACATAAAAGTGGTTTTAGAACATGATTTACAAACTTTAAAGATACTTAAACTCATGGATGAGTTGGTTAATAAAATAAAGTTTCATAAAAGTTGGTTTAAAATACTCAAGAACACTTATTTTTGGAAAGATCACCATATGTAAAGTGTAGATCTAAAGGAATACACATTTTTAACAAGAAACAAGTTCACCATGATGTTTCATATGAAGAAATTAGTATATGTTGTTGATGATTGTTGTTGAAAAATTGTTGATGATGAAAAGAAAATAAACACATATTTTAAAAACATGGGAAACCTCTATTTTTAGGGGAAACTATATCAAAATTTCTATAAAATTTTAACACTTAGAAAATATAAGTTTTGGTGAAACTTATTCCCTAAAAATTCACCTAAAAATATTTACCAAGGTTTCCCTAATTTTTGTGTAAAAATTACAAATTAAGAAAAGATGATTTCTTCTAAGTTAAAATGGATATTAAGTGTGTATATTTTTAGAGAATATATATATATATATATATATATATATATATATATATATGTATATATTTAGTGATCACCAAATTTTGTGCTAAGTGTATATTATGTGTATTATATGTAGTAGTGTATTAGGACTTGAAAATACACTAAATACTCCTAAGGGGTAAAAATACAAAAATACACATACAAAATACATGAGAATACATAAGAAGCACATGGACAAATACAAGAAAATATATTTGCAAAAATATATTCCTTAACATATTTTTGAACTTGGACATTTATAGACTTAAATATATATTTTTGGAAAAATATATAACCTATACCACATATTGTGATTTATGTAAAAGTCAGGTTAATATCAAGAATAACCATATATATTTTATAACATGACAAAATATATATATATTTCATACAAATCTTAAAAATACATTATTTTTAAGGAAAATAATTCCGGAAAGTAATAAATTCAAAGTATTGATTTTTGGTGAAAAATACAAAATACACACCAAGTATACTTTCCTAAGTATACTTGTACAAAAATAATATTGAAAATATTATTTCACAAAATACTTATATTTATTTTTGGGAAAATAATATAAGTAACATGCATAGTTAAAAATATAAATTAATTTTTAACAAAGAATATATACATAAACAAATGATTGTGACTTGTACTTGTGTAATAGAAGTCTAGTGACTAACATTAATAGGACACATATAGGTCACGACGCTACCGGTGAAGTTTACGACGCAGGAAACGCAAAGTTGTGAGTTCATGTCCCCACTTTTAAACTTTTACTTGTTTTCTAAACTTGGGGAAAATACATGTGTTATGCTATGTTGAATAAAAAAATAAGGAATGATACTTTAGATCTTGTCACGAATAGGGTGCCATAAGCACCATTAATCAGTTACATACCAAGACCGCGGAACGAAATGTTAGATCTAATGGGTTTCAGGCAACCACACTCTTGGCCACTCTTTTACCAAGCAGTGCTTTTTTGTCTCTAGTCGTAAATCGACAGTCGTGGATCGACAAGTAAAAATGCCTATGGGTTGGATGCTTCCTATGTCGTTACATATGTTAGTGGCCTCGCGAACCATTAGCGATCTCGTATTCCTTATATTTAGGTTTATACTTATTTCATAAAATTACATACCATGTTTTCCATAACGAATGCTTAAATGTTTTTTCACAAATCTGCATGAATTCACACCAACATTATGTTGACGGTTTTCCAAAAACTCACATGTATTTCAGGTAACTAAAGTGGATGTACACGCAGTCTTACCCTTGCTCCAGGATGTCGCTTTTGATCTAGTCATGTCTTGTCAAGACTCCGATGCATGTTTAGTGGGATTGATTACTATATTCCATCTCGTGTGGGATATATGAATCAAAACCTTTATTTTCATCTTTAAATAAAGTTGTAAACTTTCCAGACAATATTTATTTTGTGATGTAAACACTAAACTTATGTTATGTTAATGGCATTTTGGAGTTAATTTACAAGCATGAAGTATGTTTACCATTCGTATGCAATGAGAACCTTTCAGGATCACACCTCGTGCTTTCGCCTTAGAAAGGGGTGTGACAGATTGGTATCAGAGCTGCGATTGTAGTGAACTGGGATTCCTTTTCAAAAGTTTTCATTGCATAAAACTTTCCGCGACATCCACTACCTAAAACTATTTTCAAAAAGTGAAGTGAGGACACTACGAGACATAGGGTGCACTGGAGTAGCACTTGTCTTTGACTGAGAATTTCTTGCAACTATGTGTATAATTATTTGTATATCAATTAAGTAATAATTAATATATATAAATATATATATATATATATATATATATACACTATGAATGAAATATCACAGGTACACATGTCTTCGTCTGAAAGCAATGGCCTACCTGAAGGAACTGACCCGATGATGATTGTCTCCGATGACGAGATGTCTTCAGCACAGAAGGCCGACCGTGAGGTGATAACCGACGATGATGATCCCGACGATGTCTTAGCCTTACCCTTACCTCTTCTTGGCCAACAGATCGTAGGACATCCTGATGATGGACATCTCGTTGAACCTATCCCCATCTTTGTTATTCCTTTTGCTACCATCCCTATTGAGGACCAGTCTCTCGTTGATGACCTGGAGTATGGTGTGGCCTCTCCTGTGGTGTTCGTTGCCGATATCCTTTCTGATTCACACCTCGAGTCTGATGTCGATTCTTTCGATTCAGTGATATCTTCGACCCTTTTTGCTGCTGGACTGGGAGTCTACCCGTCTGGTGATGATGACGACGCTATGCCTGTTGTGCCATCCACTCTTACCCGTGTTCCTACACCTCCCCACACTCCTGCTCAGATTAGTTCCCTCATCCGTCGAATTCATGAGCTTGAGGATGAAGTGACTCGTCTTCATAGTTTGATCTTCCCTACACCCCCACCCTCTCCCCCAACCTATTAAACACCCTGTTGGAGTAGTGTTTTTGGGTATGAAGACAAGAACCGTCAATGTGATAAAAGATATTTTGCCTTTTATATATATTAAACTTGTACTATGGGGTGATGTAACCCTTATACATTTTGTTTCTTTACAAACAATAATGTAACAAGTTGCCCCTATATGTATAAAGACTCGGTGAATATCTTATGACACATCAGTATTTATCTGTTTATGCATGCTTGATGCTGTATGAATTGATTCATATGTTTGGCGGATTGTTTGATGTTACTTAGGTGGGTATATGCATATGTATATATACTACCACTATCTCGTATGATGATATCAAACAAATGTCCAACTCTGTTGTGTTATGTTTTAGAAGAACATGGCACCCAGGAGAGCTGTGAACGCTCGTGATCAACCTCCTCCTCCCCCACTGCCGAGGACTGCTGAAGAACTGAACTCCCTGCTGGAAGAAAGAATCTCCAAAGCTATCGCCCAGTACGAGGCAAACCGTACTGAACACAGTGGAGGACCAACCAATACTAGACGTAATGGACATGGAGATTCATCTGGAGGAAACACAGCTCAAGGTAACCTTAAGCTGATTTGCTAAGAACATGATGAAATTTATGAACGGTCTTTGTTTCATTATTTCATTGATTGCTCATGTGTGAATTGGTTGGATCAATTCCAGGCTGCACCTTCAAGCAGTTTCTCGACCGCAAGCTACTGAACTATGATGGCACTGGAGGTGCAGTGGCTTTTGTGCGCTGGACGGAGAAGACTGATTCCACTATCCGCATGAGCAAGTGTACCGCGGACCAACAAGTCACTTTTGTTACTGGGTTGTTTGTTGATGAGGCTTTGACATGGTGGAATTTGCAAGTCCAGACTCTGGGTGATGATGCTGCGTACGGCATGACGTGGGATGAGCAGAAGGAAAGAATGAGAGAGAAGTATTGCTCCCATGTTGAACTCCAAAGGTTGGAGACTAAGTTCTGGCACTTGTCCATGGAAGGTGCGGACATTGTTGGTTATACCCGATGGTTCCATGACCTGTCAAGAGTGATCCCCTATATAGTGACTCCCGAATTTAAGCGCGTCGAGCCCTACATATGGGGATTGGCTCCAGAGTTTCGCAGCATGGTAACTTCGGCTAAACCTGAAACGATCACTCAGGCTGTAACTCTGGCTGTCAGCCTTACTGAAGATGTTGTCCGTATGAAGAACTTATCGCTGAACCAAACTGAGAAGACCGAGACGTATGCTGAGTCGTCAGGTGACAAGAAGAGGAAGCATTCGAGCCTGAATCAAGCGACACGTAACAACAAGGGTTCCAACAATAAGAAGCGTGACCCCAACCCGCCCAAGGAGGCAAAAGCCCTTGCAGCTATGAATGACCCTCCTGCCAGAGGATACCAGGGCACTCTGCCCAAATGCAATCAGTGCAAGCTTCACCATGAAGGATTTGTCGCATCCCAAAATGTGACAAGTGTGGAAAACTGGGTCACCATACTGAGAACTATTGGGGAAAAAGAAATGGAAGTGGTAATAGGAACGAGAATGGAAACCGTAACGGTGCTGGTAATGGAAACGGTGGTGGAAATGGCAATGGCAATGGTAATGGTAACCAGAATGGTAATAGAGCTGGGCAGAACCAAGGATGCTTTGGTTGTGGAAGCAAGGATCATTTCAAGAAAGATTGCCCAAAGGAGAACAACGCTCATGCCCGAGCATTTGTGATTGGAGCAAGGAACGCACGCGAGGACCCTAATGTGGTCACCGGTACGTTTCTCGTTAACAATCACTTTGCATCCATACTATTTGATACTGGTGCCGATTATAGTTTCGTATCTGTGGAATTTAAACGTATGCTTGGAATATAATCTAGTAGATTAGATATTCCTTATTCCATAGAATTAGCCAATAGTAAGCTTGTTGAATCGGGCGAAGTTATTAGGGGTTGCACATTAGAACTTGGTGAGCAGAGATTTAGTATTAACCTCTTACCTGTTCAATTGGGTAGCTTCGATGTGGTGGTTGGAATGGACTAACTGTCCAAGAATAAGGCGGAAGTTGTTTACCATGAGAAAATCATTCGCATCCCTCTTGCGAATGATGAAACTCTCGTCGTACATGGAGAGAAACGAGACACACCTCTGCGAATCATCAATTGTATGAAGGCGCATGAGTGCTTGAGGAAAGGATGTGTTGCATTCCTGGCGCACGTTGTAGCTAAGAAGGTCGAGGAGCCGAAACTCGAAGACATTCCTGTGGTGAAGGAATTCCCCGATGTTTTTCCCGAAGATCTGCCAGGACTACCTCCGCAACGACAACTCGAATTCCATATTGACTTGGTTCCAGGAGCCGCTCCTATAGCCAAGGCACCCTATCGACTTGTGCCATCCGAGATGCAAGAGTTATCAACACAACTCAAGGAGTTGTTGGATAAAGGATTCATAAGACCGAGCTTCTCGCCTTGGGGAGCTCCGGTCTTGTTCGTGAAGAAGAAGGATGGAACTTTGCGGATGTGTATCGACTATAGATAGTTGAATAAGCTCATTGTCAAGAATCGGTACCCACTATGGAGGATTGACGACTTATTCGATCAGTTGCAAGGATCGAGTTACTACTCAAAGTTCGACCTTCGGTCTGGATACCATCAGTTAAGGATCCAAGAGGAGAGCGACCAAAGACTGCATTCAGGATGCTTTATGGGCATTACGAGTTCCTTGTGATGCCATTCGGATTAACAAACGCGCTAGCAGTATTTATGGATCTGATGAACCGTGTTTGCAAACCATATCTCGATAAATTCGTGACTGTATTTATCGATGATATTCTGATTTATTCCCGAACGAGAGAAGAGCACGAGCAACACCTCAGGACCATTCTAGAACTACTAAAGAAAGAGAAACTTTATGCAAAGTTCTCAAAGGGCGAATTCTGGATTCGCGAAGTACAGTTCCTTGGCCATGTCGTGAACGAGAAGGGTATCCATGTAGACCCAGCCAAGATAGAAGCGATAAAGAATTGGGAAGCCCCCAAAACGCCGGCCAAAGTTCGACAATTTTTGGGATTAGCGGGATACTACCGCAGATTCATCGAGAATTTCTCCAAGATAGCTCAACCGTTGACTTCCCTTACGCAGAAGGATAAGAAGTACGACTGGGGTGATAAACATGAAGAAGCCTTCCAACTTCTCAAGAGCAAGCTATGCGATGCACCAATACTTTCCTTACCCGAAGGCACCGAGGACTTTGTGGTGTACTGTGATGCTTTGCGTCAAGGATTGGGTTGCGTGCTCATGCAGCGCCAAAAGGTCATCGCTTACACTTCAAGACAGTTGAAGGTGCATGAAAGGAATTATACCACTCACGACCTAGAGTTAGGCGCAGTGGTACTCGCCTTGAAGATCTGGCGACATTATTTATATGGTACTCGATGTACAATCTTCACAGATCATAAAAGCCTACAGCACATATTCGATCAGAAGGAATTGAATATGCGTCAGCTGCTAAACGACTATGACTGTGAGATTAAGTACCATCCTGGAAAGGCTAACATTGTATCAGACACGTTAAGTCGAAAAGAAAGGGTCCTAAGAGTTCGAGCATTGGAGATGACTATTCAGACGAACCTCACTGCACGCATTCATGACGCCCAACAAGAAGCCCTTAAGAAGGAGAATCGTAGAGCTGAATATCTCCAAGGTATGGAGAAGAAATTGGTGCCAAATGAAGAGGGAACCTTATACTTTATGGGACGTATTTGGGTTCCGCTCTATGGCGGTATTCGAGAAGTCATCTTTGATGAAGCTCACAAGTCGAGATACTCGATCCACCCAGGATCGGACAAGATGTATCAAGACTTGAAGGAATACTATTGGTGGCCGAGGCTTAAAAGCGATGTTGTTGTTTACGTTGGAAAGTGCCTAACCTGTGCTAAGGTTAAGGCTGAATATCAGAAGCCGTCTGGTCTACTGCAGCAGCCCGAGATACCCATGTGGAAGTGGGTGCAAATCTCAATGGACTTCATAACAAAATTACCCAGGACCCCTAGAGGGCATGATATGATATGGGTGATAGTTGATCGATTAATGAAGTTTGCGCATTTTCTACCGATCCGAGAGAAGGATAGCACTGGAAAGCTACTGAGCTGTACCAGAAGGAAATCGTGGCACGGCATGGAGTGCCTATCTCGATTATTTCAGATAGAGATGGACGTTTTGTCTCAAGGATCTGGCAATCATTCCAGGAGGCCTTTGGATCTCAGCTAGATCTAAGAACAGCCTTCCATCCGCAAACAGACGGCCAGAGCGAATGGACCATACAAACACTGGAAGATATGCTTCGCGCATGTGTTATGGATCTAGGCGGTAGCTGGGATACTCATCTACCTTTAGTTGAGTTTTCCTATAATAACAGCTACCATACGAGTATAAAAGCCGCACCGTTCGAAGCTCAGTATGGCCGCAAGTGCCGCTCGCCGTTATGTTGGGCAGACTCTGGAGACAAACGTATGATTGGTCCTGAACTTGTTCAAGAGACAACCGACAAGATTATGCAGATTCGAGAGCGCATTAAGGCGACTCGTGACCGACAGAAGAGCTATGCTGATCGAAGATGGAAACCCTTAGAATTCGAGGTGGGAGACAGAGTTTTGTTGAAGGTCTCACCTTGGAAGGGTGTAGCAAGATTCAGAAAACGTGGAAAGCTGAATCCACGATACATCGGACCATTCAAGATCTTGGAAAAGATTGGTACCGTGGCGTACAAGTTGGAATTACCGGATGAACTTAACGGAGTACATGATACGTTTCATGTCTCCAACCTCAAGAAGAGTCCAACCCAAGAAGTAGTGATCATCCCTGCGGATGAGGTGCATATCGACGACACACTCCGGTTTACCGAAGAACCCATTGAGGTTACAGACTGGAAGGTCAACAAGACTCGGAGAAGTAGTGTTAAGCTTTTCAAAGTACGTTGGAACTCCAAACACGGACCCGAGTACACGTGGGAACGTGAAGACCGGTTCAAAGCCAAATACCCCCATTTGTTCGAGAAAACTCCTGCGGGAGATAACTCAGCCTGAATTTCGGGATGATATTCTTTTAACGGGGGGAGAATGTGACAACCGGCCCAAAACCGGTAATTTCCGTACAGTCTAAATATTATTTAATATATGCAATTAGGTGCTTAAATGTCAACATTGTCTGATTACATACTTGTAAATTCATGCACGTTTTATACTTCAAATATTTCTTTATGCATTATTTTTAGCGTTGCGTCAGAAAGACTAGTAAACTCACCGGTAAGACACACTGTGTCAGTATGGCTGCAGAAAGCAGCCAGATAATAGGATTAGGGCTTAGAAATAGGTCCAACACCTAAAATACATTAAAATCCAAGTGTGGATATAAGGGTTAACATATAAACTTTCCGGAAGCTAAACTATGCACTAAAAGACACCCGAAACGCACTATAAATACAGAAATCTGCATAAATCAGCACTAATTCAGCTATAATCAGCTTTTAAACATCTTAATACCATGTATAATTTATGTTTTATTGTTTGATATAACTTACAAAGTGTCAGGAATTGAAACTGCCATAAAAAGTGATTTATACCTAGTGAAACTGCGCAATTCAGCACTTTAACGAACCATAACGAACCGAACAACCGGACAATAACTGGGACATCAAAATTTGACTAAAAGTAATGTTTTTATGATATTAAACTAGTATTGATGCTAGAACACGTTAAAAATCATAAAAACACCTAAACACACTTAAACTAACTTAAACCCCCTCGTTTGCACTTTAAACCCTCAACTTCCCAAAATTTACACTTTAACCCCCCCCCCCTTCCACCATAACCGGCCCCATGGTCCCACTTGACTATATTTACTTTTCCTAACCATGTTCCCTAACTATTAGACAAAGAAATCTATGAGAAAGATTTGTGTTGGATTTTTTTTTGTAAATAACCACAAGACTTATCACATGTCCATCATTCCTCACATTCACCATCTTCTTCCTCCCTCTCCTCCTTTGCTCACGGCTCAACACACACCCACATACCCATCCATTTTCACTTCATTTCTTCAAAATCCAAGCTTGCTAGAAGGTGTATGGAGGCCATTTAAGAAGGTGTATGGTGCTAGAACTTGAAGGACCACCTTGTAGAGCTTTTAACCTCCCATTTTCTTCCTTGATCATCATCTCCATTTTTGTGCCACTTCCCTAGCCATTAGAGCTAGTAGTAAGCTTCTTGATCACTAACTTAAGTCATGTTTATGTTATTGTCACACCCCCAAATTCAACATGCGGAGTACCACCGCTTGGAGGCGTGACTGACCAGGATCCAACCACCAATTATACTGAGCATTTCAATTAATATCATAAATAGTATTCATCAACCACAAGGTTAGCAAATGTAGGTCCCCTTTGATTCTTATGGATCTTTTACAGAATTGTTTTTCTAACCTAAAGTGCGGAATCCTCTAGATTAGATTTGTTACAGAAACGAGTAGAAACATAAATTCCAATTAATCGGGTCTTCTATTGATTATCCAAACTAGAAGTTTTACAATCAATTCAAGACCTCACAACCTCACAGCCTATCTCTGTGATCTTGCCTCTCTAAAAAACGTTTCTCTCTCTCACTCTCTCTCTCTAGACTTTCTCCCTCTAAAATTCTCTAATTTCTCAAACCCTAATCACAAAACATGTTTATATACCACATGTCTGTGAACTGGGCTTCCTACATGGACTAGGCCATTTTCCAAGCCCATTACAATAATAAACTCACTAACCAATAAGCTAAGCCCAATACAAAATATCCAAAGACTAAATAATCAAACTATTAAGCTGTTGTCACAGAATATGCACCAACAGACTCCCCCTTGACAATAGCTTCATAGTGTAACTTCGTCTTCAAACATCCTATGTTCTTTTGGTCTTTGGATAGCGTCAGCTACACAGTTTCTGACATCAACAGACTCCCCCTTAGCTGATGCTTCCAATCTCCAAAACTTTCATTCTTTGTAGATCAGTTAGCTAGCAATCCTTGGTTAAGCAAGTAAGCTCTAACTCTTCCATATCACTTTCTCTCTGCAATGTAGTAGAAGGATCCTACCATGCATCTTCACACATTCTTCACTTCACTCTCAATCTGCACTTTACTTGTATTCTGCACTTCATTTTGATAACTGCATCAATCTGTTTAGCAACACAAGCAAGTATCTCGAAAAACCATTAGTCTTTTTTACATTTAAAGATAAACCAATATTTTATCTTAGTTTGCAAAAACAACTACCTGTCAGTTCAAAATGGGAGATCTTTTAAAAAGAAATCTGTTTGGTATTTTTGATATTTTAAGAAAGCAGTAAACTATTTACAAAAGCAATAAACACTCTATTTTTGTGAGAATCACTGGTAAGAAGATCATATCAGCACAATCAAACTGTTTTCACACTATTAGATAATTCTTTATTTAATTTTTCGTGAAAAGCAGTCCAAGACGATTACCAGTATGTTTGTCCATTTAAACAAAATGCATGAACATTTCAAGTACCATTACCATATGATACGTTAAGGTAATTTTATTTACTGAAATACTAGTGTGTCCCACTCAGGATATACCCCCGCGATCAAGGTATGCACAAAGATTCATCGTAATAGGTGAGTATACTGAATTCATCCGTTTTATTTTTCAACGATAGATAATTGGTGAACAGGTCAGTACTTTCGTACAGCAGAGAGACCAAAATATCTTATCGAGGGCTATGACAAATACCATTTTTTTTGTACGATTTATGCATTTTGCATTTTTTGAATGACTCTCTATGAGAGCTTCTTCATTTTCAAGGTTTTGGCATTTTTAGCTCTTTTAAGATATCCTGGGTGTGTCTAGGTTAGCATGTATCTGGATGCAGCAGAAGGACACCCCTGATATCCCCGGATGAAATAACAGTATAAAGACCCAAAACCTCAGATTTGGCAATCTATCAACGCAAGATTTAAGGTCATTAAACCATACACCACTGATGTGTTCCCCACTCATATTCAGTTCGTTTAGGTTTATATCACATTGGTAAGTTGATTATTTCATGTTTTTTGCCTACTGATATATCGTATAATGAAGTTGCTATCACACTTAAGCAATTTAGGTTCAATTTCAGTGTGACAGTCTAACTTGCTGATGTACTATCATTTCTCCTTTTTCACACAGTGATAACTCATTTTTTAATTTTCTATATTTTTTTATGTTTTTTATTTTTTTAATGTTTTTGTATTTTTAAAATATTTTTAATTTATAACTCACTCCCCCTAAACACACGCACTAACTAAACTCTTTTTGGCTTAGGGAAATTTCTCCCCCTAAATTTTTGTTTTTATGGAGTAAGTTTTGAAAACACAAATTTACAAACACAAACAGACTCCCACTTCAACCTGACAACAAGTTTTTCAATGTTAAAGTTTAAAATCATCATAATAATCACTGTAGTAAATAGTTCGTTACCAATTTTAACTTACTATTCACCTCAGATACTTTACAGGAATAACCACTGTCGAACACATCAACAGTCCTTCTTGGTCATCCTGCACATTCTCAACAACTTAGTTAGATTTAACAACCCAAACCTGACCGGTTTTGGGTTGACCATGTAAATCCACATAAGATGCTTCTAACCAATATCCATCACACCTTACTGGTGTCTTGGATGATTTACCTGTTGTTGAACAAGATTTATAACTTCCACTAGGTCTTTGATCACGAGAGTTCCAATAAACTCTCGGATTTTCTGACCTTTGAAAATTATTATCTTGATAACTTCTTCTCCCATTATCAAACCATGAATTTTGGAAAAATTTTGGATTATGTTGAACATTTGAGTTACTGAAACCCCTATGTTCGTTTCTTTTTTGAAAATTTCGATTACCAAAACTCTGGTATCGATTTTGAAATCCAAAATTTCTATTTTGATTTTGAAACCGATTTGATTTACCATTGAAATGACTAAAATGTGAAAAATTGTTTCTTGGTCTATCAAATCGTCTTGGTGTTGAAGTTTTAGATTGAAACCTTGGTTGATTACGTTGACAATGTGGTTGCACATTATTATTTAAACCAACCCTATTCCCATCCTTAACCTCATCAACTTTTTCTTTATTTTTCTTCAAAGGACAACAACTCACCACGTGCCCTTTGTTGTGACATCTAAAACAAGATTTTGTCTTGTAATTTCTCTTTTTCTTAAATCTCTTTTTAAATGTTTTCTTCTTGTTGTCTTCAGTATCCTCCTCCGATTTATGAGGTGTACTGTCAGACTCAACAGATTCTTTCAAAGATTTTGGACTACTTGGCAAGTCCACAGCTATCGGATCCACTACAGCTGGTGTAGTAGGCACAAAATCAATTAGCTCATTCTCATCAGGTAAAAAAGAGTAGTCTTGATTTTTAGAAGATGAGGCTTTACTAAACCCCAAACCCTTTTTATCATTACTCTTTTTCAAACTTGCTTGAATTTGAGTCCTAACTAATGAAGAATTTCAAAATTTGTCTAACTTTCCTTTTAGTTCAACAATTTGGTCTTGTGCAACGGCCAATTCCCTGCACTTTTCAGAAAATTCATTAGTTTTATCTTTCACAGTTTCACGAGCCAAATCAATGACCTGTAACAGTTCATTGACTTTGCTTGTTAAACTGCTAATTTCCTGTTCATTTGACTCGAGTTTGTTTAAACAATTTGACTCTCGTTTAATCAAAAGAACATATGACTCTTTCAGTTTTTCCAATTCAGCTAACAGAATTTTGTTTTGCTCCGATAGGCTGTTAACTTTACCTTGTAGTTCAGTGCAATTATGACACGTATGACTTACAGATTCTGATGATACCTTCACCTCTGCTGTAAGTCCATTCACATCATTCAAGCCCTTTGAAACTTCTGCATGTTTCTTCTCAACATTCTCCTCATCTGCTTTCTTCTTTTCTTCTACACTTTGTCTAGATGAACTCTGGTAACGTTTTTCTAAAGCTTCCCACAACTCATAAGAAGTCCCATAGTGCTTGATGGTATGTTTAATTCCCTCAGGCAAAGACATTTTGATCACTGCTAAAGCTTTCTTCTCAGCATTAACCATGAGTTTCTCAGATTCATCCATCATCTCATAAGAAATCACTTTAACTCTTCCGTCAACTCGTCGTGTGGCAGCAATGTACCCATCGATCATACAGTTCAACTTTCTCGTATCTTCACTTTTCACAAATGCCTCAAACTCCTCTTTCCAGATAATATATTCTTTGACGTTTTTCAGCTTTGGCCAATTCTTGACTTTCTCACCAACATTGTCCACTTTAACCATCTTTAAACACGTTTTACCGTAATCGTACTAATAAAACCGTACAAATTTATTTCCGAAAATTGTTTTTACCAAATTAAACCGTTAGAATCGCCTCGAAAAAATGAATTCAATGATATATAATGTCGAAAACCAAATTTGGAAATTTCCAGAGTTTTTTTTTTTTTGGTCCTAAAAATCAACCGAGTTCAACCGTGCAAATGGTTTGTCGAGATGAGCTACGGATCACTTTCTATTTTCAAAAACGTTAAATCCTCTATACGTATCTAAATAAATACTCCACCTTTTAATTTTGCTGGCAAACCAACTTAATTTCGCTGTGTCACGCTAATTATGCTGGCAAATCAAGTTAATTTCGCCGTGTCACGTTAATTATGCTGGCAAACCAAGTTAATTTCACTGGTAGAGGAATTATAATTATGCTAGATTTTTAAATTCGCTGGAATAAATATGCTAGCTGATCAAATTCGCTGGTTAAAAATTTCGCTGGTCGCCGGTCAGTTAATTTCGCTGGCTAATCAAGTCGCTACTACGACGACTTTATTTTCGCCGATCACCGTAATAATTTCGCTGTGGACAATTAAAACGGTCACCAAAGTCGCCTTTGGATTTAATTTCACCGGTCACCGAAGTTAAATTTGCTGGATCAGATAATTTCTCTGATTTGTCAGAGGAATTGTTAATTTTGCTAGAAAATTTTGGAAACTTAATCTATTCGAAATTCTGAAGATTTCCAGATCTTTTCTAACAGAATCCTGCAAGATTAAACAACCAAATCAGTCGAATTTTTTGAAGAAAATATGAAGAACGCGAAGAACACGAAGAACAATCTTCGAATCCTCAAGACTTTCTAGCCAAAAATCCTTCAAAAATCAACCAAACCTGCAATCAAAAACACTTAAACAGCAAAATTAAATATGCAAACAGATTAAACAACCCTAAAATTTTCGAAAATTATATCAAACCCAAAAAAAATTTCGAAAACCCTAATTCAGGTTTTAATATTTTCGAAATTTAATCCAATTTTTCACCCGAATCTGCAGTCTGCAATTCTGAACCGAGCTTCTTCAAGAGCCTAACTCTCTGATACCAATTGTAGGTCCCCTCTGATTTGTATGGATCTTTCACAGAATTGTTTATCTAACCTAAAGTGCGGAATCCTCTAGATCAGATTTGTTACAGAAACAGAAATTCCAATCAATCGGGTCTTCTATTGATTATCCAAACTAGAAGTTTTACAATCAATTCAAGACCTCACAACCTCACAGCCTATCTCTGTGATCTTGCCTCTCTCAAAAACGTTTCTCTCTCTCTCTCTAGACTTTCTCTCTCTAAAATTCTCTAACTTCTCAAACCCTAATCACAAAACATGTTTGTATACCACATGTCTGTGAACTGGGCTTCCTACATGGACTAGGCCATTTTCCAAGCCCATTACAATAATAAACTCACTAACCAATAAGCTAAGCCCAATACAAAATATCCAAAGACTAAATAATCAAACTATTAAGCTGTTGTCACAGAATATGCACCAACAACAAATATCATAACCAAGGTTCAAAAGATTTAGATTCAAATAGTAGTTTAGGTAAGTAGCGGAAGCATAGACAAAATAGTTTAAAACAAGGTTCTTATTTCAAGTTTGTTTAGAACCCAACACACGGGTTAGACGACCACTACACATCCACAAGCTGCAAGCTCCTGAGTCACTGGGTACCTGCAAAGCATGCAGTCTGGTATCAACATAATGTTGGCGAGTCCACGAGGTGTCAAGTTTTAGTTTTTGAAAACGTAGGTTTTTTAGATAAAGCATTTATAATCACGTTATGGGGAGTTACCCCATCTGTAAGCTCACTAAACTGTAGATACCGAAACTGTTGACGGAAAGTTGTTGTGCCCCGAGTCAATGTCTATCGTCATTGACCAAGATGCAAGGTCTACTAGTTCACGCCCGATCCCCCCGGTCACGGTGTGAGGTTGTCAAACCTAATAGCGCTATCAACTAATAACCCGTTCGCCCCCGGCGATTAATCGGTACTGTAAGCAGGGACTTAATGTGATAGAGTTTCGTTTAGCTTAGCTAGTTGTGATTTATAAATAGTATCCAAACGTATCTCCCCCGGAGATAGTAAGTTAAAAGTACCCATTCGTATATCCCCCGGAAATAATAGTTCAAAAGTATTTTTCCCAAAGTTGGCAGTTTGTCCATGTCCCTCCTTGGGACGCATGCTTTTAGTGTGTGAACTCACCTTGGGTTGCTCGGCAGATTAGGTTACTTGGTCAAGCACGTTGGTCACCACGTCCTAGCATGGTTACCAGTATAGGTCAGGTTTGGGTACAGAGATGTCACGTATATTCTACACATAGCTAACACATAGCATGCATACAGTTACATGTTGGGCTATTAGGCCTGCTCTACTATTTGATCAGTCAACAGTAACAACTAACACATAGTCTAGTTAAACAGGCAGCCCAAACAATTCACGTTGTGGCCCAATAACTAAAGTAAGCAGCCCAGTCGAGACAAGGTGGTCTCGACTCAAGAACATGCGGTCTCTAGTCGTAACCAGGAGGTCTCGAGTTGTAATGGCTGGTCTCGAGTGGTGCAGGCATGACTCGCAAAAACCCCGGAGGTCTCGACTCCCGTCTCGAGTCGAGACTAGGTGATCTCGAGTCGAGACCTTGATGGTCTCGAGTCCCTGAAGTCTGTTTTGAGTTGCTTGGTCTAGGTCTCGAGTCTCAATCACTGCGGTCTCGAGTTATCACTATGTGGTCTCGAGTCGAAACCAGTGGTCTCGACTCGTTTGCCTGCTGATTCTGATGCAACTGCGAGACTTGTACTAACCAATAGAATTCCAGTGTTGTGATTTGGTGTACTATCCAATGAAATCACACAAACATGTTTTCTTGTCTAAAACCTTAATCAAATGGATCAAACACAACAATTCAAATCTTCATATCATATTCATACGGTTCATCTTTTAGGTTTTCCATATTCATTCAACATGTTCATCCTACACATAATCATGCATTTTGTGAACAAGAAATCATAACACATAATCAAGGCAATCTTGTAAATCATCATTAAACAAGGCATTGTTCTATAATGTCTAGCATAACTCGGATAGCCATAAACATCCCAAAACTATCATTCTTTGCCATTCAAAACATCTTAACAAAATGTTACCCTACAAAAGTCATGTTCATATTGGATATTGGAACCAAGCATGTATCATTAACAAACAAGAACCCATAAGATCAAGCAAACACCTTCATCATACATAATCAATAGCCACAATGCACATTATCACATAATCAACACTTTTATTATGCATATATATGTGTTTGCAAAGAAACACTAACCGGTTGTGAAAAGGCACCGAGTCAAGGAAGAAAGTGAGAAAATGAAGTGTCGGAGTGATAATGATGAGCTTGACCGAGGCTCCTTGTTGTGCCGATTGAATCCGAGAGAGAGAGAGAGAAGGAGGTGAGCTTGATTGTTAGGGTTTTAGTGAGAGAGAATGAAGGAGTGTGTGTGTGGGAGTAAGTGTGGGAGAATGATTGAAATGTCAAGGAAATGAGGAATGGTTGGCTTGGGTAAGGGGTTTTATACTCCCTTCTATGGTGCACCCTAAAGGGTTCCGAGTGGGCTCAAGGGAGAGGTGCGGCCCAAACGGCCCAACTGGTTTGGTTTACTCGAGACCGGGTGGTCTCGAGTTGGGTACGTTGTGGTCTCGGTTCACTATTATACACATACATATATATAATACACATACTTAATACAAGGATCACATAACTCGTCAAGATAATTCACAAACTTTCATTTAATAATATAAGTACACCAAAGGCTAATATAAGAAGGTTGCTCGGGAAAACCCAAAGTGTCACAGTTATGTACAAGTTTCACCATCTAAACAACTTAACTTCTAATGTTAAAAATGAGAAGATCTAACATATTCATGAAGAAAATAAGTGATTACATGAAATATTAGTGTATGTAATGAAGTTGTTGATGTTGTATCTTGTGTTTATGATTAGATCAAGTATGTTAAAGCTTGGATCTACCAAGCTTAGGCATGGATCTTGAAGGATCCATGATTAAACTTGAAGATGAACATATGAAGGATGATGTGAACTTGAAATAAGAATTTCTATGCATAATCTTGTAATTTTGAAGTAATAAAGTGTGTGTAGAACTAATTTTTGAAACTAAATCTCATGGAAAGTTTGTTAAAAAGTTAACATAAAGCTTGTTTTTGAAAGATCTAAAGTTATTAAGCATGGATCTTGAAAGATCCATGGTTAAACATAATGTTAAAAATGATGATCTTTCTAATAAACATAAAAGTGGTTTTAGAACATGATTTACAAACTTTAAAGATCATTAAACTCATGGATGAGTTGGTTAATATGTGACACTCGAGGTTTTTCCGAACGATCACCTTGTAATATTTTGTGTGTATATATATATTATTAAATGGAAACGTGATTTTGTGCATGATATGTGATGTATGTATGTAGTATAGATATATTTATGAGAGCCGAAACCACGACCCGAGACCATGACTCGCAACCGGGCGGTTGCGAGTGGGCCACTCGGTCTCGAGTGGGCTCTTGGGCCGAAACCGGTTGGGCCGAGACCCCCCTTGGCCTACTTGATGCTTGGTGTATAAATTCCAACCTTTCCCACACTTGTCTCATTTGGTTGCACAAACACTCCCACACTTCTCTTACTCTCTCTCAACTAGAAAACCCTCAACTACATTCCATTCCCTTACAACTTTCGGTTCAAGCTTGGATCTCGGTCAAGGAGTATCGGACAAGGAACTCGGTCAAGACTATCACTCGTACACCCCATCTTTTCGGTTCTCTTCTCTTTGTTTTTGGCTCCTTTCTTCATAACCGGTTAGTATCATCTTTTTGTGTATAAGATTTATGAATGTTTATGATCTAGAAAATGCTTGGTTAGAAACATTATGCATGATTCTAGGGTGATTTGTGAAGTAAACTATATGTGAAAACCATTTATGTGAGAGTACTTGTGACATGTTTAAAATGACTAGAAAATGGTAGTCTAAGAATGTGTATGGCTAACCAAACTATGCTTCTTTAATTCTTGCAAAGATGATGATACTAAACATAAGATTTCGGCTATATATTGTATGTTCTTTGTTCTTGCCATGATAATCTTGTTGTAAATATGTGATTTTTGGTTCATAAATGTATGATTTTGTTAAGGAGAAAACCCTGGAAAACTATGAACATTTGATGAACTAGTTGAAGATGGTTTGAAGATTTAAAATGGCAAAGTTTGATCTATATGGTTTAATGGTCAAATGAGGAAAAGTGTTTGTAGAAACCTTATTGGTAGTTTCCGGATTTGGGTCTGAATTCTCGGTACAATTTGGACTGTCTTTTCTGCATCATCACGTGTACATGAAAATGACAGTTTCCGACTCGCAACAACGGCATTACGACTCGCAACCACAGTATTCCGATTCGAAACCACGCAGTTGCGACTCGCAACCAAAGCATGACAAGTCGAAACCTCGAGATTGCGACTCGAGACCACGCCGTTGCGACTCGCAACCAAAACGTGATGACTCGAGACCACGGTTGCGACTCGCAACCACAGCGTGACAAGCCGAAACCACCTGGTTGCGACTCGAGACCAGCTGGTTGCGAGTGGGCTGTTCATTTTAGTTATTGGGCCATTCTGTGTTGGACTATCTGTTAAATGGACTTTGTGATGCTGTGTTCTGTTTACCTGTATGTATGTTACGTGCCAGTATGTGTTTTACGTGAATGTTTGTACACCGAACCTGACCTATACCGGTAACCATGTTAGGACGTGGTGACCAGCGTGATTGACAAGTAACCTAAACCTACCGAGCAACCCAAGGTGAGTTCACAACTTAAAAGCATGCGTCCCGGTGGTTTGGGACACGAGACTAAAACAATCCTATCCCCTGGTAAAAGGGGATACCATTTACATACCTTCCCTAGTAATTGGGAACAAAACTTACTTTTCCTTCCCGGGTATTGGGAAACCTTTTGGTTAATTACTGTTTATACGGATTGCAACTAACGGCACTAAACGAAACTCTATCACTCAAGTCCCTACTACAAATACCGATTAGTCGCCGGGTTAGGCGAGCGGGTTATTAGTTGATAGCGCTATTTAGGTGTTTACCAGCCTCACACCGTGCCCTGGTTTGGGACGGTCGTGAACTAATGTACTCAGAAATCCGTCAATGATGATAGAACATTGACATCGGGGCATCCTGCGGATACGCAACGGTTACCTAGTGTTCGGTATTGGAAAAACAGTTTAGTAGCTAACTTTTGGGGTAGCTCCCCAGGGCATGTATAAACGGATAAATTAACCGGCGAAACAAAGTTTTTGGTAATTAAAACTGGACAACTAGTGGACTCACTCAGCATTATTGTTGACCCCTTACTGCATGCTTTGCAGGTAACCAGTGACGATGGAGCTTGCAGCTTGGGAACGTGTAGTGTCTATTCACCCTTGTGTTGGGTGTTACCTTATTTTGAAACATGAACTTTGTTCTAAACTACCTTACTTATGCTTCCGCTACTTATTACTGTTTTGAACTTAAAACTCTAAACTCTGAACTTAATATTTGCTAAGCTTATGAATAGTAAGTATTACTTTTGTTAACAACTTAAGTATTCGGTATAATTGGTGGCTGGATCCTGGTCAGTCACGCCCCCGAAGCGGGTGTTATCCGCAGGTGGATTTTGGGGGTGTGACAGATTGGTATCAGAGCCATTGGTTATAGTGAACTTGGTTTTAAAAAGGGGAAAATCTTTTTGGAGAAAACCAGACTATAACCCGTGACTCGTGACGACACTACACTCTAAGTGCAAGGCTCGACACATTTGACCTCATAGCTCGGACCAGTGTTTACTTGTTTACTTTATGTTTCCTGTTATGCTATACGTACTAGTGTGCCTAACTAGATAGATACACCTCTCTCTTCTATCTCATTCTCGCTACACTACGGCATCACACTCATACTGTGTTTTCTGGTTATGAAGACAATGAGTGGACGCGGAAGAGGAAACATTAACATGACGCAGGCTCAGTTCACTAACCTGCTCAACACAGTGGCTGCGGCTTTTGTAGCTCACCCTTTAGGTAAGCTCGTTGTTTTAGGATGTTTAGATCCTACCGCCACATCGACTTTTCGCCTCTAAACCTATACGCTTCGCTTCTCACGAACAGGTCAGCATGCACCTGCGCAACCACCAGTGTGTACTTTCAAAACTTTCATGGATTGCAAGCCTCTCCCTTTCAACGGCACTGAGGGTGCCATAGGTCTTCTGCATTGGATTGAGAAAATTGAAGCTGTTTTTGCTGTTTGCGAGTGTCCGCCTGCAAATTGGGTGAAATTTGCTACTGCTACGCTTGAAGGAAGCGCGCTTTCTTGGTGGAAGGCGCAGATTCAGATGTTTGGTTTGGAAACTGCAAATGCTACGGCATGGGAGGATTTCAAGGATATGATTAAGGATGAATACTGTCACCGGGATGACATCCACAAGCTTGAAAATGAGTACTATGAGCTCAAGATGGTTGGGTCAGAAATTGAAACCTGCACCAAGTTGTCCAATGACTATGCTGCTCTTTGCCCGAACATGTCTCGACCAATGTACCGAAGGATCGAACTGTACATCAAGGGTTTGGCTCCAGAGATTCGAAGCCATGTAACTTCAGCCAACCACACTACCATTCAGCCGATTGTTCGACTTGCTCACAAACTTACTGATCAGGCCGTAGAAGAGGGCAGGTTGCCCAAAAGGATCGGTGCTACGGTTGGAACTTCCAGTGACAGCAAACGTAAGTGGGAAGGAAGTCAAAGCAAGGATGCTAACCCCACTCAGGCCCCAGCACAGCAAAGGAAAACTGAAAACAGCAAAGGCACCCAGCAACAGGGTGGCTACCGGGGAAGCTACCCAAAGTGCAACAAGTGTAACAGACACCACCATGGGGCGTGTAACAAGGGCCAGTGTCAGCGATGCCACAAGATGGGGCACGAAGCCAAGGATTGTAGAAGTCAGTTCCCAGCTAGACAGAATCAGCAACAACCCCAACAGCAACAGCAGCAGGGAAACAACCGGGCATGTTTTAAGTGTGGAGCTGAGGGACACTTTAAGAAGGATTGCCCTGAACTGAATCAGAACCGCAACAATAATCAGGGAGCTGGGAACAACAATCAGAACAACAATGCTGGGAATGGTGCTAGAGGAAGAGCTTTCGTGATTGGAGCTGGTGAAGCAAGGAATGACCCCAATGTCGTGGCGGGTAAGTTCCTACTCGATGATCGTTATGTTTCTGTGTTATTTGATTCCGGTGCCGATGCTAGTTATGTATCCCTACGTATTAGTAAGAAGCTTAAGCGTCCGCTTTCGTTACTAAGTTCTCCTCATATCGTCGAGTTAGCTAATGGTAGAAACATCGAGGCCTCACACGTTGTCAAGGGTTGCAAACTAGAGTTGTCTGGTCAGACATTTAGTATCGACCTTTTCCCTGTTACTCTTGGAAGCTTCGACGTCGTTATTGGTATGGATTGGTTATCCAAGCATCGCGCTGAGATCCTTTGTCAAGAGAAAGCAGTTCGTATTCCTCGCCGTTCTGGCAAACCCCTCATTGTACAAGGTGGCAAAGGCGGAGAAGTCTCAGGCGTTATCTCGTTCTTGAAGGCCCAGAAGTGTTTACGGAAAGGGCACACCGCTATCTTAGCACTTGTTACCAACACGCAGGAAAAGGAAAAGAGGATTGAAGACTTTCCAGTAGTGCGTGACTACCCCGAGGTATTTCCTGAGGAATTACCTGGACTCCCTCCCCATCGTCAGGTCGAATTCCAAATCGAGCTAGCTCCCGGGGCAGCGCCTATAGCTCGTGCGCCTTATCGACTAGCCCCCGCAGAATTGAAGGAACTCTCGACGCAACTACAAGAACTATTGGATAAAGGATTTATCCGCCCTAGTTCATCACCCTGGGGAGCACCGGTACTCTTGGTTAAGAAGAAGGATGGCACGTTCCGAATGTGCATTGACTATCGTGAGTTGAACAAGGTTACCATCAAGAATCGTTACCCTCTCCCGCGAATCGACGATTTGTTTGATCAACTGCAAGGATCGAGCTACTATTCTAAGATTGATCTGCGATCAGGCTACCATCAGTTAAGGGTCCGTAACGAAGATATTTCCAAAACTGCATTCAGAACTCGTTATGGTCACTATGAATTCCTCGTTATGCCCTTTGGAATGACCAACGCCCCTGCAGTGTTCATGGATCTTATGAACCGGGTATGCAAACCCTACCTCGACAAATTCGTGATCGTTTTTATAGACGACATCTTGATCTACTCGAAAAGTCAGGAAGAGCATGAACAACACCTACGACTTATCCTCGAACTCCTTCGCAACGAGCAACTGTATGCCAAGTTCTCGAAATGCGACTTCTGGCTTCGAGAAGTCCATTTCCTTGGGCACGTGGTTAACAAGGATGGAATCCACGTCGACCCAGCTAAGATCGACTCTATAAAGAATTGGCCTACCCCTAAGACTCCGACTGAAGTTCGCCAATTTTTGGGATTGGCAGGTTACTACCGCAGATTCATTCAGGGATTCTCAAAGATTGCACAACCCCTCACTACGCTCACTCAGAAAGGCATCACCTACAAGTGGAATGAAGCACAGGAATCTGCTTTTCAGAGGCTTAAGGATAACCTCTGCAGTGCTCCTATTCTCTCGTTACCTGAAGGCACTGACGACTTTGTGGTCTACTGCGATGCGTCTATTCATGGGCTCGGTTGCGTGTTGATGCAACGCGAGAAAGTTATTGCTTACGCCTCTCGACAACTTAAGACGCACGAAAGGAACTACACAACACACGATTTGGAACTGGGAGCGGTAATATTTGCGCTTAAGATATGGAGACATTACCTGTACGGTACCAAGTGCACCATTTACACCGATCACAGGAGTCTCGAGCATATCTTCAAGCAGAAGGAGTTAAACATGCGACAACGTCGATGGGTCGAACTTCTGAATGATTACGAATGCGCCATCAAGTACCATCCGGGCAAGGCCAATGTCGTGGCAGACGCCCTCAGCCGAAAGGACACTATACCAAAGCGCGTGCGAGCATTACAACTTACCATCCAGTCTAGTCTCCCTACCCAGATTCGAAATGCTCAGATTAAAGCTCTGAAACCGGAAAACATCAGGGCTGAGTCCCTGCGAGGATCAAGACAACAGCTAGAACAGAAAGAGGACGGCGCCTACTATGTGGCAGGGCGCATTTGGGTCCCACTTTACGGAGACCTACGAGAGCTTGTGATGGACGAAGCCCATAAGTCCCGTTATTCAGTACATCCTGGTGCAGATAAGATGTACCACGACTTGAAAACCACATACTGGTGGCCTGGCATGAAAGCCCACATAACAGCCTATGTTGGCAAGTGTTTGACCTGTGCAAGAGTCAAGATCGAGTATCAGAAACCAGCAGGCCTACTACAGCAACCCGAAATCCCGAAATGGAAATGGGAACAGATTTCCATGGATTTTGTTACAGGGCTACCTAGATCTCAACGCGGGAATGATACTATTTGGGTGATAGTAGATCGTTTGACTAAGTCTGCACACTTTCTGGCCATTAAGGAAACAGACAAGTTTTCTACCTTGGCAGAAATCTATTTAAAGGAAGTAGTCTCCAGGCACGGGGTGCCAACTTCTATTATTTCCGACCGAGACGCTCGTTTTACTTCCGAATTGTGGCAAGCTATGCACAAATCCTTTGGCTCACGTTTGGACATGAGCACCGCTTATCATCCGCAAACGGATGGGCAGTCTGAACGCACCATCCAAACCCTGGAAGACATGCTTAGAGCATGTGTGATCGATTTTGGCAAGAACTGGGAGAAGCATCTACCGTTGGTGGAATTCTCCTACAACAACAGCTACCACACTAGCATTCAGGCGGCACCTTTTGAGGCATTGTACGGTCGTAAATGCCGATCACCTCTCTGCTGGGCGGAAGTCGGTGACAGTCAACTCACAGGCCCAGAGTTAGTGGTAGATACAACTGAAAAGATTTCACAGATCAGGCAACGCATGGCGGCAGCTCGTGACCGTCAGAAAAGCTACGCTGATAAGCGTAGGAAACCTTTAGAATTCCAGGTCGGGGACCGGGTTCTACTTAAAGTCTCACCCTGGAAGGGTATGGTCCGTTTCGGTAAACGGGGCAAGCTGAATCCACGGTATGTTGGACCATTCGAAATTACCGAGAAGATCGGTAAGGTTGCTTATAGATTAAACCTGCCTGCAGAGCTGAGTGCAGTGCACAACGTTTTTCACGTATCTAACCTGAAGAAGTGTTTGTCGGATGAGACACTTGTAATTCCTTTTAAGGAACTGACGATTGATGAACAGCTACACTTTACTGAGGAACCGATTGAGATCATGGATCGAGAGATCAAAACCCTCAAACGTAGCCAGATACCCCTTGTGCGAGTTCGTTGGAACTCACAGCGCGGCCCAGAGTTTACCTGGGAGCGGGAGGACCAGATGAAGTCCAAGTATCCCCAGTTATTCCCAAACGAAAACCCCAGCACTGAAGCTACAGCCGAATTTCGGGACGAAATTCCAAACTAACGGGGGGATGATGTGACACCCCGTTGAAACACGCTAGCTTGGCAGTGGCTGCTTCAACTTTCGGGACGAAAGTTCTTAAAACTTGGGGATAATGTGACACTCGAGGTTTTTCCGAACGATCACCTTGTAATATTTTGTGTGTATATATATATTATTAAATGGAAACGTGATTTTGTGCATGATATGTGATGTATGTATGTAGTATAGATATATTTATGAGAGCCGAAACCACGACCCGAGACCATGACTCGCAACCGGGCGGTTGCGAGTGGGCCACTCGGTCTCGAGTGGGCTCTTGGGCCGAAACCGGTTGGGCCGAGACCCCCCTTGGCCTACTTGATGCTTGGTGTATAAATTCCAACCTTTCCCACACTTGTCTCATTTGGTTGCACAAACACTCCCACACTTCTCTTACTCTCTCTCAACTAGAAAACCCTCAACTACATTCCATTCCCTTACAACTTTCGGTTCAAGCTTGGATCTCGGTCAAGGAGTATCGGACAAGGAACTCGGTCAAGACTATCACTCGTACACCCCATCTTTTCGGTTCTCTTCTCTTTGTTTTTGGCTCCTTTCTTCATAACCGGTTAGTATCATCTTTTTGTGTATAAGATTTATGAATGTTTATGATCTAGAAAATGCTTGGTTAGAAACATTATGCATGATTCTAGGGTGATTTGTGAAGTAAACTATATGTGAAAACCATTTATGTGAGAGTACTTGTGACATGTTTAAAATGACTAGAAAATGGTAGTCTAAGAATGTGTATGGCTAACCAAACTATGCTTCTTTAATTCTTGCAAAGATGATGATACTAAACATAAGATTTCGGCTATATATTGTATGTTCTTTGTTCTTGCCATGATAATCTTGTTGTAAATATGTGATTTTTGGTTCATAAATGTATGATTTTGTTAAGGAGAAAACCCTGGAAAACTATGAACATTTGATGAACTAGTTGAAGATGGTTTGAAGATTTAAAATGGCAAAGTTTGATCTATATGGTTTAATGGTCAAATGAGGAAAAGTGTTTGTAGAAACCTTATTGGTAGTTTCCGGATTTGGGTCTGAATTCTCGGTACAATTTGGACTGTCTTTTCTGCATCATCACGTGTACATGAAAATGACAGTTTCCGACTCGCAACAACGGCATTACGACTCGCAACCACAGTATTCCGATTCGAAACCACGCAGTTGCGACTCGCAACCAAAGCATGACAAGTCGAAACCTCGAGATTGCGACTCGAGACCACGCCGTTGCGACTCGCAACCAAAACGTGATGACTCGAGACCACGGTTGCGACTCGCAACCACAGCGTGACAAGCCGAAACCACCTGGTTGCGACTCGAGACCAGCTGGTTGCGAGTGGGCTGTTCATTTTAGTTATTGGGCCATTCTGTGTTGGACTATCTGTTAAATGGACTTTGTGATGCTGTGTTCTGTTTACCTGTATGTATGTTACGTGCCAGTATGTGTTTTACGTGAATGTTTGTACACCGAACCTGACCTATACCGGTAACCATGTTAGGACGTGGTGACCAGCGTGATTGACAAGTAACCTAAACCTACCGAGCAACCCAAGGTGAGTTCACAACTTAAAAGCATGCGTCCCGGTGGTTTGGGACACGAGACTAAAACAATCCTATCCCCTGGTAAAAGGGGATACCATTTACATACCTTCCCTAGTAATTGGGAACAAAACTTACTTTTCCTTCCCGGGTATTGGGAAACCTTTTGGTTAATTACTGTTTATACGGATTGCAACTAACGGCACTAAACGAAACTCTATCACTCAAGTCCCTACTACAAATACCGATTAGTCGCCGGGTTAGGCGAGCGGGTTATTAGTTGATAGCGCTATTTAGGTGTTTACCAGCCTCACACCGTGCCCTGGTTTGGGACGGTCGTGAACTAATGTACTCAGAAATCCGTCAATGATGATAGAACATTGACATCGGGGCATCCTGCGGATACGCAACGGTTACCTAGTGTTCGGTATTGGAAAAACAGTTTAGTAGCTAACTTTTGGGGTAGCTCCCCAGGGCATGTATAAACGGATAAATTAACCGGCGAAACAAAGTTTTTGGTAATTAAAACTGGACAACTAGTGGACTCACTCAGCATTATTGTTGACCCCTTACTGCATGCTTTGCAGGTAACCAGTGACGATGGAGCTTGCAGCTTGGGAACGTGTAGTGTCTATTCACCCTTGTGTTGGGTGTTACCTTATTTTGAAACATGAACTTTGTTCTAAACTACCTTACTTATGCTTCCGCTACTTATTACTGTTTTGAACTTAAAACTCTAAACTCTGAACTTAATATTTGCTAAGCTTATGAATAGTAAGTATTACTTTTGTTAACAACTTAAGTATTCGGTATAATTGGTGGCTGGATCCTGGTCAGTCACGCCCCCGAAGCGGGTGTTATCCGCAGGTGGATTTTGGGGGTGTGACATAATAAAATAAAGTTTCATAAAAGTTGGTTTAAAATACGCAAGAACACTTATTTTTGGAAAGATCACCATATGTAAAGTGTAGATCTAAAGGACTACACGTTTTTAACAAGAAACAAGTTCACCATGATGTTTCATATGAAGAAATTAGTATATGTTGTTGATGATTGTTGTTGAAAAATTGTTGATGTTGGAAAGAAAATAAACACATGTTTTAAAAACACGGGAAACCTCTATTTTTAGGGGAAACTATGTCAAAATTTTGACACTTAGAAAATATAAGTTTTGGTGAAACTTATTCCCTAAAAATTCACCTAAAAATATTTACCAAGGTTTCCCTAATTTTTGTGTAAAAATTACAAGTTAAGAAAAGATGATTTCTTCAAGTTAAAATGGATATCAAGTGTGTATATTTTTAGGAAAAAAATATATATATATATTTAGTGATCACCAAATTTTGTGCTAAGTGTATATTATGTGTATTATATGTAGTAGTGTATTAGGACTTGAAAATACACTAAATACTCCTAAGGGGTAAACATACAAAAATACACATACAAAATACATGAGAATACATAAAAAGCACATGGACAAATACAAGAAAATATATTTACAAAAATATATTCCTTAACATATTTTTGAACTTGGACATTTACAGACTTAAATATATATTTTTGGAAAAATATATAACCTATACCACGTATTGGGATTTATGTAAAAGTCGGGTGAATATCAAGAATAACCATATATATTTTATAACATGACAAAATATATATATTTCATACAAATCTTAAAAATGCATTATTTTTAAGGAAAATAATTCTGGAAAGTAATAAAATCAAAGTATTGATTTTTGGTGAAAAATACAAAATACACAAGTATTACATAAAATACCAAGTATACTTTCCTAAGTATACTTGTACAAAAATAATATTGAAAATATTATTTCACAAAATACTTATATTTATTTTTGGGAAAATAATATAAGTAACATGCATAGTTAAAAATATAAATTAATTTTTAACAAAGAATATATACATAAACAAATGATGATGACTTGTACTTGTGTAATACAAGTCTAGTGACTAACATTAATAGGACACGTATAGGTCATGTTGCTACCGGTGAAGTTTACGACGCAGGAAACGCAAAGTTGTGAGTTCATGTCCCCACTTTTAAACTTTACTTGTTTTCTAAACATGGGGAAAATACATGTGTTATGGTATGTTGAATAAAAAAAAATAAGGAATGATACTTTAGATCATGTCACGAATAGGGTGCCATAAGTACCATTAATCAGTTACATACCAAGACCGCGGAATAAAAGGTTAGATCTAATGGGTTTCAGGCAGCCACACTCTTGGCCACTCTTTTACCAAGCAGTGCTTTTGTGTCTCTAGTCGTAAATCGACAGTCGTGGATCGACAAGTAATAATGCCTATGGTTTGGATGCTTTCTATGTCGTTACATATGTTAGTGGCCTCCCGAACCATTAGCGATCTCGTATTCCTTATATTTAGGTTTATACTTATTTCATAAAATTACATACCATGTTTTCCATAACGAATGCTTAAATATTTTTCACAAATCTGCATGAATTCACACCAACATTATGTTGACGGTTTTCAAAAACCCAAATGTATTTCTGGTAACTAAAGTGGATGTACGCGCAGTCTTACTCTTGCTCCAGGATGTCACTTTTGATTTAGTCATGTCGTGTCAAGACTCCGATGCCTGTTTTATGGGATTGATTACTATATTCAATCTCGTGTGGGATATATGAATCAAAACCTTTATTTTCATCTTTAAATAAAGTTGTAAACTTTTCAAATAATATTTTATTTTGTGATGTAAACACTAAACTTATGTTATGTCAATGGAGTTAATTTACAAGCATGTAGTAGGTTTACCATTCGTATGCTATGAGAACCTTTCAGGATCACACCTCATGCTTCCGCCTTAGAAAGGGGTGTGACATAAAATCTAATTCAAACACATCTAAAACCCATTAAAACATAACCCGACTAAATTTATTCCAACACATGACCCAGAAGCCACCAGACCTGATCCACAACTGCTTCAAATTTTAAAACACGGGCTCAATTCATCATAATCTTCCAACTTCACTTCATCTTCCCCAGTTTCTCTCAAAAACCGTAAACCCTCAAGCAACCATAACTCCCTCAAAGCTCAACCAAATCTAGTGATTCTTGAGCCTAAAGAGTTAAGATTTCCGAAAGCAACAAAACCCCCAACATTGTTTTAATTAATTCTCGTGCGTTTGAGAGAAATTTGAGCTGCAAATTTCAGGTTTCATAGGGTGTTCATCCGATTTTGTTTGAATTTCATTCTTGTTGGTTCTCTTAGCTATACAACACTAAAAGATATGAATTTTACTTGTTTCAAGCATTGCTGTTACATGGTTTGTCAATATCTTCGTTAATTTTGGACTTAGGTGTTTAATAGTAGGTTGATTATGTATGAACCCTTGAGTTAGAAGCTTGAAACTGAGTTGAAACCTGTTTTTATAGGGATTGGGCATTAAACAAGTGTGGAGATGTGATTACACCCACTTGTTTGGATGAATAAGTATATAGGTGATGTTGAAGCTCGTTGAAATGTTATACATAATAATTGAACATAAGGCTTGATGTTTGGATAATGAAATTTACTACTTGAAAATGTTTAAGCGGTTTTCAAATGACAAATAAGGTTTCAACATCATAGTATATGCCTAGGTTATGAGTTGATTTGAACTTTTATTTATGTTTTGATTGTGTTATTTATGGTCTTGTAGACGGCAAGCCGATAAAGAAGCAAATCTTCTGGTGAAGGATCCTCCTCATCCGGTTTGAGTGCGGTAAAGTGGCAACAAATTAGTTCTATTCCGGAAGTAGACGACCGGTTGTTTATGCAAGACTGGCAATGGGAAAATCATAAAAACGATCGAGCTGGGGATAGGTGGGAAGATGAGAAGAAAAAACGCCTTTCTCAATTCAGAAATAAATCGTTAGAGAATAGGTTGTGGAAATACAAGATGGCACAAGTGATGAATGGGGTGGCGGAAGTGTGAGTTTGTGAAAGGTTGGTGAATGTAGAGGAGTTTAGACAAATTGGGATTACCCAAAAGTTTGAGAGGCTTGGTTGGGAAAAGGTTGCATCTATCTGGCGACATTGACGGGGTGGTTGGCTTTGTTACGATTTGAAAATCAAAATGGTCACACTAGCATGTGGAGACTGGTGGGAGACACCGGTAGGGGCACAATGGTCATATCGTTTGAGACCATTAATCAAATCATCAAATTTGACTATTTGGGCGTTAACGATTATTATTACTACGACAAAGACTTGTTTTGGCAAAAGAGCATAATTGGGGTGGACCCACAAAACCTCATCTCTTTGACTCTTGCTAACTATCTGGGAGGTCAATATGATCGAAGGCATCTGTCGCTTGAAGGTAAAATCCTTCAAATTATTTCATTGGAGAATGTGATGGTCAAGTTCAGAGATCGAGGGAAGGCCGAACATGGGATCTTTGGGTACTTCACTCATTGCTCTACGGGGAACCCAAGCTTTCATGGAGACATATAGTGATGGTGAACATATGGTACACAAAATAGTCATTTACCGGAAGGATGGTCTCGTATGTTCGGTTGATTAGTGTTATTATCATTCATCCGAACCGCCTTCCGGGGAATCAATGTAGGTAGTCAAACCCGTAGATGATTTCGATTTTGCAAAAATGAGGAAGGGGTCAAACATAAATGTGCAGTCAATCGGTCATAATCACATTGTTTCTGATAGAGAAACGGTTAAACGTTCTCGTTCTTGAACCGGTAGAAGGGGAAGATGCGGAGACGGAGGAAGGAGATGAAGAAGATGAGGACTTGTGCTTAGCTTTTGTGTAAATTGGTGGAGAATGATTGAGTTGCAAGCATATGTGTATATGTGTGCTAATCGGTTTGGGTATTCACTATAGAATACTAGTACATTATTTCTAGTTATACATAACCGAGTAGAGAGAACATTGTGAGGGATATGCATTGTATGTTAGCTATAAGGGTAGGTTAATCTTAGGCAACTATTTCATGTGTTAAAAGTGAAATACTCATTTAACCATTGAATTACTTTTGAAATGTGAAATTGTGAATCAGGTATGACATTAGAACTTAACTTGAGTCTTTGAGAATGGGAAGCGTGTCAGTTTGTTCGACCCATGTGAAAGTGAAAAACAGATTTGCATAAGGGCAAGAAAAAGACAAGTGTGGGGATGTGATACGCGGTTGAGAACCCATTGTTCTACCGTATGAAGTTTGTATTTTTACATGAATTTTGGTTTTGAATGGCCTACTTTGATAGGATTTGTGTTTTGCAAGTCCAACAGAGTTTAAGGAGCTAATTAGGAGCTTTACAAAACCTCAGGATGCGATTGGGATCAACCGGGCATGCGGAACGAAGAAAACAGAAAACCAGAAATAGAGGTTACGTCTTGCAATGGCCCAAAGCCGCGTCACCGACGCGTTGCGTCATCCAAAAAAGGGAATATCCAGTAGCAGAGAGTGTCGGAGAAAACTAGCAAAGCACATCGCGTCGTCGATGCCAGGTTTAGCCATCGGCGACGCAAGCTGGATTTCTCATATGCTGAAATTCGTTAGTTGCGAGTTTTGACCGAATTTTTACCAGGTTTTTGGGGGTTTTATGAAGAGTTACGAGTTTCAAACACCATGAGACATTCTTGGAGCCTTTTTTCCATCACAATCTTCATCCCTAATCATCTCTAATCCACCACTGATCACCATCTTCATTCACGAATTCCAATAACCTAATCATCACCATCATCAATCCATCATCCACCTCCACTCAATTCACAATCATCATCCAACCCTAACCCTAACATCCATCATTGCTTCAAGAATCAAGATTATGGCTTATTGCTCGTGTTCATCATCCTATGATCTCGTTCCATCATCCATGAGCGGCTACTCTCCTCGGGTTTCACCCCGGTGTATATTTTTGTAAGAATACCTAGGGTTTCGACATTTGTACTTAATTTGATTTTGTGACAAGTTGTTTTTAATTATTTGAATTTTATGATAACTAGATTTCGCCGCGCGTTGCAGTGAAAGCAAAGCAAATGATAATGTAAAATAAGCATTAATTGAATATGAAGCATGTTGTTTAGAAAGCTAAACCATCAGGATTGGTATAGTTTATCATCGTACCCTGAAACAATACCAACTAAATACTCTGTTTTTAATGCAACTTCATTTTTAACAAAACTTATACCGAAATGTTGCGAGACAAAAAATTAAAAGCAACTACGTACTTAATTTTTTAGAGAAAATTTAACTAACGTATGCTATTAAAGAAATCTTAAATGGAGAAAAAAATTAACTAACGTATGCGATTAAAGAAATATTAAATTATATGATAAAGAAATTACGATTTAATAAAAAAAATATTAAAAACATAAAACACATGATAAAGGAAATATAGGTTTAATAAAGGAAAAAAATAATTATATATATATTAAAAGGTAAAAGTAAATATAAAGTATTATAATATTTAAATAAAAATAATAAAAAAACTATATATTATTAAAAATTTAAAATCACTATTCATGTTCCTTTATAAACAATATATCTAAAATTGTCTTGCATTTGTCTTGGATTCGTAAACTCTCGAGTGAAGATTCAATTTGACTTTACGAAATGTTTATGTGCAATTATGCCTTATCATAGAATAGGATTTATATGTTCTTAGTAATGAAGTACATTGTGGTCCGTTCTTGTGACGTTGATAGCTTTTGGCATCTAAGCCATGTGACACTAAATTCGTTAATCACTGAATTCAACTACATCAAGTTAAAATGTAGGAATCATATGTCTTGCAATTATTGAACCGGGTGTGAACCTTGTTCCAAATTAGTGTTTTCAATTAAGTAATCAGTTTTGCCATAGTTTAAGCAATTTATTTTCATAATCAGTAGCAAATTGTCGGTTTCATCCGACTCCCTTTTTCAACCAAATAAACAAGATTATAACATAGCAAGCTTCATGAGTGTCTTAAATAAATAATCGACCAAGTCCCGACTCAAACCACAAACTCTTCGTGGTTCGACCCCTCACTACCACTAACTCATAGTTTGAGGTAATTTTGGTTAAAAATATTATCTTTGACTGGGGCGCGACAGTCCAATCAGTGTATGGTTGGTAAATAGTTGCAACCCCCTTGTAACACCCCAAAAACGGGTTTAGTAATTAAACCCCGTTAATATTAAAGAACGGGTAAAATACTATCAGTGGTAAAAGTTGAGTTGATAAGCGTTCAGATTTTAAAAAATCAAAGCTAATTCTAATTAAAGTGAACAAATACTTTGTAGCAAGTAAAAGTTCATAAAAGGCTCGGGTGAGTGGGACTTAAATTGAATCGGGTTGTAACACCCTAAACTTAAATAATTTGACTAGGAATATCTAAACCTAGTTATAATAATGGTTAATTGTTACTAAGTGTTATATGGGGGTTTAAAAAAAGCTAAACATGAGGGACCTAAGTTGTCAAAAAGGAAGCTTGTGTTATAAAATGATAAAATTAACACACAACACACACATAGTGTGTGTGTGTAGGCCGATCATCAGGGGAACAAAACAAGACAAACCCTTGTTCATCAACATCATCAAAATTGAAGAAGGAATTGGACCTCAAATTCGTGCATTAACATGAATTATCGATCACCTAGACGAGGGGATCACAAGGTATGTTTAAAAACCTAGATTGGTGAAAGTCTTAACTTGAGACAAGTAGATTACTTGCAATTAGGTTGTTGGATTATGATCCAAAGAAGAAATTAGGTATAGATGTATGCTTAATTTCATTAAACATAAGGAAATTATAAATTATTTGATACAAGGTTACTTGTAAGTGATTAACAAGTAGATTATGAAATGGGTTTTGATTATATGATGAAACTGATAATATATAAGTGTTCATGATCATCATACTAGTATGTATGCGTAAGATACTTGAACAACTTAGAGATTCGAATAAGTGTTCATAGATGAGTTGAAATGGGTTTTGTATATATGATGAGATTGATGTTGTGTCAATGTTAATAGGTGCTTGAAATCATGTTGTCTACTAGTTTGTATGTAGAACCTTATTATATTAGGTATTCGGATGAATGCCTAGTAATATGATGAAATGGGTTTTACATATAGATGAAAACCCTTAGTTCTAGCATAATGAATGGATAAATTAGCATTGATAATCGAAAGCTAAGTTAACTTGATGTCAATAATCGCTCGAACTTATTAAAGTGAAAGAAATGAGATGAACTTGGTTGGGAATTTAGTTAAAATGGTAGCCTAGAAATAACGCCTACCGAGTATTTGATATAATGCCTAAGTGAGTTCGTTGAATCAATTTGTGATTTGTATATGCTAACAGGCAGTTGACTTTTAAAAGTCAAACTGACCTATACTATGATCAAATGATAATTTGACGCTTGACAAGCTAGGTGGAAGCATGGGGAAGAAACAGGTCAAATAGATCAAGTACGTGGGAAAAAACATAATTAGATGCAAGTTAAGTAAAGCTTACATCTTTTAAGTAGAACACCTACTTTTGTATTGGTTAAGAACAAGGTAATTTAGTATTTGAAATATGATGTCCCGACGTGGAATGATATGGGTTGGAACAAGTGAAAATGGTGAGAAACCATATTTAATTATAAAAAGGGGCAAAACGGTAATTCAGTCATGTGATGACAAATAAATAATAGTTTTAGAAAAGACTCCTTATGGCGTAAGCCATGGTGGGTCAAACGAATTAAGAGGTGATTTTTAAGTAATATGATAGTATGGTGTAAACCGAAACAGGTTACATGAATGAGATGGCAAATAAATACCATCTCAAAATGATAAAATGGTCATCTAGGCCAAACGGGTTAAATGGCGATGTTATCACCATTTGACAATAATGACTAATGGTTGCTTATCGAGTTTTTATGCTCATAGGGAGAATAGCGTATGATTTGTGTTGCTTTTAATTAGCAATTTATATTGTAAGTTATTAAAACGGGTCAATGCTATGACTCGAGCCAGATATGTATAATGGGTCCAACTCTCAATGAGGACTTAAGGTCTGACGAGAGTTAATCGAGTCATGGGTAGGCTTTGGATTACCTAAAGTGAGGTATATCAAGCAAATTGAAATTTAGATATTATGTTCTTACGAACATAAGAACATAATGAATTTAAAATGGAATACGAGTTAAAAGAGTATTCTTTTTCAAAACAAGCTTTCAAAATATCCTTAGTGATTAAAAAGACTAAAGTTGACCAAAACGCCCTAGAATGATAAACCGGGCAAACAACCCTTAAAGGTAGTTTAAATATGAATTTTATAATTCGGTCAATCCTTACAATGGTATAAAATGTAAGGCTTAAACCAATTTGGCTTAAAACTACATAATGGGTCATTTTTGTAAAATGTCTAACTTGGGGGTAGAATGGGAATATAATGTTTTTCCCATTCACGATCCATCACATTGAAGTTGTGATGATATATAAATGAAAATCATCAGTGGGAACGCAAACTATAAATAAACGGACTCGGTTAATGAGTCATGATTGAAAGGTTTGGAATTCTTAAAAAGAATTCGGATTAAATCAAAGTTCGACCTTTGAAAGGTCGAACGGGTCAATTAGCATAACTGTTAACCGGATAGCGGTCGCATCAAAATGCAAGAATAATACCCCTAGTTAAGGTTTATAGTCGTAAAAACAATTCTCTTGCGAAGAGATACAACTTCTGTGAGATTGTTTGCTTAAATAAGCAAACGGGTCAATTATTTTAAATATGTAAATTGGAAACATTAGCGTAAAATGAAATTTTGTAAATCCGGATCATGGGGTTACAAGTTAGTGATGTGGGTAAATGTTTTACAAACACGTAGAACAAGTTTCAAGTGAAATGGATGAGAATTGATCAAGTTAGGGAAGTTTTCATAACAAAAACGGCAAACTTGGAAATACTCTGGCAGCCCACCGTAAGCTATGGTGGCTAGCAATAGTTTACGGCTGGCAACTGCTGTTAGATGCAGGATCTTCATGTTGTAAGCTACGACACACCATGATTGTTGGAAACTTTTCCAGAAATGAGATGTATATCTAGTATCTTGTCACAACCCCCGACCCCACCCCACCCCAGGAGCGGGAGCCGCGAACACGAGCCGGTGGTATCGGTGTTTATTAATTTAGCAGCGGAAATGAGACAATAGGATCGTAGTTAGGAAATAAATTTCAGAGTTTCAAAACACCAAACTTTTGTATTTGTAAGTCCCCTTAACGCGTGCGGATCGTAACAGAATCGTCGATCCAACCTAGAGTGCGGAATCCCCTAGATTAGATTTCACAGAAAACGAGTAGAAACAAGAATCAAGAACACAATACACTTTCAATCTGGTCTTCTATTGATTATCCAACACGAAGTTTACAATCAACTCAAGACCCACTAGAAATCTCTCAGCCACTCTCTGTAGATTTCTCTCAATGTCTCCAAATGTCTAACCTAAACCCTAATGCCAAGCCTTGTATTTATAGGACAAGCTTTGCACATGGGCTTTGGTCTGGGCCAGGCCATTCTCCAAGCCCATAACACTAAATACTTCCCTAACCAATACTGCTAAGCCCAATACAAAATATCCAAAGAATAAACAAACAAACTATTACGCTATTGACACAAAACATGCACCAACAGTATTAAACTAATGGGATAAACCCATATTTCTTTTATAATATCTTTTCATAGGGATAAACCCTAACTTGCTGAAAACATAAACTCCTTTTATTTAGGTAACTTTTATAGCCACTTTCTTTAAGCCTTCAGTGCTCCATAGCTGGCTTCTAATAGCTTTCACATCAAATTACCTGAAACGCGTTTTAAAAATATTTTTTCAGCAAGAAATACTGGCGCGTACATTCCAGTTTATAAAAATAAGATTTTATAACTTTACATTATTAAAAGCGATTACAATGTTTATATCTACCCAATTACTTGTTCAGTGCTTGTCACTTGACGGATCCGTGACTATGGTCATATCACACATTGGCTACACATGTCCAATTGTAAAGATTATCAAGTACTGTATACAAACCCCATAATATTGGCAGCAATTGTAGAATACAAAGACTTAATCACTGTAATTATAACTGATAAACATTTAGGGTTTTTAAAACATTTGAAATCATGGCTCACAAACTGTGAGAAAAAGGGAATGACTCACATTGTAAACTTATGATTTTCTACGGGCTTCCTGGGAATATCTTCTGATTAATTTCTTAAGTTTCTATTAAAAACATACAATACACGCATGTTAGTGAATAACCCAAATCACATTAGCCATACATCACGAGATAGAACCCCAACGGACTTAGTCAGGCAGAGCCTTGACATGCGTTGCTGGGTCCTAGATCAATCGGGTAGGGTAACGAATTAGTGATCGGGGGTTAAAATACTTACAATGGGGCAGAGCTTCGTGTTTTAGAGGGTTATTTGGCAATATTTTTCGCACTATAACATTTGAGATAGAAAAGAAATTGGACGAGTTGGAGAATGCAGTGAACTGCACCATTTATAGGTGATCTCGGGGTATGTCGCGCCCCGCGACCCCCTCCCCTTGTTCTTGTTACGCCCCGCGAGAGGCACCCTAGCTACGGCTAGGGTTGCCGAGTTATCGTGTAGGCCCAACACGTGGTGCACATGTGTCCACTTGGGTGTCCGACAAGTCAATGGGCCGTCGCGCCCCACGACCGGTGACCCTCAGGACTGTCGCGGCCCGCGACAGGTGGGTTTTTCTTATTTTTCATTTTTTAATTAAAATTAATGTTACGCGGGTTCGGTTTTTCAATTACGGAACATTATAGGGTGTTTTTGGAGGGTTGTTATATCCTCCCCACCTTGTTTTAAATCTCGTCCTCGAGATTCATTGGAATAGGTGCGGATACTTCCGTTGCATTTCTGACTTGAGTTCCCATGTGTACTTTGGTTCTCTCTTTGAATCCCATTTTACTTTGACCAGAATTAATCTCTTGTGTTTGAGATTCTTGATCTTTCTATCTTCAATTTGTATGGGCTTCTCTACCAACCTAAGTTTCTCATTTACCTCTATGTCTTGATGAGGTATTACCAATGATTCATCTATGTCTTGAAGAGGTATTACAATAATTCATCTGCTAAGCACTTCTTGAGGTTACATACATGAAATACATCATGTATTCCCGCCATTTCTTCTGGTAACTGTGGCTGACAAGCTACTAGTCCTATTCTTTAGATAATTTCAAAAGCTCCAACATACCTTGGGCTTAGCTTTACTCTTTTACCGAATCTAACAACTCCTTTCCATGGAGAAACTTTTAATAATATCTTATCTCCAACTTGAAATTCCAACGGTTTTTGTCTGTTATCTGCATAACACTTTTGACGATCTCGTGCTGTTTTCAGTCTTTCCTTGACTTGAATAATGTTGTCAGTTGTCTCTTGCACAATCTCAGGACCTGCCAGTTGCTTTTCTCCGATTTCTGCCCAACATACTAGTGTTCGGCACTTTCGTCCATATAGTGCTTCAAATGGTGCAGCATTAATGCTGGTATGATAGCTATTGTTGTAAGAAAATTCTATTAAAGGTAAGTGGTCATCCCAATTTCCTCCAAAATCTATCACGCAAGCTCTAAGCATATCTTCCATTGTTTGTGTCCTTTCACTTTGTCCGTCCATTTGAGGATGATAAGTTGTACTTAAATTTAGTCTGGTTCCCATTACTTTTTGGAAACTTGTCCAAAAATGAGAAGTGAAACGACTATCTCTGCCAAACACAATAGATAAAGGTATCCCTTGTAATGAAACTATTTCATTTACATACAACTTAGCAAACTGTTCCATACTGAAAGTTTCTTTCATTGGTAAGAAATGGGCAGATTTGGTTAATTTGTCTACAGTCACCCAGATTGTATCATTACCTTTTCGTGTCTTGGGTAATTTGGTAACAAAGTCCATTGTTATCAATTCCCATTTCCAAATTGGCATTTCCAATTGCTGATATAATCCTGAAGGTTTCTGATGTTCAGCTTTAACCTTGGAACAGGTTAAACATTTAGTAACATAGTTTGCTATATCCTTTTTCATTCCTATACAGCAAAAATTCTTTCTTAAGTCTTGATACATCTTTTCACTTCTTGGATGTATCGTATACTTAGAGTTATGAGCTTATTCTAGAATTTGGCTCCTTAGGCTCCCTTGGATAGGTATCCAAATTCTTTTCTTATGGAATCTCCAATTTCCATCTGTTCCTTTTTCTAAATCCTTAATCATTCCTTTTAAATCTTCAGCATCGTCCTTGATTGTTGTTTCCTGTATTTCTCTAATTTGCTCATTTAAATTTATCTGCAGGTTTAGTCTAAGAGCACACACTCTTTTTGGCTTTTCATGGTATTTTCTACTTAAAGCATCAACTACTATGTTAGCTTTTCCTGCATGATACTGTATATCACAATCATAGTCACTAAGAATTTTCATCCAACGTCTTTGCCTCATGTTTAATTCCTTTTGTCCGAAAACATATCTTAAACTTTTATGATCAGTGAAGATAACGAACTTACTACCGTAAAGATAGTGTCTCCAAATCTTAAGGACAAAAATTATCGCTTCTAACTCTAGATCATGGGTTGTATAATTCTCTTCATGCTTCTTTAGTTGTCTAGAGGCATAAGCAATTACCTTTTAACCTTGTATCAACACACATCCATATCCTAACTTAGACGCGTCACAATAGACTACAAAGTCTTCAGTTCCTTCTGGCAACGCGAGTATTGGTGCGTTAGTTAACTTTTGCTTCAAAATATTGAATGCTTCTTCCTGTTTTGGTCCCCATTCAAACTTAACTGATTTGCAGGTAGTTAATGGAACTGCTATTCTAGAAAAATATTGAATAAAACATCTATAATATCCTGCTAGTCCAAGAAAACTTCTTACTTCCGTTGGTGACTCAGGGACTTTCCATTTGGTAATCACTTCGATCTTTGTGGGATCCACATGAATTCCTTCATGATTAACCAGATGTCCAAGGAATTGCACTTCTTGTAACGAAAATTCACATTTTGAGAATTTAGCATAAAGCTTTTCCTTTCTCAACAATGTCAGAAGTATATGCAAATGCTCCGCATGTTCTTCTTTACTCTTAGAGTAAATTAGAATATCATCTATAAAAACAATTATGAATTTGTCCAGGTATGGTTTACATATCCTGTTCATCATGTCCATAAATGCAGCTGGGGCATTGGTTAAACCAAATGGCATGACTGTAAATTCATAATGACCATACCTTGTTCTGAAAGCAGTTTTAGGAATATCCTCTTCCTGTACTTTCAGTTGATGATATCCTAAGCGTAAATCGATCTTAGAAAAGAATCGGGCTTCTTGAAGTTGATCGAATAGGTCATCGATTCTCGGTAGTGGGTACCGATTTTTAATCGTAACCTTATTCAATTCTCGATAATCAATGCACATACACAACGATCCATCTTTCTTCTTGACAAATAACATCGGTGCTCCCCATGGTGATGAACTAGGTTGTATAAAACCTTTTGCTAGTAATTCGTCAAGCTGTTTCTTCAATTCTTGCATCTCCGTTGGCGCTAAGCGATAAGGTGCTTTGGCAATCGGTGCCGTTCCTGGTATCAGGTGAATTCTAAATTCAACCTCTTGATCTGGCGGTAATCCAGGTAACTCTTGTGGAAAAACATCTGAGAATTCAGATATTACGGGAATATCTTTTAATTCTTTCCCTTTCGTGTTAATGATTACTAAAATCATATACACCATTCCCCCCTTCCGTCCGTAACTTGCAGCTTTCGTCACAGAGATGAATTTTGTTGACTTTGTTGGCTTGTCTCTCCTTTAATTGTGTTCCTTTCGCCAGTTGGCATACTTATTGTACGGACTTTTGATCATATAATATTCCTGCCTGATTGGCTACCAACCAATCCATTCCTCACACTATATCGAATCCGGCTAGATTCATTGGTAAAAGATTACTGGTGAAGTTATGGTTTAAAATTTCTATCCTTGCTCCCTGCAAGATTTTGCTTATTTTGATAGAATCTCCATTTGCCGTATCCATCAGGCAGTCTTGGTGAATTTTAGTTAATGGTTGATTGAGAAGTTTACAGAAAGAAGTATTTATGAAACTTTGGTTTGCACGAGAGTCAAATAATAGTTTAGCATAAACATCATTAACTAAAAATGTACCGGCAATCACATCAGGAATCATCTTGGCTTCTTCAGCAGTCAGAACAAATGCTCTGGCATTCTACTTGGGTCTTTCTGTTGCCTTTGCTTTGTTGTTTGTCGCTAGAGCTAGTTTCGGACAGTTCTGTTTGATATGACCAGCTTATCCGCAATTGTAGCATATTCGGGCACTAGCTTTCTTCCTACAATCTTCTTCCTTATGTCCTGGGAACTTGCAAAAGTTGCAGGACACAACACACTTTCCTGAGTGTTTCCTTTTACAGAACTTGCAATAGCGTGAAGAGGAAGAACCTGTTCCTTTCCCACGATAGGAATCACCATAATGTAATTCTTGGGAAATCTTTTAAGCTAGGTTCTTTTTCTGATTTTCCTCTTGTGTGCGTACCAATTTATCTATCAACGTGTTAGCTAGTTCTACTGCTTCTTCTATGGTTTGTAGTCTAGCTGCCTTGACTAATGTCTGATCTCACTGGTTAATCCCCAGATGTAACGGGAGATTAATACTGGTTCTGGTGAGGCTAGTGTTGGTAGTATCCTAGCATATTCAAAGAATATGGTAGTATATTCCCTGCAATCTACCCCACTCATTCTATGATTTAGGAACTTATTAGCAATTTGTTCCTTTTCATGACGAGGACAAAATTTTCTTTCAACTATTTCCTTAAAGTTGTTCCATTCTCTACTTTAAACTCTGTCACTTCCTCTTGACTGGAGAATGGTATTCCACCACACTAAGGCTGCATTCTTAAAGAGATTAGAAGCATACATGATTTATCCTCATCTGCACATTTACTTATCTTTAAGACTGCTTCTGTCTTTTCTAGCCAGCGTAAGGCTGAAATGGCTCCTTTATTGCCTGAGAATTCTATCAGTTTGCATGATAAGAATTCTTTATAAGAACAACCATATGGATGGTTCTTCTTCTTTTTGGAATTGAAGCTTGGATAAATAGTCCATGATTTCCATTCACGCTGTGACTTGGCTCAGTGGGTGCACGCTTACTTCCGATTATGGAATTATTATTTTTTGCCTTTATATTAATAATGTCGATAAAAATTGGAATGGCATCTATGATTCGTTGAGCTACTATGTGTTCGATAGCACTATTATCCACTTGGTTTCTATTATTGTTGTTATTCTGGATTTCCTGATTTACTTCGTTTGACATCTGAATTGTAAACATTATCAGGTATTAATATCACAGAATAAATTAAACAAATAAACATTCAAGCACATTGAACCAAAATCGTCGATCATTGCGACTTTTACTCTTTTCATATATATATGCATCTATTACAAACTATGACTAAAACTTAAACATTAGTAATTATGCATCATTATATATATAGGTGATATATATATAATATATATTTTAGTGGTTATATATATATATATATTTTTTATCAAAATAGTAGAAAACACACACACATACATACATATATATATATATATATATATATAAGGTTGAGTTCATTTCAGAAATGTAAATAACTACAGAACTTTCAGAACTCATAATAAACAATCATTTTATATATAAGTTTTTGTATTTAGGATCTTTTTATCATCTATTATATGTATTTCTTTGATTACATACATGTTAAAAGTAGTTTACATATGTTTAATTGCCAAAATTATATATATGTGTCATAACTAATTAGATATATGTAAAAAAACTAGTTTACATATGTGTAACTATAAAATTACATATAAAAATGATAAAATTACTCTTAATATGTATGTAATCGTAAAAATACACATAATAAATGATAAAATTATCCTAAGCATAAAAATATATAAATAAAAAGATTTATAGTTCTAAAATGATCCTGGCCCTATATATAGTTCTAAAATGATCCTGGCCCTATATATATATATATATATATATATATATATATATATATATATATATATATATATATATATATATATATATATATATATATATATATATATATATATATATATATATATATATATATATTAGGCGACTGTCTTCTTAATATTGCATTTCCCTCTCGTCATATTTCTAGACGAGTTTTCTCTGATTTGGCGGATCAGCTTTCCTTCCTCAACCAACTCTTCACCATAGTGGCGAAGTTCTTCCGCATTCTCATGGCTCATGGGCGGCATGGAGCTGGTACGTGTTCAGGGTAAAGTGGTGCTGGTTCTCCGTAAGGATATGGGTTATTCAATACTTCCTGAATTGCCCAGTCGTTGGCCCACCATTGTTGTAAAGGGTTCGGTGCTGGAGTCCTAGGTATTTCATTTGGATCAACGGCTGGAATTGGAAGTGGGTTGTCCTGGTTTGGTTCTAGATCAATGGGTAGGTCAGGATAGAGAGGTAGTAATTGTGGTTCTAGTACTACTACTTGGTTGAGATCAAATTCTACATCTGCATTTCTAAACATATGAAAGTTGGCTAGTTGCCTATCCAACTCATCCTCCCATATAGGTCTAGCTTCTGGATTTTGGGTATTTCTTTCAGCTCTATTTGCTATTGCTTGTTGTTGGGTTTTTCTCATTCTTTTCCTCCTTTGTACTTTGGCTCTACTAAACCATCCTCTCTTCTTAGGGGAAAAGGTTCTTCGGATTTGGCTTTAAAAACAAAGATTCCCTCATAATCGGCTGCGTATCCGGAGGTTGGCTGGGATGTTCCTTCATTCGTTGGAGAATGAGGTAGGTGATGATAAGCGTCAGAAGTACCCTGATCACTCATACTGTAAACTAAGAAAATTGTCAAAATGACATAAAATAATAATATACATATTTACACAGAATAACACATAAGTTATGGACACTTCCTAACACAATTGTTTAAAATTTAGGTATTTAAAAGAACACCTAAATGGCTTAAACCGGTGGCTCTGATACAACCTTCTGTCGCAACCCCCGACCCCACCCCGGGAGCGGGAGCCGCGAACACGAGCCGGTGGTATTGATTTTTATTAATTTGGCAGCGGAAATGAGACATCAAGATCGTAGTTAGGAAATAAATTTCAGAGTTTCAAACCACCAAACTTTTGTATTATACAAATGGGATAAACCTATATTTCATTTATAATATCTTTTCATAGAGATAAACCCTAACTTGCTGAAAACATAAACTCCTTTTATTTAGGTAACTTTTATAGCCACTTTCTTTAAGCCTTCAGTGCTCCATAGCTGGCTTCTAACAGCTTTCACATCAAGTTACCTGAAACGCGTTTTAAAAATATTTTATCAGCAAGAAATACTGGCGAGTATATTCCAGTTTATAAAATAAGATTTTATAACTTTACAGTATTAAGAGCGATTACAATGTTTATATCTACCCAATTACTCATCCAGTACTTGTCACTCGATGGATCTGTGACTATGGTCATATCACACATTGGCTACCCATGTCCAGTTGTGAAGATTATCAAGTACTGTATACAAACCCCAAAATACTGGCAACAATTGTAGAATACAGAGACTTAATCATTGTAACTATAACTGATAAACATTTAGGGTTTTGTAAAACATTTGAAATCATGGTTCACAAACTGTGAGAAAAAGAGAGTGACTCACATTGTAAACTTATGTTTTTCTACGGGCTTCCTGGGAATATCTTCTGATTAATTTCTTGAGTTTCTATTAAAAACATACAATGCACGTGTGTTAGTAAAATAACCCAAATCACATTAGCCATACATCGCGAGACATAACCCCAACGGACCTAGTCAGGCAGAGCCTTGACATGCGTTGCTGGGTCCTAGATCAATCAGGTAGGGTAACGAATTAGTGATCGGGGGTTAAAATACTTACAACAGGGCAGAGCTTCATGTTTTAGAGGGGTATTTGGCTATAATTTTCGCACTATAGTAGTTGAGAGAGAAAAGAAATTGAACGAGTTGGAGAATGCAGTGAACTGCTCCATTTATAGGTGATCTCGGGGTCTATCGCGCCCCGCGACCCCTCCCCTCGTTCGTGTCACGCCCCCCGAAAGGCACCCTAGCTACGGCTAGGGTTGCCTAGTTATCGTGTAGGCCCAACACGTGGTGGACACGTGTCCACTTGGGTGTCTGGCAAGTCAAGGGGTCGTCGCGCCCCGCGACTGGTGACCCTCAAGCCTGTCGCGGCCCGCGACAGGTGGGTTTTTCTTGATTTTTCATTTTTTAATTAAAATTAATGTTATGCGGGTTCGGTTTTCCTATTATGGAACGTTATAGGGTGTTTTTCGAGGGTTGTTATATATCTCTATCAGATACAATAGATACTAGCACACCATGCAGGGACACTATCTCGTCCACATATAACTTAGCCAACTTATCGTAGCTATACGTCTCCTTTATGGGCAAGAAATAAGCCGACTTCGTCAGCCAATCAATTATGACCCATATCTTGCCATTGCCACGTTTGCACTTAGGTAACTTGGTAATCAAATCCAAAGTTACCATTTCCCACTTCCATGTGGGATTATCAAGTTGTTGTAGAAGTCCTAATGGCTTTTGATGTTCAGCTTTAACTTGTGAATGTCACACCCTGGCTTTGCGGAAGCGTGGTTAATTTGGTGTGACTTCTTAATACCATAGCTTAATCATAACAAAGCTATATGAATTAAACATATGCAAGATCATCCATTAAAATAAAAATATCAAAACATTGTCTTAACGGGTTAACACCCTATCAACCATAATCTTGTCCCACAAACATTACAACCCTAAACATAACATAACATAACATAACATAACATAACATAACATAACATAACATAACATAACATAACATAACATAACATAACATAACATAACATAACATAACATAACATAACATAACATAACATAACATAACATAACATAACATAACATAACATAACATAACATAACATAACATAACATAACATAACATAACATGATTCGAGGACTGTGACTTGTCCAGGAAAGAGTCACATTCCCCAAACCCTGGATGACCTCGGTGACTAATGCAGCGGAAAACATGCCATACCGTGCCAGATCTTTAATTCCCTGAAATACATGTAAGTTGAAAAATCAACAATAATGTTGAGCGAGTTCAAGCGAAAGTGAGTAAATAAACCTTTGTATTTATCAAAAACCCTGGTATGTAGCAAATAAGGAAAAAGAGATCACCAATGGTTTGCAAGGCCATTGATATGTGTGAAATGCAAGTAGGAAGGCTCAAACCTAGCAAATTTATGCGTCGGGAACAAAGTCATCCCAAGGTCCGTTATGCTGGACCTGGGACTGGGCTCGATACACCCAAATAGATCTACCGCTCCTGCCCCTCGGTCCTACCCTGAGGATTAATGACCTCAAGTTTCCGCCTACCCATTCACATGATCTAAAAGTAACCCTCCTTACGCTAACCATACCATGTATAAAGTAATCATAACCATTGTAACATGTATTTCACCCCCGCAGTTTAGAAAACTGAAAACAGTTAAGAGAAAAGGGGGACATGAACTCACAGTCAGTGCATCGCTATACCAAGTACTCCGAATGTCAGGCAGCTGTGCAACGACCTACATGTGCTAATTCTATTAGACGGATGGCCGTGCCTTAGCTTTATAGTTTAAGTTTTGGGAAACAGTTAGACAACCGTTCCTTGTACATACTTGGTAATTAATTTCCTTCCCAAGGATGGGGGATTTAATACATGTGTATTCGTATTATATCATTAAGTCCCACTTAATATATTTTAACTTCTCATTCCAAAATATAAATATTTTTCTCAAAAATATTATATTTTCTTCTTCACTTAATACTCTCCAAAATAATACGTTGACAAAATACGCGTTTATGAATATTTCCGTATAAAGCGTAATTTACGTTTTAACGATTAAGTGGTAATAATAATTACCGGTGTAACTTATATATTCGTCGTGTAAGCGTTTGTATTATTTTGGGTTCGTCAACGTTTGTAAATATTATTTTTACTCTAAAAATAATATTTATATATATTTTCACAAAATAATCATAAACAGTGTGGTGAAAGATATATTTATCGAATAAATATTTATCACGTTTAGTTTTTGTGAAAATCCCACCTCCGATTATTTAATAAATAAAGTCATGGCGAAATCAATTTTGAAAACATCTCAAAATAGTTTAACACTTGTAAATAATTCTAAGTGTTATATTTTTAGAAAAATTTCGCCAGAGTTTCCCCTGTAATTGGAGGTGGCCACGCTTTCAAGCGTATCATTTTCTTTTACAAAATCATTTCAACACTTCTTTAAATCAACCAATCAATTTCCGACACATCAAACTAGTTTCAACACACCAAACTTGCCGACTAGTATGTAAATCGCATTATTACATGAACTTGTAGTTTTTCCGAAAACTATAGTGTAGATCTCTTTATATTTGGTGGATTTATGTGTAAAATAGTTTAATCTTGTAAAAACCCCGTTTTTAGAACAAATCATTCTTTACAACTTCCCGACAACTTTTATAAAAATTGTTACTTTGTCGGATCTTTCGTTTCACAAGTGTTTATACACTTGTAGTTTGTAAAAATCATATTTGTTAGTGTGTCATACGACTTTTGTAAAACATGATTTTCTCGACACTTGGTTCTACGAATATACCACTTGTACATGCGTAGATCCGCTAGTTTTAAATACTATTTTACAAGTCAAAATACTTTTACACAAGTTCATGTCTTTCGTGTGGTAGAGTTTCACCTTTTAACCCTTGTACCGATAGAAACAAGCTTATGTCAAGATCTATGATCTTAACAAAGTCGGGTTAAACGATGATCAGAGCCACCACAATGTAGATCGGGCCTAAATAATTAACATATTCAAACACTACAACTTTTACACAAGTTATGATCTTTTATCCAACAAAATTCAAGTTTTAGTGAACTTTAAAGATTCAAAAGATGGGTTTCCGCATTTTAACCGTTATAAATCATATTAACCACCTTAGATATGTTCGAGAGTGAGTTTTAAACATTATACCTCTAGCTCGGGGCTAGGGAAGAATCTAGGCGAAAAGGTGGTGGATAAAAGCAAAGTAACGAGGTCCTTCCACTTCCGTTTGCTCCAAGCTTCCTAATACGTGACCCGTGAAGCTTGCATATACTTGGAATGGATGAACAAGAGTCGACAAATGATGGATGGGGGTGGGGGGTCTTCGGCCGAGAGTGGGGAGAGCAAGAGAGAAAGAGTGGAGTTGGTGATTTGTGGTGTGTAATCTCTAAGGTTTAGTAAAGTATTTATAGGCAAAATCATGTTTATCGTCCAACGGATCTCGTGTCCCCTTGATATTAAACATACACCATTATAATAATCAAAAGTGTACTTCCTTGGTTCCCCTAGTTTGGCCGATCTCTTTAGGGGGGGTATCCGGTTCGTTTTCAATTGTGTAGTTGGAGTTCAGTTACATCAAATAGGTTAACTTTAGGGTTTAACTCCGTTAGTTGTATGATACGTTATAAAGCGGGTGTTAGGGTAATCAGGGACCCTAACTGGCTCAGAAAAAGACTAACAATATTTTTGGCAATATTCTTATGTTCCGGGTATAGTCCGGTTGTTCGGTTGGATAGTAATCCGTTAAAGTGCTTAAGTATCTTTTAAGCGTCGTAAATAATATTTTTAGTGACACATCTTATTTCCAAAAGTGTCAGGAATATTTCCTCATGTTTTGGCACTTTATTAGTTAGCTAGAAGCTAGTATGTTGATAAAAGTGTTGTGTTTTGTGCTTAGAGTACGTTTTAGGCACATCCAATCATTATATCTTATTCCTGGAGACGCAGTTATACAACCCTTGTATCCCTACACACACTATGGGTGTAGTAAAATATTTCTGGCTCATACAGGCCTTTAGAGGCAGTGTCTGCCTGATGCTGGCTATATCAGCATGTTCAATAGGTTATCCGTTCAAATGCTACTGTGCTTTTGTGCATCATGTTTGTCACTAAAGTTCAGTACGTAAATAATGTAGTGACGGAAATCAAAGTATGATGCAGATATGTACAAATATCAACAGTCAAGTAGCAGTTCATCAGCAATCTCAGTTAAGCACAGTAATTAAGCAGCAATTAATAGTTAATTAAATCGTACGGATACCTGGTTTAGTGAAGGTTGTCACATTCTCCCCCCGTTAGAAAAATTTCGTCCTGAAATTTTAAGTTCTGCTTGTAGAAGCAGGGTTCTCAGGAAATAAGTGGGGGTATTTCTCTTTCATTCGGTCCTCACGCTCCCAGGTGAATTCAGGACCATGTCTAGCATTCCAACGAACTTTGACGAGCTTGACACTGCTCCGGCGGGTCTTGTTCACTTTCCAATCCGTGACCTCAACAGGTTCTTCAACGAAGTCGAGCGTGTCATCAACATGAATTTCGTCAGTAGGAATGGCAACGTTATCTTGAGTTGGACTCTCCTTCAGATTGGATACATGAAATGTATCATGAACACCATTTAGTTCGGCAGGTAAATCCAACTTGTAAGCTACTAACCCGATTCTTTCCAAAATCTTGAATGGTCCAATATACCTCGGATTCAACTTTCCACGTTTCCCAAAGCGTGCCACACCCTTCCAGGGTGATACCTTCAACAAAACCATCTCACCAACCTCAAACTCTTGAGGTTTCCTGCCTCGATCTGCGTAGGCTTTCTGCCTGTCACGAGCCGCACTGATGCGGTCCCGTATCTGTGCGATCTTATCTGTGGTTTCCTATACCATTTCAGGACCAACCAATTGTCTATCACCTGCGTCAGCCCAACAAAGCGGCGATCTGCACTTGCGCGCATATAAAGCTTCAAACGGCGCGGCACCAATACTGGTGTGGTAGCTGTTGTTGTATGAAAACTCAACCAGGGGTAAATGCTTATCCCAGCTACCGCCCAAATCCATCACACATGCTCTCAGCATGTCTTCTAACGTCTTAATCATCCGCTCGCTTTGACCGTCGGTCTGCGGGTGAAAAGATGTGCTCAGATTCAACTTGGAGCCAAAAGCTTCCTGGAAGGATTGCCATATCCTCGATACGAACCTTCCGTCTCTATCGGAGATAATCGAGAGAGGTACTCCATGGCGTGTAACAATCTCTCTCATGTAAATTTCGGCCAGTTTACTCGTATTATCCTTCTCTCGGATAGGTAGGAAGTGTGCTGACTTCGTTAAACGGTCCACTATTACCCAAATAGTGTCATGGCCTCTTGGCGTTCTTGGCAACTTCGTAATAAAATCCATAGAGATTTGTTCCCACTTCCACTTGGGGATCTCTGGTTGCTGCAGAAGTCCCGAAGGCTTCTGGTATTCCGCCTTAACCTTGGCGCATGTTAAACATTTGCTCACATAAACAGCAACATCGCCTTTCATCCTAGGCCACCAATAATAACCTTTAAGATCTTGGTACATCTTATCCGCTCCAGGGTGGATAGAGTACCGCGATTTGTGAGCTTCATCGCAAATAACCTTCCTTAAACCACCAAACAAAGGAACCCAAATCCTGTTCTCAAAACACAACGTTCCTCCCCTGTTTGGTACCAATAACTTCTCCATCCCACGGAGATACTCTTCTTCAAGGTTTCTTTCCTTGAGAGCTTCTTTATGCGCGGCCCGAATGCGCAAAGAAAGACTGGTCTGAATAATCATTTCCAAAGCCCTAACCCTTATGGGCTTGATCCTCTCCTTACGACTTAGGGCATCGGCGACCACATTCGCCTTCCCTGGGTGATACTTTATCTCGCAGTCGTAGTCATTCAACAGTTCTACACATCGTCTTTGCCTCATGTTTAACTCCTTCTGGTTGAATATATGCTGGAGGCTCTTGTGATCTGTGAAGATTGTGCACTTCGTACCATAAAGGTAGTGTCTCCAGATCTTCAAAGCGAAAACCACTGCGCCTAGCTCCAAATCATGAGTGGTATAGTTCTTTTCGTGCACTTTCAGTTGGCGTGACGCGTAGGCAATAACCTTTTGACGTTGCATCAACACACAACCCAATCCTTGACGCGAAGCGTCGCAATATACCACAAAATCATCAGTACCTTCTGGTAGAGCTAAGATTGGCGCGTTGCAAAGCTTATCCTTCAATACCTGAAATGCTTCATCCTGTTTGATTCCCCAATCAAACTTCTTGTCCTTCTGCGTGAGGAGTGTCAATGGTTGAGCGATCTTTGAAAAGTTCTCGATGAACCTTCGATAATAGCCAGCCAAACCCAAGAATTGCCGAATCTCGGTTGGCGTCTTTGGCGTTTCCCAATCTTTGATCGCCTCGATCTTGGTGGGGTCCACGTGGATTCCATCTCCGTTCACCACGTGCCCAAGGAATTGCACTTCCCTTAGCCAAAACTCGCACTTAGAGAATTTGGCGTATAACTGTTCCTTCTTCAGCAAGTCCAGAATGGCTCTAAGATGCTGCTCGTGCTCAGCCTTCGTCTTTGAATAAATCAAAATATCATCGATGAATACGATCACGAACTTATCCAAGTACGGCTTGCAAACCCGATTCATCAAATCCATGAACACTGCAGGTGCGTTTGTCAAACCAAACGGCATAACGAGAAACTCGTAGTGTCCATATCGAGTTCTGAAGGCTGTCTTCGGGATACTTTCCTCCTGTATCCGTAGTTGATGGTATCCAGATCGAAGATCGATCTTTGAGTAAAAACTTGAACCTTGAAGTTGGTCAAACAGATCATCGATTCTTGGCAGGGGATACCTATTCTTGATCGTCAGCTTGTTCAACTATCTGTAGTCAATGCACATACGGAAACTACCGTCCTTCTTCTTCACAAACAAAACTGGAGCTCCCCAAGGCGAGAAGCTTGGTCGGATAAACCCCTTATCTAGCAACTCTTGAAGTTGTGTTGACAGTTCTTGCATCTCAGACGGAGCAAGTCTGTAGGGTGCCTTAGCCACAGGCGCGGCGCCTGGAACTAAGTCAATGCGAAACTCCACTTGCCTTTGAGGCGGCAATCCAGGCAAATCTTCTGGAAAGACTTCTGGATATTCCCTTACGACAGGGATGTCTTCGATCTTCGGCTCAGCAGCCTTTTTATCCACAATGTGTGCTAGAAAAGCAACACATCCTTTCTGCAAACACTTTCTCGCTTTCAGGCAGCTAATCATCCTTAACGGCGTTTCACGCTTCTCCCCATGAACAACAATGGTCTCACCATCATCGGTCGGGATACGAATAATCTTCTCGTGACAAACTATCTCGGCCTTGTTACTCGATAACCAATCCATCCCTACTACCACGTCGAAGCTTCCCAACTGGACTGGTAGTAGATCTAGAGCGAACTCACGCTCTCCCAATTCGATTGCGCAACCTCGAATCACCTCGTTAGCCTCTACTAACTTCCCATTCGCTAATTTGATCGAGTATGGAATATCTAATTTACTAGCGGCTAAACCAAGCATATTCTTAAATTCTAGCGATACGAAGCTGTAATCGGCACCAGTATCAAACAAAACGGATGCATAGCGTTGGTTTACAGGGAACTTACCAGTGACTACATTGGGATCCTGGCGCGCTTCCCGTGCTTCTATGTTGAAAACTCTTCCGCGTGCTTGGTTTAATTCTGGGCAATTCCTTTTGTAATGCCCAACATCACCGCAGTTAAAACATCCGGGCCTCTGCCCGTTCCCACCATTGTTTCCCGCTTGGTTGTTTCCCTGATTTCGATTCATGGCGCCTGCTTGGTTAGCATGATTGGCGCGGTTTCCATCACCTCCCTGGTTTCCTTGTGGGCGGTTCCCAGCACCACCACGGTTGTTCCTATTCCCACATCCTCCTTGGCCTCCCCGGCCAGCAGTGGCCCAACAAGTCTCCTTTAGGTGGCCAGCCTTCCCACATGCTTCACAAACCTTTAACCCACAACGACCAGAGTGATGTCGTTGGCATGAGTTGCACTTGGGTTGTGCACCCATATATCCCTTACTTTTCTTTCTCCCACCAGCTGTATCTTGAGCTGGCGCATTCGATTCCCCTTTCTTAACCACCATCCCGGTGCCCTGCTTGAAATTTGAAAACTTCCTCTTGTTTCCTCCAGATGACTCCACATGAGTCTCCTTTTTCTTGGGCTCAGTTTCATCAAACTTGTTCAACCGAATTGCCTCTTCGGTGAGAGCCACACTCAAATCAATGGCTTCTGTGATAGTTGCAGGTTTGGAGGAGGTCACCATGCTGATTATTTGAGGAGCCAATCCCCAAATGAAGCGTTCAATTCTCTTGAACTCCGGTGTAACCATGTAGGGTACCACATGCGACAAGTCGTGGAACCTCTGAACATACTCTGCTATCTTAGAACCTTCCATTTTTAGATGCCAAAACTCGGTCTCCAATTTCTGAATTTCAGCGCGGGAACAGTACTTTTTGCGCATGAGTTCTTTCAACTCGGTCCGCGTCAGTGCGTAAGCAGCAGCTTCGCCAAGTGTTTGGACTTGTAGATTCCACCATGATAGTGCTCCATCCAAAAATAGCCCTGAGATGTAAGTGACTTGTTGATCCAACGCGCATTTGCTCATGCGAAGTACGGACTCGGTTTTCTCAGCCCAGCGGACGAAAGCAACAGCACCACCTGTGCCATCGAAGTTTACGGGCTTGCAGTCCAAGAACTGTTTGTAGGTGCACCCATGCGGTGGATTGTTGTTGTTGCCCGTGTTGCCAGAGTTGCTTCCACTCATTCCTCCTTGAGAGGCAGCATATTGAGCAATAGCAGCAGCAATGACTTGCTGTAGTTCGTCCTGAGTAGTAGGCATTGGCTGAGGTTGACGTCTTGGCGGCATCTTCTAAAGATGCATACGTCGGTCAGGCCATAGTAAGCATACGTATATAGTAATAGTAATAGCACATAACATCTCATGTTATCGATATATCACACACAACATCCCATGTTACGATCATTATACACACAACATCCCATGTCCCAACATCCCATGTCACAAGTATTATATACACAACATCCCATGTCCCAAAAATATAAATAAGTAATCAAGTGAATCAGATATGGTGAGAATACTGCGATTGCCATATATATCGAGACCACAATGTAGTAAGTGTATCAGTACATCACTGTGTCATACAATCATCAATCAATTAGGGGCTACATCACCCCTGTCCAAAAACTATATCATGTCAGTGTCAAATACATCAAGTACATCAAATAAGTGTCAACAAAAGTCAGTATCATCAGATGGTCTCCAAAATGCTGTGCAGTCACAATCGCTGTCGTCTCACCAACGTTTACCTATATAGCACTGATGAGCTCTATGCGAATGGCGGGGGAGGAGGGGGAAAGTGAGGGTAAAGCAAGCGGCGTAACAGAAGCCAATCCTCCTCCATAGCCTGCTGAGTGCGGATAACAGAAGCAACCTGCTGCTCTAGTGTAAAGAGACGAGCAGCAAAATCTGGGGGTAATGATCGACCTGGCTGAAGAGGGGAGTGTATCTGACCATGGCATGAACATGGTGGCAGCTGAGCTCTCTCAAGCTCCTGGAGACGCTGCGTGTGCGACTCATGCTGATGAACGAAGGACATCAAAACGTCCTCTATAGTGTGTCCAACATGAAACGAATGGTATGGGTCAGTAGGTGGCATGGCTGATGGCGTCGGCCAAAGCAAGGGCTCACTGGTGGGGTCGAATGGTGCCACATGAAATGGTGAAGTAGAGGGTGGAACAGATAACATCTGAGGCATGAAGGGAATAGACATCGGTACGTGCCCAAAAGGATGGGCTGAGGAACCCTCTCCAGGCCTCGCTGGAGGTACAAACTGAGGAACCTGAAAAGTAAAATCAACAGGTCGTGTAACAGGGATCTGAGGGGGCAAAGGTGGAACATCCTCGTCAGCAGGTATCCAACCGTGCTGAGCATCCTCATCGGGTGGATCCATGTGGTCAGCAAATAGTGCGTGCTCAGGCTCGAGTGGAATGGGATCAAATGGGGGAACAATGACAGGGTCAACTGGTGCAACAGGATGGTCAACCAGTATATCAGCAACAAAAAGTGGATCGACAACAGGATCGATAGCAACAACATGATCACCCTCAACAACGGGCGGGTCAGCCAGAACGGGCTCAACTGGGATGCCAGCATGTACGGGGTCATGCTCGGGCATAGGATCTAGAGCAGCTGCCTGCTCAGGAGCCAAGGCAGGCGCATGGTCATCAAAAGCCATATCAAAGTCGAACTCAGGATTAATAGGGTCAACTGGATCAGCGGGGTCCTCCATGAGCTGGTCCATCGGGATAAACTCAATGTCGTGGTCCGGGTCGAATCCCGGAGGGAAAATGGGATCAGAATCCTCTATGTCGTCATGCTCAAATGCAAAGCTCGGAATAGGTGCTGCTGAGGATGCCTGGTCAGGGTCCGAGTCGTGTGCAAAGTGCTGTGCGCTCACCTCGTGAGAAGGTGCGGATGCCACAGACTCAAAGGAGTCTGGGACCGGTGAATGTGCGGGTGAGTCCTCAGCAGGGGCGTCAGCGATCATCAGAAGATCGCCAGCGGGAAGAGGGGCTGCATCCGGAATCTCATCCTCAAAAGGCTCGTCCTCAAACAAATCGATATCGCCGTCAGCCTCGGCGTCGAGTAGCAAGTCATATGCGGGATAGACAGCTAAAGGAATAGGAGCTGGTATCACAACTACGGGTAAGTACTCAGCAGGGGGGTCATCAATAGGCTCATCAGCGCCATCGGGCAGAGCGAAGGGCTGGAAGTCATCGTCATCAGTGCTCGTGTAATCGGAGGTATGCACCTCGTGCTCTGAGGATATAATGTCGTCAGATACTATGGGTAAAGGTCCGGTGGTATCCGAATCACCCGTGCCTGGTGAATCCATGTGTCTGTAACAAACACAAATATGCACAAATAATCAGTAAATCAGGTAATCACATAAGCTACCAAATAATAATCACATAATTCTCCTAGTCCCACTAGCCTCCCAGCCTCCCAGACTGTCCTTCCTAGTCCCACTAGCCAATTTTTCCCAGCCTCCCAGACTGACTCCCTAGTCCCACTAGCAAATTTTTCCCAGCCTCCCAGACTGACTCCCTAGTCCCACTAGTCAATTCTCCCAGCCTCCCAGACTGACTCCCTAGTCCCACTAGCAAATTCTCCCAGCCTCCCAGACTGACTCCCTAGTCCCACTAGTCAATTCTCCCAGCCTCCCAGACTGACTCCCTAGTCCCACTAGACAACTACCTCGATCCATTGGACCGAGCCTCGGCCTCCCAGACCGAGCCTCAGCCTCCCAGACTGAGCCTAAAAAATAATAAATAAAATGCGCTCAACATATGTTTATAAAAAGGTTTTGGATCTGGACTTAAGTGGTATGCAGTAAAAATATTTTCGTGAGAGCCCTAGTGATCATAGTCTAGACTCAAGAAGGAATCCTAGTTCGATATGATCAGAGCTCTGATACCAAGCTGTCACACCCTGGCTTTGCGGAAGCGTGGTTATTTGGTGTGACTTCTTAATACCATAGCTTAATCATAACAAAGCTATATGAATTAAACATATGCAAGATCATCCATTAAAATAAAAATATCAAAACATTGTCTTAACGGGTTAACACCCTATCAACCATAATCTTGTCCCACAAACATTACAACCCTAAACATAACATAACATAACATAACATGATTCGAGGACTGTGACTTGTCCAGGAAAGAGTCACATTCCCCACACCCTGGATGACCTCGGTGACTAATGCAGCGGAAAACATGCCATAACGTGCCAGATCTTTAATTCCCTGAAATACATGTAAGTTGAAAAATCAACAATAATGGTGAGCGAGTTCATGCGAAAGTGAGTAAATAAACCTTTGTATTTATCAAAAACCCTGGTATGTAGCAAATAAGGAAAAAGAGATCACCAATGGTTTGCAAGGCCATTGATATGTGTGAAATGCAAGTAGGAAGGCTCAAACCTAGCAAATTTATGCGTCGGGAACAAAGTCATCCCAAGGTCCGTTATGCTGGACCTGGGACTGGGCTCGCTACACCCAAATAGATCTACCGCTCCTGCCCCTCGGTCCTACCCTGAGGATTAATGACCTCAAGTTTCCGCCTACCCATTCACATGATCTAAAAGTAACCCTCCTTACGCTAACCATACCATGTATAAAGTAATCATAACCATTGTAACATGTATTTCACCCCCGCAGTTTAGAAAACTGAAAACAGTTAAGAGAAAAGGGGGACATGAACTCACAGTCAGTGCGTCGCTATACCAAGTACTCCGAATGTCAGGCAGCTGTGCAACGACCTACATGTGCTAATTCTATTAGACGGATGGCCGTGCCTTAGCTTTATAGTTTAAGTTTTGGGAAACAGTTAGACAACCGTTCCTTGTACATACTTGGTAATTAATTTCCTTCCCAATGATGGGGGATTTAATACATGTGTATTCGTATTATATCATTAAGTCCCACTTAATATATTTTAACTTCTCATTCCAAAATATAAATATTTTTCTCAAAAATATTATATTTTCTTCTTCACTTAATACTTTCCAAAATAATACGTTGACAAAATACGTGTTTATGAATATTTCCGTATAAAGCGTAAGTTACGTTTTAACGATTAAGTGGTAATAATAATTACCGGTGTAACTTATATATTCGTCGTGTAAGCGTTTGTATTATTTTGGGTTCGTCAACGTTTGTAAATATTATTTTTACTCTAAAAATAATATTTATATATATTTTCACAAAATAATCATAAACAGTGTGGTGAAAGATATATTTATCGAATAAATATTTATCACGTTTAGTTTTTGTGAAAATCCCACCTCCGATTATTTAATAAATAAAGTCATGGCGAAATCAATTTTGAAAACATCTCAAAATAGTTTAACACTTGTAAATAATTCTAAGTGTTATATTTTTAGAAAAATTTCGCCAGAGTTTCCCCTGTAATTGGAGGTGGCCACGCTTTCAAGCGTATCATTTTCTTTTACAAAATCATTTCAACACTTCTTTAAATCAACCAATCAATTTCCGACACATCAAACTAGTTTCAACACACCAAACTTGCCGACTAGTATGTAAATCGCATTATTACATGAACTTGTAGTTTTTCCGAAAACTATAGTGTAGATCTCTTTATATTTGGTGGGTTTATGTGTAAAATAGTTTAATCTTGTAAAAACCCCTTTTTTAGAACAAATCATTCTTTACAACTTCCCGACAACTTTTATAAAAATTGTTACTTTGTCGGATCTTTCGTTTCACAAGTGTTTATACACTTGTAGTTTGTAAAAATCATATTTGTTAGTGTGTCATACGACTTTTGTAAAACATGATTTTCTCGACACTTGGTTCTACGAATATACCACTTGTACATGCGTAGATCCGCTAGTTTTAAATACTATTTTACAAGTCAAAATACTTTTACACAAGTTCATGTCTTTCGTGTGGTAGAGTTTTACCTTTTAACCCTTGTACCGATAGAAATAAGCTTATGTCAAGATCTATGATCTTAACAAAGTCGGGTTAAACGATGATCAGAGCCACCACAACGTAGATCGGGCCTAAATAATCAACATATTCAAACACTACAACTTTTACACAAGTTATGATCTTTTATCCAACAAAATTCAAGTTTTAGTGAACTTTAAAGATTCAAAAGATGGGTTTCCGCATTTTAACCGTTATAAATCATATTAACCACTTTAGATATGTTCGAGAGTGAGTTTTAAACATTATACCTCTAGCTCGGGGCTAGGGAAGAATCTAGGCGAAAAGGTGGTGGATAAAAGCAAAGTAACGAGGTCCTTCCACTTCCGTTTGCTCCAAGCTTCCTAATACGTGACCCGTGAAGCTTGCATATACTTGGAATGGATGAACAAGAGTCGACAAATGATGGATGGGGGTGGGGGGTCTTCGGCCGAGAGTGGGGAGAGCAAGAGAGAAAGAGTGGAGTTGGTGATTTGTGGTGTGTAATCTCTAAGGTTTAGTGAAGTATTTATAGGCAAAATCATGTTTATCGTCCAACGGATCTCGTGTCCCCTTGATATTAAACATACACCATTATAATAATCAAAAGTGTACTTCCTTGGTTCCCCTAGTTTGGCCGATCTCTTTAGGGGGGGGGGGGGGGGTATCCGGTTCGTTTTCAATTGTGTAGTTGTAGTTCAGTTACATCAAATAGGTTAACTTTAGGGTTTAACTCCGTTAGTTGTATGATACGTTATAAAGCGGGTGTTAGGGTAATCAGGGACCCTAACTGGCTCAGAAAAAGACTAACAATATTTTTGGCAATATTTTTATGTTCCGGGTATAGTCCGGTTGTTCGGTTGGATAGTAATCCGTTAAAGTGCTTAAGTATCTTTTAAGCGTCGTAAATAATATTTTTAGTGACACATCTTATTTCCAAAAGTGTCAGGAATATTTCCTCATGTTTTGGCACTTTATTAGTTAGCTAGAAGCTAGTATGTTGATAAAAGTGCTGTGTTTTGTGCTTAGAGTACGTTTTAGGCACATCCAATCATTATATCTTATTCCTGGAGACGCAGTTATACAACCCTTGTATCCCTACACACACTATGGGTGTAGTAAAATATTTCTGGCTCATACAGGCCTTTAGAGGCAGTGTCTGCCTGATGCTGGCTATATCAGCATGTTCAATAGGTTATCCGTTCAAATGCTACTGTGCTTTTGTGCATCATGTTTGTCACTAAAGTTCAGTACGTAAATAATGTAGTGACGGAAATCAAAGTATGATGCAGATATGTACAAATATCAACAGTCAAGTAGCAGTTCATCAGCAATCTCAGTTAAGCACAGTAATTAAGCAGCAATTAATAGTTAATTAAATCGTACGGATACCTGGTTTAGTGAGGGTTGTCACAGTGAACACGTCAGACACTTAGCTACATAGGTGGATATGGATTTCTTCATACCCATCCACCAGTTGTTCTTTCTCAGATCTTGATACATTTTGTCACCTCCAGGATGAACAGAATATTTGGAATTATGTGCTTCCTGGAGGATTAGATCTCTAATCCCTCCGAAGATTGGAACCTAGATTCGACCATTGAATTTAAGAATTCCATTTTTCCCAGGTGACAATTGATCAACAGTTCCACCCAATCCTTCGCTAGGAATGTTAGCCTCTAACAAGGCTTTATTTTACGCATCCAGTAGCTTCTTATTTAAGCTAGTCCTGAGCTCAATGCTCTTGGCGTTAATCCGAATCGGCTTAACTCTTTCCTTGCGACTTAGCGCATCGGCAACCACATTTGCCTTACTGGGATGATTGTGAATCTCGCAATCATAATCATTCAGTGTTTCCATCTAGCGGCATTGTCTCATATTCAAATCCTTTTGGTCGAATAGATGTTGGAGACTTTTATGTTCAGTGTATATGATACACTTCGTGCCATATGTGTAATGTCTCCACAACTTTAGTGTAAATACAACGGCACCCAACTCCAAGTCATGGGTGGTGTAATTCCTTTCATGCACCTTTAATTGTCGTGATGCATAAGCAATCACTTTGCCTATCTACATTAGCACACAGCCCATGCCAGTGTGCGAGGCATCACAATACACGATAAAATCCTCAATACCCTCAGGTAGAGTTAGCACTGGAGCATTGCTCAACTTGTGCTTTAGAATCTCAAAAGATTCTTGCTGCTTGGGACCCCAGTCAAACTTGACATTCTTGCGGGTCAGGGTAGTCAAAGGAGTGGCTATTCTTGAGAAGTTCTCAACGAATATTATATAATATCCAGCCAGTCCTAAGAAGCTACGTATCTCAGAAAGCGTCTTTGGTGCTTCCCAATTCATTATGGCTTCTATCTTAGCGGGATCCACCTGGATACCACGCTCACTAATCACATGTCCTAGGAATTGGACTTCTGTAAGCCAGAATTCGCGCATGGAGAAGTTAGCATAAAGCTTTTCCTGCTTTAATAGCTCTAGGATGCACCGAAGATGTTTCTCGTGATCAGCTTGATATTTTGAAATGATAGAGATATCTTCTATCTTGGGCTTTGGCTCGTCCACCATCACGAGTGTCATGTAAATGACACATCCGCTCTTCAGACACTTGGATGCCTTGATTAGTGACACTTTCTCGGGCAATCCATAGTGTAGGTCTCCTTGGATGGTGAGAATTTCTCCAGATGGGGTTTTAACCTTGATGTGTTTCTTATCACAGGCAATGCAGCTTGGTTATTAGATAACCAATCCATGCCTAAGACTACATTAAACCCCGCCAAATTCATTGGCAGAAGACAGATAGGTATAGGATGATTCTTAGTGGATATAGAGCATCCATCAAGAATAGAAGAAGCGGTTTCTAAAGTACCATCGGCTAGTTCTACCTCATAGGCAATATCTAGAGTTCTTATAGGTAAGTATAATAGTTTACTAAACTTATGGTCTACAAAAGACTTATCAGCTCCCGAATTGAAAAGAACTCTAGCAAAGACATCATTAATAAGGAACGTACCCGTTATGACATTTGTGTCATTCACTGCCTCCCTTGCATTCATCTGGAAAGCTCGGGCGTTCCCTTTCTTTGCCTCTCCAGGCTTAGCAGTACCTTGCTTGGCAGCTTTTGGGCATTTAGTTTTAATGTGGCCCTTCTTGCCACAACCATAACAGACGGAATTCTTAAGGTCTTTATAATCTATGGTCTTGTGCCCCGTTTTCTTGCAAATACCACAAGGTTTCGCCTGCTGATCCGAACGACACTGTCCCTAGTGCCTTCTGTTGCAAGTCTTGCAGACAGGCCTCTCACCAGACCTTTGTTGGTTCTTCTTGAACCTAAACTTCCCTTTCTTTGATTTCTAGGAGTTATCATCCTCCCGTTTCCTTTTTCCATCGATCTCAGTTTTGACCGATTTCTACCTCACTGCATCCAGAGTGAGGAAAAGGGATAGGTCCACAACAGACCTATAAGAAGTAGGCTTTGAAGCCTTCACCATGCCCTTAATCTCAGGTGCCAAACCACCTATGAAGTGCGCAATGCGTTTGGATTCCAGAGTAATCTGATAGGGCACTAACCTAGACAGAGATAAAGTCGGTCACATACTTCCGTCAGTCTAGGTTTTTCATTGTGAGAGTCAGAAAATCTGACTCCACCTTCTCCACCTCATGCGGTAGGCAGTATGTCTCTTTGACAAGGTCCACAAACTTGGACCATTCAAGATTGTACAGGGGTATGTTTCCTGTGGATTGTATCATCGCCTTCCACCAAGTTAGGGTATCGCCCTTGAAAGATTAAGAGACGTACTTCACAACGTCCTTATCAACACAACCGCTGATATCCGCAACAGTCTCTATCTCGTCCAGTCATCTCATGGCATCAATAGCCCCCTTTTCTCCATTAAAGTCTCGGAGCTTGCAGGAGACAAAATACTTATACGTGCAACTGCCCTTAGAAGAACGGGACTTATCTTGAAACACTTGTTTCTTGGGCTCACTCTTCGCAGTTGAAGAGTGATGTGAGCTCTCCTTACAAGCTGATGAATGTGGAATTGATTGGGACTTGGAACGAGTTGCACTCGATTCCTTAAAATTTGCTATGAAAGTGTGACAACCCTCACCAAATCAGGTATCCGTACGACTTAATTAATATTTAATTACTGCTTAATTACTGTGCTTGCTTGAAATTATGGATAAACTGCTACCTGAATACTGATACATGTACTTACTTGCATCATACCTTATTTGCTGTCACTCTATTATTACATACAGAACTCTAGTGACAACCTTGATGCACAAAAGCACAGTAGCACAATGAACGGATAACCCATTTAACATGCTGATATAGCCAGCACCAGCAGGCACTGCCTCTAAGGCCTGTATGAGCCAGAGATAGTTTACTACACTAGTAGAGAGTGTAAGGATATGAGGGTTGTAGAACTGCGTCACTAGGTATAAGTTATAGTGACCGGATGTGCCTAAAACGTACTCTAAGTACAAAATTCTGCACTTTAAATAAAAATTCAGCATTTAGCCAACTAATAAAGTGCCAAAACATGAGAAAAATAATACTAGACACTTTCCAAAGTGTCGGGAATAAGTCGTGTCACTAAAAATAGTATTTACGACACTTTAAAGCTTGTTAAGCACTTTAACGGATCACAATCCAACCAAACAACCGGACTATACCCGGAACATAAAAATATTGCCATCTACACTGTTTTTCTTTTTCTAAGCCAGTTAGGGTCTCCGAATACCCTAACACCCGTCACAACTTACTACATGCTAGTAACCGGATTAACCTCCTAATTATCTAACTAATACTTACCTCTTAGTTGGAAACCAACCATAAGACTTGTTTTATTGTGATTATTTAGTGTTGATCTATACTAGTAGTAGCTCGGATCGTCATCTAACCCGGCTAAGTCATGTCCATGAAACATGACCTAGAGTATGTTTAAGTGTAAAAGGGGTTAAATGATGAACACTACTACACATTAAGCATGAACTTGTGTAAAGACTATATTTCTTATGAAATAGACTTGCAAACTAGTAGATCTACAGATCTACAATTTTAAGTGGTATTTTCAAAGGACCAAGTGTCAAAGAAATCGTGTTTTCTAAAACCGGGTTTTACATGAACAAGAGTGATTTTTGTAAACACACAAGTGTGTAGACACTTGTGTAACATAAAGTTTTGACAAAAGAACTATTTTTGTAAATGTTGACAAGAAGTTGTAAAGATGTAACTTCTTTAAAAACAAGATTCACAAGAAACCGGTTTCATTTATAAAAAGGACTACTAAAAATATGGGGAAATTACTACATATTCTACACAAGCCACAAGTTCATGTATTTATGCGATTTATATCTATTTTGACTAGTTTGATAGTTGAATATTGTTTATTGTTGATTGAGAAAATTGTTGTTTGAAATTATAAAAGAAAATGATACGCTTGACAGCGTGGCCACCTCCAGTTACAGGGGAAACTCTGGCGAAATTTTTCCAAAAAACCTAACACTTGGAAATATTTTCATCACAAGTGTTATAAATACATTCCTAACTTGTTTTCAAAAATGTAAATTTTGCCACGATTTTATTTACAAAATTTCTAAGTGTCGGAGGTGGGATTTTCACAAAATAAAACTTGATAAATATATATTTAGTATATATTTTTCATAACAACACTTGTGAGATTTTTATGATTATTTTGTGAACTATACAAATATTATTTTTAGGGTAAAAATAATATTACCAAATATTAACGATTCCAAAATAATACGAACCCCTTCACAACAAATATTTAAGTTACAACGGTATAATTGTTACCACCCGATCTTATTCCGTAACTTACATATTTTCAGAAAATACTCATAAAGGCGTATTTTGACAAGAGTATTATTTTGGGAAAAATTGTAAGGATTAAAATATAATATTTTTGGGAAAAATATTTATATTTTGGAAGTAAAGTATTTTTGATTAATGAAATAAAATATATTTTATTAAGTGAGACTTAATAATATATTACGAAAATTCACGAACGCACATGTATTAAAACCCCCATCCTTGGGAAGGAAAATATTTACCAAATATTTGCAAAGTGTAAACACGAAATAGTTGTCTAACTATTTCCCAAAAACGTTAAACCTTAAGCTAAGGCACGGCCGTCCGTCTAATAGAAGTTAGTACGTGTAGGTCGTCGCACAGCAGATTGATCAGGAGATTTACTTGATAGAGACGCACCACTGTGAGTTCATGTCCCCTTTTCTCTTAATTGTTTTCAGTTTTCTAAACTGCGGGGGTGAAATACATGTTACTATGAATACAAGTACTTTATACATGGTATGGTTAGCGTAAGGAGGGTTACTACTTAGATCATGTGAGTGGGTAGGCGCAACTTGAGGCCACTAATCCTCATTGTAGGACCGAGGGACAGTAGCGGTAGATCTATTTGGGTGTAGCGAGCCCAGCCCCAGGCCCAGCATAACGGACCTCGGGGTGACTTTGTACCCAACGCCAAATCCGCTAGGTTTCAGTCTTCCTACTTGCACTTCACACATATCAATGGCCTTGCAAACCATTGGTGATCTCTTTTTCCTTATTTGCTACATACCAGGATTTTATACATACAAAGGTTTTATTACTCACTTACACATGAACTCGCTCAACAAATTTTTGTTGATTTTTCCAACTTACATGTATTTCAGGGAACTAAAGATCTGGCGCGGTATGCTACGTTTTCCCGCTGCATAAGAGTTTCGAGGTCATCCAAGTTTAGAGGATGTGACTTTTACCTGGACGAGTCACATTCCTTAAACTGCGTTTATTTCATGTTGATGTTTGTGTCTTCTGAACAATGTTTTATGTTATCAGGTTGTAGTTTCCGTTGCATGAGTCAATGCCTTAAGACACTATTGTGTTACTTATGTTTTAAAACTTAAATCAATGGTTGATCTTGCATGGTTTTATTTTCATATAGCTTTGTTATGATTAAGCTATGATATTAAGAAGTCACACCAAATTAACCACACTTCCGCAAAGCCAGGGTGTGACAGCTTGGTATCAGAGCTCTGATCATAGCGAACTAGGATTCCTTCTCGAGTCTAGACTATAATCACTAGGGCTCTCACGAAAACATTTTTACACTGCATACCACTTAAGTCCAGATCCAAAACGTTTTTACAAACGAATGTTGAGCACATTTTATTTATTATTTATAGGCTCAGTCTGGGAGGCTGAGGCTTGGTCTGGGAGGCCGAGGCTCGGTATGGGAGACCGAGGTAGTTGTCTAGTGGGACTAGGGAGTCAGTCTGAGAGGCTGGGAGAATTGGCTAGTGAGAGTAGGAAGAGCAGTCTGAGAGGCTGGGAGAATTGGCTAGTGGGACTAGGAAGAGCAGTCTGGGAGGCTGGGAGGCTAGTGGGACTAGGAAGATCAGTCTGGGAGGCTGGGAGGCTAGTGGGACTAGGAGAATTATTTGATTGCTTAATTGGTGACTAATATGTTTATCTAATTGTATGATTGATTATTTGTGCATATTTGTGTTTATGATACAGACACCATGGATTCATCAGGCACTGGTGAGTCGGACACTACGGGTCCTATGCCCATCGTATCAGACGACCGAGAGTCATCGGAGCATGAGGTACACACTTCAGATGTTACCAGCACGGATGAGGATGATTTTCAGCCCTTCGTGCTACCCGATGTTGTCACCGAGCCCGCTGATGGCCCTTTTGCCAGGGATTTGCCGCTCGTGGAGATCCCTGCCCCTATACCTCTTGCCGCATACCCTATTCTTGATATGCTCCTCGACGCCGACGCTGATGACGACGTCGATTTGTTTGATGATGAGCCCCTGGAGGATGATATTGAGGGCGAGGCCCTTATAGCTGACGACAGTCTTTTGCTGCTCGCAGATGCTCCTGCTGAGGAGTCACCTGCTCATTCACCCGTCCCAGACTCTTTCGAGTCTGTGGCCTCTGCACCGTCGCACACTCAGGGTGTGCAGCACTGTTTTCATGCCTCAGATCCCGATAGAGCATCATCCGCTGCCCCTGCCCCGAGCTACGCCTTCGATCACGACCTTGATGAGGATTCCGACCCTTTCTTTCCACCTGGGTTTGATCCGGACCAGGAGATTGAGTTTATACCCCTGGACCAGCCCATGGAGGACCCGGTTGACCGAGTTGACCCTGTTGACCCTGCATTTACTGACCACGCAGATTTTGAGATGGAGTTCGATGACCTAGAGCCTGCCATGGCCCCCGAGCCGGTAGTCGCTCCTGACCCTGTGTTTGAGCATGACCCTATTCATGCTGGCGTACCCATTGTTGACCCTGTGATTGCTGATCTACCCGTTGACGATAACCCTGTTGATGCTCCACTATTGGAGGGTGATCATGTTGTTGCTGCTGCTCAGGCTGATGCCCCTCTCATCGCTGATGTACCCACCGAGCCTGATGTTGTCGCTCCTCTTCCTGATCCTGTTCCTTTGGAGCCCGATAATGCGCTATTCACGACCCATATTGATCCCCGTTATGCGCACACCCAGAATGGGTGGATTGATGCCGATGATGAGCTCCCACCTTTTCCCCCACATACCACCGATGCACGTCACATGGATTTCCCTTTTTCGTTCGCTCAGTTCACACCTCCAGCACGACCTGGAGAGGGTTCCTCGGCTCATCCCTTCGGCCATGTGCCGACATCTATCCAAGTTATACCACAGTTTCCTTCTGCTATTCCCCCAGTTCCACCATTTTCTGTGCCACCTTTTACCCCAGCGAGTGAGCCATTCCTTTGGACGTCACCACCTATTATGCCACCATCCGACCCCTACCATCCTTTTCATATGGGGTATTCTATTGAGGACATTCTTATGTCATTTGTTGTCCAGCAGGAGGCACTCACATGGCGTATACAGGAGCTCGAGAGAGCTCAGCCACCGCCATGCCAGTGTCAGGGCTAGACCCACCCTGCTATTTCGCAGCCCCCTCGATCGTTGTCACCGGACTCTGCTGCACGTCTTTGGGCACTAGAGCAGCAGATGGCTTCCTGGTTGCGTTCCCAGCGAGCCATGGAGGAGGACTGGCTCCATTTGCGCCGTTTGTTCTATTCCCATTTTCCCCCTCCTCCACCACCATCAGTGTAGGGCATCTTTAGTACAGCACGGGTGGACTTTGGTGAGAATACGGCGATTGCTCTGACCGCACAGCTTTTTGGAGACTGCATTCTGATCCTGACTTTTGTTGATATGTATATGGATGTATTGACACTGATTTGATATATTTTTGGACTGGGGTGATGTAGCCCTTAGTCGTTGATGTTGTATGTTATAGTTATGTACTTGTACACTTTACTATGTGGTCTCGATTTATGGTAATGCAATCGCAGTATTCTCATCATATATGATGTTTGATTGATATATTTATAACATGGGATGTTGTGTGATTGATATATTTATAACATGGGATGTTGTGTGATTGATATATTTATAACATGGGATGTTGTGTGGTTAATATAATTGTAACATGGGATGTTATGTGATTGGTCTATTTATAACATGAGATGTTATGTACTATTACTATCATTATATACGTACGCTTTACTATGGCCTGACCCACGTGAACACATCGTTTAAAAGATGCCGCCGAGACGTCAACCGCAAATGCCTACCAATGAGGCAGAGCTTCAGCAAGTCATCGCTGCTGCCATCGCACAGTACGCCGCCTCTCAAGGAGGGACTAGTGGAAGTAATTCTGGCAATACTGGCAACAACTATCCACCTCATGGTAATGCTAAGTCATTGAGAAATACCATGATACAATTGGATATCTCTAGCAAGGATGCTAATGTCATTCATATGTTGTAACGTATGTGGTGGGTGCACCTACAAGCAGTTCCTAGACTGCAAACCTGTCAACTTTGATGGCACCGGAGGTGCTGTCGCTTTTGTTCGTTGGGCCGAGAAGACGGACTCAATTCTCCGCATGAGCAAGTGTGCTCCAGACCAGCAAGTTACCTACATTTCGGGGCTATTCTTGGACGAAGCCCTGTCCTGGTGGAATTTACAAGTCCAAACACTTGGTGAAGCCGCTGCATATGCAATGACATGGAACGAGCTGAAGGAGCTCATGCGTCGGAAGTATTGCTCTCGCGCTAAAATTCAAAGGTTGGAAACTGAATTTTGGCATTTGAAGATGGAAGGTCCGAAGATCGCAGAGTATGTTCAGAGGTTTCACGACCTGTCACATGTGGTACCTTATATGGTCACTCCAGAGTTCAAGCGGATTGAGCGCTTCATTTGGGGTTTAGCTCCTCAAATCATAAGTATGGTGACCTCATCCAAACCGGCCACAATCACTGAGGCGATTGATTTGAGCGTGGCTCTCACTGAGGAGGCTATCCACCTAAACAAGTTTTCTGATGATGAGCCAAAGAAGAAGGAGACTCATGTCGAGTCGTCTGGGGGTAACAACAGAAAGTTCTCGAACTTCAAACAAGGCACTAGTGGGGTTGCTAAGAAAGGAGAGTCAAGCACGCCAGCTCAAGTTACAGCTGGTACTGGAAGGAAAGGAAAGGGATATATGGGTACCCATCCCAAGTGCAACACCTGCCAGTGTCACCATTCTGGCCGATGTGGTCTAAAAGTATGTGAAGCGTGTGGGAAAACTGGTCACTCGAAGGATTCTTGTTGGGCTATTGCTGGCCGGGGAGGCCAAGGAGGATTTGGAAATAGAAACAATAACCGAGGTGGAAATGGAAATCGCCCACAAGGAAATAATGGAGGAAACGGGAATCGTGGCAACAATGCGAATCAAGTTGGTAATGCGAACCGAAACAACAACAATCAAGCTGGGAATGGAGGTAGAAACGGGCAAAGACCAGGATGCTTTAACTGTGGTGATATTGGGCACTATAAGAGGAACTGCCCGGAATTGAACCAAGCCCGTGGAAGAGTGTTTAATATCGAAGCGAGGGAAGCGCGCCAGGATCCCAATGTCGTTACTGGTACGTTCCTTGTAAACCAACGCTATGCATCCGTTTTATTTGATACTGGCGCCGATTATTGCTTCGCATCGTTAGAATTTAAGAATATGCTTGGGTTAGCCGCTAGTAAGTTAGATATTCCCTACTCGGTCGAATTGGCTAATGGAAAGTTAATAGAAGCCAATGAAGTAGTCAGAGGTTGTGTAATCGAATTGGGAGAGCGTGAGTTTGCTTTGGATCTGCTACCAGTCCAGCTGGGGAGCTTCGACGTGGTGGTAGGAATGGATTGGTTATCAGGCAACAAGGCAGAAATTGTTTGTCACGAAAAGGTCGTTCGCATCCCAACCGAAGATGGTGAAACAATTGGGGTTCATGGAGAGAAGCGTGATACGCCTTTGAGAATTATTAGCTGCCTGAAAGCGGGAAAGTGTTTACAAAAGGGATGTGCTGCCTTCCTGGCACACATCATGGACAAGAAAGCTGCTGAGCCGAAAATCAAAGACATCCCTGTCGTAAGGGAATATCCAGAAGTCTTCCCAGAGGACTTGCCTGGATTGCCACCTCAGAGGCAAGTTGAGTTCCGCATCGACTTAGTTCCAGGCGCCGCGCCTGTGGCTAAGGCACCTTATCGACTTGCCCCATCTGAGATGCAGGAATTGTCGACACAACTTCACGAGTTGTTAGACAAGGGATTTATCAGACCAAGCTTCTCACCTTGGGGAGCTCCAGTTTTATTTGTCAAGAAGAAGGACAGTTGTTTTCGAATGTGTATCGACTACCGGGAGTTGAATAAGCTGACGATCAAGAATAGATACCCTCTGCCAAGGATCGATGACCTATTCGACCAACTGCAAGATTCAAGCTTTTATTCAAAGATCGATCTTCGATCTGGATACCATCAATTAAGGATACAAGAGGAAAGTATCCCGAAGACAGCCCTCAGAACTCGTTATGGACACTACGAGTTCCTAGTTATGTCGTTTGGGTTGACAAACGCGCCTGCAGTTTTCATGGATCTAATGAACAGAGTTTGCAAGCCATACTTGGATAAGTTCGTGATTGTGTTTATCGACGATATTTTGATCTATTCAAAGACGAAGGCTGAGCACGAACAACACTTAAGAGCTATTTTGGAGTTGCTGAAGAAGGAACAGTTGTATGCCAAGTTCTCTAAGTACGAATTTTGGCTACGTGAAGTCCAATTCCTTGGACATGTGGTGAATGGAGATGGAATTCATGTGGATCCCACCAAGATCGAAGCGATCAAGAATTGGGAGACGCCAAAGACGCCAACCGAGATTCGACAATTCTTGGGTTTGGCTGGCTACTATCGAAGGTTCATTGAGGATTTTTCAAAAATCGCTCAACCATTGACACTCCTCACATAGAAGGATAAGAAGTTTGATTGGGGAATCAAACAGGAAGAAGCATTCCAGCTATTGAAAGATAAGCTCTGCAATGCGCCAATTTTAGCACTACCAGAAGGTACCGAGGATTTCGTGGTATACTGTGACGCCTCACGTCAAGGATTGGGTTGTGTGTTGATGCAATGCCAAAAGGTTATAGCTTACGCATCGCGTCAATTAAAGGTACACGAAAAGAACTATACCACGCATGATTTGGAACTCGGCGCAGTGGTATTTGCATTAAAGATATGGAGACACTACCTATATGGTACAAAGTGTACAATCTTCACAGATCATAAGAGCCTACGACACATATTCAACCAGAAGGAGTTGAATATGAGACAAAGACGTTGGGTTGAGTTGTTGAACGATTACGACTGCGAGATAAAGTATCATCCAGGGAAAGCGAACGTGGTCGCCGACGCCCTAAGTCGAAAAGAAAAGATCAAGCCCATAAGGGTTAGGGCTTTAGAGATTATTATCCAAACCGATCTTTCCTTGCGCATTCGTGCCGCGCAGAAAGAAGCTCTTAAGGAAAGAAACCTTGAAGAAGAATATCTCCGTGGGATGGAGAAGCAATTGGTGCCAAACGAGGAAGGAACGTTATGTTTCATGAAAAGGATTTGTGTTCCTTTGTTCGGTGATTTGAGAAAAGTTATTTTTGATGAGGCACACAAATCACGGTACTCTATCCATCCAGGAGCGGATAAGATGTACCAAGATCTTAAAGATTATTATTGGTGGCCTAGGATGAAAGGCGATGTTGCTGTTCATGTGGGCAAATGTTTAACGTGCGCTAAAGTGAAAGCGGAATACCAGAAGCCTTCAGGACTTCTGCAACAACCTGAGATTCCCAAGTGGAAATGGGAACAAATCTCCATGGATTTTATTACAAAGTTGCCAAGAACGCCAAGAGGTCATGACACTATTTGGGTAATAGTGGACCGATTAACGAAGTCTGCGCACTTCTTACCTATCAGGGAGAAGGATAATACGAGCAAGTTGGCTGAAATTTACATGAGAGAAATCATTGCGCGCCATGGAGTACCTCTCTCGATCATCTCTGATAGAGACGGAAGATTCGTATCAAGGATATGGCGATCCTTCCAAGAAGCTTTTGGCTCGCAATTGAATCTGAGCACCGCATTTCACCCACAGACCGACGGACAAAGCGAGCGAACGATACAGACTTTGGAAGATATGCTGAGAGCATGTGTTATGGATTTGGGCGGTAGCTGGGATAAGCATTTGCAATTGGTCGAATTTTCATACAACAACAGCTACCACACCAGTATTGGTGCCGCGCCATTTGAAGCTTTATATGGCCGCAAGTGCAGATCACTGGTTTGTTGGTCTGATGCGGGTGATAGACAATTGGTTGGTCCTGATGTGGTCCAGGAAACCACGGATAAGATTGCACAGATCCAAGATCGCATCAAGGCGGCTCGCGATCGTCAGAAATGTTATGCGGATCGAAGAAGGAAACCTCTAGAGTTTGAGGTAGGCGATATGGTATTGTTAAAGGTATCACCCTAGAAGGGTGTGGCACGCTTCGAAAAGCGTGGAAAGTTGAATCCGCGGTATATTGGTCCGTTCGGAATTTTGGAAAGAATTAGGTTAGTAGCGTACAAGTTGGATTTACCTGCTGAACTGAATGGTGTTCACGATACATTTCATGTATCAAATCTGAAGAAAAGTCCAACTCAAGATACCGTTGTCATTCCCACATACGAGATTCATGTTGACGACACGCTCCATTTTGTGGAAGAACCGGTTGAGGTTACAGATTGGAAAGTGAACAAAACGCGCCGGAGCAGTGTCAAGCTCGTCAAGGTTCGATGGAATGCAAGACATGGTCCGGAACACACCTGGGAGCGTGAGGACCAGATGAAAGAGAAGTACCCCCACTTATTTCCCAAGAACCCTGCATCTAGAAGCAGAACTTAAAATTTCGGGACGAAATTTTTCTAACGGGGGGAGAATGTGACAACCCTCACCAAATCAGGTATCCGTACGACTTAATTAATATTTAATTACTGCTTAATTACTGTGCTTGCTTGAAGTTATGGATAAACTGCTACCTGAATACTAATACATGTACTTACTTGCATCATACCTTATTTGCTGTCATTCTATTATTATATACAGAACCCTAGTGACAACCTTGATGCACAAAAGCACAGTAGCACAATGAACAGATAACCCATTTAACATGCTGATATAGCCAGCACCAGGCAGGCACTGCCTCTAAGGCCTGTATGAGCCAGAGATAGTTTACTACACTAGTAGAGAGTGTAGGGATATGAGGGTTGTAGAACTGCGTCACTAGGTATAAGTTATAGTGACCGGATGTGCCTAAAACGTACTCTAAGTACAAAATTCTGCACTTTAAATAAAAATTCAGCATTTAGCCAACTAATAAAGTGCCAAAACATGAGAAAAATAATACTAGACACTTTCCAAAATGTCGGGAATAAGTCGTGTCACTAAAAATAGTATTTACGACACTTTAAAGCTTGTTAAGCACTTTAACGGATCACTATCCAACCAAACAACCGGACTATACCCGGAACATAAAAATATTGCCATCTACACTATTTTTCTTTTTCTAAGCCAGTTAGGGTCCCCGAATACTCTAACACCCGTCACAACTTACTACACGCTAGTAACCGGATTAACCTCCTAATTATCTAACTAATACTTACCTCTTAGTTGGAAACCAACCATAAGACTTGTTTTATTGTGATTATTTAGTGTTGATCTATACTAGTAGTAGCTCGGATCGTCATCTAACCCGGCTAAGTCATGTCCATGAAACATGACCTAGAGTATGTTTAAGTGTAAAAGGGGTTAAATGATGAAGACTACTACATATTAAGCATGAACTTGTGTAAAGACTATATTTCTTATGAAATAGACTTGCAAACTAGTAGATCTACGGATCTACAAGTGGTATTTTCAAAGGACCAAGTGTCAAAGAAATCGTGTTTTCTAAAACCGGGTTTTACATGAACAAGAGTGATTTTTGTAAACACACAAGTGTGTAGACACTTGTGTAACACAAAGTTTTGACAAAAGAACTATTTTTGTAAATGTTGACAAGAAGTTGTAAAGATGTAACTTCTTTAAAAACAAGATTCACAAGAAACCGGTTTCATTTATAAAAAGGACTACTAAAAATATGGGGAAATTACTACATATTCTACACAAGCCACAAGTTCATGTATTTATGCGATTTATATCTATTTTGACTAGTTTGATGGTTGAATATTGTTTATTGTTGATTGAGAAAATTGTTGTTTGAAATTATAAAAGAAAATGATACGCTTGACAGCGTGGCCACCTCCAGTTACAGGGGAAACTCTGGCAAAATTTTTCCAAAAAACCTAACACTTGGAAATATTTTCATCACAAGTGTTATAAATACATTTCTAACTTGTTTTCAAAAATGTAAATTTCGCCGCGATTTTATTTACAAAATTTCTAAGTGTCGGAGGTGGGATTTTCACAAAATAAAACTTGATAAATATATATTTAGTATATATTTTTCATAACAACACTTGTGAGATTTCTATGATTATTTTGTGAACTATACAAATATTATTTTTAGGGTAAAAATAATATTACCAAATATTAACGATTCCAAAATAATACGAACGCCTTCACAACAAATATTTAAGTTACAACGGTATAATTGTTACCACCCGATCTTATTCCGTAACTTACGTATTTTCAGAAAATACTCATAAACGCGTATTTTGACAAGAGTATTATTTTGGGAAAAATTGTAAGGATTAAAATATAATATTTTTGGGAAAAATATTTATATTTTGGAAGTAAAGTATTTTTGATTAATGAAATAAAATATATTTTATTAAGTGAGACTTAATAATATATTACGAAAATTCACGAACGCACATGTATTAAAACCCCCATCCTTGGGAAGGAAAATATTTACCAAATATTTGCAAAGTGTAAACACGAAATAGTTGTCTAACTATTTCCCAAAAACGTTAAACCTTAAGCTAAGGCACGGCCGTCCGTCTAATAGAAGTTAGTACGTGTAGGTCGTCGCACAACAGATTGATCAGGAGATTTACTTGATAGAGACGCACCACTGTGAGTTCATGTCCCCCTTTTCTCTTAATTGTTTTCAGTTTTCTAAACTGCGGGGGTGAAATACATGTTACTATGAATACAAGTACTTTATACATGGTATGATTAGCGTAAGGAGGGTTACTACTTAGATCATGTGAGTGGGTAGGCGCAACTTGAGGCCATTAATCCTCATTGTAGGACCGAGTGATAGTAGCGGTAGATCTATCTGGGTGTAGCGAGCCCAGCCCTAGGCCCAACATAACGGACCTCGGGGTGACTTTGTACCCAACGCCAAATCCGCTAGGTTTGAGTCTTCCTACTTGCACTTCACACATATCAATGGCCTTGCAAACCATTGGTGATCTCTTTTTCCTTATTTGCTACATACCAGGATTTTATACATACAAAGGTTTTATTACTCACTTACACATGAACTCGCTCAACAAATTTTTGTTGATTTTTCCAACTTACATGTATTTCAGGGAACTAAATATATGGCGCGGTATGCTATGTTTTCCCGTTGCATAAGAGTTTCGAGGTCATCCAAGTTTAGGGGATGTGACTTTTACCTGGACGAGTCACAGTCCTTAAACTGCGTTTATTTCATGTTCATGTTTGTGTCTTTTGAACAATGTTTTATGTTATCAGGTTGTAGTTTCCGTTGCATGAGTCAACGCCTTAAGACAATGTTGTGTTACTTATGTTTTAAAACTTAAATCAATGGATGATCTTGCATGGTTTTATTTTCATATAGCTTTGTTATGATTAAGCTATGGTATTAAGAAGCCACATCAAATTAACCACGCTTCCACAAAGCCAGGGTGTGACGGAAAGCATTCATTGCCTTGCCTACTTTAGCGGTTATCATGGCTTGGATATCAACTCCCTCGCCATCACGGTTAACATTCGCATTATCATTATTGTTGCGTCCGCTATTGGCATCATGAGAATGTGAATTCGCCATATTTGTATGCTTGGTCTAAAAACAAAGTAAATAATTGCTCAGTTGTGATATAATAACTGGTCATCGAACCTGATGACTTGAAAATTTCATAATCCATGGTATTGTTAAACCATATAGGCTATAGGTTTGGATATATATATCCTTCACCTTTTGGACCAGTTTGCACAACATCACAACTTGTCAAAATTTTCATAATTTTAACGTTTCAAATGAATGTTTGCATAGAATAAATCAAGTATACTTAGCCATGGTCGCATAAGACCATCTAGGGCTTTGAGGTTCGGACAAAGTCAATCACCTATTGGACAGTGGATCATAAAGTCACAACTGTCATTATCGTCTTGACAATTTAAATGAATAAAATTATATATATGCTGCGATCTCATTTGATCAAGTGGCTTTAAGGCTTGAACATAGTTCACTACCTTTAGACAGGGAGTCACACGACCACAACTGTCCTTGTCATAATTGACCATATAATATGGCCTGTAGGCAAATCAATTGACATCACAAAGGATGTTAAAATAGATAATCATCACACTAATGATATTAGTCATGATTTCATTGATCATATAGACTATGAGGCTTCGACGTAGTCCACCACCTTGGACATGGAACCATAAGGTTACAACTGTCATTGTCTCAATTGACAATAAAGTATAGTCTGTAGGCAAATCATCACTAAGGATGTAAAAATAAATGATCATCGCATTGATGATATTAGCCATGATCTAATTCGATTATATAGGCTATAAGGCTTGGACGTAGTCCACCACCTTAACGGCTAGTGTGGTTCCTCAAGTCACACTATCAGCAGTATTAACATTACTTGAATGTTAACACAGAATAATTTTCTTAATGGTTTGACAGTAATTATATGTGGCCATGGTCGCATTTAACCATAAAGTCTTTGAGGTTTGAACATAGTTCACCACCTCTGGATAGAAGAGCTATTCATCCTTAACTATCATTTAAAATTGCCAAATAATATAGACTTTGCCAATTGGCTGGTCAAAAACCATTAAGAAGATCTTTTAGAAATGTATAACGGATCGATAAAGTTCGAATAAAATCGAGACGATCGCTTGAAAGGGATGTAATAACTACATATTATGGATAATTCCGAAAGTTATCATTAAATGATAGAAAATTACAATACTTTTGCCTTAAACATGACTTTTGAAATAAAATTAAACTACTTGTCCATGCAGGGACTAAATGAAATACATATCCACGCATGGACTAAAAGAAAAGACATGTCCACGCAGGGAAGAAAATGAAATACATGTCCACGCAGGGACTTTTGAAATTTAAATAAATAACAATACATGATAATTAAAAGAAAGCCTTCACTCGTCTTTCTTTCCCCTGACTAGCTTGGAGAGTTTCTTGAAGAACTTGTTTATCTTCCTCTCGGTCTTCTCAGCCTGACGCTGAATTTGTTCCGCTCTTTCTAAGGCCTAGTTAATGGCCTCTATTTGGGTCGGTGGTTGTGGTTGTGGTTGAGGCACAGCAGGATACTGGTATCCATAATTTGGATATCTAGTAGATGGATAGGCAGGTGGGAAAGAGACGGGTATAAAGCATTATGTACGACCGCTTGCATGTAAGGGTCGTATGGTGGCACCTGATAGTTATAATATATTGGTGTAGATGGGTTAAAAGGATTCTATCCAGAGGTATCTGAATACGTAGGGACTGGGTTATCAAAACCCGATGGCGGTGGTGGTTGAACAAACGTTACAGGAGTCTGATCAACCACGGGTGCAGTGCTTGAGGGTCCACCCATTTGTGGGTCCTCGGGAATAGTTGAATATGTTTGGGGCAAAGGTGGTAGCGGGCTTGACAGCGGTCCCAAATGCACAGAAATGCGTGCTCCTCCTTTCCTCCTTGGTGGTGTATGTGATTGTTCCACCGGTTCCATTTACATGTCCTCTTGTGGAGGCGGCGGAGGCAGTGTCGGGGAATGATAGGGAGGTGTATTCTCGAATGTGAATTGGTTCCAATGTTGGTCCCATTCGTTAGGACCTTGGTAAGGTGATCCTGCATAAGACGCAGAACCACTAGAAATCTCAATGGGGTGCATATGTGACCCCGATGGTGGCATCTCCGGATCTGAGTCTTCGTCCGGCTCATTATATTGGTCCAACTGGTTCTGAGCAGCTGGAGGTGTGTTAATATACAGGTTTGGGTCAAAAGACCCATGAAATGAGTGGGAGTGTGAATGATGGGATTGTTGTGAATGGTGTGATTGATGGGAATAATGAGAATGGTAGGAATGATGGTTAGATGGTGATGAGTCATGTGAGACAGAATGTCTCGCTGGTTGTGACGAGTAAGCATTTCCCGAACCGTGGTAAGGATCTGAGCTGTGAGAATGAGAGGGTATATGTCCTGATGGTCCTCCCCTCATCGGACCTTTTCCACGTCCCATTCCTCTAACTCTTGGTGGCATGATTAATTTCCTGTCAAAAATAAAAAACAATATATATATATATATATATATATAATATATATATATATATATATATATATATATATATATAACTTAATAGAGATAATAGTTAATCCTAGGTCATTGCCAAGACTCAGAAAGTCTAAGGATTATGCTATTGTGTTGTTTGAGATTAAACACAAAAGGCTAATGTTTAATTCTCTCAAATGTTGGCTCTAATACCAACCTGTCACACCCCATTATTTACCACAACATCACCGGTGGGCCCGGTTGGGGAGTATCGTGACGAGATTGATATCAAATACACGAACACAGATAGCACATCGGAAGTCTTGGATTTAAAATATTATTACAAACATAATTATCTGAGTGTTCAAAAATAATAATACAGATTGCTTGTAATAAAGATCCACAGGCGGATCGAAAATGTATAAAAATGAAATAACAGACTATAGGCCCTATGCAAAGGAGTTGCAAATTCCTCTTCTAGCATTACCAGGCAACTTCCAGCCTGTTACGTAACCTTGCAACCTATCACTTAGTCTTTCGAAGATACATTAGTTTACACTGGTAAATACAAATAACCGACTCATTTTGAAAACATTTCAAAATTATTTTAAGTGCACAAGGCACATGATTTTCATAATTAACTTGGGACAATTCAAAATGATATTGTATACAGTTTTACATGCATGTCAATACATATGGGGTCCGGTGCAGAAACCGAATAACATGATTAACTGACACGCCACTTTAACCCATAAAGGGGTATCCAAAAATATGGGTAAGAAAAAAATTATAATAGCATTAGCGTTTGTCAGGTGTATGCCTACACCCCGTGCTCAGTCGTGGTTATTAGTAACTTAAATGAGCCGAGGATATCCAGGACACGGTCGCATTAACCCCCAATGTTTAAGTTACCAGACAAAACAGATTAAAACGGTTATGAAGATTTTGTAGTCACAATCCGACATATTATCCCATACCCGACCAAGCTGTAATAATTTACCGTATCCCAAGCCCGTATAGGGAAAATAGGTTAAGAGTATTTACCTAGCTAAAACACGTCTTACAATGCAAGAAATATAATAAGCACAGCTGTAATCAATTAACTAAGGTTGGTTGCAATCTATCGGAAGGCCATAGTCTGGAATTAATGGTATAATAACCAATTAGAATGTTAACGGGTCTTATTCAAGTCATACACTTGGACCGGTTAACTTAAATTAACGAAAACTGTACAATACGCTTGATTAAGCGATGACCGGAATAGAATGTAGTTTAAACCCCACAAGTACCTAGACTTGTATAATGCGGGTAAACAATATACATTCTAGAATTTGAAATAAAATTGAAAGGATTTGACCCGTTTTGGTAAACTTACGTAAACTAGTTACATAAGCTCAACCATATGCGTATAAGCGATATCGGGTAACCGGATGAGTCATAACAAGTTCTATATGCCAATATACTTTAAATATGTTACCAAGTCAGTAGGTAACCAAGGTTTTATAAACAATATGGTTAAAAACCAAAATATGCACCATAAGGGCATTTTAGTCATTATGTGACATACTTTGAGAACTTACATAGAAATCGAGTGAATTGCAAGTTTTGTCCTTTATCTTTAGGCCATTTTGCAAGTTTTGTCCTTTATGTTTAAATTTGACGAGTTTTGCCCTTTATGTTTGAAAATCAAGCACGTTTTACCCTTTGGGGCAAAACGTGCTTGATTTTTAAGGACAAAACGTGCTTGATTTTTAAGGACAAAACGTGCTTGATTTTTAAACATAAAGGACAAAACGTGCTTGGTTTTTAAGGCCCAAAGGGTAAAACGTGCTTGATTTTTAAACATAAAGGACAAAACTTGTCAAATTTAAACATAAAGGACAAAACTTGCAAAATGGCATAAAGATAAAGGACAAAACTTGCAATTCACTCCATAGAAATCTGAGTTATGAACAAGTACATTCTGTTATAACATTTTAATTATGTTATAATATCAGTAGGTAATAGATTTGATATGATAATTATGGTTTAAAACCATACTATGCGCCAAAAGGGCATTTTGGTCATATTATAACATAATTTACAAGTTTGTATCAAAACTCAGGTTATGATCATATTTACATACCAAAATATGTTAATTATAATAACATATCAGTAGGTAATTCATTTTGAAAGTTCTTCATTGATTAAAACCAAGTTTTATGCAAAAAGGGCATTTTGGTCATAATTAGGCATATTATAAGAACTTGTATAAAAACTCAGAATCTGATTATGATCAAGTAGTATAACTTTAGAGGGTTATCCTACATTACAATGTGATCATAATATAACTTAAATTCAGTAGCTAACAATGCTAAATCGGGTCAGAATCGAAAGTCAAAGTAGAAGTCAAATTGCTCGACTTTCGGTTGCGAACCGACACTAAAACTGAAAATGACGGGCTGAACATGTTCATACATGTTCTAATATTAATTACCAACTGATTTAGTGTCAAAAGATGGGTCATAACATTTATAAGATCAATTTATAAAGTTTACGAAAAACTCCCCTTTGACTTTTTAATTAACATAACTTTGACCCGTCAATTGACCAAGTTAACATGATTTCAAGGAGGTGCCCTTTGGAGGGATTAACACCTACCTAATTATGATCATATAGCCATGTTCGATTCGAACAATGGTTGGACCATAAAGGTCTGAATCGAAAGTCAAAGCAAAAATCGATTTTGCTTGACTTTCGGCTATAAAAGCCTATAAAACGAAAATGAACTGTATAGGAACACTTAGAAGTGATCCTTGGAACGAAATGAACTTAGTATGATGCTCCTTTCAAGTCAGAAACTTCCAGAATGAGAGAGAGAAGTGTTTGAAGAATGGTGCAAAGAAAAAGGAACTAAGCACCTATTTATAGTAGAAGAGCATGATCTAAGATCATTACAGCTGTTAGGACTCATTTAGGATCAGTACAAGTGTTATTGGACGTGCCAAGACCTGCTAGAATGCTCAGAATATCGAATAGGTGGCACTCATGCATTTTTGTTTGGGTTTCACACATTTTCTGTCTCTGGCGGTCCTTTACGGACCATAGGGGATAATCATTTGCGGTCCGTAAGGACCTTGGGCGCACACAGTTTCTAGCTTGCTTACAGACTATAAGACACAAGTCTTTGCGGTCCGTAACTGATCATTAGGAATCAAAAATAAAATGGTTTGTGGTACGTAAGCATGAAACCTTACGGTGCGTAAAGGGTCACTTAGAGGCAAAGAATTTGCATGTTGACACCATTAGTCCCTCCACATTCAAACTTTCATATATTGTCAAAATTAGTCCCTCTCGTCCAACATTTGACACTATTGAGAGTATGGACACATGTTAGTACATGATTGGACACAAATTTACGAGGTTTTACAGCTAACCGAGTTTGATGACGCGGTGAGAAAAGGCCTTACAAAAAGTTGTGAATCAAGATTCATGGATGAAGTGATGGCTGAAAAACTGAGGCAATTAAGGAGGAGCTAAAAACTTGGCGAAAACAGAAAAAGAAGCAGGATGAAAGGGCTTTGATATTAGTACAACAAAAACTGAAAGAGTTGGATTACTTGGCAGAAAGTAGGTCATTAACAGGGGTGGAATTAACGGTTGACATGAAAGCAAGAAAACTATAAGGGATTGGCACGTCGTGCTGGCTCTGGATATGCAGCAAAAGTCGCGTTCAAGGTGGATAAGTTTGGGCAATGAGAACACTAGCTATTTTCATGCAATTGTGAACAATCATATAGCCAGAAACAAGATTAGCGGTTTCTGGATTGAGGGAACCTAGGTGTCAGATCCTAATGAATTAAAAACCCAATTTATGAAAACCTTCCAAAAGAAGTTCAAGGATCTGGTGATTTCTAGGCCCAGGGTCGGCCCAGAAAACTTCAAAAGACTGAACACGGAAGAAGCAGCAAGTTTAGTGCTACCCTTTACAACGAAGGAGGTCCGTAACGCTATTTGGGATTGTGAAATTAGTAAAGTGCCTGGCCCTGTTGGAATCATGTTCAACTTAATAAAGACATACTGGGAGAAGTTGAAATAGTTAATAATGCAGGTTATGATGCAATTCTTCATCCACGACTCGATCCACCACACATTCATTGTCTCGTTCATTGCACTTATTCCTAAGGTAGCAGATCCTTTGTCTTTTTCTGATTTCAGAGCAATATCATTAATGGGGTGGGTGAATAAAATTATATCCAAAGTTTTGGCAAATAGAATAAAAGGGGTAACTAAAAGTGTGGTATCCAATGTACAGTCTACTTTTGTGTCCGAAAGAAATATTGTTTACGGTCCTTTAGTAATTAATGAAGTAGTGGGTTGGGCAAAAAAGACTAAGAGAAAGATATTTGTCTTCAAAACCGACATTGAGAAAGCGTCTGATACCCTAAATTGGAAAATTTTAATTTCCATACTAGCACATATGGGGTTTCCTTCAAAATGGAGAAACTAGGTCATGGGTATTCTCTTCACGGGATGGGGATCGAATTTAGCGAACGGTTTCCCAACATGTGAATTTCAATACAATAGGGGATTGAGACAAGGGGACCTCTTGTCCCCTTTTTTGTTCACTGTGGCAATGGAAGCGTTACATATCATGATAGAAAAGGCGAAAAATATAGAAGAATTCTCGGGGGTAAAGTTGCCAGAGGATGGACTTTATTTAACTCACATGTTTGTGGATGATTCAATATTCGTGGGAGAATGGGAGGAAGACAATGTTAAAAATCTAAAGAGGATACTTAGAATATTTTATCTTGTATCATGGTTAAAAGTAAATACACACAAAAGTCAATTATACGGTGTCGGGACAACCGAAGAGGAAGTAATGAACATGGCATCGGTCTTTAAGTGTAAGGCTGGGAAATTTCCCTTCATTTACGTTGGTTTAAAAGTAGGTGCAAATATGAATAGATTATCGAATTGGAAGGCAAGGAATTTATCTTTCGCAGGAAGGGTAATTCTCGTACAAGTTGTACTTGGCAGTTTACCAAATTACTACATATCCTTATACAAGTGTCCCATGGTAGTTTTGAAGATAATAGAAGGGATAAGAAGGAAGTTCCTATGGAGTGGATGCAACGTAAACAACAAAATTAGGAGGGTAAAATGGGAAAGAGTGGCAGCATCTAGGGATTTTGGAGGCCTCGATATTTGTAACATTAGAGATCTAAACCTGGTACTTTTGGTGAAGTGGTGGTGGAGGCTGAAAATGGAGCCGGATAGTCTGTGGGCAAAAATAATAAAATCTATTCATAGTTGCCAAAGAAAAATAGAATCCATTCCGGTTAAAAAGTTACTAACGGGAGTGTGGAAAAATATCACTAATATCGGTAAGGATTTCATGAAAAGTAATGCCGATGTTAATTCAAATTTGAGGAGTGAAGTAGGGTCCGGGGATAAAACCCTGTTCTGGGTTGATACATGGTTAGGAAGCGACTCGTTGATGGCTCAATTTCCTGCCCTGTATCAACTAGCTACATATAAAAAAGTGATGGTAAAGAATGTTACCGGGTAATGAACGGAGGAAAAATTTGGGATTGGGCATGGGTGAGAGCATTAAATGGGGACATGGAAAAACATGAAATGGAAGAGCTGGAAATGAGGCTGCAACAACATCTAGTAGTTTATAACAATGACGTATGGTATTGGAGCAGTTCCGAGCAACAATGTTTTAATGTGAAAGACGCACGACAATCGCTGAGTAATCAACTAGATTTAAATGAACAGGCTTACGAGTTTGTATGGAACAAATGGGCACCGGGAAAGAGTCTAATGTTTGTATGGAAGGCTGTTGAAGAAAAGGTACCAACAACAACTGCACTAAGGGGTGGAGGTGTGAATCTTCAAAATGTAATTTGTCAGACTTGTGGTGCAGCTGAGGAAACTGCTGCTCATGTGTTGTTACAATGTAATTTTGCAAAGAGGGTTTGGGAAGAAATAGTAAAGTGGACGAAGATACCGGCGGCCAACACCGAAGGAAACTTAAAAGAACTTTTACAGGAGCTGAATGATTTGCAAAGGAGTCGGAAAATGAGGAAAGCCATACATGCAATAGCAATACAAACAATGTGGACCATATGAAAAACTAGGAACAAGAAAGTGTTCAGAGGAAGTCAAGGAACGGTGCAAATGACAGTAGAAATTATCAAAGAAAATTCCTTTCAAAAGGTGAAGACAAGATCGAAGTACAGCAGTATTACACTACAGGAGTGTTGGGACTTTAATGTAACGTTGAAATAAGTTTTGTGTATTTCTCTTTGTTTTGTTTTCTGTGAATTGTTTTGGTTGTATCGATTTTCCAACTCCTGGCTGAGGGTCGTGTTTATGGGTTTGCTTTAATGGAAGGTTTCGTTTGCTATAAAAAACATAACATCTATGAGGTTGGTATGTTTTTTTTTTTTTTTTAAGTTATGTTTGGCCAATCTCTTAAAAATCACCAATTTGACATTTTGGGCAGGCCCGGCTTTGTGGGCTGGGCAGCACGGGCAGACGCCAAGGTCTAAAAGGCTTATAGGGCCCAACAAAAATTTAGGGTCAAGATTTTTAAATGATCACTGTTATCTTAAATGTTTAATAAATGACTTTAGTAACAAAAAATAAGCTAGCTCAATGGTTAAGATACTCAAATTTGAAAACCAAGGTCATGAGTTCTAAACCCTTCCTTTACGTTTCTATTTCCTAAACAATTTCCAGTTAATCCCATGCATTTTTTATTTCCTAAACTGTTTTCAACTATCAATTCACTTAATTAATTGACTCCGATCTTGTTAACAAGATGATTATATGATTAATTGGTTAATGTTTTGGGTTATAATCTTGAGGTCATGAGTTCAAACCCCATGATTAGCATGTCGAATTGTGGTTTCTTGATATATATTGATGAGTTTATATTATACCAATTTTTTTGTTTCGCCCGGGACCCAAATTTTTTTTATCATTCTCGGAGACGGCCCTGATTTTGGGTCACTTTAATCCATAATAAAAATCATTTTCACAATTAAATTAATATTCACTACGATTAATATCTAAAACACATCAAATGATTATTATAATCATTCGAAACAATGTTTGTGATCTATACAACATATTTTCTTCCAAATTCCTATTCTAGGTCAAAACCGGTCACTTTGCTCCATCATCACTTATATTCATGACTTGAAGATTCCTGATAATCATAATTAAACTTTCTGAAATTATAAACTATTTTGATACCATATTAAAGATATAGATATCACAAATATAGCTCAAGAACCAAAAACTAACCCTACTAAATTTTGAAATAATGGAACTAGGGAGGGATTGAAAATCACGTATAATGGGTGAATACTAAACTGTAAATAATTAAATAACTTGGGATGGTATAACGATTCGAAGGTGAATGCGATATTTTAGCTTTTGATTTCGAAGATTTTGACATTAGTGCTGGTGTATGGGCGTCAGGATGGGCGTTGAATGTGGAATGATTTGTATGAATATTTAGGGTGACTGATCAACATGATGTGGTTGCACGGGAAGGGTGGTGGTGGACATTAATGGTGACGTGACAAATGTCGTTGTGACCGAAGACATAGTGGTGGTTGATTGGTTTGAATACAAATCGTGGTGGTTGATTGGTTTGAATACAAAACGAATTTGAAAAGAAATAAACAGAAATACGCAAAAAAATGATAATACTTGTACATGAATAAAAGCTTAAAGAAATATTTTATCAACTTTTATTAAAAAAAACAAACATGCAATGCATTAGACAATCATCAATGCAAGATACTAAATGTATCTATAAACACGTCCAGTCAGTTATCACATTAGATATAAAAACAAAATAGAAAAATACTTAGTTTCACTTTAACCTTGCAAACATTCTTCCTAATACTTATACTTACATTTCTACATTATTACCACATATTTAGGGGTGCAAACAAGCCGAGTGGCTCACGAGATCGGCTCGAACGAGACGAGCCTTATTGAGCTCAAGCCCGAGCTTGAAATTAGGATCGATTAGATATCGAGCCCGAGCTCGAGCCTTGTATGTGTAGCTTCTTTAGGCTCGATGAGCCTTATCGAGCTTAGTATACTTAAGGGTTTAAACTATGTATTACTTTTTGAATGATCTAGATGTTATTTTTTTAACTGAGTTCTCAAACTCTCGAGTCGAGCTCGAGCCGAGCCTTGGCTCATTAACAGCCAAAAACGAGCTAGAGTCGAGCTTTAGCTTGTTTTAACTCGCGCCATAGATGCTTAGATCGAGCTTTCAAGCCGAGCTCGAGTTTTAAGTTTTACTAACAAGCCGAGCTCGAGCTCAAAATCCAAGGCTCGAATCGAGCCGAGCTCGAGCTCGAGCTTCAGAAAGTTGTAACGAGCCTAGCCCGATTAAGGTAAGGCTTGGGCTCAGCTTGGCTCGTTTGCACCCCTACACATATTACATCTTACTTTTAATATTCAATTTTCCTTTTATAATGAATCCATTTTTTAATTTCGTAAATATAAATAGATAAACTAATAATAAGTAAAAGTGATATTGGATTTAAACTAGTATTAAACACCTCCCGCGTTGCGACGGGGGAGAGCACTAATACCACACTACTGTCAACGACCACCGACACTGAAGTTGTGGTGTTAATACGAAGAAATTAAACCGAAACCTAAAACATAGAATAAAATAACTAAGTTGATCCAGGACTCGCGCGTTATGATGAACCCACGTCTATTTTTTCTCAGTTGACAGGTTTATCGTAATCTATATATAATATATATCATTACCACTATACAAACCATAATGCATACATTACAACAGCCATTGCATCAATATGTTGCAAATTATATTTATACAAGATTTTGGCTAAATTTATTAGATTATTATAAATAATAATAATTTGCAAATAAAACAACATAACTTTAAATGGATCAAACCGATTGAATATGGTAAGATAATGAAACCATTATTTGATTATGGTAAAACCACTTAAGCACAATTTACAACCATGCATGCATACAAAACATATTGAATTTGGTAAGGTAATGAAACCATTATTATTTGATTAAGGTACAACCACTTAAGCACAACTTACAACCTATATTTAATTAAGGTACAAGTATTTAAGCACAACTTACAACCAAACTTGCACACAAATGTTACATTTTGTAGAAGAGATATGTGGAAAAAGCTTTGTACAAATAACTTTACACAAAGTATAACAACTATTGCACCAAGTTGTTGCAAAAAACAACATTTTGTAGAAGAGATATGTGAAGAAATCTTTGTAGAAATAACTTTACAAAAAGTACAACAACTATTGCACCAACTTGTTGCAAATTGATAGTAACATTTTGTAGAAGAGATATGTGAAGAAAGTTTTGTACAAATAACTTTACACAAAATACAACTATTACACCAACTTGTTGCAAATTGATAGTCTATAATGTGAAGAAAGTTTTGTACAAATAACTTTACACAAAGTACAACTATTACACCAACTTGTTGCAAATTGATAGTATATAATATAATAACTTTAACATTCACCGATTGGTCGATGGCTTTCTCAACTTTTGATTTGTACAACAACACTAATTTTCAACTTATTTTTCTCTATAACTCCCAAGTTAACTGAATCCTAACCATTTTTTTCTGACGTGGCATCTGACATTGCAAATTTTGGCTGACGTAGCATCTGAGATTACTGTTTTTTTTGCTGATCTGGCATCTGACATGTCGTCTGATGTAGCACTTGTTTAGTTATGTGACATCTGAGATCAGCTAGCTAGGTTAGTGTTCAGTTAGTTTAGAAATGCCAGAAGAAAATAAGTTGAAAGTTGAGAGTATTGTGGTATGTATCAAAAATTAGAGGTGCTATCGACCAATTGATAAAGGCTAAGATTATATAAATCCAATATCCCTAACTAAAATAACTAAAAAGAATTGAAAATTATTAATTAAACTTAAATAATCAAAACTATAAACAAAACAACATTGTGTAAACTAGAACATGTGATTTTTTTACCTGATAAGGAAAAAGGAAAAAAAAAACTATCATTTAATTTTTGTGGACCTTCAAAGGATAAAGATAAACAACCCTCTACTCAAATAAAAGATAAAAATCTTAATTTGTTGTTGCATTTAATAATTTCTTACATATACAAAAACCAAATGGGGGAATAGTGTCAGGCAGCTGTCTGGCACTCCCCCATTGGACCAACACGTTTATTGTTTTATATCCAATTTAAAATTACCGTTTTGCCCCAGCTCAAAATAAAATTATGCTTTTTGTACCCATCTCAAAATTATGATCTTGCCCTCAATTCAAAATTACGACTTTGCCTAGCACTCTCTCATTGGACCAACCAATTTATTATTTTATATCCATTCTAAAATCACGTTTTTGTCCCTCTTTAAAATTACGGTTTTACCCCAGCTCAAAATAAAATTACGCTTCTGTCCCCAGCTCAAAATTACGATTTTTCCCTCCATTCAAAATAAAATTGTGGTTTTGCCCTCAGCTCAGAATTACCTTTTCGCCCCTAGTTCAAAATAAAATTTTGTTTTTGCCCCCACTTAAAAATTACAATTTTGCCCTATGTTCAAAAATGTGATTTTTTCGGTTTAAAAATTGTGATTTCGCCCTCAATTCAAAATAACGTTTTTTCCCAGTTCAAAATAAAATTATGTTTTTGCCCCTAACTCAAAATTACAATTTTGCCCTCTGTTCAAAATAAAATTGTGCTTTTGCCTCAAGCTTAAAATTATGACTGTGCCCCTAGTTCAAATTTATATTACGTTGTTACCCCAAGTTAAAAATTACAAATTTGCCCCTGTGAAAATTTACAATTTTGCCCCAGGTTCAAATTTACAATACTGGCATTACTTTAGCTTTTGCTAAATTACGATTTTATCTCAGTCAAAAAATACAACTTTCCCTTAGTTAAAAATTACAATATTGCCATTGTTTTAGTTTTTTTTTTATCAAAATTATAAAAGTTTTTTGTTTTAATTGGTTGACTCGATTTAATTGTTTTTCGTGTCAATGAGCTTACTAACACTCGCTCATTATTCGGCTATCGCCTCGCAACGTGGGCGGGGCATCAACTAATTATATACATACATAAGTATGCATATTAATATAAACTCTTCATGAAGAGTGATATATATTTTAAAATATTTATCTTTTTTTTCTACTTTTTAGCATTTATTTATTTATTTTATTCTATGTTTTGAGTATTTACTTTTTTAAAACTTATTTATTTTACTACTTTTTATTCTTTATTTAGTTTTTTTTTCTACTAAGTTGTACTCGTTAACTTTAAAAAAAAAAAATCTTACTCTATAGCTTTATTTATATATTTTTTCATCATTGCTATATAAGTTTTATTGAAAATAAATATCGTGTCATTGTCGTATCAAACCGAACCAAAATGGACGATAAATGATAATTTATTATCTGTTTTATGTTTGATTTTTTCAATATTGATGCGTGGCCAAAAATGGTGTTCGTATATGTTTAAGTTGATGTTTTTACGTGAATTTTAGTTTCGTTTAGCCTATTTTTTATTAGAGTTGTCTTTTGCAGGTCTACCGGAGTTTAAGGAGCTATTCGGGAGTTTTACGGACCACCGGGACGGAACACGGGTCAACCGGGAACGAGGAAACAAGAAAACAGGAAAACCACATCCATAGGGGGCGTCGACGACACCTAAGGGCCGTCGTCGACGCCGGTTTTTGAGTCGCATAGCTGAAATTCGGCGACGCTGGCCCCTGGTGCCCGACGGGATTTTCATTTATTCGATTGTTTGACGAGTTTTAAACGATTCTTGCCTCGTTTTCGGGAGTTACACTCTAGTAATAATGAGAGTAAACAACCCTATACTCAAATAAAAGATAAAAAAATCTTAATTTGTTGTTGTATTTAATAATAATAATAATAATAATAATAATAATAATAATAATAATAATAATAATAATAATAATAGAAAATTTCCGTTTTGCTCCCTATTGTTTAGTCACTTTAATGGTTTTGTCCCAATCACTTAAAACATCCATTTTCATCCAATAGTTTACTATTTTTTCCATTTTGCTCCCCGTCTCTAACTCCATCCAAATTGTTTGTTATCTGAAAGGGTATTTTGGTAATTTCAAGTGTATAACTAAGGGTATTTTAGTAATTTTAAAGATAAAGATTTAATTATTTATTAGATTTATTATATACATACACGTAAATATAAAATATAAAAGAAAGAGTCTCTCCATCTCTCTCACCCTTTTCACTCTGTACTTGTTCTCTACCAGACACCACCAACTGGCCACTGCCACCAGCCCACCACCACCAGCCCACCATCACCATCTGGTCACTAAAACTCGTCGGCAACCTGGAAACACCCAACCCCAAATTGAAACACCCACCACTGGACACCACCACTATCAGCTACCGCCTCACCACCACCTGAAATTTCCACCATCACCCAAATACGCTCTCTCATCTCTCTCTTTCTCTCTCTACATGTTTCCCTCCCTCTTCACCATCACCCAAACAGCACCACCAGGCATCACCACCATCAGCCACCACCTCACCACCACCACCTGTCAGTGACTGCCTCACCAACCACCACCACCACAATCCTTCGCAACACCAGATCCAGAACTCGACACCACAACCCAACCAGATCAGTACCCGCCGCTCTACCTCAACCGTCACAATCATACCGAGCAACGCCACCACAACCCTTCACCTTCTTTTACCAACCAAATCTAGAACTCATCAGATCTTAAACACCAACTAGGTAACCAAAAGGAGCAACAACTACATACGACCAATCGCGATGGTGGTGGTTGAGGTGCGGTGATAGAGGTGATGGTGGTTGTGGTTGTGGTGGTAGGGGATAGGGAGGGGTGGTGGTGATGGTCTGCAGGTTGTGGAGAGAGAAGGGTTAGAGAGATATGTTAATGTGTTTGTATAGTAATAATAAATACTTATGGTTTTTTTTTTCATTTTCAATAAAAGATTGGATTTTTGGAGTTGATAATAAATAAATAAATAGATAAAGACTTATATATTATTTACTGAAATACCCCTTACTTTTAACTAAATTTTTTAATCTGGTTAGAGGCGGGGAGCAAAATGGGAAAACATAGTAAACTATCGGAGGAAAATGACCGTTTTAAATGATTGGGGCAAAATCCTTAAAACGACCAAACCACATGGAGCAAAACGGAAGTTTACTCTAACAATAATAATAATAATAATAATCTATAATACCTTATTAAGATAACTGGGTTTTCTACCCTTTCGTAATTTTGCCATAGGTACAAATCTTGAAGCACCATGTACAAATGAAGCAAGCCATTTTAGAAGGGGAAACTTGGACATTGTCCAAAGTTTTATGACACTTTGAGGGCAATCTAGACATTCATCCATGGAATTCATGCTCACTTATGTCTTCCATTAATTAAATTTAATTAAGGAATCAAATAAAAGTTTTATAATAATTAAAGAAATTAATTGATTAAATTAAAGGTTAGACATGCAACCTTTGGGATTTTCATGATTTAATAGTATGTATAAATATAATAAATAGATTTATATGGACTATATCTATACTATCTATAATCTATACTACCTTATAAGCCAATCAACCGCCATCAGTAGTCTTAAAGCCACCATCATTTCTAATTACGGTGTTAATAACCCTAAACTGTAACCGATGACTTATAAAATCATTTGAACCTTCATATGCATATTTCTATATTCCATATACGACCACATGAGTCCCAATATCAAGCTGTTAGTGCATTCATCTGTCGACTTCGTCTTGTATCGAGTCTTGTGATAGATTGATTAGATCAGGGCTCGTTGTTCGAGAAAATAGGAGAGTTAAGGTTGAATTAATGTGATTTCGCTTGAAGGAAGTAATTTCGCTTGAAATGACATTTGTCACTTTCAAGCGGAATCAACAACATTTCTTATTTCGCTTGAGCATGTTCAAGCGAAATCAGAACTCTATATATAGGTTGTTCAAGCGAAATCATAGGTAATGTTCTTGATTTGGATACCGAGGTGCTGCCGGTTTATCATGTGATTGTATTCAGTGTTATATCAATCAGATAGAAGTTTAAAGTGATTTGCAAGCTGTTTCGAAGTCTGTTTCTTAGTTTCCGCCTCTGAAACAGATTAAAACTCCTCTGAACGACTCGTTCGGGTCTCAACACGATCCTACAAGTGGTATCAGAGCTCAGGAGGAGGAGTTCTTACCGATTCAGCTCAAAATTTCTGATTTCTACACATTCTTTTCAAAATCAACAAGTTTTTACGATTAAAATTGGCTAAATTTCTCATATATTGTGTAAAACTGTGTTTTAACAAACCCTTGAAATTTTCAGAACAAAATTCAGCTTAAAAATGACTAAAATGGACCATAGTTGATATTCCGCTTGAACGAACATCTGTGATTCCGCTCGAGATTGCCTTATTCCGCTTGAGATTTTCAAGCGAAATCTGTGATTCCGCTTCAACATTGTCTGATTCCGCTCTAAAGTTGATATTCCGCTTGAAAGTTCAAGCGAAATCAGTGATTCAGCTCCAAACTGGTTATTTCGCTTGAAATTGATTGCTGGTTATTTCGCTTGAAGTTGTTAGTTCCTGATTCCGCTTCAAGATATTATTCCGCTTGAACAGGTTGTGTGGTTGAGATTTTGATTTCTCTTAAAAGGGTATTTCGCTTGAATTGGCTTATTTCGCTTGAATTTGTTTCCATCATGAGTGAAGAGTTTTACAACGCATTTGCTACTCCGACTACTCCGACTTCCGTTGCTCAAAACATGAATTTGGAAAATGAAACTGGAACATTGCAAAAACCCCCGAAGCTAATGAGCATTAAGGAGTATTACGGATGGAAAGATAGGTTTGAAAACTGGGTTCAAGCAAACCATTTGAGATCTTGGGAATGTATTTTGAAGAAGTATGTTCTACCACGTACAGATCTGCAAGTTATAAAAGAAATCTCGGAATTCAATGACAAAGAACGTGACATGTACAAAGCTGAAAAGATGATGATTAGTCTACTTCAGCAAGCCATTAAAGAAGACATTTTGTATTGCTTCAACATGACAAAACTTCAAAATCAATTTGGGATGCTCTTAAAATCAAGTTTTAAGGAAGTGAAAAGATGATTAAAAGTAAAAAGGCATTACTTAAGAAAGAATTTGATCTCTTCACCGGTTTACCCGGGGAAGATACAAAGAAATTAATTGAAAGATATTGCCATTTAGTGAGATCCATATCAATGTTAAGCATAACCAAAGATCGAGAGGAATGGGTCGACAAGTTAGCTGACGCTTTACCTCAAAAGGAGTGGGGTACTTACTTGATGATCTTAAAGAACACTGGAGTATATGATGGTTTGACTATCCGAGTGGTCAACAAGACGTGAAAATGTATTATAAAGGCAGTGTTCAAGAGGTTGAAAGAAGTCAAAAAAATCCAAACTGCGTTTAGTGCTGGAAACTCATCTGAAAATGTTGAACAAAGTCCTAATTGCAACACTGGTTTCTCTTCATACCCAAGTGTAAATCCAAAAAGTTCAACTTCGAGTTTTCATTCTCAGAGTACAAAAGGTGGTGGTTGTGTGATACAGTGCAATATTGCATTGAATCTTCCAGAAGGTCAAAGCTTTTTTAAAGAAATTGCAAAAGATCATATGTCTTTACTTGCAACTGTGCTACAATCCTATGAAGGTTTGGTTGCAGGTGTAACACCCCGTGTTTTCGAATGTCAAAGTCAAAGTCAAAGTCCAAGTCCAAGTCAACTTTGACTTATTTGACTGTAAGTAGTCTATTTTATGTTTTATTTGTAATATGTGGAGTAACTGTTGTTAATCTAAGGAATCGAAGTAATCGAATGTTTAATTAACGTGAACCGATTTATGGCTGTGAATAGTAGGAAGTAACAATGCGATAAAGTTAACTAATCAGTAATCAATCCGATCTAACCATCATCAAACTCGAATCTCGAATTACGCGAACTTTGGTTGTTATTGTACGTGTGTGTGTGCCTTATGTGTTACCTGTGCGTGTTTACTTTACGTTTTGTGTGGTGATCAATCGAATCAATCGAAACTCGAAACCCAAATCGAATGCAATCGAAATCGAATTATGACGAATGGTAACGTAAGGATAGGGTGAGATATAGATGATTGTATGTTAGATATAGTAGTTGGGACTGAAAGTAATTTGAATAGGAAACTCTATCGTACTCGTATCATCTTCAATCGAAATCGAAATATTGAAAATCGTCGCACCGAACACTCGAACCAGGCTGTGGATCGATCAGGCTGTCAGCCGATCGAACAGCCCAGCCGATCGGACGGACTGTCCGATCGAGCAGGCTATCCGATCGGGAAGCCTGGCCGATCGGCCAGCCCTTTCCTCTTTTGGAGCCTATAAATAGGGCTGTCATTGTCATACTTTCCACTTTTGGAAACTCTCTGATCGACCAGCTCGTGCTCCTCACGTTTTCTCAGATTTCTTCCAATTTCGGTAAGTTTTCATCCTAAATCTTGTACTTCCTTGATCAATGCACACTCCTACACCTTTCTATCTTTCGAATCTTGATTTCTAACCGTGAAATCATCAAGATCTAAGCATTCTAGGATGATGTCATAATGGGGTTCTTCAAGAACATCATGTTTTGGCCTTAATCTACCATGAATAGCTCGGATCTAATCGATTTCCACATAAACAAGCTAAGATCTATCACGGATCTAAACATTCACATGATGTAAAGGATTGAAAGGAAGATTTCCAACTTTCTTTCAACTCTTTTACACTCAATGCCTTCAAACCGTTAGAAATGGAGCTTGAGTCAACTCACCGATCATTCTAGTGGATGAGTGGTTCAAGATTCAGATTCTATCTACGAGGTTCACCGTCTTCGGGATAAACATCAAACTACCATTCCGAACAGCTTACCGGCCGGACTTGGGTGATTCCTGTCCGAGCAGGAGAGACAAGTAAGAATGAAAGTTCCATGGTTTAGCTCGTTGACAAACTACCTCAATATAACGTCAAATCAACAGAACAGCCAAGTGTTAGACGAACAGGCCGACCAGGTCAGGATGCTGACCGAACGGTTAGGCTGTTCGAACGATCGACCTGAAAGGTAAGAACACTTCAATGTTCTCAAATACTACAACGAAAACTTCAAAAGGTCAAACCATCATACACAAACACATCCTACTCAAAGGAAGAAACAATCCACTCGAACAGTCCAGCCGATCGAGCCTACCGGCTGATCGAACAGACTGTCTGAACGGACTGTCCAGCCGAACGAACAACACGTTCGGTTGAACCTGCTGTTCGATCGACCAGGCTGTTCGACCCACTTACACTTGTTTCCATTTCTACGTGTATTCATCGTTATGCTATCGAACTGTTCAGGCTAACCCTACTCTCAAGCGCTCCCTTCAATCCATCAATCAATCGCTGTGAGTATACTCGATCCTTTTTGCTTTTAGCACTTTTGGGTGTTACATACGTTACTTATATCAAAACACATCCGATCACACTACTCAAGTTATTTGAACGCTAACCAATATGCATGTATTACGTGACTAAATGAATGCTTGTTGATTGTGTTTACACGTGGAATATTGTCTACCTGCCTTAACGACGTAGTACTATAGTTTGGACTCAGCACCTGTTCACACGGGGGTTGTTAAGGACAATTACTTGCATGGATTACGGTGGTAATCATGTATTGCAAACTGTCTCGGACAGTCAACCCGCAGTCACTGGTATCGATAGGTCCATGTCGATAATTAACATGCTTCGTTTTCCTCTGTGTACGTGCTGGTTATGCGTAAACTATTCGAACTCTATATGCTATTATCAAACTTGTATGCTTACCTTTACATTATATGTATTGACTTTATTTTAACGTATGTGACAGGTGTTTAAGATGTTTGCTTGCTAGGAAAGCGAGGCTAGAATAAAGCTCTAGCGGCCCCCAACAAATAGTTGTCTGTCAGGAAAGAGCAACTAGAGCATAGTTGTTTGTAGATCTTGTCAGGCTGGGTCTTTAGGAGCATTTGAACAATATTTATTCGTTCTTATTTAAATCTGAGTTGTCAGAGCAGAGTATTTGACTGGTTGTTATCTATAATAATTTGTTTGTTATTTGGGACAGGTAATGGGACGTGTTATTTAAACCGAATAGTGATGATAATTGTTATGGAAACTTCTGGACAATCTGTTTCGCTCAGTGCCATGCCCCGATGATTCCGCCATCGGTTGGGGTGTGACAGATTGGTATCAGAGCCATAACTATAGGGAATTAGGCAAGACACGACCTAGTCCGGGTCGCTGTCTTAGAGACCTAGACTATAGTTGGAACCAACAGACCAAACTTATGTGCTATATTCTAAGATTCTACGCTATCACTGCACTCAAATTTTCAAATAGAGACAAGCGATTTAGTCAAGATTAGGTGTGAAAGCCGCAAACTCTCGACTAAGTTGTTTTGGTCAATGCTGATTTTATCAATTTATCAATAATTTTCTCATTACTTTCGATAACGAACGAGGAGAATTATACCAAATCAAGAGTGAAATCCATATTTTGATGAATAATCTCCTCGAATTTTACTAAAACAAGGAAGAAATTGCTAAGCCAGGGGTGAAACCCGAACCTTGGCAACATATTCCAGCTTTTACTCATCTCACCAAAGCCTCGACGAACTCCAACGACCTGAACTCACAAGTATGACCTAGGGAATACGCACCGAATGCCCAAGAATCGAGGCAGAAACGCGATCCTAAAAGTCGAAAAGTGACGACAAGTCTACTGCGAATAGTCGAATCGCTTTGCGTTGTCAATGTCTAGTAGCCGCAGACACTCTATTCCTCGATTTTATGTGTATCGATTCTGAGCCCGCAACCGCAGGACTCTGATGATTCGTCGATTTTATGTGCTTTATGTGTGATTATCTGTTTATCTGCTTAATTTTGGGTAATGATTCGATTTTTGCTATCACCTTGATCGACACACGACCCGCATTGCTATTCTATCTCAAAACGCTAACAAGTCGCTGCAATTCTAAACAATACTATGCTGCGATTATACTATACTATACTCGACATGCTATACGATTGTACGATACTATTCGATATACTATACGCGACCGCTATATACGAACGACACGCGAGCTTTGAATGATAGGATCTTGAGGCAGTCAGAATGCTCTATGTGCATATAGGGAACCACGCATCTAGTGCCTCTGTGATTAAATGTGTATGTGCTTTTGTGCTTACGTGTCTCTGTGCTCTACGTGCCTACGTGCTTATGTGCTTTTGTGATTATGTGAATCTGTGACTTTATGCTTATGTGATGTGTGATGCGTGTTTCGACGTATTTCTAAGCTTCAGTAAGTAGTAGACGTGTGAGGTGAGATTCGATTGTTGTGTCTGAGACCTACGACAATGTCTGTTGCAGACCATGTCGACATCTGGACACCGAACCCCACTTACTCGCCAAGAGAAGAGAGACAGGCGTCTCGCTACTATCATTGCCAAGAGTGTGGCAAAAGCCATGAGCGATGTCTTTGAAAACGCCAGCAAATCGTCTGAGGAGTCGCGAATCGATGCTCCTAAAGACACCAGCAAGACTGGTTTCAGCTTTAAACAGTTTAAGGCATGCGGACCAAAGGAATTCAACGGAGAAGATGGCCCAACAGCTATGTTTCAATGGTTCGATTCTATCGAAGTCACTCTGCGCCAAAGTGGCTGTCCAGAAAATCTCCGCACCCTCGATGCTACAGGCGTCTTCCAGTCCCGAGCTCTAGACTGGTGGACGGCCGAACGAAACAAACGCGGGAATGATGCAGCTTATGAGCTGACATGGAAGGAGCTGAAAGCCATCATGATGGACGAATTCTGCCCTCCCCATGAACGCCAAAAGCTGGAGGACGAGTTTTGGAACATTAAGCAGAAGGATAGAGATAACGCTGCCTTGACTGCACGCTTTAAACAACTCAGCATCATTTGTCCCGATCAAGTCAAGACGCCAGACATGGCCATCAAGAAGTATATTCGAGCTCTACCCGACTGTGTTGCCGATTTCGTACATGCCGCCAAGACATCATCGATCGAAGAGACCTACCTGCTTGCCGCTGAGATCAATGACAAGCGGGTAAAGTCTGGTTTTTGGGATAAGCATACCAAGTCTCTGCACCAAGCCACCACCGCATCGACCGTCGACACTACCACTGCTCAACCCTCCAAGTCATCAAGAAGAAAGAAGAAGCACAACAACAACAGCTCCAGCAACAAGAACTGTGCTGTGACAACGACTGCTGCTCCTCTGCAAGCCGTACAAGCTCAGTAGTAGTCTCACCATCGACAAGCCCCAGTGATCAATGCGCCGCCAGCTAAGCGCGCTTACACAGGTCCCCACCCGCTCTGCCCGACATGCTCATACCATCATCCGGTGGGAATCGCCTGTCATTTCTGCGCCCACTGCAACCTCTATGAGCATTTCACTGCAAATTGTCGCTATGGTCTCCGTCAAGCCCCAGTTAAAGTCGCCGCTCATCAAGCTCTACTTCCAGCCCCTCAAGGCCAACCTGCAGCTCAAGCACCCGCGGTCAATGCTCGAGTTTGCTTTGCATGTGGTGATCCTAACCACTTTGCAAACATGTGCCCAAACCGGGTTGTGAAACAAGAACCCCAGCAGCAGCAGCAACAGCAGCAGCCTCAGCAGCAACAGCAAGCAGCTCGTGCCAGAACCTTTAACATCAACGTCCGTCAAGCCCAGGCTGACAACAACGTGGTTAATGGTACGTTCCTTGTGAATGGTATTTATGCATCATGTTTGTTTGATACTGGAGCCGATAACTACTTTGTGTCGTTTGAAATCGAGAAGCTCCTTAGTCATAAGCGTTCTTATCTCCCCTCGTCATTCGAAGTCGAAGTTGCTACTGGAAGAACCGTTGCCGTTAATTCTGTTCTTCGTGATTGTATCCTCGAGTTCAACAATCACATCTTCCCAATCAATCTTATTCCGATGCAACTCGGAAGTTTTGACGTCATAGTAGGCATGGACTTTCTTCGTGAAAACCATGCTGAAGTTGTGTGTTTTGAAAAGATGATTCGATTCTCGCTCGCAAATGGTGATCTCTTATGTGTGTACGGTGAAACAGCTTCGAAAGGTCTCAAGCTCATGTCGTGTACCCAAGCTAGCAAGTATCTCCGCAAGGAATACAGAGCTTTCTTGGCCAACATTGTAGTAGCGGAGAAGGAAAAGAAAAAGAAGGTCGAAGTCAAAGACGTCCCAGTGGTTCATGAATTTCCTCAGGTGTTCCCTGATGATCTTCTCGGACTACCGCCTAGTCGTGATATCGACTTTCGTATCGACCTTATTCCTGGAGCTAACCCTGTTGCCAAAGCCCCTTATCGACTTGCGCCATCTGAAATGAGGGAACTCTCAAACCAACTCCAGGAGTTACTTGAAAAAGGCTTTATTCGCCCGAGCACCTCTCCGTGGGGCGCACCAGTCCTTTTCGTCAAAAAGAAGGATGGGTCGTTCAGGATGTGCATCGACTATCGGGAATTGAATAAGCTGACCATCAAGAACCGTTATCCCCTACCTCGAATCGACGATTTGTTTGATCAGCTACAAGGTGCATCGTGTTTCTCGAAGATCGATCTACGTTCAGGTTATCATCAGTTGCGCATACAAGAGGAAGATATACCCAAAACCGCCTTTCGTACTCGATACGGCCACTATGAGTTCGTTGTTATGCCTTTTGGTCTAACCAACGCGCCCGCGGTTTTTATGGATCTGATGAATCGCGTGTGTAAAGCTTATCTTGACCATTTCGTCATCGTGTTCATCGACGATGTCTTGATTTATTCCAAATCGAAAGCCGAACATGCGCAACATCTACGTTTGGTTCTCGAGTTACTCCAGGGGAACCAACTCTATGCCAAGTTCTCCAAGTGTGAATTCTGGTTGGAGGAGGTTCAGTTTCTGGGTCACATTGTGAATAGTCAGGGTATTCATGTTGATCCCGCGAAGATTGAAGCTGTTAAAAGCTGGTTTACGCCTAAAAACCCGTCTGAAGTCCGTTCTTTTCTCGGATTAGCAGGCTATTATCGATGATTTATCGAGGGATTCTCTAAGATCGCTGTGCCGCTTACCGCTCTTACTCATCAAGACAGATCTTTTGTTTGGGGAACTGAACAAGAATCTGCTTTTCAAACCCTTAAGCGCAAGCTCTGCAATGCTCCTGTTCTCACGTTGCCGGCCGGAAACAACGATTTCATTGTCTATTGTGATGCTTCCAACCTTGGTCTTGGCTGTGTTCTCATGCAACGAGACAAGGTTATAGCTTACGCATCTCGTCAGCTCAAAATCCACGAGAAGAACTATACAACCCACGATCTCGAGCTAGGCGCAGTTGTTTTTGCATTGAAGATTTGGCGACACTACCTGTATGGTACCAAGTGTACGATCTTCACCGATCACAGGAGTTTACAATACATCTTTAATCAAAAAGAACTTAACATGCGTCAACGCCGATGGGTAGAACTTCTTAGCGATTACGACTGTGAGATTCGTTATCACCCGGGCAAGGCAAATGTTGTAGCCGACGCACTCAGTAGACGGAGTTATTTGCTTAGTACTCGCAATACCCAAGCCCAGCACAACCTCGAAGCTCTCATTCGCGAAGCCCAACATGCTTGTTTCAACGAACGCACCTTGAAGAAGGAGAGAAACTATCACGATGGAGCTCAGCTTGTAAGCAAAGCAGATGGGATTTTCTATTATCTGGACCGAATTTGGATCCCTAAGCGGACTGATTTGCGAAAGATTATAATGAACGAAGCCCACAAATCCCGATACTCTATTCATCCCGGTGCCGATAAAATGTACCAGGACCTTCGTTACAAGTACTGGTGGCCGGGTATGAAACGGGATATCGCCCTCTATGTTGGAAGTTGCCTGACTTGTGCGAGAGTTAAGGCTGAGCATCAACGACCTTCTGGCTTACTCGAACAACCTCCAATCCCTATATGGAAATGGGAGAGTATATCTATGGATTTCATAACCAAACTTCCGCCCACGCCATCAGGTCACGACAGCATTTGGGTTATAGTTGATCGTCTGACGAAATCAGCCCACTTTTTACCAATACGGGAAGACTACAAGGTAGAAAGACTAGCCCGAATCTACACCAACGAGATCATTTGTAATCATGGTACGCCTCGTGATATCATTTCTGACCGTGATGCTCGGTTTACTTCGCGACTGTGGGAAACGTTTCAAGCGGCTCTTGGTACGTCGCTTAACCTGAGTACGGCATTCCATCCTCAAACCGACGGACAGACTGAAAGAACGATCCGTACTCTTGAGAACATGCTCCGCACGTGTGTCATAGACTTCGGTGGTAGTTGGAACAAATACCTACCGTTAGTCGAATTCTCGTATAACAACAGCTATCATGCCAGCATACAAATGGCACCATTCAAGGCTTTATATGGAAGAAGATGTCGTTCGCCTATTGTATGGCACGAGATTGGTCATTCGCAATTAACCGGTCCCGAGTTACTACAAGAAACGACTGACAAAATCCTCCAGATTCGAGACAACTTGTCGAAAGCCAGGGATAGACAGAAGAGTTACGCCGATAGAAGACGCAAGCCCCTTGAATTTAACGTTGGCGACTACGTACTCCTAAAGGTATCACCTTGGAAGGGTGTGGTCAGATTCGGCAAGAAAGGGAAACTAGCGCCTCGATATGTTAGACCTTTTAAGATTCTGGAAAGGATCGGAAAAGTCGCCTACAGACTCGAACTACCGGAAGAGCTTAGTAACGTCCACCCAACTTTCCATGTGTCGAACCTCCGAAAATGCCTAGCTAATCATGATCTGATTGTACCCCTCGACGATCTTCAGGTCAACGAAACTCTACACTTCGTGGAAAAGCCAGTCGAAATCATGGATCGCCAAACCAAGCAACTCAGGTGCTCACGCATCCCTATCGTGAAAGTCTGATGGGAAGGTAAACGAGGCGCGGAGTTCACTTGGGAACTCGAAAGCGTCATGAAGGCCAAGTACCCGCAGTTGTTTAAATAAAGATCTGGAGCATCAAATTGGTAATTCACGGTGCTGTGCAGCTTCGAGCCTAATTTCGGGACGAAATTCCCTAAACAAGGGGAGGCTGTAACACCCCGTGTTTTCGAATGTCAAAGTCAAAGTCCAAGTCAACTTTGACTTCTTTATGTTTTATTTGTATTATGTGGAGTAAGTGTTGTTAATTTAAGGAATCGAAGTAATAGAATGTTTAATTAACGCGAACCAATTTACGACCGTGAATAGTAGGAAGTAACAATGCGATAAAGTTAACTAATCAGTAATCAAACCGATCTAACCATCATCGAACTCGAATCTCGAATTACGCGAACTTTGGTTGTTATTATACGTGTATGTGCCTTATGTGTTACCTGTGCGTGTTTAGTTTACGTTTTGTGTGGTGATCAATCGAATCAATCGAAACTCGAATCGAAACTCGAAACCCAAATCGAATGCAATCGAAATCGAATTATGACGAATGGTAACGTAAGGATAGGTGAGATATAGATGATTGTATGTTAGATATAGTAGTTAGGACTGAAAGTAATTTGAATAGGAAACTCTATCGTACTCGTATCATCTTCAATCGAAATCGAAATATCGAAAATCATTGTACTAAACACTCGAACCAGACTGTGGATCGATCAGGCTGTCAGCCGATCGAACAGCCCAGCCGATCGGACGGACTGTCCGATCGAGCAGGTTGTACGATCGGGAAGCCTGGCCGATCGGCCAGCCCTTTGCTCTTTTGGAGCCTATAAATAGGGCTGTCATTGTCATACTTTCCACTTTGAAACTCTCTGACCGACCAGCTCGTGCTCCTCACCTTTTCTCAGATTTCTTCCAATTTCGGTAAGTTTTCATCCTAAATCTTGTACTTCCTTGATCAATGCACACACCTACACCTTTCTATCTTTCGAATCTTGATTTCTAACCATGAAATCATCAAGATCTAAGCATTCTAGGATGATGTCATCATGGTGTTCTTCAAGAACATCATGTTTTGGCCTTAATCTACCATGAATAGCTCGGATCTAACCGATTTCCACATAAACAAGCTAAGATCTATCACGGATCTAAACATTCACATGATGTAAAGGATTGAAAGGAAGATTTCCAACTTTCTTTCAACTCTTTTACACTCAATGCCTTCAAACCGGTAGAAACGGAGCTTGAGTCAACTCATCGATCATTCTAGTGGATGAGTGGTTCAAGATTCGGATTCTATCTACGAGGTTCACCGTCTTCGGGATAAACATCAAACTACCATTCCGAACAGCTTACCGGCCGGACTTGGGTGATTCCTGTCCGAGCAGGAGAGACAAGTAAGAATGAAAGTTCCATGGTTTAGCTCGTTGACAAACTATCTCAATATAACGTCAAATCAACAGAACAGCCAAGTGTTAGATGAACAGGCCGACCAGGTCAGGATGCTGACCGAACGGTTAGGCTGTTCGAACGAACAGCCCAACCGATCGGACATGTCAGCCGATCGACCAGGCTAGCCGATCGGCTAGCATATGGTCCCACAATTTGACAATTCTATGAAGTATAGTATTGAACGAGGTGATGTTCGATCGAACAAACTGTTTGATAACATTACTCATCGGATCATGAGATACTATGCTTCAACCCTTAATCGATTTTCATTTCGTTCGACGTATTGGAATGCCACCCGATCGAGCATGCTGTTCGATCGAGTATGCTGTTCGATCCAGTGACATCCTGCTGAGGACTACTACTGAAGTTCCTGATCGATCGATTAAGCTGGCCGATCGAACAGACCGTTCGATCGATCGACCTGAAAGGTAAGAACACTTCAGTGTTCTCAAATACTACAACGAAAACTTCAAAAGGTCAAACCATCATACACAAACACATCCTACTCAAAGGAAGAAACAATCCACTCGAACAGTCCAGCCGATCGAGCCCACTGGCCGATCGAACAGACTGTCCGAATGGACTGTCCAGCCGAACGAACAACCCGTTCGATCGAACCTGCTGTTCGATCGACCAGGCTGTTCGACCCACTTACGCTTGTTTCCATTTCTACGTGTATTCATCGTTATGCTATCGAACTGTTCAGGCTAACCCTACTCTCAAGCGCTCCCTTCAATCCATCAATCAATCGTTGTGAGTATACTTGATACCTTTTTGCTTTTAGCACTTTTGGGTGTTACATACGTTACTTATTTTAAAACAAATCCGATCACACTACTCAAGTTATTTGAATGCTAACCAATATGCATGTATTACGTGACTAAATGAATGCTTGTTGATTGTGTTTACACGTGGAATGTTGTCTACCTGCCTTAACGACGTAGTACTATAGTTTGGACTCAGCACCCGTTCACACGGGGGTTGTTAAGGACAATTACTTGCATGGATTACAGTGGTAATCATGTATTGCGAACTGTCTCGGACAGTCAACCCGCAGTCACTGGTATCGATAGGTCCATGTCGATAATTAACATGCTTCGTTTTCCTCTGTGTACGTGCTGGTTATGCGTAAACTATTCGAACTCTATATGCTATTATCAAACTTGTATGCTCACCTTTACATTATATGTATTGACTTTATTTTAACGTATGTGACAGGTGTTTAAGATGTTTGCTTGCTAGGAAAGCGAGGCTAGAATAAAGCTCTAGAGGCCCCCAACAAATAGTTGTCTGTCAGGAAAGAGCAACTAGAGCATAGTTGTTTGTAGATCTCGTCAGGCTGGGTCTTTAGGAGCATTTGAACAATATTTATTCGTTCTTATTTAAATCTGAGTTGTCGGAACAGAGTATTTGACTGGTTGTTATCTGTAATAATTTGTTTGTTATTTGGGACACGGTATGGGATGTGTTATTTAAACTGAATAGTGATGATAATTTTTATGGAAACTTCTGGACAATCTGTTTCGCTCAGTGCCATGTCCCGATGATTCCGCCATCGGTTGGGGTGTGACAGCAGGGAGGATCGGGAATCCTATGCTTACAAAAGAGGATTACGATCAGATAGATGCTGAAGAGATGGAACTAATGGACCTCAAATGGTGTCTAGCTAGTGTCTTGAGGAGAGCAGAAAAGTTTAAGATGATTACTGGAAGAAATGATTTTCTTGATGCACATGTTTCTACTTTAGGTTTTGATAAATCTAAAGTTACTTGTTTTCGATGCAGGGAGAAAGGTCATTTCAAGAGGGAATGCAAGAATAGAGAAGCAAGTGAAGCAAAGAATCCGTTTGGAAAAGATGACTACTACCGGAAAGCCATATATCAACAAGTTGGTCAACAATAACAACAACAAGAACCACAAGTGGCTCATGGTAGAAAAGTGATAGAAGATTCTTCAAAGAGAGCATGTTTAGTGAATCAAGAAAATTTCAGCTGGGATAAATACATTTCATCCGACAGCAAAGCATGCCTAATCAATCGAGATGATGAAAGGTTACTTGAAGGTTTTAGCTGGGATATATTTGTGGATGCGAAAGGAGAGTTTAAAGCTTTCATTGCTAAAATTGTGAAAGAATCAGATATGTTTACTGAGTGGATGAAAGCTATTGGTGTTAGTGAGAAAAATGAAGAAGAAAAGTCTGTTTCTTCAGATGAAAGCTCACAAAGTTCAGATGAAAGTTCAGAAAGAGAAACTGTTTTTTATCAAACACCATCTAATTCTGATTCTTCAAATGATAGTTCTGACAAGTCAATAGAGTTTGATCAATCACCAACTGATGACAGTGATGATGATGAAGAAGAAAGACATATTAATGTTGCAAAAACTCATCTATCTCCTGAAAGATTTCATTTTTATTTTGCAGATCGCTTGGAGAAGCTGAAGGAGAGATGAGCAGCAAAAGAACAGAAGCAAATGAAGTCTGAAAGCGTTGTTCAAGAATGTGAGACTGTTCAAAATGATGAAGTTAAAAGTATTGCTGAGGAGATTGTTGAAACAGAGAAGGTGACTGAAGCTGAAAAAGTTGTTGAATCTGAAAAGATTATTGAAGTAGAAAAAATTGTGGAAGTCATCAAGCCTTGTTCAAAGTGTCTAGAATCTTGCAAAGAATGTGCAGCAAAAGACGAAAAGTTGGCTGAGTTTGAGAAGATGAAGGAAAAATTACTGTTCAATCTCAATGACGTGAAGGAATCTTATGATGTATTGAATAGAACGGTAACTGGTCTTCAAAAGACAAATTCTGAGAGAGAAAACGCTTTGACAATGATGAATGCAACAATGACGACGAAACAAAAAGCTATAAACTATTACATTGAGGAATGTGCCAAGTTGAAACAAGAGTTGGAGACTGAGAAAATTGAGAATGAGAGAATTAGACGCTTATTACAGAGTTATTCTAGTTCTGATTATCTTATTGATCGAATTTATCCAACTGTTGCAGGTTTCGAAGCATTTCAAGATGAGAAGCCAAAGAAGAAGGATACTGGTAAGAAACCGAGTGTTAGCTATAACAAGTGTCCGCCTCCGATCTGGGAAGGTTATTCTCCCAGAAAACCAAATGAGGAACAAGTTCAAAAGGCAGTCAATATAAAACTAAAGTCTAATATAACCGATGAATTAATAGAAAACATTGACGTCACTTTCACATCGTCTGATACTGATCATGAGTCTGAGTTAATAAAAAAGGTGGTCGATCAGGTGTTGGATACAGATGAGGAGTCTGAGTCAAAGTCTGAGTCTGGAGGTTCAAGTTCGTCAGTCAACAATCCAAAATCGTCGGTTAACAGGCTTACAGTAAAGAATTTTTGTTATCAAAATCGAATTTGGATGATGAAACATTCGAAGTAGCATATACTTTGAATGATTCTGACAAATTATATTCTAACAAAGAATTTCCAATAAGAAGTGTTAGATTTGAAATGATCAAAAAGGTTTTCAAAATGACAGAAATTAATATTTCTGAAATAAAAGATTTAAATCTTACTGGAAAACCTAAAAAATACACTTCAAGAGTTCAACAACGGTTAAACAAGAAAACAGGTTACAGTTCTGGTTCTGGTTTTCAAAAGAAACCAAACCATAACGGTAATTTCAAAAAGAAAGGTCTAGGTTTTATTCCACCTGAAAATTATAAAAATGAGAAAATTTCTAAAACAAACTCAAAATTTCTTTCAGGAGGAAGTGCTGAAGAGGAATAGAAGAAACCATTCTGGAGACAATCGAACCAGGAGTTTCTTGCTGAAAAGAAGAGAATAGGGACTGGAGTTTTTCATCGAAATGAGACTAGAACCTGTTACAAGTGCAATGAAGTTGGTCACATTGCATGGAACTGTTCTCAAGTAACAAAAACAAAACAGGGAGTTTCTGAAAAACTTAAAGAAAAAGTTGTCGATGTTGAACCACCAACTGAAAAGTTCAAAATTTTTGAAAATTCAAACTATGAAGTTGGTGAGTGTTCTAAGAAATTTTTTTACAAAAAGAGAGCCAAGGACAACCAAATGTGGGTTGTTAAGAAGTTTGATGAGAAAACTGACAATGATTCTGGTTCCACAAAGCCAGAAGAGCCACAAGTTGAGATTAAAGAAAAGAATTCGGTGCCTTCAGTAGTAGATGATGTTGATTTTCCATCTTTGAAGGATGAAAATGTTAAACAAAAAGTTGGTAAGGTTGAGATCTCAAATCAATTCTATTCTGATAAGAAAGAATTTGATGTTGAGAAAGCGTTTAATGGAAAAGTGAAAAAGATCTTTGGGAAAATGATTGAGGGTATAGTCAAAGGGGTTAAAGATTTTTATGCTACAAAGAAGGCAACTTATAACCCTACTGAACAAGAGTTAAAATCACCCAAGGTTGGTCAGACTTGGGTGGAAATTCTTTTTCCTTAAAAATCTGACTCACCGGAGATCCCAAGTTTGTAATCGCGGATCAGGAATCGGCATCATTCTAGATAAAGTTTGTTTTGTGTATGAAGTTTAAAATTGATAAATTTTACAGGATAAGTGTGACTTGCCGGAGCTTCCATGATTGGTAAGTGTGAAGCAGGAATCGGCATCTTTATTGGTAAAATGATTTTGTGTAGATGAGGTATTCTTACAAATGAAAAATCAGGGACATTAAGTTGTACTTGATTTTCCTACAATTGTTTACTTACAAGTAGTATAGAGGTTTGTTCTGACAAAGTGATTACTCAAGGTCATTAATTTGAACTTGATGTAATACTCATACATGTGGTTAAAATGGACAATGTGATGTGTTTACCCCAAACCTACAAGTGGTTAAAACAAAACTTATTTTCCGGAAAAACCATTTTGATTAAAATAAACTTAAGTGTTTTGAAATCTTAATGCGAAAAAAGTTTGTTGAAAGGGGGAGTTCTGATTGTTTATGCCTAGTGGATGGCGAATTGAAGTGATTCGATATCAGTTTGTCAATTTTTCTTGTATAGTTTGTTTTCAATTTTCTATAAATGTGTTTGTATTTTAGGGGGAGTAAGAAATTCAGAAAATTCAAAAACATTAGAAAATTTGAAAAAATCCAAAAACATGATAAAACTCAAAAACGAGTTTGTTGAGAAAAGAGGAAATGGTAGTACATTAGTGGACGATCACAGCATGCTAAAGAAATGGAAAGTTAAAAATGTGATAAACAATCTCACTGCGGATATGCCAGTAGGTTTTTACACATTTAGTAGATTGTAACAAGATATAAACCTAAATTTCAAACTTGCTTGTATCGTGGGTAACATTTCTTGGATATATGGGTAACCCCCGAAATCTTGTTTGAAAGGTCCCTTTTTTTGAGATACTAGGTCTTTATACTCAGTGATATCTGGGGTATTATCCTGGGACTTCTGCTGAATGGAAATTCTGACCTAGTCCCCGTATAATACTTTCTGCAAATGCTTGAAATATAGCGCCGCCCTCAGCATAAAAATGATGAAACATTGAAAAATGCTAATCATGTGTTGTTGAAGAAAAGATCCTCTAAAGGGGACACACCAAAAGTCGAACCGTCATCTTTCTGCTGAACTGAAGTTCTGACCTGAGCTCTCACGGTTTCGCATCTAACCCCTTTACAGATATCATTTGTGGTATACTCACCTATAAGACTGAATATTGGGATCTGGATACAGGAGTATATTCAAGTGGTGGGACACGCGAATAAGTCTAAGTGCTTAAAACACTCAAATCGTATCTCGTAACAGTTGAACTTTGTGTGAAAATTTAAGTGGACCAGTATACTGACAATCTAAGTGAATTGTTTAGAACTTAAAATGAAATGAAGCTTAACGGTGTTGGTGATTAGTCTCATAAACTAATATGATCCTCTTACACAAACTCACAAAAAGATTGTCTATAAATATTTCTTTACTGCATTTCTTTTCAAACTCAAAAATCCAAAAAGATTTTTAGTGTATTTTAGCATATCGTTTGGAAAAATTCAAAAAGATTTTCGACAACTGATGTTGAAAAGCTGATTTTCAAAATTCCGAGTGCTAAACATGATGACTATTTTGTGAAGGGGAGTCTGTTTAAATCTAAAAATGTTTGAATATTCGTCTGCAAATGGTCACAGATATTCTAGTTGTTTTGAGAAGGAGAGTCTGAGTTGGTGTATATATCTTAATATTAAATTGTGAAATTTACTTTGAGGTAGAGGATGTGCAGATAACCTGAGCTGGATAAGAGCCAGGTCACGATCTTGGAACAACATCAAAGGGAGTGGAGTTTGAATATTGTAGAGCCAGGTGCCGATACCTGAGGTTTCACAGCTAATGAACTTAAGGAATCAAGAGATCTGATCAAGAGAATTAGAAAGCTTGATTACAATTCCAGCACATCGAAAGGGAGAGTTTGAAGACATCCGAGTGAAGAATAGAGGATTTGTAAGAAACCCAAAGACTGATCAAGATTGAAGATGAGAAGACTCGACACTTAAGACTCGTCAACATCTAAGGGCGAGTCTGTTAGTGCATTCATCTGTCGAGTCTTGTACTAGATTGATTAGATCAGGGCTCGTTGTTCGAGAAAATAGTAGAGTTCAGGTTGAATTAATGTGATTTCGCTTGAAGGAAGTAATTCCGCTTGAAATGACATTTGTCACTTTCAAGCGGAATCAACAACATTTCTTATTTCGCTTGAGCATGTTCAAGCGAAATCATCTCTATATATAGGTTGTTCAAGCGAAATCATAGGTAATGTTCTTGATTTGGATACCGAGGTGCTGCGGGTTGATCCTGTGATTGTATTCAGTGTTATATCAATCAGATAGAAGTTTAAAGTGATTTGCAAGCTGTTTCGAAGTCTGTTTCTTAGTTTCCGCCTGTGAAACAGATTAAAACTCCTCTGAACGACTCGTTCAGGTCTCAACACGATCCTACACAAGCTATGTTCACTCTCTCAAACCTTCACCTATACATGTTAATTAACTCCCGTGCTACTGTCGTGGCCCTTATCCGGTTCATCCGTCACCAGCTCGGTAAAAAACTGAAGTAAGCTTCTTATTCTTAAGAACTCGTGTTGCTTCGATCCTAAATAAACACTAAAACAAACCACTTTTTATTCATCAGATCACTGGTCGATCACCAGTAAATAATGGAGATCATGAACGCTGCAATGCATACAAATGAAAGTTAATCAATTTCGGGTTGGTCACTAAGATGTATAATTATTTGGAAGTACTAACTTTTATTCCACATCTATTAATTATAAATTTCTTTTACGATGCTATCAACATTCAATAGACATTTTACTACATATTTTTTGCTTATTTCTCTACCCTCTTCTTTTAGGGGCAGAACCGGAAATAAAAGCCGTTCCACCCAACAGTGATTTAAATGTTTTTCATGGCACCGGTTTTGGTACCTCCATATGTTCCATCATTAGATAACATTGAATTGATAGTAAGAAGCAAATGTAACGCCTTAGTTTTTGTATTAATCCAGTTATGTTTTTTCTTTGTTTGTTTGAGGTAGTACATATAATTTGTGGTGATAGACATTAGAGCCTTATCATTTGTTGGTTTAAACAATACATGTATTATAAAAAGGTGGGATTAATGTGTTTTTTGGCAAATAAAAATGTATTATTAAAAGGTAAGATATATAGTTAGACTATTATTTTTACGATAACAGGTATTATTATTTGGACTATATGAGTACAATTTGTAAATTGTTTCACTTTTTAATTCTGTTTGCATTACATTCTCATCATCATGAGATTGAATTTGTTTTGTTTGATTTAGAATGTCAGTTAATTTGTTTCTCTAATTTTCATTCTAAAAATCAAGACAATAGCTTCTCAGAGGGCTTAAAAAAGTGTGCAAGCCGTCACTCACCTCGGACACATGGCTGGTGAGCATTTAGAAACTAAATATGTTTTGATTTATCATCAAACAATTAATTAATAGAACATGCTAGCTAAACTTTTCATTCATTAATTCTTACAAGTTAGCGAATTTTTACTAAACCCCAAAACCTAAAATAAACTAGACCTTAAAAATGAACTTTTAGAGATTATAATAATTTGTTGTCATTATTTGTAAATAATTATGAAATTTAACGTTATGAAAAATAATTATTACAACTATCATTAATATGGAAGTAAATTTTAGAAACACGTTCTTCAAGTTTTGTAAATTTTTGCCACCATCAGACCTAGAGTTAAACCAAAATCAAGTATTTTTTTGGTAACGTACGCGATAGCGATTGACGTTGTAACGTATGCTATAGCGATTGACGTTATGGTTGTGGTATTGTGTGCACGAACCCAACTACTTATGAGACAACATCGTTGCCAGTATTTTGTGCTAATGGAAATGGTATCAGTGTTCACCTTTATGATTTTCGACAGGTCAAACCAGATAACAACCAGACTCTTGCCACGTTGCGTGTGAAAGAAAACGACAACACTTCGTCGCGAAGCGCGGGGAGAAACTAATACCATTAATATATAAAATTACATTTAGTCACTGAATTCATTTAGTAGAGATTTAGAATATTACGATGAAAATGGATGTGTAAATTTTAAGTTATTTTATCTTCTTTGGAAGCCATTGTTGAGGCACACAATTGAAATTATGTGAAACTGACATAAATTCATGTATGGTGGCTCGTAATAGACGTTATATTTGAATATGATATTAGTCCGGACACCCACCACAATGCGCGGGCATTCTCACTAGTAATAGATAAAAAGTTATTAATGTTTTAGATTTTTGGAAGGATGAATTTTCAAGTTTTCTCGTAAACCCAACTATATATCTATATCTATAATTGATAGGATCGGTGACACGATCAAACGAGTCAATCAGAAGAGTTCTTGACCAAATCAGAGGCGGAATTCATTGATTTGATCTTCATTCATCTTGATATGCACTTAGAAGAAGTTTAACTGTATCTTGTATTGAATTTAACAAGTTACACGAGCTGGAGACACTTCGGCAGAGCTTCGCTACCGGAAAACAAACATTACAAATGAAGAACCCAAGATCACTATATATAGAGACACCAGGTCGCACCAAACATGTTCCATACGGACTGGCCCACTTCGCATGGACTGCCCACTTCGCACGGACTGGCCAGTTCGCACGGACTGGCCAGTTCGCACGGACTGGTCAGTTCGTGTGAGGTGGCTGGTTTCAACCTGTTTCCCGTTTTTCTCGTACTACGTGTCTTGGATTATCTATTCTATTACATGACTCGATACAAGACGAAGTCGATAAACATATTCACCAACAAACTCCCCCTTGGATGTTGACGAGTCTTCAGTATGTTGAATCTTCAGTCTTGATCTCTTCTCTTCTCGCTCTTTCCAAAGTATCTTTCTCTGTAAGCATCCTCATCAATCTCTCTCTTCTCTCTTTTTCTCTTCCAGAATCACAATCTGACTCTTCTAATTCTCTTGATCAGATCTCTTGATTCCTTAAGTTCTTCAGCGTTAGCAGCTGGCATGGTCGTCAGGATTCGAACCTGGCTCTAATGTCTTCAGACTCCCCTTTGCTAGCAGACTCCCCCTTAAGTTGTTCCGGGATCACAATCTGACATAGCTCTCGTTCTAGGATCGTAACCTGGCTCAAACTCTGCACAGGCCTAGACACGGCGATCTTCACAGATTCAGAAACGTCTCCTGGCTCTCCGTAGCAACATGATCAGAAACTTGGCTCTAATTCTGTAAATGCTTACGTGGAAAATCCTCAGGAGTTGAAACTTGGCTCTTTCAAAGCTTTACACCTGAACATTCTCTACCCAAAACATAAGTTTTTTATGTATAACAATTTTAGTTTCTGCTCAACCACTTGAATTCATAACACCCAAATTTTGATTAGTTTGAAACCAATTTAAGCATTTCAAAAAATGTTTCTTTTTTCAAACAAACTCTCCTGTCCCGTTGTCGTTCATCATGTTTAGCACTTGAAATTTTGAAAATCAGCTTTTCAATATCAGTTGTCAAAAATAAGATGAAATAAAATCTTTTTGATTTTTCAAAATTTTATGCTAAAACAAATTGACAATCTTTTTGGATTTTTTTCTTTAATGAAAAACAGTAAAGAAATATTTACATACAATATTTTTGTGATTTTGTGTAAGAGGACCATATCAGTTTTTTTAGACAAATCACTAACACCGTTGACCTTTTTTTAGACTTTAAGTTTTAAACAAATTCACTTCTGATTGTCAGTATTGTTGTCCACTTAAACCTCTACACAAGTTTCAATTGATTCGAGATACGAATTAGTGTTTTAAAGACTTAAACTTATTCGCGTGTCCCACCTCTGAATATACTCTCGTGTCCAGACTCCTATATTCAGTCTTACAGGTGAATGTACACTAATGATATCTGTAAATGGGTAATGAGAGACCATGAGAGCTCAGGTTAGAACTTCCGTTCAAACAAAGAGTTAATGGCTCGACTTTTCGGTGTGTCCCGTTTGGGGATCTTTTCTTCAACAGCACATGATTAGCATTTTTCAATGTTTCATCATTTTTTATGCTGAGGGTGAACTTTATGATTTAAGCTGTGCAGAATATTATACGAGGACTAGGCTATTGCTTCCGCAAAATTAGAAGTCCTGGTATAATACCCCAGATATCATCACGCACAAAGACCTAGTATGTCAGAAATAGAAAATCTTTCAAACAAGATTTCGGGGGTTACCCATATATCCGAGAGATGTTCCCCACGAGATAAGCAAGTATTGATATTTAATTTTATATCTCAAATTCAATCTACTATTCGTGCGAAGCCTACTGGCACATCATCAGCGAGACTAGTTTAAAAACAATTTGACTTTCCATTTCTTTAGCATGTTGTGATAGTCCACTGATGTACTATCATTTCCTCTTTTTCACAACAATACTCATTTTTAGTTTTTCAATGTTTTTGATTTTTTTCTGGTTTTATCATGTTTTGGCTTTTTAGATGTGACACCTCGGGTTTTCCCGGACAACCTTTCGATGTAGCATGAGTGTACGTAATCTATTAAAATGAAAATTTGAACTATTGTGTTACATGTTATGTGTATTTATGTATATGTGTATATAGATATATATGTGTGTGTTATATATTAGAGCCGAAACCTCAACCCGACTCGAGACATGCTCGGTCTCGAGTGAACAGTAGTGATGGGCCGTTTGGGCCTTGACACCCCCTAGCCCACCCGGAAACAACCCTTGACCCATTCTATATAACCGGCCAACCTTTGCATTTTACCATTTTTGCAAACACTCCTCTCACTCACCCTCATTCTCTAACTCCAAAACCCTAGCACAACACCCTCATTTCCTCTCCTTTCCTTCTTCCTCGGATCAACCGGTAACAAGATCACTCTCGGATTCTAGCTCGAGATCATCATTTGGAGCTTGGTTCATTGATTCCTTGTACCCCTACTTCCAACCGGTTAGCATGAATATCTTCATAGTTGTTTTGCTTGTTTGTCTTGTTACTAAAATGCTTGTTTGATGATAAATATGGTTGCTAGATGATAAATGTTGGTTGTTGTTATTGTATGCAAGTTGATGTTACATTATATGAATTCAATATGTGTAAAGTGAGTAATCGGCTAACATGTGTACATTTCGGATAGATATCATTGTTGTGTGACATATAATGATGGTTGTTGATTCTTGTTCCGGTTTGTAATAAGGGTTGGTTAGAGAAAATTGCATGATTCTTAGGTTTGTAGGTATAATGGAAATGATTTATGTTAGATTCGGTATTATAACCTTTGTTAATAAGGATGCACTGTTTTATATGTTGCCTAATTTGATTCGGATCTATTTCGAGGGTTCATATGTATGATGAATGTGTTTGAATGTGGTTGATGATAAATGAAGAACACCTTGAAGGTTGCTTAAATATTTCAAATATGCTTTGTTTGATCCGTTTTGTGCACATTTTAGACAAGAAAACATGTTTAGTGGGCATAGTACACTGTTACATGAAAATGCAATTCTATTGGTCAGTACATTGCAGGTTCTAGAAGATTTGCTGCACGTAATCACGGTTGCGAGTCGTAACCTTTGGTTGCGACTCGAGACCACATCAAGTCTTGTCGAGATCTTCCGGTTGCGAGTCGCAATCAACGCGTATCGAATCCGGTTGCGAGTCGTAACCACTGCTGCTAAGTCGGAACCGCTAGTTGCGAGTCGTAACCTCTGGTTGCGACTCGTAACCAAAACGTGATAAACCGAGACCTCGGTTGCGAGTCGTAACCTCGGTTGCGAGTCGCAACCACCCTTGTCTCGACTGGACTATTTTGGTGTTATTGGGCTTTGACTGTTGGGCTTTCTGTTGACTGGACTACATGTTGTTACTACTGATTGTGTGTTTAGGGCGGACCCAATAACCCAACTGTTCGTTGTTTGTATGCATGCTAAGTGTTTATACATGTTTGCCATACGTGTTCGCTACGTGTTTATTTGTACCCAACTTGACCCATATTTGGTAACCATGCTAGGACGTGGTGACCAACGTAATTGACCGGGTAAAATATCTACCGAGCAACCCAAGGTGAGTTCACAACTTAAAAGCATGCGTCCCGGTGGTTTGGGACACGAGACTAAAACAACCCTATCCCCTTGTAAAGGGGATACCATTTACATTCCTTCCCTAGTTACTGGGAACAAACTTACTTTTCCTTCCCTTGTCATTGGGAAACCTTTTAGTTAATTACTGTTTATACGGAATGCAACCAAACGGCACTAAACGCAACTCTATCACTCAAGTCCCTACTACATAATACCAATTAGTCGCCGGGGCCAGGCGAACGGGTTATTTGTTGATAGCGCTATTTAGGTTTTACCAACCTCACACCGTGCCATGGTATGGGATCAGTCGTGAACTAATGTACTCAGGCATCCGTCAATGATGATAGAACATTGACATCGGGGCATCCTGCGGAAACGCAAACGGTTACCTAGTGTTCGGTATTGGAAAAACAGTTTAGTCGCTAACTTTTGGGGTAGCTCCCCATGGCATGTATAAACGGATAAATTAACTGGTGAAACGAGTTTTTGGTAATTAAAACTGGACAACTAGTGAACTCACTCAGCATTATTGTTGACCCCCTTACTGCATGCTTTGCAGGTAACCATTGACGAAGGAGCTTGCTGCTTGGGAACGAGTAGTGTCTGTCCACCCTTGTGTTGGGTGTTACCTTATTTTGAACTATGAACTTGTTTAAACTGCCTTACTTATGCTTCCGCTACTTATTACTGTTTGAACTTGAAACCTTAAACTCTGAACTTGATATTTGCTAATCTTATGGTTAGTAAGTATTACTTTTTGTTATCAATTTAATTATTCAGTATAATTGGTGGCTGGATCCTGGTCAGTCACGCCCTCAAAGCGGGTGTTATCCGCAGGTGGATTTTGGGGGTGTGATAGATTGGTATCAGAGCCATTGGTTATAGTGAACTTGGTTTTAAAAAGGGGAAAATCTTTTTGAGAAAAACCAGACTATAACCCGTGACTCGTGACGACACTACACTCCAAGCGCAAGGCTCGACTTATCTGACCTCCTAGCTCGGACCCATAATTACTTGCTTGTTTATCTTATGTTTTCTGCTTTACTATACGTACTAGTTTGCCTGATTAGATAGATACGCCTCCCTTCTTCTATCTCATTCTCGCTATGTTACGACACCACACTCATACTATGTTTTCTGGTTATGAAGACAATGAGTGGACGCGGACGAGGAAACGTCAACATGACTCAGGCTCAGTTCACTAACCTGCTCAACACGGTGGCTGCAGCTTTCGCAGCTCACCCTATAGGTAAGCTCGTTGTTTTAGGACGTTTAGATCCTACCGCCACATCGTCTTTTCGCCTCTAAACCTATTTCGCTTCACTCCTCACAACAGGTCAGCCTGCGCCTGTGCAACCACGTGTCTGTACCTTCAAGACCTTCATGGATTGCAAGCCTCTTCCATTCAGTGGCACTGAGGGTGCCATAGGTCTCCTGCACTGGATCGAGAAGGTCGAAGCTGTTTTTGCTGTCTGCGAGTGTCCCCCTGCTAATTGGGTGAAGTTTGCTACTGGTACTCTTGAGGGAAGCGCACTTTCATGGTGGAAGGCGCAAATTCAAATGCTTGGTTTGGAGACTGCAAACGCTACTGCATGGGAAGATTTCAAGGATATGATCAAGGAAGAGTACTGTCACAGGGATGACATCCACAAACTCGAGGACGAGTACTATGAACTCAAAATGGTTGGGTCAGAGATTGAGACCTACACCAAGCTGTCCAACGACTATGCTGCTCTTTGTCCAAACATGTCCCGACCTATGTACCGAAGGATCGAATTGTACATCAAGGGTTTAGTCCCGGAAATCAGGAGCCATGTAACCTCGGCCAACCTCACTGCCATACAGCCCGTGGTTCGTCTTGCCCACAAACTCACTAACCAGGCTGTGGAAGAGGGCAGGTTGCCCAAAAGGATCAGTGCTGCGAAAGGAACTTCCAGTGATGGCAAACGAAAGTGGGATGGAAATCAGGGCAAAGATGCTAACTCTACTCAGGCCCCAGCTCAGCAAAGGAAAACTGACAACAACAAAGGCACTCAGCAACAGGGTGGCTACCGGGGAAGCTACCCTAAGTGCAACAAGTGTAACAGGCACCACAATGGGGCATGTAACAAGGGTCAGTGTCAGCGATGCCATAAGATGGGGCACGAAGCCAAGGATTGTAGGAGTCAGTTCCCAGCAAGGCAGAATCAGCAACAACCACAACAGCAACAGCAGCAGGGAAACAACCGAGCATGTTTTAAATGCGGGGCAACGGGGCACATGCGAAAGGATTGCCCTGAACTGAATCAGAATCGCAACAACAATCAGGGAGCTGGGAACAATGAGCAAAACAACAATGCTGGAAATGGTGCAAGGGGAAGAGCTTTCGTGATTGGAGCTGGAGAAGCAAGGAACGATCCCAACGTCGTGGCGGGTAAGTTCCTACTTGATGATCGTTATGTTTCTGTGTTATTTGATTCCGGTGCCGATGCCAGTTATGTATCCCTTCGCATTAGTAAGAAACTTAAGCACCCGCCTGCATTATTAAGTTCTAAGCACATCGTCGAGATAGCTAATGGTAGGAACATCGAGGCCACGCACGTGATCCACGACTGCACACTAGAATTGTCTGGCCACACGTTTAGTATCGATCTTTTCCCTGTCAAGCTTGGAAGCTTCGACGTCGTCATTGGTATGGATTGGTTATCCAAACATCTCGCTGAGATCCTCTGTCAAGAGAAAGCAGTTCGTATACCTCGTCGTTCTGGCCAACCCCTCATCGTCCAAGGCAACAAAGGTGGAGAAGTCACAGGCATTATCTCGCTTTTAAAAGCCCAGAAGTGTTTGCAGAAAGGGCACACCGCTATCCTAGCACTTGTTACCGACACTCACGAAAGGGAAAAGAGGATTGAAGATTTCCCTGTAGTACGCGACTATCCCGAGGTATTTCCTGAGGAACTACCTGGACTCCCTCCCCACCGTCAGGTCGAATTTCAAATCGAGCTAGCTCCCGGAGCAGCACCCATAGCTCGTGCACCGTACCGTCTAGCCCCTGCAGAACTGAAGGAACTCTCGACGCAACTACAAGAACTATTGGATAAAGGATTTATCCGTCCTAGTTCATCACCCTGGGGAGCACCAGTACTCTTTGTCAAGAAGAAGGATGGCACATTCCGAATGTGCATCGAATACCGTGAGTTGAACAAGGTTACCATCAAGAATCGTTACCCTCTCCCGCGCATCGACGACCTATTCGATCAGCTGCAAGGATCGAGCTACTATTCTAAGATCGACCTACGGTCAGGTTATCATCAGTTGAGAGTACGTGACGAAGATATTTCCAAGACTGCGTTTAGGACCCGTTATGGTCACTATGAATTTCTCGTTATGCCTTTCGGAATGACCAACGCACCTGCGGTTTTCATGGATCTCATGAACCGAGTGTGCAAGCCTTACCTCGACAAATTCGTGATTGTGTTTATCGATGACATCCTGATTTATTCGAAAAGTCAAGAAGAGCATGAACGACACCTACGCCTCATCCTCGAACTCTTACGCAAGGAGCAATTGTACGCCAAATTCTCTAAATGTGACTTCTGGCTTCGAGAAGTCCATTTCCTCGGCCATGTTGTTAATAAGAACGGAATTCACGTCGACCCCGCTAAGATCGACTCAATAAAGAACTGGCCTACGCCTAAGACTCCCACTGAAGTTCGCCAATTCTTGGGTTTGGCAGGCTACTACCGCAGATTCATTCAGGGATTCTCAAAGATTGCACAATCCCTCACTATACTCACTCAGAAAGGCGTCGCCTACAAGTGGAATGAAGCACAGGAATCTGCTTTTCAGAGGCTTAAGGATAACCTCTGTAGCGCCCCTATTCTCTCGTTGCCTGAAGGCACTGACGACTTCGTAGTTTACTGCGATGCATCTATTCATGGGCTCGGTTGCGTGTTAATGCAACGCGAGAAAGTTATTGCCTACGCCTCACGACAACTCAAGACACACGAAAGGAACTACACAACACATGACTTGGAACTGGGGGCAGTGGTTTTTGCTCTTAAGATATGGAGACATTACCTGTACGGTACCAAGTGCACTATTTACACCGATCACAGGAGTCTCGAGCATATCTTTAGGCAAAAGGAATTAAACATGCGACAGCGCCGCTGGGTCGAACTCTTGAATGACTACGAATGCGCCATCAAGTACCATCCGGGCAAGGCCAATGTCGTGGCAGACGCCCTCAGCCGAAAGGACACTATACCAAAGCGCGTGCGAGCATTGCAGCTTACCATCCAGTCTAACCTCCCTACCCAGATCCGAAATGCTCAAGTTGAAGCATTGAAACCGGAAAACATCAGGGCTGAGTCTCTGCGAGGGTCGAGGCAGCGACTAGAACAGAAGGAAGATGGCGCTTACTATGTAACAGGGCGCATTTGGGTCCCTCTCTATGGAGACTTACGTGAACTCGTGATGGATGAAGCCCACAAGTCCCGCTACTCAGTACATCCTGGTTCGGACAAGATGTACCACGACTTGAAGACTACATATTGGTGGTCTGGCATGAAGGCCCACATAGCAGCATATGTCAGCAAATGTTTGACTTGCGCAAGAGTCAAGACAGAATACCAGAAGCCAGCAGGTCTACTCCAACAACCAGAAATCCCGAAATGGAAATGGGAGCAAATTTCCATGGATTTTGTTACAGGGCTACCTAGGTCCCAACGCGGAAATGATACTATTTGGGTAATAGTAGATCGATTGACCAAGTCCGCGCACTTTCTGGCTATTAAAGAAACAGACAAGTTTTCTACCTTGGCGGAGATTTACTTAAAGGAAGTAGTTTCGAGGCACGGGGTGCCAACCTCAATTATTTCCGACCGAGACGCTCGTTTTACTTCGGAATTGTGGCAAGCTATGCACAAATCCTTTGGCTCACGCTTGGGCATGAGCACCGCTTATCACCCGCAAACAGATGGACAGTCCGAACGCACCATCCAGACTCTAGAAGACATGCTTAGAGCGTGTGTGATCGATTTTGGCAAGAATTGGGAGAAGCATCTGCCGCTAGTAGAGTTCTCCTACAACAACAGCTACCACACTAGTATTCAGGCAGCACCTTTTGAGGCATTGTACGGTCGTAAATGCCGGTCACCTCTCTGCTGGGCGGAAGTCGGTGATAGTCAAATCACGGGCCCAGAGATGGTGGTAGATACAACGGAAAAGATTGCCCAGATCAGACAACGCATGGCAGCAGCTCGTGACCGTCAGAAGAGTTACGCTGATAAGCGTAGGAAACCATTGGAATTCCAGGTCTGTGACCGGGTTCTACTTAAGGTCTCACCCTGGAAGGGTGTGGTTCGCTTTGGTAAACGGGGCAAGCTTAATCCGCGATATATCGGACCATTCGAAATTACTGAGAAAATCGGTAAGGTTGCTTATAGATTGAACCTGCCTGAAGAACTGAGTGCGGTACACAACGTTTTCCACGTATCCAATCTGAAGAAGTGTCTGTCAGATGAAACGCTCGTAATTCCTTTCAAGGAACTAACCATTGACGAACAACTACACTTTACTGAGGAACCGATTGAAATCACTGATCGAGAGATCAAAATCCTCAAACGTAGCCAGATACCTCTTGTACGAGTCCGTTGGAACTCGCGACGTGGCCCAGAGTATACCTGGGAGCGGGAAGACCAGATGAAGCACAAGTATCCCCGGCTATTCCCTAACGAAACATCCAGCACTGAAGCTACAGCCGAATTTCGGGACGAAATTCCAAACTAACGGGGGGATGATGTGACACCCCGTTGAAACGCTTTCACTTACGCTAGCTTGACAGTGGCTGCCTTAACTTTCGGGACGAAAGTTCCTAAAACTTGGGGATAATGTGACACCTCGGGTTTTCCCGGACAACCTTTCGATGTAGCATGAGTGTACGTAATCTATTAAAATGAAAATTTGAACTATTGTGTTACATGTTATGTGTATTTATGTATATGTGTATATAGATATATATGTGTGTGTTATATATTAGAGCCGAAACCTCAACCCGACTCGAGACATGCTCGGTCTCGAGTGAACAGTAGTGATGGGCCGTTTGGGCCTTGACACCCCCTAGCCCACCCGGAAACAACCCTTGACCCATTCTATATAACCGGCCAACCTTTGCATTTTACCATTTTTGCAAACACTCCTCTCACTCACCCTCATTCTCTAACTCCAAAACCCTAGCACAACACCCTCATTTCCTCTCCTTTCCTTCTTCCTCGGATCAACCGGTAACAAGATCACTCTCGGATTCTAGCTCGAGATCATCATTTGGAGCTTGGTTCATTGATTCCTTGTACCCCTACTTCCAACCGGTTAGCATGAATATCTTCATAGTTGTTTTGCTTGTTTGTCTTGTTACTAAAATGCTTGTTTGATGATAAATATGGTTGCTAGATGATAAATGTTGGTTGTTGTTATTGTATGCAAGTTGATGTTACATTATATGAATTCAATATGTGTAAAGTGAGTAATCGGCTAACATGTGTACATTTCGGATAGATATCATTGTTGTGTGACATATAATGATGGTTGTTGATTCTTGTTCCGGTTTGTAATAAGGGTTGGTTAGAGAAAATTGCATGATTCTTAGGTTTGTAGGTATAATGGAAATGATTTATGTTAGATTCGGTATTATAACCTTTGTTAATAAGGATGCACTGTTTTATATGTTGCCTAATTTGATTCGGATCTATTTCGAGGGTTCATATGTATGATGAATGTGTTTGAATGTGGTTGATGATAAATGAAGAACACCTTGAAGGTTGCTTAAATATTTCAAATATGCTTTGTTTGATCCGTTTTGTGCACATTTTAGAGAAGAAAACATGTTTAGTGGGCATAGTACACTGTTACATGAAAATGCAATTCTATTGGTCAGTACATTGCAGGTTCTAGAAGATTTGCTGCACGTAATCACGGTTGCGAGTCGTAACCTTTGGTTGCGACTCGAGACCACATCAAGTCTTGTCGAGATCTCCCGGTTGCGAGTCGCAATCAACGCGTATCGAATCCGGTTGCGAGTCGTAACCACTGCTGCTAAGTCGGAACCGCTAGTTGCGAGTCGTAACCTCTGGTTGCGACTCGTAACCAAAACGTGATAAACCAAGACCTCGGTTGCGAGTCGTAACCTCGGTTGCGAGTCGCAACCACCCTTGTCTCGACTGGACTATTTTGGTGTTATTGGGCTTTGACTGTTGGGCTTTCTGTTGACTGGACTACATGTTGTTACTACTGATTGTGTGTTTAGGGCGGACCCAATAACCCAACTGTTCGTTGTTTGTATGCATGCTAAGTGTTTATACATGTTTGCCATACGTGTTCGCTACGTGTTTATTTGTACCCAACTTGACCCATATTTGGTAACCATGCTAGGACGTGGTGACCAACGTAATTGACCGGGTAAAATATCTACCGAGCAACCCAAGGTGAGTTCACAACTTAAAAGCATGCGTCCCGGTGGTTTGGGACACGAGACTAAAACAACCCTATCCCCTTGTAAAGGGGATACCATTTACATTCCTTCCCTAGTTACTGGGAACAAACTTACTTTTCCTTCCCTTGTCATTGGGAAACCCTTTAGTTAATTACTGTTTATACGGAATGCAACCAAACGGCACTAAACGCAACTCTATCACTCAAGTCCCTACTACATAATACCGATTAGTCGTCGGGGCCAGGCGAACGGGTTATTAGTTGATAGCGCTATTTAGGTTTTACCAACCTCACACCGTGCCATGGTATGGGATCGGTCGTGAACTAATGTACTCAGGCATCCGTCAATGATGATAGAACATTGACATCGGGGCATCCTGCGGAAACGCAAACGGTTGCCTAGTGTTCGGTATTGGAAAAACAGTTAGTCGCTAACTTTTGGGGTAGCTCCCCATGGCATGTATAAACGGATAAATTAACTGGTGAAACGAGTTTTTGGTAATTAAAACTGGACAACTAGTGAACTCACTCAGCATTATTGTTGACCCCCTTACTGCATGCTTTGCAGGTAACCATTGACGAAGGAGCTTGCTGCTTGGGAACGAGTAGTGTCTGTCCACCCTTGTGTTGGGTGTTACCTTATTTTGAACTATGAACTTGTTTAAACTGCCTTACTTATGCTTCCGCTACTTATTACTGTTTGAACTTGAAACCTTAAACTCTGAACTTGATATTTGCTAATCTTATGGTTAGTAAGTATTACTTTTTGTTATCAATTTAATTATTCAGTATAATTGGTGGCTGGATCCTGGTCAGTCACGCCCTCAAAGCGGGTGTTATCCGCAGGTGGATTTTGGGGGTGTGATATTAGATTTTATCATGTTTTTGATTTTTTTCAAATTTTCGAAATTTCTAAAATTTTACTCCCCCTAAAATCAAAAATATGTTTCAATTTTTTATTTTTAAGGAAAATTTGAAAATAAACGCAATAAAGTGTACAAATAAACTGACAAACTGATGTGAATTACTTCAATTCTCCATTCGTTTGGCGTAAACAATCAGAACTCCCCCTGACAACAAACTATTTTCCCATTATGATTTCAAAACGAGTCGATCAGAAGAGTTATTGACCAAATCAGAGGCAGAATTCATTGACTTGATCTTCATTCAGCTTGCATGCACTTAGAAGAAGTTTAACTGTCTCTTGTATTGAATTTAACAAGTTACACGAGCTGGAGAACTATAAACAAACTGAAAATTCACTTTGTGCGAACTGAGTGGTTGTTTCAAACGACTTGAACACCTCGTGCAAACTGGATACAACTCTCACACGATCTGGAACAAACTTACACGACCTGATCAGACTTCGCACGACCTGAATCTCTAACTGATCAAATCGTACGAACTGGCACGACCTCGTACGACCTGAACTCAAACTTCAAACGAACTAGTCACCAACTGCAAACCGTGCGAACTAGAACAATCAACTCGTGCGAACTGAAATGATTTCACACGAACTGACTCATTCTCGAACGATCTGATATGGTTTTCACGCGGTTTGGTCCATTTTATCATGTTTTAGGTCGATTTTAGGTCTGATTTTTTCAAGGATTGATTAAAACTATGTTTTACGTGTTATATGTGAAAATCAGTAGAAATGAGATGATTTTGAAGAAAACAAGCTGAAATGGTAAGAACTCTTCCTCCTGAGCTCTGATACCACTTGATAGGATCGGTGGCACGATCAAACGAGTCGATCAGAAGAGTTCTTGACCAAATCAGAGGCATAATTCATTGATTTGATCTTCATTCAGCTTGATATGCACTTAGAAGAAGTTTAACTGTCTCTTGTATTGAATTTAACAAGTTACACGAGCTGGAGACACTTCGGCAGAGCTTCGCTACTGGAAAACAAACATTACAAATGAAGAACCCAAGACCACTATACATAGAGACACCAGGTCGCACCAAACATGTTCCATATGGACTGGCCCAGTTCGCATGGACTGGCCAGTTCGCACGAACTGGTCAGTTCGGTGAGGTGGTTGGTTTCAACATGTTTCCCGTTTTTCTCGTTCTACGTGTCTTGGATTATCTATTCTATTACATGACTCGATACAAGACGAAGTCGACAGACATATGCACCAACAATAATACCTTATTAAGATAACTAAGTTTTCTACCCTTTTCGTAGTTTTGCCATAGGTACAGATCTTGAAGCAAAATGTACAAAAGAAGCAAGCCATTTTAGAATGGGGAAACTTGGACATTGTCCAAAGTTTTAAGACAATCTAGACATTTCGTCCATGGAATCAATGCCCACTTATGTCTTCCATTAATTGAATTAAATTAAGGAATTAAATAAAAGTTTTATAATAATTAAAGGAATTAATTGATTAAATTAAAGGTTAGACATGCAACCTTTGGGATTTTCATGATTTAATAGTATGTATAAATATAATAAATAGATTTATATGGACTATATCTTTTTTTTCTGAACGACAAATTTGGATCACTGACGGACCACTGGAGTATCTATATCTATACTATCTATAATCTATACTACCTTATAGGCCAATCAACCGTCATCAGTCATTTATGAGTAAGTCTTAAAGCCACCATCATGTCTCATTATGGTGTTAATGACCCCAACCTGTAACCGATGACTTATAAAATCATTTGAACCTTCAGATGCATATATATATATATATATATATATATATATATATATATATATATACATATATATATATATACATATATATATATATATATATATATATATATATATATATTCCATATACGACCACATGAGTCCTAATATCCAGCTATGTCCGCTCTCTCAAACGTTCACCTATACATGTTAATTAACTCCCGCGCTACTGTCGTGGCCCTTATCCGATTCATCCGTCACCAGCTCGGTAGAAAACTGAAGTAAGTTTCTTATTCTTAAGAACTCTTGTTGCTTCGATCCTAAATAAACACTAAAACAAACCACTTTTTATGCATCAGATTCACTGTTCGATCACCAGTAAGTAATGGAGATCATGAACGCTGCAATGTATACAAAAGAAAGTTCATCAATTTGGGGTTGGTCACTAAGATGTATAATTATTTGGAAGTACTAACTTTTATTCCACATCTATTAATTATAAATTTCTTTTATGATGCTATCAACATTCACTAGATATTTATAGATTTTTGGCTTATTTCTCTACCCTCTTTTTTAGGGGTAGAACCAGAAATAAAAGTCGTTCCACCCAACAGTGATTTAAATGTTGTTCATGGCGCCGGTTTTGGTACCTCCATATGTTCCGTCATTAGATGACATTGAATTGATAGTAAGAAGCAAATGTAACACCTTAGTTTTTGTATTAATCCAGTTATGTTTTTTCTTTGTTTGTTTGAGATAGTACATATAATTTGTGATGGCAGACATTAGAGCCTTATCATTTGTTGGTTTAAACAATATAGGTATTATAAAAAGGTGGGATTAATGTGTTTTTTATGGCAAATAAAAATGTGTTATTAAAAGGTAAGATATATAGTTAGACTATTATTTTTACGATAACATGTATTATTATTTGGACTATATGAGTACAATTTGTAAATTGTTTCACTTTTTAATTGTGTTTGAATTACATTCTCATCATCTTGAGATTGAATTTGTTTTGTTGGATTTAGGATGTCAGTTAATTTGTTTCTCTAATTTTCATTCTAAAAATCAAGACAATAGCTTCATAGAGGGCTTGAAAAAGTGGGCAAGTAGTCACTCACCTCTGACACATGGCTGGTGAGCATTTAGAAACTAAATATGTTTTGAATTATCATCAAACGATTAATTAATAGAAATCTGAAACTATACATGCTAGTTAAACTTTTCATTCATTAATTCTTACAAGATAGCGAATTTTACTAAACCTCAAAACCTAAAATAAACTAGACCTTAAAAATGAACTTTTAGAGATTATAATAATTTTTATAATTATTTGTAAATAACTATGAAATTTAAAGTTATGAAAAATAAATATTACAACTATAATTAATATGGAAGTAAATTTTAGAAACTCGTTCTTCAAGTTTTGTAAATTTTTGCCACCATCAGACCTAGAGTTAAACCAAAATCAAGTATTTTTTTTGTAACTTACGCGATAGCGATTGATGTCGCAGCCCCCGACCCCTACCCCCAGAGCGGGAGCCGCTAGACACGCAGCTGGTGGTATCGGTGTTTATTAATTTGGCAGCGGAATTAAAACATCATGATCGTAGTTAGGAAATAGTTTCAGAGTTTCAAAACACCAAATTTTTATAATAAATAAATGGGATAAAACACATGTTTCATTCATAATACATTTATAGGGATAAACCATAGTTGCTGAAAACATAAACTTTTATTTAGGTAACTTTTATAGTCACTTCCATAAGCCTTCAGTGCTCATAGCTTCACATTAAGTTACCTGAAACGCGTTTTAAAAAGATTTTATCAGCAAGAAATACTAGCGAGAGCATCCCAGTTTAATCAAAATAAGTTGTTATAACTTTACAGTATTGAGAGCGATTACAATGTTTATATCTACCAATATACTCATTCAGTATTTATCATGTTGGCAGTTCCATGACCGTAGTCATATTACTATTGGCTAACTCGTTGTCCAATAGTAACGCTTTACTAGTAGTGTATACAAAACCCCACATACCGGCATCAATTGTAGAATAAAAAGACTTAATCACTATAAGTATAACTAAAAATATTTGAGGTTTTGGTAAAACAGTTTGGTAGAAAAAGAGAATGACTCACTTTGTAGACTTACGTAATTCTACAGCTTCTTGTTGGTGTTCCTAATTATTTTCTATTAAAAACAGACAATGCACACGTGTTAGTAAGATAACCCAAATCACATTAGCCATACAACACGAGACAGAACTCCAACGAACTTAGTCAGGCATATCCTCGACATGCGTTACGGAGTTCTAGATCAATCAGGTAGGGTAACGAATTAGTGATCGGGGGTTAAAATACTTACAACGAGGCAGAGCTTCATGTTTTAGGGGTATAATACCGACCTATTATACTTGCACTATAGGGACAGAGAGAAAGAAATTTGAACGAATTGAGACTGAGGCCGAAGGCCTCAACTTATACTTGAATTCGGGACTGGCTCGAGCCCTGCGACCCGCCTCTCCGGTCCTTTCGCGCCCCGCGAGGCAGACCTAGCTACAGCTAAGTCTGGTTAGTCACTAGCCTAGCTTTGAAATGGGTCGTGCCACGTGACACGTTGGGTGTCCGCCAAGTAACTCTCGGTCGCGCCCCGCGAATCACAGGGATGTCCCTTCATGGGCCACGAGTCACCCAAAAACCTTGTCTTATTTGATTTTTATAAAAACTAAAGTTATACGAGTTTGGTTCTCGTATACGGGGTGTATTTAGGGCGTTTTTCGAGGGTTGTTATAATTGACGTGGTAACATACGCTATAGCGATTGACGTTACGGTTGCGGTATTGTGTGCACGAACCCAGCTACTTATAAGAGAACATCATTTCCAGTATTTTGTGCTAATGGAAACGGTATCAGTGTTCACCTTTATGATTTTCAACAGGTCAAACCAGATAACGACCAAAATCTTGCCACGTTGCGTGTGAAAGAAAACGACAACACTCCCACCGCGAAGCGCGGGGAGAAACTAATACCATTAATATATAAAATTACATTTAGTCACTGAATTCATTTGGTAGAGAATTAGGATATTACGATGAAAATGGATGTGTAAATTTTAAGTTCTTTTATCTTCTTTGGAAGCCATTGTTGAGGTACACAATTGAAATTATGTGAAACTTTCATAAATTCATGTATGATGGCTCGTAATAGACATTATAATTGAATATGATATTAGTTCGGACACCCGCCGCAATGCGCGAGAATTCCCACTAGTATATATATAACGGAAGGGTAAAATGAGAATTATCTTAAGTTGTAAGAATAATAAGAACTAGACCTTACAAAAGCACTTTTTTTAATTTGTTTTTCTCAACAATCTTTAAAAATTCACCTGCTCTAGCAAAAACGAAAAATATCGCCTACAAATTTTATATTGATGTAAAAATATTTATTGGTGATGTCGTGTTTTGTAAAAAGAAATACATTAGCAATAACTACCAGCTCGACATTTTTTACAGATTTGTTTGTAACATTTTCATCTACGTATAAGCAAAAAATGGTGGCCAAACTCACGTGAAAAGTAAAGTAGAGTACTCATAGTTCACATAATTTAAAATAGTTCTTATATATATATATATATATATATATATATATATATATATATATATATATATATAAGGTGGGAGTTGGCTACAAAATCCATTTTTCCTTCAAAGTGTACAAAGTCATAGAACACCACAATTTCAGCAATAAAACACACTCAAAACCCACAAATAATAAAGTAAAGATTACTAAAACACCATATTTGTGGGCTTTGTATTGTGTTTTGGATGATAAGTCTTTCATTTTCGAATGACTAACATTAGTGTGTTTTATGTTAATTATCATGTTATGTTTTATATTCATAGTTCTATGATAGTGTGTTTGAAGTTTTTATGGACTGTTAGGGTTAGAATATTGTGTTTTAGTGATCTTCACTCTGTTATTTTTGGGTTTTGATTGTGTTTTATGGCTGAAATTGTGGTATTTTATTACCTTGTACACTTTGTAGGAAAAATGGACTTTGTAGCGAACCCCACCCTACATATATATACATACATACATATATATATATATATATATATATATATATAAGGGAAGGTTCAAATGAAAACCACTAGTTATTGTGAAAACTCGAAAACTAATTAAAAAAAGCCAAAAAAACATACAAAAAAAATTTTTTTATTTTTTTTTTGCAAACCAAATTTCGCAGGTTTTTTTTATATAAAAAAAAAATTTTCAAAAAAAAAAAAAAATTGTGTAGTGCACAAGTGTAATATTACACATGTGTATGTGTACTACACATGTGTATTATTACACTATACTACACATGTGTATGTGTACTACACATGTGTATTATTACACTTGTGCACTGCACAAAAAAATATTTTTTTTTTGAAAAAAAGTTTTTTTTATATATAAAAACCAGCGATTTTAATAAAAAAATGAAAAAAAAATTTGTGTGTTTTTTAGGCATTTTTTAGTTAGTTTTCGAGTTTTCACAATAAAAGTGGTTTTCATTTGAACCATCCCCGTATATATATATATATATATATATATATATCTATATATATATATATATATATATATATATATATATATATATATATATATATATATATACCATTTGAGAACCACCCTTATTTCGAGAACCGCGAGAACCAATGTGAACATAAAATAAAATCTAAAAAAAAATCAAAAAAGCACTCAAAAAATTTTATTTTTTTTAATATTTTTAACAAAAATCGCTATATTTAGTTACAAAAAAAACCTTTTTTTTCGAGTAACAGTTATCCATGCACATGTGCATATGTATCATTACTTCAACAAATTCCGTAATACGTTATCAGTAATAGACAATTGCACTTTAATTTACAATACCATCTGTAATACACTACTTTTTACATTACCAATATTCAAAATGCACATTTGCATCATTAGGTATAACCATGATATAACATGTTTTGTTACAAAAAGTTTGTGATTTTGAATGGAGAAGTAGGCCCATATACATGTTTTTTGGTTAGTTATATCTAGTGGTTGATGGTTTGCCTATAGTTGTTACTTTATGATGTAATATGATGATTGGGTGGTATAAATGGTGTTGATATACATGTAATAAAGTGAAAATATTGGTAATGGTATTTATTATGGATGGTAGGATGTAATGATATTGTATTATGGATGGTAGGAGATAATGGTAGTGTATTATGGATGGCATGATATATGAAAGGGAAAGTGTATTCAAAGTAGTGTACCAAAACACCTTATTTCATGTTGATACATATAGATGCACACGTGCATTTCTAATATTGGTAATGTAGAAAGTAGTGTATTACATATGGTAGTGTAAATGAAAGTGCAATTGTCTAATATTTGTAATGAGTTACGAAATTTGTTAAAGATATAATACATATGCACATGTGCATGTTTGTGTATTATGGATGGAACGATAGATGAAAGAGAAAGTGTATTCAAAGTAGTGTACTAAAACACCTTATTTCATGCTGATATATATAGATGCACATGTGCATTTCTAATATTGTTAACGTAAAAACTAGTGTATTACACGTGGTAGTGTAAAGGAAAGTGCAATTGACTAATATTTGTAATGAATTACGGAATTTGTCAAAGAAATGATACATATGCACATGTGTATGGATAACTGTTACTCGAAAAATAAATTGAAATTTTTTTTTATTTTTTTTATTAACAAAATATATTGATTTTTCCAAAAAAAAATAGTAAAAAAATAAAAAAAACATCTTTGGGTGTTTTTTAGATTTTTTTTAGGAATTACTGTTTGTGTTCACACTGGTTCTCGCGGTTCTCGCAATAAAGGGTGGTTCCTAACGGATCTTTCTCCTATATATAGGAGAAAGATCCGTTAGGAACCACCCTTTATTGCGAGAACCGCGAGAACCAGTGTGAACACAAACAGTAAATGTTTTTTTTATTTTTTTACTATTTTTTTTTTGTAAAATTCGCTAGATTTCCTTTACAATAAAAAATAAAAAAAAAATTCAAAAAAAAAAAAATTCGAGTCACAGTTATCCATGCACATGTGCATTTGTATCATTTCTTTGACAAATTCCGTAATTCATTACAAATATTAGACAATTGCACTTTCATTTACACTACCACGTGTAATACACTACTTTTTACGTTAACAATATTAGAAATGCACATGTGCATCTATATGTATCAACATGAAATAAGGTATTTTGGTACAGTAATTTCTCTTTCATCTATCATTCTATCCATAATACACAAAATGCACATGTGCATTTTTGTCATTTCTTTGAGAAATTCCGTAATTCATTACAACTATTAGAAAATTGCACTTTCATTTACACTACCATGTGTAATACAATACTTTTTACATTACCAATATTAGAAATGCACATGTGCATCTATATGTGTTAACATGAAATAAGGTGTTTTGGTACACTACTTTGAATACACTTTCCCTTTCATCTATCATACCATCCATAATACACTACCATTACCTCCTACCATCCATAATAAAATACCATTACCTCCTATCATCCATAATACAATACCATTACCAATATTTTCACTTTATTACATGTATGTAAACACCATTTATACCATCCAATCAACATATTACATCATAAATTGACAACTATAACCAAACCATCAACCACTAGATATAACTAACCAAAAAACATGTATATGGGCCTATTTCTCCATTCAAAATCACAAACTTTTTGTATCAAAACACGTTATATCATGGTTATACCTAATGATGCACATGTGCATTTTGAATATTGGTAATGTAAAAAGTAGTGTATTACGAATGGTATTGTAAATTAAAGTGCAATTGTATTCCTGATAACGTATTACTGAATTTGTCGAAGTAATGATTCATATGCACATGTGCATGGATAACTGTTACTCGAAAAAAAAGTTGTTTTTTTATGGTAACGAAATATAGCGATTTTTTGAAGAAAAATATTAAAAAAAATAAAAAAATTTTGAGTGTTTTTTTGATTTTTTTTTTTTTAGATTTTATTTTGTGTTCACATTGGTTCTCGCGGTTCTCGCAATAAGGGTGGTTCTCGCATGAACCTTACCCTATATATATATATATATATATATATATATATATATATATATATATAGTGAAGAGTTCAAATGAGAAGAAATTTTTTGTAAGAAGAAAAAAGAAGAAATTTCAACTAATAAGAATGCTTTATTTTACTTCATTTAGTATAAGTATTTAATGTTACTATAAGAGCATACGTAGTGGGGCGCTTTCCCCCTTCATGGCGCCACCAAAACGTCGGCAACACCAAAACCTTGGGCGCTATATTTGAAAAATGGGGGTGTGGCATGATATATATCGTGGCGCCATGTGTGTTTGTTTGATTTTTTTTTTAATTTTCTGGGGTTAAAAGATTGGTGGGGAGAAGAAGATCATCATCACCATTTTTTCCGGTGAACTTGGTTGCCGGAGAAGAAGACAGCCGGAGAAGAAGGCCCTGCATTTTACAGTTTGGTCCCTGCATTTTTTTTTGTTTTTCTCTTATTTTGTTTTAAAGTTTTACACTTTGGTCCCTGCATTTTACACTTTGGTCCCTGCATTTTTTTTATGTTACTGTCATGTTTTTCTTTTAAAAGTGTAATGTTTTTTTTTTTTTTATTTTAGTGTAATGTTTTTTTAATTTAATGAAATGAATTTTAATTTTATAAAGTTAGAAAATAATTATTAAAAAATAGAAATTAATAATTGAGTAATGATTAGGCAGGGGCTTTATGACTACGGGCTTAAAATGCATAACGCCCCATAACGCCCACCCGCACATGTGGCGCGCCACGTGTCGCATAACGCCCACAAAGGGGCGTTATGACTACACATGGCCTAAGGGTACATTGGTAAATCTACATAGGTCATTAATTTCTAGTTTTCCTCTTTAATAGCTAACTACATTAATTTTTTTGTAACTTATCTTCAAAATATATATTTTTTCAAAAAAATAAAATAAAATAATATAAAGTGTAGGATAAATTATGAGTTGTGTAGGATAAACTAGGAGTTGTGTAGGATAAATTTCAACGTGTAGGATGAATTTCGAAATATCTAGGATAACCTATGATGTGTAGGCAAAAAAAGTTAGTGTGGAGGATAATAGTCTTTATAACTAATTAATTAGTCAAAAATGATATTAAATGATATAAGTGAAAAAACTATTTAATTTTTACAAAATTACCCTTTGTTCTTTTTCTTCTCAATTAAATTTTCTTCTCAAATGAACCTTCCTATATATATATATATATATACCATCACGATTTGTGAGAACCATGAGAACCCTACGGTGGGCGCCAATGAAGAAACACTGGTTCAAATGACCGGAATCAATTGGACCAGGGGTTTAGTTCTGCATAAAGGGGTTAGGTCTTCTCGTTTGATTCGGGATTTGGCTAAGCTCCTTCTTCGAATGATAACTGCAAAACGAACAGCCGTTAGACTCGCCACAGGGAGAATAGGGGGTTCTCTCCCTGACCACCATCCGGCGTGAGAATAGTACAGGTTTCAATGAAGAAGAAGAAGTAATAGTGAAAGTGAAGTGAGAGTAACCTGAAGAATGATACCTGAGTTGTCTTATTTATAACCGAATTTGGTCGGGAAAGTTTGTTGACGGAGGAAGTAACGGAAAGTAATTTCCATATGCGGTTATTTTCCTCACCGTTAATCACTAACGTGGTGTATATACACATGGATCGTGGGCATGACCAACGGCTAGGGAGATGCCACGTGGAAAGTGAGGAAGTGTGGATCCTTCTCCAATTTAGTGCCATCATCGTGACCTTTATGGGAGTTCAGGAGGATGCCACGTGGCCGTTCGGTTATAACCGAATGGTTGTGCATGATGGGGCTTTCTAGAATGTTTACAACTGTAATCCTCTATGCTTCTGTCCCATGTTAATTCTATTGTAACATAAAGGTCACTTTCTATTCAAGTCTGGGTTATAATTGCGCGGAGATGTTGTTAGGGTTTTATTCCCAACTATTCTGTCATATGAACTTGCGCAAGGATGTGTTAGTAGTTCCCTTTTGGCGCGCGGATGTTGAAGACTGTTTTCTTTCAAGTTCTCCTTTAGAATCGGTGCGCAACCGCGCAGGGTTCTCTTAAAGAGGGTTTATTGTGGTGAAGATCTGGTATGGTCCAATGTGCCTGCGCGAGGTTTTTGGGACCATACCCCTTCATACATCTGTAACAAAACCAAAAAAAAATTTGCTGAGTAAGTAGTTACGAATGATGTAAATTTTATTTACGCCTGATATAAATTTTCTTTATGACAATGAAATTTTTTTAGAGTTAATTACATGGTTAGTCTCTATGGTTTATATGAAGTAACAATGTTAGGTACTAATAGTTTAAAGTCACATTTTAATGTATTAACTTTCAGTTTTGTAACAACCTAGGGTACTAAGATTAGCAAATATTAGTTTTCCTATTAGGTTTTTATAAAATGAAAAATACCCTGTACTTGTAAAAACAAAAAGAACAAAAACCCACAAGGACTAACTTTTAACTTATCAAACATATAAACTAAAAGTTTTTATTAATTAATTAATTATATATATGGTTGGGTTTATTTCAAAACTCTAAAAAAATGCAGAACTTTTAGAACTCGTAATAAACAATTATTTTATACATAGTTTTTTTTATATTTTAGGTACTCTTATCATTTGTTATATGTATTTGTATGATTACATACATGTTAAAAGTAGTTTACATATGTATATATATACAGAGAAGGATAAAACAAAAATTCACTCGAGTTAAAAAAAAACCTAGAAAATCGTATGTAACATTTTTATTTTTTTCTAAAAAAATTAGAGAGTTTAACAAAAATATATTTTAACATTTTTATAAAAAAATGTAAAAAGCGCCCACTATTCTTTTTGGAAAATTGGTTTTTAATAAACAAACCTTTGCCCCATTGGTAAATAATAATCCTACCTACGTAATTGATATACAATAATCCTACCTATCAACATGTTGGTTCTTAATAAACTTCCATTAATTTTTTTTAACTGAAGTTAGTTTTTAAGTTTTATTTATTACACAAACAGTCCTTGTAGTTATAATTTACTAGTTTTAACTATTTTGTAAAAGAAAAAAACGTCAAGGGCCATTTAATTAAATTTTATAAAATAGTTAAAACTAGTAAATTACAACTACAGGGACTGTTTGTGTAATAAATAAAACTTAAAAACTAACTTCAGTTAAAAAAATTAACAAAAATTCATTTAGTGCCAACATGTTGATAGGTAGGATTATTGTATACCAATTACGTGGGTAAGATTATTATTTACCAACGGGACCAAGGTTGGTTTAGTAAAAACCAATTTTCCTTTTTTAAATGTTCAAAATTTGTATGTTACATTCTTTTGGAAATATATATATATTAATTAACATGAAGTTTCTAACATTTAAAAAAACTACTTGCTGTTTCTTTTTTGTTTTTTTTTTACAAAAATGTTCAAAAATATTTGTTTTGGTCAAAAATTACCGAAGCAATTAAGTGATCAAATTAGTTAAGTGAGGTAGTGTGCTAAAAAGTGTGTTGAAAATATGCTGGTTATGTTGTTTGGAAAAACAGTGTTCAGGATACGGCCCAGGATATTGAGCTGTATCTACGATCAAACAATGAGCAAAAAGTAAAGGGGTTGACACGAGATGTACGAGGAAAGCCCTTGATCAATCTAGATCGCCGGCACAAAACCTCGGGAGCTGACAATCGCAGCTGCCTTGTTCTTCTTATTGCTTTAAACTTCAGGATACAGTGCAGGATATAGATCAGATCGCTAAGTGTTACAATGAATTTGTATAAAAGTGAAAATTGCTAGAGAGCAAGTGTTAGAGTGTAGCGAATGTGATTGTGATGTCCTAGTTGATCTGATATACCCACCTATTTATATTAATGAATTACAAACAATAATCCCTACAAATATGGGCTACTCCGAATATTCCATTATGAATGTTATGGACCGAGTAATACGGCTTCAACGTCTTTATTTGAACGACTTGGACCGAGTCTTCCGTGGAATAAGTCTTGTTAACGTTGCTAGCTTCTAACCCACGTACCTGCACATAATCCATTAGTAATCCCGAGGATACCATTCAGGATGTTACCAATATTGTGACAACTCGAAATTTAGAACCTTTCGTGTATTGTAGTGTAACCGACTTGAAACGTTATGTGATTAATTAATTGTTGGCGTAATGAACAATATGTGAACACCCTATGTGATTATATATTATGCTCATGTGTATGCTTGTATGTATGCGACCCGAGACAACAAAGACCCGACTCGAGACCATGTGGTCTCGAGTGAACAGTAACCATTAGGCCGGTTTGGGCCTTTGGCCGGTTGGGCCATTTGGGCCGTAAACCCTCATCCGAAACCCTTTAGGGTGCACCACTTGAACTAGTATATATATATCACCCTAGCTAACCTTGTCATTTTTGATCAACACACACCCACACTCTCACTCTTTCCCTCTCTAAAAACTCTTGAAACCAAATATCACCTTCACTCCCTCATTCTCGGATTTTTGGACTCTTGGATCGGCTCACACACGAAATCGGTTGGAAGATTCACACACACTTGGAAACCCATCAACCGGTTAGTGTTCTTGATGTTTAATGAGTAACATTGGTGATTCATGTTGTGTTTGTGCTTGGGTTGATAAAGCATGATAAAACTATTTGACAATATGTTGGTTGTTGAGTTATGCATAATGTTTTGATGTTCAAAGAAATCGGTTCATAAGTGTTTCTTGTTATGTGTTAAAAATCGGATTATGATAATAGTAAGTCAATGCATTGTATGTTAAAGTGTGAATGGTGTTATCGGTTTACTTGGGTTTGAATCCGAGGGGTTTGGGTGTTCATACTAAATGAATTGACTAATGAATATGCTTGTCATAATAGGATGCATATTAGTGAGTTATAGTTCATAATTTTGCTTGAACAAGGGTTGAATGTGTTATGAATATGTTTTGAATGTTTGAAGAGCATGAAGAACTACTTGAATATGCTTTGAATGTGGTTTGAATGTTGAAATCTGAATCTGTTTGATCCATTTTTGGTAAATATTAGACAACAAAACATGTTTTAGTGGATTGTACCTTATAGTGTTGCATGACATTTGAATTTCATTGGATAGTACAACTGTGCAGAATCAGCAACTGTTGGGGAGTCGAGGCCCCTGGTTGCGACTCGAAACCTCCACGTTGCGACACCAGTTGCGAGTCGAGAACACCTGGTTACGACTCGCAACCATAACATGACAAGCCGAAACCATAGTTGCGACATAGGTTGCGACTCGCAACCGCCTATGATCAACAGCATGGCTCGAGACCTTGGTTGCGAGTCCGATTACGACTCGCGACCAAAAGCAGCATAACCCGAGACCGGGGTTGCGAGTCTTGTTGCGACTCGAGACCACACTTGTTGGGCTTGCTTAGTTATGGGCCTAAGTTAGTGGGCCGGGCTTATGGACTTCTGTGTTACTGTTGACGCGTTGTTTTGGGCCTGTTATTACGAGCCCAACTGTTAGGGCCTCACATTTAGACTTTGGGTTGTATTTGATTGTTAACTGTGAAAATTGTTGTGAACTATCGATGAACTGCCATACTAGAACTTGTATGCCATGACTACTACTTGTACGTGCACTGCTTGGTTTGAATCTGATTATAAGTGGTATCTATGTTAGGACGTAATTGACTACTTGCGACTTGATTGACCTTTCTGTGTTACTACCGAGCAAACCAAGGTGAGTTCACACCCTCTACAAAGCATGGGATTCCCTGGGTTGGGAACGGGGTTAAGGAACGTGGATTCCTCGTCCGGACGGACGGATAACTCGTACTAGACCAAAACTCTATCACGAAGTCCCTCCTTTTTGTATCGACTTAATCGCCGGGCCAATGGCGAGCGGGTCATTAGTTAGATAGCGCTATTTAGGTCTGACAAACCTCACACCGTGCCGCAGAGGGCGGGCGTGAACTAATGGATCTGGGGCACGTCAATGATGATAGACATTGACAGTTTCAGGGCACATAAACATGACTACAGTCAGCAGTCGATATGGTAACGGGTCTAGTGGATACATGGGGTAGCCCCCACGGCCGAAATGCCAGATAACTAACATGGGGTAGCCCCCACGGCCGGAGTGCTAGTATAATTGGGAACTAATAAGTCACGTTTTCAACTATGGGGTAACCCCCACGGCAGGATGCCAGATAAAGGAAACTGTTTTCGAAACAACTTAAAACGAACCCCCAACCGTGAACTCACTCAACTAGTTGTTGACTCGTTACTACATGCTTTGCAGGACCATAGGTACTCAGCTGGAGCTTGCATGGAGGAGGGTCATTGTGGGACATGGATTGCTGTGTGCCATGTTAAACTTGAAACCATTTGAACTTATGTTTTAACTTTAAGACTTATGCTTCCGCTTACAACTTAAACTTTGTTTTGTTTGAACACCAATCGTAATGGTTAGACTTTTATAACTATTTATATGCTCGTTCAGTATGATTGGTGGCTGGATCCTGGTCAGTCACGCCTCCAAGCGGTAGTACTCCGCGGGTGGATTTTGGGGGGTGTGACAAATATCCTGAACTAGCATCCCGGATGTAAACAGATACTATATAAACAAGATATATATAAAGATATTTTCCTGGATATGGGCTCAGAATTTCACCCATAACAATTGTCCCCAAAAATGTTACCGTTTGACATCCTAACGGTTACATTTTTTCACAGTGGCCGAGTCAATTAAGAGATAAGACTATTGATGTGACAGCTTTCAACCACCCGACCTATATTTACTCATCATGCCCTATATCTTCTCATCCTCATCTCTTTTTTAACTACAATCGACAAGGAAAAGGTAATATTCTCTCCCTCATTTTCATATTCATCTTTATCATCTTTCTCCGGTGATAATTCAGGCGACCAAATGCCCAGGCAAACAAGGTCCAGTTCAGGCGACTCGGCTCCCACATTCATCCAACAGAACCTTCTCCAAGAACCGGAGAAGGAAGCATGTACCTTCGACAGTGCCCACCTGTCAGCCTTGAAATCCTCCGGCATCTTCCCGGAAGGGACCGTGTTTAGACCGTTTGACCGGGAAATCCGGTCGGATATGGTCTCCAGTGAGTGGATATGCTTTAGTGCTTTCCCTTTTACCCTAGGGCTACAATTCCCCTTTCCGGATTTCATCACCGAATTCTTTAATATCACCAAAATCTCTTTCAGCCAAACCATGCCAATGCTCTGGCGTGTTTTATCTGTTCTTGACCAAATCAAGAGAAACCACATTCCTGATCTTTCTGTCCATGATCTGCCCCTAGCTTACAAACTTAGATGTCACGGATCATGCAGGTTTCTGTTTTACTCTACTTCTGGTGACCCATTGATACTTCGTGCCACCAGGAACGAGGATGGTTGGCAATCCAAATATTTCTTTGTAAAAAGGGATTCAATCCCTGGTGGAACGGATTATCCGATGAGATGGTTGAAGAAGGGTAGGATTTAGGGTTTAAAGATGATCCTGCCTCTTATCCTGCTTTATATCCTGAACTAACCAACTTTCTCTGTTGTGTATGCAGCTGATTTCAGGAAAATTGCACCTCCCCTTGTTGATTCTCAAAAAAGAATAGACGCCATCAGACTCCTTCCAGAGGCAGAGAGAAGTTTCAACCCATCTCCACCAACTCCAAGCCCTCTTTCAAGCGCAAACATGTCTGGTAAGGATCCTGCAAGATATCCTGTACATACATGTTTTTATTTGATATTTTTAGGAGAGGTTTAGAATTTTACTCCCTGTGTGCAGATTCCAGCAAAGTTCCAGTCTATCTAGACCTTGATGAACTTGACAGTTATCCAACTCCAGCCATAGTCAAGAAGGAGACTCCTGCTGCTACTAGCTCCAAGCCACTCCCAGCTCCCAAGGCCAACCCAAGGACCCGTACTTCCACAGCGAAAAAGAGGAAGGGTCTTGAAGTCAGTGCTCCAGGCTCAGAAGGGTTCTCCTATGACGAACTCAGCTTCTCTGATTCCTTAGAGCCAATGACATCCTTCCTTAACAAGGTAATATCCTGACGCATATCCTTCATGTATATCCTGCACATATATCCTGCATGTATATCCTAACAGGATATCCTGATAGGATATCTTGGTCAATATATATTCTAACTTATACCTGTTATTGATGTGCAGGGCCTCCAACATTTGCTCCACTTGTACAATGATGCATGTGGTACTGTTGCACTCCATGAAGCCAGGATCAAACAGCTTGAAAGCACCGTTGCTGACCAAGGTGCCATTGCTGAAGCAAAGACCCGGCACTACGAAAGCCTGCTGAAGAAGGTCACCCAAGACGCTGAGGTCAAACTTGCCACCGTTCAAATGGATCATGATCAAGCCTTGATCAATTTCCGGGAGGGAATCAAGGCTTCTGCTATCGTCTCCCTGTTACAAGCACGCATCAAGATGGCCTACGAGGCCAAGGAGACGAGCCTTGTTTGTCCATCTCGGCCAATTGAATCCTGGGTGGCCAAGTTAAAGGAGCTCGGAGGCAAAGCTGTGCCATTTCCTGCTGAAGTCGGTGAGTCTTCTAAGTCAGCAGAGGTGGTGGTCCAGGCTGGAGACAAGAAGGATGCTGGGATGGATATTGGCGAGGATGCTGCGCAGGATGCTGGTCAGGATGCTGGTGCTGAGAAGCCTGAGAAGGTTGGAGGTGATGCCGCTGTGTGAGGGCATTTAGGTGGGCGATGACAGATATACGTGCCAAGGCCAGAGCCCACCTTTTTTAAATTTGAATGTTGGTCTGTAACCCCTAAACAATTTACTTTTCTGCACTTTACTTTTCTGCACCTGAACAATTTACATTTCCTGCATGGTTTTTGAACAATACAACAGTTGGAGGTGGATGGGTCTCGGTTTGAGATGAAGCCTTCAACTGTTGGGTAAATATGGTAATGGACTATTAGTGCTCTTAGTTGATGGGCCTTGTTTTTAGGTGAAACTAAGAGCACATCTTTTGGTATATTAATAATATAACTCCTCTTTTGACTTTATTATTGTTGTCGTTGATATATAAATTTCACTTGTGAAAATTGTTTTGTTTGAACATTTTTGAGAATATATTATAAATGTATCCCGGTAGATATCCTGAAAGATATTTTGATAAGGATATTAAAATACAACCTATTAGTTGTCTAAATAAAAAGGAGAGATCATACCAGAGATTCTTAGAGAATCAATTTCAATTCTCCATTATAAGCTTGTCCCCAGTGCATACTTATAAACTTGGATCCATCCTTTGAATAGTGTAATGTATGTCCCCTGTGCTTGACACAGAAACACAAATGTATTCATATTTTGACTCGAATGAATTCCAAATACCCCAGGGCAAAACCCTTGATATCCTGAAATGAACCCTTAGTATACTGGGGATAAACCCTTAATATCCTGGGGATAAACCCTGATATCCTGGGGATAAACCCTGAGTTTCATGCGCTGCAGGCGAGAGTGTATAAACTCAAAATCTTAGAAAGGTGATAACCTTTAAACCTTAGAGAGTATGAAAATACCCTTTCGTGAGAGAGGGTGATCAATCCTCATATACCTATAGGATTCAGGATATAGCCAACAGTAACGAAATTGTCAGCCACTTTTACATGGACTGGTCCCGCCACCTTGAACTATCCCTGAATAACTTGCCCTCCAGGCGGGGTTTTTAAACCCAATTCGGGAGAAAGGTGAATACCTTTAAACCTGTGAAGGGATCAGTATCCCTTAAACGTGAGAGAGGGGGCCAATCCTCTAATCTTTCGAGCTATCCTGAGTACACATCCTGGAGCTGTATCCTGAAACATATCTTGCAAAACAATTGTAAACTAAGGTGGGTGTTAGCTTAGCTAACACCCCTCCGATGCTTAAGTCAGTATTGGGTTACAAAGAAACAAATTAAACCAAACATATTTAAAAAAGGTAGAATTCATACCATCCTGAGTTAGAAATTAAATTCTAAACTCACTTGAAATAGAGCTTTAGGTGTATAGCATTCCAAGACCTCGGTAGCATATCCCCTTCCATATTCTTGAGTCTGTATGCTCCTTTCCCTGCTTCTGATTCAACTTCGTATGGTCCTTCCCATTTTGGAGCTAACTTGCCATCGGCAGGATTAGTAGTATTCTGAAAAGCCTTTCTTAGCACCCAATCACCAACTTGAAATCTCCTAGTCCTTATGTTCTTGTTATATGCTCTGGATATTCTTTGTTGATATACTGCCATCCTTAGCCTTGCCGCGTCTCTTTTTTCGTCTATAGTATCCAAATCTTGACATAAGGCTTCAGGATTCTGTTCAGGATTCTGTAGGATAGATCTTGCAGTAGGTATCGCCATTTCCATTGGAATTACCGCTTCTGCTCCGAATACTAAGGAGAATGGGGTTTGGCCGGTTGCATTTTTTACCGTTGTCCTGTCAGCCCATAACACAAAGGGTAATTCCTCTGCCCATCTTCCTTTTTTGGCTCCAAGTCTCTTCTTTAAGTTATTCACTATTATCTTGTTTGAAGATTCAGCTTGTCCATTCGCTTGTGGATGTACCGGAGTAGACGTTATCATTTTGAAGATTCAGCTTGTCCAAACCTGGTCAGGATATTCCTCTTTATGAAGGATACTACTTCTTGGTCTCTAACTTGAACAAATGCTTCAGCTTCAACCCACTTAGAGAAATAATCCGTCATTGCCAGCATAAAGACTTTTCCTCCCGGAGCTTTTGGTAACTTCCCTACTATATCCATCCCCCATTTCATGAACGGCCAAGGGGACGCTACAGGATATAGTGGTTCAGCTGGTTGATGTAGTATGTTACTATGTCTCTGACATGCGTCACATCTTCGAGCATATTCTGCGGCATCTTTCCTCATTGTTGGCCAATAATATCCTGTCCTTAATACTTTTGAGAATAACGACCTGCCCCCAGTGTGGTTACCACAATCCCCTTCATGTATATCCTGAAGTAATTCTTTGGCTTCAGGATCCTCCAAGCATCTCAAGTATGGTCCTGTAAGAGATTTCTTGTATAAAATATTATTTATAATAGTGAATCGTGATACCTTCATCCTAAATGCCTTAGGATTTTCATTTCCAGGGATGTGTCCTTCTTTGAGATATCTCATGATTGGGGCCGTCCAGGATTTAGGATCCTCTTCAGGATATACCGTTCCAGGAACCTGAATACCTGCTACTTCTTTATCCTGAGAATTCGTCGCAGGATACAGGATATGTAATATCGGTATTGGGGTCCCTTCTGGTATCCTGATTGATGATCCCAAGTTTGCCAATGCGTCTGCTTCGGCGTTATCCTCTCTTGGTACCTGTTCAAGTGTAAAAATATCGAAATATCCTGCTAATTTTTTAAGAATACCAAGGTATTCAATTAGTTTCTCACCCTTGACTGCATAGGATCCATTAAAATGATTAGTAATCAACAAGGAATCAACATATACTTGCAAATTCTTGACATTCATATTCTTAGCCAACTCTAATCTTGCAATTAAAGCTTCATATTCTGCCTCATTGTTAGTAGCAGGGAATTCACATCTAACAGCCTGGGGTATTATGTCCCCCTGTGGCGATTTTAGTAGTATACCTAAACCTACACCCCTTACATTAGATGCACCATCAGTATATAATGTCCAGGATTCTAAGTTTTCTCCTAGTTGTTGCACTTCTAGGTCTACTTCATTTTGAATATCACTACTGAAATCAGCCACAAAGTCTGCTAGAGCCTGAGACTTTATTGCATTTCTAGGTTCATATATTAAATCATAGGCACTTAATTTTACCGACCACTTAGCCATTCTACCCGACATATCTGGTTTCCTAAGCACATTCTTGACAGGATAATTAGTTTCAACATGAATCCTATGTGTTTCAAAATAATGTCTAAGCTTTGTTGATGCCATAACTAGAGCCAATATTAACTTTTCTAGATGAGAATATCTAGTTTCAGCATTTAACAAACTTTTGCTAACATAATAAACAGGATACTGCTGACCTTCGTGATCCTTTACCAGTACTGCACTTACTGCATTCCCTGATACTGCCAGATACAGGGATAATGGTTCACCATCCTCAGGCTTCATCAATAGAGGCGCGGTTGAAAGATACTGCTTCAAATCCTGCAGGGCTGCTTCATGCTTCTCGCCCCATTCAAATTTCTTATTCTTTTTCAGGATATCATAGAATTCTTTACACTTTTCCGAGGATCTTGAAATAAATCTATTCAAGGCTGCCACTCGTCCTGTTAACCGTTGAACATCCTTCATATTCGAGGGTGACTTTATATCCAAGATAGCTTTGATCTGCTCCGGGCTTGCCTCTATCCCTCTTTTTGTTACCATGTATCCTAAAAACTTTCCTGCCCCCACTCCAAAATGGCACTTTGCAGGATTAAGTTTCATATTATACTGGTCCAGGATATCGAATGCTCCTTTAATATTCTGAAGATGATCCTCAGCTTTCTTGGATTTAACCACCATATCGTCAATGTACACCTCCATGGTGTCCCCCAGTTTGTCTTTAAACATCATGTTCACCAATCTCTGGTACGTTGCACCTGCATTTTTTAAACCGAAAGGCATAGCAGTATAACAGTAAATACCTGTTGGTGTCATGAAAGCAGTATCCTCCTGGTCCGAAGGTTCCATTTGAATCTGCTGGAATCCTGAGGATGCATCCATGAAGGTCAACATTTCATGACCGGCAGTGGCATCCACCATCGAGTCTATATGAGGCAGAGGGAATGGGTCTTTTGGACAAGCTTTGTTCAGGTCTGTGTAGTCTACACAGACTCTCCACTTCCCATTCTTCTTTTGAACCACTACCACATTTGCTAGCCATCTAGGGAATTTGACTTCTCTAATCATCCTGGACTTCAATAATCTTTCAACTTCCTCTTGGATAATTGCATTCCGCTCAGGGGCGAACTTCCTTCTCTTTTGTTGTATAGGCTTGAATGACCTGTCAATTCCAAGCTTGTGAGTAATAATGTCTTTAGATATACCTGTCATGTCCTCATGCTTCCATGCGAATGTTGACATCCTGCATTTCAAAAAGTTAATTAATTGCTCTTCAATATCCTGAGGGATATTGGTCCCTACGAGCACCGAGATATCAGGATTATCCTGATCCAGGATAACTTTCTTCACATCCTGCTCCGGATTCTCCACGATATCCTGGGCCCGCATCTTTAATTGCTATGCAGCATTTGGCTTGGTCGAGGATTTCATTGAGGATGAGTAACATTCTTTCGCCTCTTGCTGATCACTATCGATCTTGACAACCCCCCAAGGGGTAGGGATCTTGATGCATTGGTGATATGTCGATGGTACGGCCTTCATATCGTGAATCCACGGTCTTCCTAGGATGATGTTATAGCAGGATAGAGAATCCATCACACAGAAACGTTGTATCTTGTTGACTCCTTCAACGTATACTGGCAACTTTATCTCTCCCACTGTGTTTCTAGCCTCTCCACTGAACCCAACAAGCACGGTAGATTTTGAAGTGATATCCATTGGAGACACATTCATTCTCTTCAGAGTTTCTAGTTGGATTATATTGACGGAGCTGCCATTATCAACCAGTATCCTGCGTACAAAATGGTTAGCCACATATAACGTTATTACCAGAGCATCATGGTGAGGATCCTGGACAGTATCCCTGTCATCTGCATCAAAAGTGATCACTTTGTCAGTTGTGAGGGTAGTCATCCTGACAGGTTTGTCTCCCCTTTCGGCCTTAGCTTCCTTTGCATGTCTCTTTGCTGCCGAATACGAAGTTCCACAAATGTCGGATCCTCCTGAAATGAAGTTGATTATCTTGGCATCGGCGGGAGGTGATGCCGCTCGCTCAGGATCCTTCTCAGTATCCTAACCCTTATTCTTCTTTCTCCCTAAGAGATCTTTCAAATATCCCTTGCTTAGAAGATAGCTTATTTCCTTCCTCAGAGCGATGCAATCCTCAGTCATATGTCCAAAATCTTCGTGGAAAGCACACCATTTTGATTTGTCTTTCCAACTGCTTTTTGTTGATTCTTTCGAGGCCATCTTGCCTTGTCCCCTAGACCCTGCATGGCATACATCAATTCAGGAATGTTAACAGAAAAGCAATATTCAGATAATTCAGGATACTCTTCAGGATCCTCATCTTCGACAGCATTCACTCTCTTGTTCTCATTTCTGCCATATGGCTTAGGCCGATATGACTTGAATGAGGATTCTGACTTCCTGTTAGTTGACTCATAAGTGTTGGATGAGTTCATCCTTTCTTGCATCTTTCTGTCATCCTCCAACCGAATATATCTTAGGGCCCTGTTCCGGGCTTCATCCAGGTTCCTGCATGGGTTCATTACAAGGTCTTGATAAAATTGAGAATCCTTTTGCAGCCCCATCTTGAAAGCTTGCACAGCTGTTGCAACATCAAGATGGGGAATGTCTAGTGATTCCCGGCTGAACTTGTTCACATAATCCCTAAGGGATTCCTGAGGCCCTTGTGTTATCCTGTAGAGATCACTTGTTAATTTTTCAAAGCTTCTACTACAAGAAAACTGACTATTAAATAAATTTACTAAGTGAGCAAAAGATGTAATCGAATGTGGAGGAACATTCAAGAGCCATTTCAAAGCCGATCCTGTCAAGGTTGAACCAAAACCCTTGCACAAGCACGCTTCCTTGAGATCTGGAGGGATAGGGTTGATCTCCATCCTTTCCCTATACTGGGCAATATGCTCTTCAGGATCCGTGGTTCCGTCGTAAAGCTTCATGTTCGGAGTCTGAAATCTTTTTGGGATTTCAGCATCACATATAGGATGCACGAACCGAGATATCCTGTGGCTATCCTGGGATACTTCAGGAATTGGCTGCACCCCCCAGGTACACTGGATATCATATCCTTTAATTTCTGAAGCTCCCTGGATAATTCTGACGTTACAGTTGTATCCTGCAAAGATCTAACACTGTTAGTGGTAATAGCATTATTATTATTTGATACGTTACCCGTTAGAGGATTTTGCCCATATCCTGAAGCATATCCTGAGCTCCTCATGGTTGATATCCTGACCGAGGAGGGTATTTCAGGAGTATGATTCTGAGGAAGGCTGGGCACAATATTCCCCCTGTTATCCTCAGTATACACAGCTGAACTAAAGTTCAACGCTCTGGGGTGTAATGGAGTGACATTATCCTCAGCAGATCTGCTCGAGCCAGACTTCAGGAGTTGTATTTCCCTTAAAAGCATTTGGTTTGTTTCCTATTGCTGCCTCATTTGTTCCTCCACACTTCCAAATAAGGTTAGAATTTCATCGTTAGAAGCTAAAACAAGAGCAGATCCCTGGACACTCTGAGTAGGGATAACATCTTGAGATTGTGTAGAGGCTGGCATCCTTGGAGGAGGTGGTGGAAGCACCGAACCGGTAGTGGCAGAAGTCACAGCAGACACAGTAGAGGAACTCATGTTTGATCTAGAGGCCATTACAGACAATGTGGCAAAGAGTTTTGAAAATAGAAAACCGATTAGCGATTTACCAAAAATTTTTAGCAAAGAGAGCACCACTTGCCCCACGGTGGGCGCCAAATTGTTTTGGTCAAAAATTACCGAAGCAATTAAGTGATCAAATTAGTTAAGTGAGGTAGTGTGCTAAAAAGTGTGTTGAAAATATGTTGGTTATGTTGTTTGGAAAAACATTGTTCAGGATACGGCCCAGGATATTGAGCTGTATCTACGATCAAACAATGAGCAAAAAGTAAAGGGGTTGACATGAGATGTACGAGGAAAGCCCTTGATCAATCTAGATCGCCGGCACAAAACCTCGGGAGCTGACAATCGCAGCTGCCTTGTTCTTCTTATTGCGTTAAACTTCAGGATACAGTGCAGGATATAGATCAGATCGCTAAGTGTTACAATGAATTTGTATGAAAGTGAAAATTGCTAGAGAGCAAGTGTTAGAGTGTAGCGAATGTGATTGTGATGTCCTAGTTGATCTGATATACCCACCTATTTATAGTAATGAATTACAAACAATAATCCCTACAAATATGGGCTACTCCGAATATTCTATTATGAACGTTATGGACCGAGTAATACGGCTTCAACGTCTTCATTTGAACAACTTGGACCGAGTCTTCCGTGGAATAATTCTTGTTAACGTTGCTAGCTTCTAACCCACGTACCTGCACATAATCCATTAGTAATCCCGAGGATACCATTCAGGATGTTACCAATATCCTGAACTAGCATCCCGGATGTAAACAGATACTATATAAACAAGATATATATCAAGATATTTTCCAGGATATGGGCTCAGAATTTCACCCATAACAATATTTATTTTACATTCCCTGTTTTTTAGAAAAAAAAATGTTATATAAGGTTTTTACAAAGGTTTCTTAATTCTTTTCAACTTAAGTAGGTTTTTTTTACCTATATTTCACCTATATATATATAGATACAGGGTTAGGTTCAATAGTGAACAACCCCCTTGATAATGAACACTAGTGAACTAATCCTAGCACTTGATTATCAATACACAAGTGTAAATCAATGGCCAGGATTTAATGATAAAAATACACTAGTGTATTTTACGATTTGATAATGTAAATCAATGGCCATGATTTGTTCACTCAGTTCACAAATACACTAGTTTTCACACTAGAACCCCACCCGATATATATATATATATATATATATATATATATATATATATATATATATATATATATATATATATATATATATATATATATATATATATATATATAGGGTAAGGATAGTGTAAAAAGGGCCTAAAGTGTCAGAAGTGTGAGAAGTGTATTATAACACTATATATAATACTATATAACACCATATAAGCACCGTATGACAATATGTAACACCATATAATACCATATAACACTATGTAACACTATATATCTGTCACGGCCCCCGACCCGGTTTGACCCGTTTCAGGAGCCGCGGGACAGAAATCCCGTGGTATCTAATTTAGGCGACAGCGGAAGTCTTTTAAAACAGGATATTTCAATATTTAAAACTGCCCGTTTACATAATTTAGGGATAAAACCCGGTAATTTACAATCATTTGATTCACTGGGAAATCTTTTATTTTACAAAACATGTTTCTTTATTTTATCATGAGCCACTTTCTTAAGCTTGTAGTGCTTCACGGCACTTTTCCTGGATCATAACAGATCACCTGAAACATGTTTGAAAAAGGTTTTGTCAGCGGGAAATACTGAGTGAGTTCATTCAGGTTTTATAAAATAACCCTTAGTTATAAAATTACAGCATAAGAGCGATTACAATGGTTTATATCTTATTTTTATCTGGCACCGTGTCACAATGGTGACATGTCACAATGGTGATGATGGTCATACCACTATTAGGTCAATGAACCTAAATAGTTATGATTATCCCTAGTAGGTCAATGAACCTAACTGGGAGAAAATTAGTAATGTGCACAATACCCCACTTGCCAGTGATTCAAGATATCCACGACTTAGTCCCTGTAATTATAACTTTTTGAAAATAATTTGGAGTATCGTAAAACAGTTGATAAAAAGAGAATGACTCACAAACTGTGAGAAAAGAGAATGGACTCACATTGCAGATTTAACGAGCAGTGTATAAGCCTACTGATTTAGCCTTGTTTAACCTAATTTTAATAACAATGCACACAAACTGGGTTAGTAACTAATACAGCAGTTACGACAATTCACGAGATTAAACCCTCACAACGATTAACAAAGTGCAATACTTAACAATTCAGCGGATTCACAACGAATGACAGAGTATAGCCCGAGTTCGGACAGCACTCAAACATTCAATTCGAAATCACGACGAATGACAAAGTATAAACTCAATTTGAGCAGCACTTAATCATACGTTGGATAGTTTCAATCGATCGGACATTGAATCGTAATAGCGATCGAGTTATTACCCTGTTTTACGGCAGCACTTCGTGAATTTGTGTGTGTTGTGGACTGTTTCTATGATATCTCAGTGTGTATAACGAATTTCTTCGTCGTTTTAGTGCCAGAAATCAAGTCCCAATGTCTGCTACGGACCGTAAGACTTTTTTTTCCTTACGGTCCGTAAAGGACACCTAATCACTATAGGGTAGCCACGTGTGGGACTAGGCCTGCTGAGTTGACAGTTTCTTCAAATTTGAATTCGACAACAAGTTATTTAGATAATCGTCCACTAGGGTTTACCCCCCCCCCTTGAGTTTTAGGGGCCCTGATCCTGATTACGATTGTTCTGAAAATTTTAGGGTTTGTGCAGAATCACTTGCGTGTCTTAATTAGGGTTTTCTTAATAGATAATTACCATACTAAGTATTAATTTTAGTGAGAGTTGTTACATTCTCCCCACCTTAATAAAAATCTCGTCCTCGAGATTTACTGGAATAATTGAGGATACTTTCGCTTCTTTTATAATTCCCGTTCCCAAGTGTATTAGGGTCCTATTTTTGAATCCCACTTTACTTGAACTAACACTAATCATTTGTGTTTTGAGAAATTTGATCTTTCTATCTTCTATCTGAAGAGGTTTATCTACAAATTTTAATTTTTCGTTTACCTTTATATCTTGGAGAGGTACTACCAAAGATTTGTCTGATAGACATTTCTTGAGATTGGATACATGAAATACATCATGTACTCCAGCTAACTCTCCTGGTAGTTGTAAATGATAAGCAACTAGTCCTATACGTTGGATCACTGGAAATGGTCCTATGTACCTTGGACTTAGCTTTCCTTTTTTTTACTGAATCTAACAACTCATTTCCAAGGAGATACTTTCAATAGCATTTTGTCTCCAACTTGAAACTCCAACGGCTTTCGTCGATTATCTGTATAACTCTTCTGGCGATCTCTAGCCGTCTTCATCCTTTCCTTCATGATACTGAATATCACAATCGTAGTCACTTAGGATTTTCATCCATCTCCTTTGTCTCATGTTTAATTCTTTTTTGCTCAAATATATATCTTAAATTCTTATGACCCGTATAGACAGTAAACTTATTTCCATACAGATAATGTCTCCAAATCTTAAGGGCAAAATTATGGCTCCTAATTCTATGTCATGAGTGGTATAGCTTTCTTCGTGCTTTTCCAATTGCCTTGATGCATACGCAATTACCTTTTTGCGTTGCATTAACACACATCCAAATCCTAGCTTTGAAGCATCACCATATACTTTAAAATATTCTGTTCCTTCTGGTAAGGCTAGGATTGGGGCATTTGTTAATTTATGCTTTAAGATCCTAAAGGCTTCTTCTTGTTTAGGTCCTCATTCAAACTTAACTGTTTTACAGGTTAGTTTTAGTTAATGATATAGCTATCTTGGAAAAATCCTTAATAAATCATCTATAGTATCCGGCTAAACCTACAAAACTCCTAATTTCCATTGCGGATTGCGAAACCTTCCATTTGGTAATTGCTGCTATCTTATCAGGATCTACGTGAATACCTTCATGATTCACCATATGACCTAGAAATTGTACTTCTGGCAGCCAAAATTCACACTTTGAGAATTTGGCGAAAAGCTTCTCTTTTCTTAACAAAGTTAAGAGTGCATGCAAGTGCTGATAATGTTTTTCCTGTCTTTGGGCATAAATAAGTATATCGTCGATGAAGATAATTACAAATTTATCCAAATATGGTTTACAGATCCTATTCATTTTGTCCATGAATGTTGCAAGTGCATTCGTTAATCCGTAGGGCATGACTGTAAACTTGTAATGACCATACCTAGTTCTGAAAGCAGTTTTAGGTATATCTTCCTCTTGTACTTTCAATTGATGATATCCGGAATGTAGGTATATCTTAGAAAAATATCTAGCTCCTTGAAGTTGATCAAAAAGATCATCAATCCTAGGTAATGGGTATCGATTCTTAATTGTAATCTTGTTTAATTCCCTATAATCGATACACATTCTCATGGATCCGTCCTTCTTCTTAACAAACAACACTGGTGCTCCCCAAGGGGATGAACTAGGTTGTATAAATCCTTTGCTTAGTAATTCATCTAATTTCTTTTTCAGTTCAAACATTTCAGTGGGTGCTAATCGATAAGGTGCCTTAGCTATTGGTGTAGTACGCGGAATTAGATGAATTCTAAACTCTACTTCTCTATTGGGTGGTAATCCAGGTAACTCTTCCGGAAAGATATATGGGTATTCTGAGACTACCGGGATGTCCTGAAGTTCCTTATTCTTAGTGTTAATGATTACAGAAATCATATACACCATTTCTTGTTTTCTTGAATAACTGACCAACTTCATTACTGAAATAAATTTCAGTGGCTTTCGAGGTTTATCTCCTATAATTAAAATTACTTCTCCTGTAGGGGTACGAATTTCTACTAAATTCTTATCACAAAGGATTCGAGCATGGTTGGCTACTAACCAATCCATTCCTAACACTACATCGAATCCAGCTAATTTCATAGGTAACAGGTTTGCAAAGAACTTATGACCTAAAAGTTCTATCTTTCCTTCTTGCAAAACTTTATTTATGTTAACAGAATTCCCATCTGTCGTTTCTACTATAGAAATTTGCCTAATGCTGGTTAAAGGTAAGTTAAGAGTTTGGCAGAATGAAATATTTATAAAACTTTGGTTTGCACCAGAGTCAAATAATACTTTTTTGTAAACATTGTAAACTAAGAACGTACCAGCTATCACATCTGGAATGAGCTCTGCTTCCTAAGTAGTCAGTTGGAAGGCTCTTACATTCCTTTTTGCTCCTTCTGCAGGTTTGACTTTATTGTCAGATAGTGTGTTCAGTTTTGGACAATCTGGCCTAAGATGTCCTGCTTCTCCACAGTTGTAGCAGACTGAAAATCTCTTCCTCCTGCAGTCTTCTTCTTGATGCCCCAAAATTTTGCAAAAATTGCAATATCCTTTGCATCTTCCAAAATGCTTCCTTTTGCAAGAATTGCAAAATGGGCTAGTGGAAGATTGCCCATTCCCTTCTTTCTTGAAATTGTTATGGTTACCCGGAAGGAATCCTTGGGTAATCTTTTGGGCTACTTCCTTCCTTCTATTTTCTTCTCTTGTCCGTACTAGTTCGTCAGTCATAGTATTGGCTAAATCCACTGCATCATCAATCGTGCGAGGTTTCGCAGCCTTGACGATATTACGGATTTCAGCAATCAATCCCCAAATATAACGAGAAATAAGTACCGGCTCTGGAGAAGCCAGGGTTGGTACTACTCGAGCATACTCGAAGAATGTCGAAGTATACTTTCGACAATCTACATCCACCATCCGGTGGGTTAAAAACTTATTTGTCATTTGTTTCTTTTCATATTCGGGACAGAATTTTCTTTCTACAAAGCTCTTAAATTCTTCCCAGTTTATAGCATACGCCATCCTTCTTCCTTTTGCTTGTAACACCGTATTCCACCATTATAGCGCCCATTCTTTGAAAAGGTTTGACGCGTACATGACCTGATCATCCTAAGCACATTTACTTATGGCAATTACTGCCTCGGTTTTCTCTAACCAACGCAGTGCCGCAGTCGCCCTTCATTGCCTGCAAACTCAGTGGGTTTACAAGCAAGCAATTCTTTGTAAGTGCAACCAGGCGTTGCAGCTTTCATTTTCTTAGGGGGAGGAGCTTGCCATGGTTCATTCTCATGATTAGTATGATTATTGCCTCCGTTTACGCTATTACTAAAGTTATCTTCAGAAATACGTTTGCTAGGAACGATTTGTTGTGGTTCTATTGGATTTTTTACAGCAGCAACGATTGCTGGAATAGCGTTGGCTATCCCTTGAGCAACTATTGCTGGAATAGCGTTGGCTATCCCTTGAGCAACGATATTTTCTATATCCTGCCTAGTCATATATTGATCCCCCGGTTGTTGCTCAGATTGATTAACCTCATTAACTGGTTCATTATTAGTATTTTCCATCTGATAATATATTTATTAGTATCAATAAATAACAATTATACATAAAATAATCATATTAATTTCACAATACACATATAGCCAAACTTATTGATTTCTTGATTTCCATTTATATTTAATAGTATGCATCAATACACACCATTATCTTACAAAGTTTTATTTTAGGTTATTTTACAGACTGATTTTTACTATTACTGTTACACAACCATAGTTCCATAAATCCCCTATCCTTTGTCAGATGATATTCTAGTAATGGCGTTCCCTCTCATCTTATTTCCAGGAGATCTGTCCCCCAATCTCTTGGATCCTATTCCCAGTATCCGTTAGTTCTTTGCCAAAGTGGCGGAGTTCAGCCATATTCTCGTTACTCATTGGTGGATTTGGTAAAGGTTCTGGATTGAACTGAGGAAAAAGCTTATAGGGATTGTTTTGGAACTGTATTTCATTAGTTAACCATTCGTCTATTTGCGAGTGGATTGAAGGGTTTGGAATAGCTGGTTCTAAGTTCATTGGTAGTTGTGTTTCAAGAAAGTGAATAAAAACATTTTCATTAACAGGCTTAATAGTATTATAGCTTGCCAATATAAAATCTAGCTCTTCCTGAGATGGTAACCTTTCAATTTGCCTAGAACTTTCCCCAATTTCCATTTTCTTAGGCTTGGGTTTCTCGAGAGGTAAAGCGTTGAATTCTATAGGTTCTTCTATGTCTGGTCTATACCTATTGAAATCTGTGGAAACCTCTATTCTTACTGGATAGAGATTTAAATTCTGAAGGGTATCAGACAAGTCACTCATGTTGTTTAGTAAAATACACACAATTACTAAGTTAAAATTTATAACAAAATTTTATAGAAAAACTTTTAAATATTATTTCATACTGGGTAACTACCAAAACAACGGAAATTTAAAACACACTAGGTTTTATTTGTAAATTTATTTATTTACTGAATAAGGTTTCTAGACGGTAGATAATAAAGGTGCTAAAACTTGGGTCAAATTATTTAAGGATTTGCATTAATTGCTATATTGGCTAGCATATAAAAATCTGCCCATACTGTACACAATTAGTCAGATAATAAAACACATAATCACAGAGTAGCAATTAATAAAAATTAAGTATTTTCTAAATACTTAATTGGCTTAAATCAGTGATAAGCTTAAAACAGTGGCTCTGATACCACCTTTTTCTGTCATGGCCCCCGACCCGGTTTGACCCGTTTCAGGAGCCGCGGGACAGAAATCCCGTGGTATTTAATTTAGGCGATAGCGGAAGTCTTTTAAAACGGGATCTTTCAATATTTAAAACTGCCCGTTTACATAATTTAGGGATAAAACCCCAGTAATTTACAATCATTTGATTTCACTGGGAAATCTTTTATTTTACTAAACATGTTTCTTTATTTTATCATGAGCCACTTTCTTAAGCTTGTAGTGCTTCACGGCACTTTTCCTGGATCATAACAGATCACCTGAAACATGTTTGAAAAAGGTTTTGTCAGCGGGAAATACTGAGTGAGTTCATTCAGGTTTTATAAAATGACCCTTAGTTATAAAATTACAGCATAAGAGCGATTACAATGGTTTATATCTTATTTTTATCTGGCACCGTGTCACAATGGTGATGATGGTCATACCACTATTAGGTCAATGAACCTAAATAGTGATGATTATCCCTAGTAGGTCAATGAACCTAACTGGGAGAAAATTAGTAATGTGCACAATACCCCACTAGCCAGTGATTCAAGATATCCACGACTTAGTCCCTGTAATTATAACTTGTTGAAAATAATTTGGAGTATCGTAAAACAGTTGATAAAAAGAGAATGACTCACAAACTGTGAGAAAAGAGAATGGACTCACATTGCAGATTTAACGAGCAGTGTATAAGCCCACTGATTTAGCCTTGTTTAACCTAATTTTAATAACAATGCACACAAACTGGGTTAGTAACTAATACAGCAGTTACGACAATTCATGAGATTAAACCCTCACAACGATTAACAAAGTGCAATACTTAACAATTCAGCGGATTCACAACGAATGACAGAGTATAGCCCGAGTTCGGACAGCACTCAAACATTCAAGTCGAAATCACGAAGAATGACAAAGTATAAACTCAATTTGAGCAGCACTTAATCATACGTTGGATAGTTTCAATCGATCGGACGTTGAATCGTAATAGCGATCGAGTTATTACCCTGTTTTGCGGCAGCACTTCGTGAATTTGTGTGTGTTGTGGACTGTTTCTATGATATCTCAGTGTGTATAACGAATTTCTTCGTCGTTTTAGTTCCAGAAATCAAGTCCCAATGTCTGCTATTTATACACAAATTTGGACATGCTTACGGACCGTAAGAATTTTTTTCCTTACGGTCCGTAAAGGACACCTGATCACTATAGGGTAGCCACGTGTGGGACTAGGCCTGCTGAGTTGACAGTTTCTTCAAATTTGAATTCGACAACAAGTTATTTAGATAATCGTCCACTAGGGTTTACCCCCCCCCCCCCCCCCCCCGTGAGTTTTAGGGGCCCTGATCCTGATTCCGATTGTTCTGAAAATTTTAGGGTTTGTGCAGAATCACTTGGGTGTCTTAATTAGGGTTTTCCTAATAGATAATTACCATACTAAGTATTAATTTTAGTGAGAGTTGTTACAATATCATTATATAACAAATATAACACTATACATCTATCATAGACATGCTATGAGACAACCTACAGTGTTATATTTGTTATATAATGATATATAGTGTTACAAAGTGTTATATGGTATTATATGGTGTTACATATTGTTATACGTTGTGTATATGGTATTATATAGTATTATATATAGTGTTATAATACACTTCTCACACTTCGAGCACTTTTTACAGGATCCTCTACCTATATCCTGTAAAAAGTGCTCAAAGTGTGAGAAGTGTATTATAACACTATATATAATACTATATAACACCATACACACACCGTATAACAATATGTAACACCATATAATACCATATAACACTTTGTAACACTATATATCATTATATAACAAATATAACACTATAGGTTGTCTGATAGCATGTCTATGATAGATGTATAGTGTTATATTTGTTATATAATGATATATAGTGTTACATAGTGTTATATGGTATTATATGGTGTTACATATTGTCATACGGTGTTTATATGGTGTTATATAGTATTATATATAGTGTTATAATACACTTCTCACACTTTAGGCCCTTTTTACACTATCCTTACCCAATATATATATATATATATATATGTATGTATATATGTATATTTATAGGGTTAGGTTAACATACAAATGCCCTTATCGTACATTACGTACGCGATCATCTCAACTGTCAGATCTTCATCCCAAATTGAAATCGCATGTTGGTTTTTTGTAACAATTTCGCATGTTAGTTTTTTAACATGCGATTTCATCAAAAGTACCACATGCGAAATTGTTACAAAAAACCAGCATGCGATTTCATCAAAATTATCACATGCGAAATTGTTACAAAAAACCAACATGCGATTTTATCAAAATTTTCACATGCAATTTCATCCATGTTATTTTATAACATGCGATTTCACTATATCGTACGTATTGTATGTTAAGGGATATTGTATGTTACACTTTCACTATATATATATATATATGAGAAGGATCCGTTAGGAACTACCCTTTATTGCGAGAACCGCGAGAACCAGTGTGAACACAAACAGTAATACCTAAAAAAAATGTAAAATACACCCAAAAAAAAATTTTACTATTTTTTTTTTGGAAAAAACCGTATATTTCGTTTATAATAAAATAATTTCAAAAAAAAATATCGAGTTACAGTTATCGATGCACATGTGCATTTGTATCATTTCTTTGACAAATTCCGTAATTCATTACAAATATTGGACAATTGCACTTTCATTTACACTACCACGTGTAATACACTACTTTTTACGTTAACAAAATAAGAAATGCACATGTGCATCTATATGTATCAACATGAACATGAAATAAGGTGTGTTGGTACACTACTTTCTCTTTCATCTATCATTCCATCCACAATACACAAATATGCACATGTGCATTTTTGCCATTTCTTTGACAAATTCCGTAAATCATTACAAATATTAGACAATTGCACTTTCATTTACACTACCATATGTAATACAATACTTTTTACATTACCAATATCAGAAATGCACATGTGCAACTATATGTATCAACATGAAATAAGGTGTTTTGGTACACTACTTTGAATACACTTTCCCTTTCATCTATCATACCATCCATAATACACTACCATTACCTCCTACCATCCATAATACAATATCATTACCTCATACCATACATAATACAATACCATTACCAATATTTTCACTTTATTACATGTATGTAAACACCATTTATACCATCCAATCAACATATTACATCATAAGTTGACAGTTATAACCAAACCATCAACCACTAGATATAACTAACCATAAAACATGTATATGGGCCTACTTCTCCATTTAAAATCACAAACTTTTTGTACTAAAACACGTTATATCATTGTTATACCTAATGATGCACATGTGCATTTTGAATATTGGTAATGTAAAAAGTAGTATATTACAGATGGTATGGTAATTAAAGTGCAATTGTCTATTCCTCATAACGTATTACCGAATTTGTCGAAGTAATGATACATATGCACATGTGCATAGATAATTGTTACTCGAAAAAAAAAAGTTTTTTTTTTGGTAACGAAATAGAGCGATTTTTTTTTAAAATATATTAAAAAAATTAGTGTTTTTTTTATTTTTTTAGATTTTATTTTGTGTTCACATTGGTTCTCGTAGTTCTTGCAATAAGGGATAGTTCTCGAATGAACCTTACCCTATATATATAGGGAGAGGATCATGAGAAAACTACATCTAAATGAGAAAACTAGAAAACTAACTAAAAAAGCCTAAAAAAAGCTAAAAAAAAAACATACCAAAAAAAATTTTCTTTTAAAATTTTTATAAAAAAATTTCAAAAAAAAAAAAAAAACTTGTACCACACATGTGCATTATATGTGTACTACACATGTGCATTATATCTATATTAGTGCACATGTGCAACAACAAAAAAAAATTATTTTTTTTTTTTTTTGAAATGTTTTTTTCCATACAAATAGAGATTTTTTTATAAAAAAATTGTAAAAAAGAAAAAAAATTGGTATGTTTTTTAGGCTTTTTTAGTTTTCTCATTTAAACTAGTTTTCTAATGATCCATCCCCTATATATATATATATATATATATATATATATATATATAGGGTAAGGTTCATTTGAGAACCACCTTTATTGTGAGAACCATCAGAATCAATGTGAACACACCAAAAAAACCTAAAAAAACACACACAAAAACTAAACCCCCTTACAGATTCGCACAAGGCAGTCTGTTGATACTTAGACTATAGACAAGGTCGTTTCTAAGACATCGACCCGGACTAGGTCGAGTCTTGCCTAATTCCCTATAGTTATGGCTCTGATACCAATCTGTCACACCCCAACCGATGGCGGAAACATCGGGGCATGGCACTGAGCGAAACAGATTGTCCATGAGTATCCAAAACGACTATTGATTACCAGATATTAAAACATCATGTCCCATATCACAACATATCAAAATAAAACAGTCATTACAAATAATTGTCTAAAAAACAAACATTGTTCCGACAACTCAGATTTAGCATGACATATCTAGACCCCTAGCTTGATTCACCAAAGCACAACAATTCCTAGCATCTTAAGCACATGTGACATACGTTAAAATAGAGGTCAATACACATCGTGTAAATGTGAGCATACAAGTTTAGTAGTATAGTATAGAGTTCGAAATCGTTTACGCATAACCAGCGTGTAACATGTAATAAAGTGAAGGCAAGTAGGTTATCGACAGAGAAATATGCACAGACGTGACTGCAAGTTGTAGAATGCGCAGCACATATCCCCACTGGGACATGTGAAGTAAAGCCCTTAACAACCTGTCCACAACAGGTGCTGAGTCCAAACTATAGTACTATCGTTGCTAAGGTGTCAGGCAACAATCACTGTGTTAACATAACATACAAGCATTCATCGAATAACACGTAGCTTGCAATAACGGTCAGCGTATAATTAGTGTTTGCGTTGTGTGTCGATTGTGATTTGAATAAGTAACGTATGTAACACCCAAAAGTGTGTAAAGCAAAAAGGATTCGAGTATACTTACAGATAGCATTTAAGTTAATAAACACTATCTTGGATTGAAGGGAGCACTGAGAGATTAGCCTGAACAGTTAACAATAGCATAAACAAAGAACGGCGCGATAAACGGTGCGAAGTGACTAAGTTTGAGTGGTAATCCGATCGGATGGCAATCCGATCGGTTGGCCATTCTATCGGATGTCAATCCATTCGAATGGTCATCCGATCGGATGGCCATTCGGTCGGATTGACATTCGTTTGGGAAGGATGTGTTTGTGTATGATGGCTTTCAAGTTTTCATTGTAGCATTTTGAAAATAGAGAAGTATCTCTACCTTTCAGGTCGATTGATTGAACGGTCGTTTGATCGGATAGCGATCCAATCGGCGAGACATTTCTGGTGAGTACTAGTTCACAGCAGGATGGTCATCCAATCGGATGGTCTTCCGATCGGATAGCAATCCGTTAGAATTGATGATCTTTGGAAATTTGAAAATGGTTAAGTGTTGTAGTTCAAAATGTAAAATGATCGGATGGTCATTCGATCGGATGGAAATCCGATCGGACGGCAATCCGTTCGACATTCAGTTTGTTTGAAAGTTTGAAGAAAAATGTTTAAGTGTGGAACCAAGTGCATTCCGGTCGGATTGCAGTTCGATCGGATGGCAATCCGATCAGTCGGCAATCCGTCCCAATGAATCTGATTGTCTTGAACTTGATTATTTTGAAAAGTTTTGCGGTTTGATCGAGACGACATGATAACGTGCTAAACAATGGAACTTCGTCAAGTCCCAAGTCGTCCGATCGAACAGGAATCACCCAAATCCGATCAGTTTACTGGTTTGTGACGGTTGTTCATGTTTAACCCGAAATTGGTTGTCTCTTTGATAAAAATCAGATCTTGAACCAACACATCACTAAGAACGAGTAGAAAGCCTGAGCAAGCTCTGATTCTATCGGTTTGGAGTGCATTGAGTGTAAAAGAGTTGAATGAAAGTTAGAAAAAACATATTTCAATCCTTTTAACCTTGAAAATGTGTAGATCTATGCGAAATTATTGCTTAATCATGTGGAAATCCTTCAGATCTAAGTTGTTCCTGGTGGAATGAAGCCGAATCTTGAAGTTCATAAGAACTCCATGATGACATCATCCTAGAACACCTCAAATCCACTGATTTAACGGTTAAAAATTAAGATTCAAAGGTGAAAATGATAAAGAAGTGTGTGTGTAGATCATAGAAGTACAAGATTTGAGTTGAAAACGTATAAGAGTCGCGAGAAATCGAGAGAAAGAAGGTCTGGAACGCTGGTTGTCGAATGAGGGAGCTGTCACCTCACTTGTGATGTGACAGGGGGTATATATAGTTTTCCAAAAGAGGAAAGTGGGGGTGCAAGTGTCGGATGGCACCGATTGGATGACACTCCGATCAGATGACCATTCGATCAAGTGGTCATTCGATCAAGTGACTCCGACGAGTTGGTTTTCAGCGTTTCGTTTCGCGCGTTGAGCGTTGCAATGAGTTTAAGCGATTCTCGATTATGCGATGCGATAGATTAATAATAAACACACAAATACTATATCTAACATACAATCATCATAATTAACTTACGTTTAGCGTTTGCAGTTGAGTTGCGTTGCGATAGAGTTGCGATTATGTTTCGATTAATCACCACAATCATAAAGTAAACATGCACAAGTAACACATAAGTAACACACACACACGTAAAACAATATTCAGAATCTATCAATCAGGTTGCGATTGTGATGCGATCAGCGATAAAGCGATAAAACATGCGATAAACATCGATTAAACCTCGATTATTAATAGATACTCCACATAATACAACTAAAGCAAAATAAATAAGAGATTCGATTACAAGTCAATGAAGTAAAGTCAATAGTTAAGCAAGGAGTGACAGATTGCAATTAGCAATCTTTTAACATGGGGTGTTACAGCCTCCCTTGCTTAAGTGAATTTCGTCACAAAATTAGGTTTAAGCCATAACAAACCACTGCGGGTACTTCGCCTTCATGTCGCTTTCGAGTTCCCAGGTGAACTCTGTGCCGCGTTTGCCTTCCCAGTGAACCTTCACAATGGAAATGCGTGAGCGCCTGAGTTTCTTGGTTTCTTGGTCCATGATTTCGACAGGCTTCTCCACGAAGTGTAATGTTTCGTCCACTTGTAGATCCTCAAGCGGAACTTGTAAATCACGCTCGGCCAGGCACTTTCTGAGGCTTGATACATGGAAAGCCGGGTGGATGTTGCTAAGTTCCTCCGGTAGTTCGATTCTGTAGGCCACTTTTCGGATCATTTCCAGAATCTTAAAGGGTCCAACATATCGAGACGCGAGCTTTCCTTTCTTGCTGAATCTGATCACACCCTTCCATGGTGATACCTTTATAAGTAAGTGATCGCCAATGTCAAATTCAAGAGGCTTGCGGCTTCTATCGGCATAACTTTTCTGACGACTCTGAGCTTTCAGCAGATTGTCTCGAATTTGGAGGATATTGTCAGTCGTTTCTTGCAGTAGCTCAGCACCGGCTAGTTGCGTATCTCCGATCTCATGCCACACAATCGGCGATCGACATTTTCTTCCGTATAATGCCTCAAATGATTACTTTGTAACTCGCAATCCATATCAGACGTTATAAAACTCGCAAAATTTGGAGAGGATGTAACAACTAATAAACAAAAATTTTAGAGTTTATTTCAAAAGGAATAAACGTCTTGACAAAATGGAATGTTTCAAAATATAACGTGGAAATGACGATCATATCCCCGCATGTTATTTAGCGCCTATGCCACGTGTCGCTCCAGGAACCATTCTCACCGTTTCCACACTTTAGGGTGTTTTCTCCGAATCCTGTTTCACACTCTCTCTCTCTCTCTCTCTCTATCTATACTATATTATAATGCATGAGGGAGGGGTATTTTAAGATACCTAAAAAACAAGAACACCCCCCCCCCCTTATTTATAGATAGACCCCTCAAATGAGAGTAATTTGGTCTTTTAAAAACTATTTATTTTTTAGAACCTAAACTTATTACACTTAAATCCCTTAGTTTTAACAAAATTATAGATAAGTAAATCAATAAACTTATGTAATCATTTTAAGAGTTAAATTTATTGGTTCTACTATTATCGAATAATTGTGTCGTATTTGTATTTGATTATACTAGAAACTATAAAATGTATTATAGTCTAGATTCAGTGACTGAATATGAGTTATATTTCAAAACTCCAATAACCTGTGTGAACTTGTATAGATAAAAAAATGACTAGAAATATAATATTTTTTAGCATGAGTTTAGCTCACTTGTGTGAACTTGTATAGATAAAAAATGACTAGAAATATGATATTGTTTAGCATGAGTTTAACTCACTTTAGAATCAATATTCTGATTTTGTTTAGATATATTTGACAAAGTCAAAAATTACTAGAAATATATGCTATTTTGATAGCATTAGTTTCACTCACTTTATAATGAAAATTCACCACATGTTAGTATAGATTGTATAACAAACCTTTTATAAAAAGGATGGAAAAAACTAAGTGGGAAACAATTTTTAAAATTTAAAACATATAGTTGTTACCTGTATTATTTTATAAAGCACATAGGAAGATACTCCGTTGCCATCTCTCTCTCTCTCTCTCTCTCTCTCTCTCTCTCTCTCTCTCTCAGGATACTCTTCAGCCGTCTTCCACCTTCTCCCATTGTTTTGTTTTCCTACTTCTGCTCCTCCATCCGCCAGAGGCACCGGCTACTAACAATTCCATCTTTATCATTGTAGGTTTTGTATCAGGTACCTAAATTCACGAACCCTAATTCTCTATTGAGTTATTTTTGCTAATTGATTGTTTAAGCATTTTTAGCTAGATCTGGTAAAATAACCCTAGGTGGGCTACTGATTCGTTATGTTTCTGATTAAATTGATTAAGTGTTGATTTTGTTTCATAGATTTGTATAGTTTGTTGATGTCGGCCTTATTTGATCATGGTCAGATGCAACTTCGGTGGTGGATTTTTTGAGAGATTAGTCTTCCTCCTATGATGAGTCAACTCATCTCTTACTGTAGACTCCCTTAACCCCAAGGTTTGTTACTTTGTTTAATTCATTACTTGATCTTATTTTTTTTTTTTTTACTTTTTTGACATGATTTTAGGACTGAGTCATGTTTTTTTTTTTTTTTTTTTTTTTTTTTTTTTTTTTTTTATTGTTAATGCTTCTAATGTTTGTTACTTTGTTTAATAGTATTGAGTCATGTTTTTTAAAATTGTAATTTTGAATTTTCTGAGTATGGTGAGTTTGAAATAATCAACCTCAAATTTCTTATAGAGAACATTACATTTTGCCCTTAAACAAGTAGATAATAGGGTACACTTTTATTCATCAAAACATTTAAAATTGTTTCTTACATAGGGATATGTTCGCAGTGGAATACTTTCTCCGGCTTAGGTACCTCAATTTACATAGGGTTTGTTTGAGTATATATATTTAAACAGCTGTCAATTATGAATCTTTTATAACTTTTGTATGAAATTAAATACCTTAATGTGCATCATTAAACTTGTAGTGATGATTCCGTTGAACGAGCATGGCGGATTCTTGGTTAAATTCCTGAAGTGCTGCTTGGGCATATAGTCATAGTTAGGTAAAATTGTTGTCTTTTGATACTTTGAAATGTTTTTTTTTTTTGTACATGGTATATAAAAGGTAACTGAGACAAAATATAAATGATAATAAAATTACAAAATAAAGAGGTGAATTAGGAACTTGAAGTTATAAATAAATAGTAAATAAAATTCAAAGTGGAGTTATCTGCCACATCGATTCGTAACTAACCAGGGTCTTGAATGAGGGGACGATCACAAGCATTCAAGAAGCTGTAACATCCCGAAAATACAAATTCTTAAATTACAATTATGTTGCAAATAAATAAGTACAATAAACTAACTAGGAATGACACTAACCTAGTTAGATGATGACTTATGAGTAGTTAAGGAATTAAAACAAAATAAAAACGAAAGTTGAGGGGCCAAAAGTGCATAAACTGAAATTAATATTAATAAAACAAAAAAAATTAAAAAAACTTAAACACACTTGTGTGTGTGTGATCGACCAGACAAGAGGAAGGGGGCGACCAGGCTCTTCAAAACCCTAATTCCCACAAAACTCCTAAATTGAAGGTTCAAATCTGATCCAAAACGAAATCCGAGCTGAGATTAGTGATCCTCATAGCAAGGGGGTTATAAGGTATGTAAAATTTGATAAGAAATCTATACTCGAAATTCTCATGAATTTGGAGAATTCGAAATCTGTTAATGCATGTGTGTTATGTAGATGAAATAAGAACATTTAAGTGTCTAGGAGAAAACCCTAGGCAATTACATGTTGAAATCATACCTAATTCTAGTAAAATCCATGGACACCCTTGTAGGTGATTAGTGGGTTATGTAGAACTTGATAAACACTAGGAAATTTGGGGTTGTTCTAGTGTAATTTGACATATGTGAGGTTATTTCAGGATCATAGAGCAAAATAATTGTGTTAGATAGTTGGATTGATAAAGTTTAGGCTATATGACAAGTTATAAACTTGTTAATAAATCATGTAAAATTCTGCCCTTAAAGTGTTTGTATAAATGCCTCAAAGAAGGCTTAAAACTGAAATTTAGAATTTAAAACGCATAATTACGATGTTCGGCAAAATATGCGTTATATGTGAAATAAAGGGGTTGTAAATGTAAGATGATTGAACTCTATAGGAAAGGAAGTCGGAGCATCGAGCGGACAAACCGGTGTGGACGCACGTTTAAAAGGCTTGCTTTAAAGGTATGTAACTTGACCCGTTACATTAAGTGAATTGTTGTTAAATTATGTATAGTCGTATTGTAGGATAGAAATTGCGTTGACTGTAGCGACCATGACCGTTACTTGAATTAATAGGCTTAGAGTTGACAAGAACCCGTTTGGTAGACATCATATTGGAGGATTCCACAAGGTGAGCCAATGGGTCGATTAGTTGTGTAAATTGTTGTATTAGTGTTTTAATGAGTTAGCAATGGCGATAACAATCACAAGAGCATTAAGCCATGAGATTGGCAAAGAAATGCGGGTGATGATAAGCCCCGGATGTTGGGTATAGAGTGCCATAGGCTTACTAGTTAAATGGTAGCTAATTGAGTGAAGTTAGAATGAGTCGAATAATTGCATAAGTGACTTTTAGTTGTTCCGACCGTAAGTTAAAATTTTCGGTATGATAATTGTAATGGGAACGTTGGTAATGAATTTACAGACGTATAGGAAAAAGAATCACCTAAAACGGACTTACGAGTCAAAAGTTATGCTCATTTGAAGTTGAAAATCTGAGTTTCCGGAGCTGGCAGCAAATGCAGGTCAAAAACCTGCATCTGCTGGAAAACCGTTCCCCCCGCGCCACGCGACAGGATCTCATGATCCTTCCGCGACACGCGACAGCTGCCGCTGCACGCGACAGGATGACTGGAACCTGCCGCGACACGCGGCAGGGTAACTTTTGAAATTTTATTTTGTTTTTCATGTTTTGATGCTAGAACTTGTTTATATGATTCAATTCATTGTCAAAACTAACATTTTGAATGGTTTTGACTTTAGGTGATAATGGGAATCCTACGGATGGCGGTCAAGCAAGTAGTTGAAGAACCGAACACAAACTTTTAAGCTTCCGCGTTATCTTAACTTTGATAGACAATGTTTTTGGGATGTAAACATTTTGCTAAACAACTTATGAATATTTGAATTAGTCGGTAGTTGACTAATGTTTGGTTAATTTAGAACCTTGTTTGGGAACTTATGTTTTAATTTAGACGCTTTTTAGTTTAAATTGTATGAATTTTTATTAAATTCAAGTAGTAGTTAAACAGGTGTTACAGAAGCCATCATTGGCATAATCAATTGAAACCATTTTGAGTTGTTTTAAGAAATTATTGCCTAAACTTTTGAAACTCATCATATTATTTGCTGCCTCTCCATCGTTCTCTCTTTCTTTGTTTATTTCGACGTCGACGACCACCGCAACAACCACCAAAATCAACATTCAAATGGTAACAATTGTAATTACAACAATCCTCAAGAAACCCGACACCCTCGTAATTTTTCCGACACCCTAAAAATATTTAAAATATCCCAATATGTCCCTAAAAACACCCCATACGTGAAAACGGGCCCTGAATATCTTAAATAATAATAAAAATAATAAAAAATTTGAATTTTAGAGGTTTAGGCGGGCCGCGTAAGCCACCCCTTAAGCTTACGCGGGCCGCGAGAGAGCAAGAACACGGCAACACCCCAGGCCGACACGTGTCATCATCGTGTCAAGCCTACTAGCTGATTCGGACGAGCTACGTCGTTGACCGGGTTTGACGCGGGCTGTGTGGCCCTTTTGCTACTCTTAAGCGGGCCGCGAGAAAATCAGGTTTCAGCCCTATATAAGGAGGCATCGAGCCTTCAGTCGAAATCGTTCAGTTTTCTTTTCTCAATCTCAATTTTCTTATAGTGGGCATTATACTCGGGTCTAATACCCGCTAAATAACGAGGTTCTGATACGATGTAAGTATTATAACCCCTGGAGACGTATTAGATACTCTGCCCGATTGATCTAGGGTTCCGTAACGGCTGTCGTGGTTCTGCCCGACGTAGTCGTTGGAATGCCGTCTCGGGGAGGGTATTACTAATGTTAAAATGGGTTATTATACTAACGCATGTGCATTTGTGTAATTTTTAGATTATTCCCAGTAAATCCTTACTGAAAACCCTAAGACAACAATGTGAGTTATCCTCTTTTTGTAAACCTATTTTGTGAACTATTTTACAAAACCTTAAATATTTTTCCATGCGAATAGCAGTTATTGAGTATTTGTAAGAATACAATTACAGTCGGTAAATTTGGGGTTTTGTATACAAAATTTGTTACAACCTGGATAGGAGTAACATGACCATAAGTCGGAACGACAGTACCGTGTGGTGGTAATTGATATAACTTGGAAACAAATGTAATTGCGGATGCGCCCTCAATACTGTAAAATGGTTTTTATTTAAACTTGATTGAACTGGGATTCACGCACCAGTATTTTCCACTAACAAAATGTTTTTAAAACGCGTTTCAGGTAACAAAATGTGAAAGCCAAATAGAAGCCAGCTGGACAGCACTGAAGGGTTGGAAAAGTGGTAATAAAGTTACCTAAGAATAAAATAGATGTTTTTATTAAATAAAATCGGATTTATTCCTATGAAGATATGTGTACTGAAAACTTGAGTTTTACCCATGTGTTTAATGATAAGGAAATGTGGTATTTTACCCTGATAAAATATTTCCTAACTACGGTCCTGATGTAAAATTACGCTGCCAAATTAGACAATAACAGGATACCACCGAAACTGGTTCGCGGCCGCCCGGTCCCGGGGATTAGGGATCGGGGGTTGCGACAGAAGGTGGTATCAGAGTTATGCCACTGATTCAGTCACAAAAGTGTTCTGCTAACATCAAAATTCAAAGTGTTAGGAAATAAATAACGGGAGTACATGCATAATTGTATTTTCTTGTTATGTGTTATCTGACTATTTGTTAGTTTACAGTATGAGCGACCAAGGACCATCTGACGCGTATCGTTAATTGTCTGGTTCGCCTAGCAGCGAAGGTGCCTCTTCTCAGCATGCCCTCTCAGGGTACTCTACTGATACAGAAGAAGGGATATTCGTATTTAAGGCTCAATCTGAAGAGCCATTTCCTCAGAAAAAGAGGGGATGGTTCAGTAGGGGAGCGCACGAGTGTAGAAAGTGTATGAAAAAGTTACAAGAGCAGAGAGCACTAGCCGCAGCAAAAAGAGAAACTGATGCATATGCCCAGGATATGCTTAATAGGGGTATAGCTAATATCCATATTTTAGCAACCACTGCAGCTGACCCAAACTTGGAGCAAATGCTAGCACCCTAACCACAACCACCAATTCCTGGCCAACCCATGGAAATAGAAAACCCTAAATAGAAATGCATGATTTCAATCCGGAGGAAATACCTAGAGTACCTGCACCAAATCCCCTAGACCCAAATTACGACCCATGGTGGGACGATAACAGGGACTATGTGCAACGTTACCCCATCCTTGAAGATTTGCCCATGCCAAATCTAGGAGCCTAGCCAGGGTTAGATACTCTAGATCCTTATTTTGACAACGATGCATATATTAGAGAGATCTTAGAAAATCCTTACCCATACCAGGCCCCTTACCAGGAACCCGCACCCCAGATTCCAAACCCAGTCCTAGAACCTGCACCCCCAATGAGTGCAGAAAACATACAAGAACTTAGGACTTTCGGTGAGGAAATTTTAGATAATAGTGAAAGAATGCGACAGGTGGGAGAGCGTCTCGTATGGAAATACGATGAGTGCAATATGGATTTTTGGATAAATCCATATCCTTGAAGCGATGGTGGAGACAGTAGAAATAATAATAATATAATATAATAATATATGTGTGTATGTGTTAAAAAAAACTACGGATGCCTACTACTAGTAGTGTAGTTTTAAATTTCAGTTGGTATTGTAATTTTATTTCAGTACTAGTGTGTAATAGACGCATAGTATATGAATAGAGTAAAAGTCACAATGCTCGACACTTTTGACCAAAAGTGCGTGTCATGTGATTAACTATATTCAAATATTATTGGTGATATTAATATGTGGTAAATGTTTAAAATTCAGATGGACAATGAAGTGAATCAGGAAAACCATAATGATAATATCCAGAACGACAACCACTCGAATAATGATAATCTGAATAATGAGAATCCGAACAAAAATAACAATGGAAATCAAGTGGATAATAGTGTCATCCAACACATAGTGGCACAAGGAATCATAGATGCAATGCCATTTATTATCCAAACTGTTAAGGAAGCAGATAATAAAAGTAAGCATAGCAGTAAGCGACCAATTGAACCAGAACACAGCGTGAACAATGGACCCATACTTCAAGTGCCCATTCCCAAAAGAAGAAGAACCATGCCATATGGTTGTTCTTATAAAGAATTCTGGTCCTGCAAACCAATAGAATTCTAGGGCAATGAAGGACCCATTGCAGCTCTACGCTGGATAGAGAAGACTGAGGCTGTTTTGAAAATAAGCAAGTGTACTGAAGAAGATAAGATAATGTTTGCTTCTAATCTGTTTAAGAATTCAGCCCTAGAATGGTGGAACACTATCCTCCAGTCAACGGGAAGTGATAGGGTTTATAACATGGAATGGGAGGAGTTTAAAAATATGGTAGAAAGGATGTTCTGCCCTCCCAATGAAAAGGAACAGATAGCGAATAAGTTTCTGAACCTTAGAATGACCGGGGTAGATAGTAAGGGGTACACTACTACATTCTTTGAATACGCTAGAATAGTGCCAACCCTTGCATCACCTGAACCGGTATTAATCTCCCGTTACATTTGGGGATTAATCGGGGAAATTAGGCATGTAGTCAAAGCAGCTAGACCTCAAACCATAGAAGAAGCGGTAGAACTAGCCAATACCTTGACTGATGAACTAGTCCGTACTAGAGAAGAAGATCAAGGGAGAAACCTAACCCAAAGGCTTACTCAAGAATTCCGTTCTAGGAATTCCAACCATAGGAATGTAGGTTCTACCTCTGCACCATACCGCAAAACCTGCAGAAAGAAGCATTCAGGAAGATGCTCCACTTACTGCAATTTCTGCAAAGTACCAGGACACAAGGAAGAAACCTGCAGAAGGAAAACAACTAATGGATTGTGCTTCAATTGTGGAGAAAAAGGTCACATCAAGCCGAACTGTCCGAAATTAGCTCCACCTGCATACAACAAGAACACTAAAAATGCTAGAGCATTTGTTCTGACTGCAGATGAAGCCAAGATGATCCCGGACGTCATAGCTGGTACGTTTTTAGTTAATGATATTTTTGCTAAAGTATTATTTGACTCTGGTGCAAACCAAAGTTTTATCAATACTTCATTTTGCAAACTTCTAAATCAATCATTAACTAAACTACCACAAGAATGTCTAGTAAAGACAGCAAATGGAGAAACCGTTAGGATTTCTGAAATCTTGCAAGGAGCAAGAATAGAAATTTTTAGTCAAAAGTTTATTGCAAACCTTTACCCAATGAATCTGGCAGGATTTGATGTTGTATTAGGGATGGATTGGTTAATAGCCAATAAAGCCAGTATTTTGTGTGATCAAAAGTCAATCCAAGTAAATTCACTAAAAGGTGAAAAGATCACAATCAAATGAGATAAACCATCTAGATCCACTAAATTCATCTCTGTGATGAAAACTGCAAGATATATAAGAAAAGGATCTATAGTGTATTTGATTTCTATAATCACTAACACTAAAGGAAAAGAATTAAAAGACATTCCAGTAGTGTCTCAGTTTTCAGATGTCTTTCCAGAAGAATTGCCAGGATTACCGCCAGACAGAGAAGTTGAATTTAGAATTCATTTGCTACCAGGAACGACACCGGTTGCCAAAACACCTTATCGTTTGGCACCAGCCGAAATGCAGGAGCTGAAGAAACAGTTAGACGAATTATTAGAGAAAGGATTCATACAGCCAAGCTCATCGCCATGGGGAGCACCGATTTTGTTTGTTAAAAAGAAAGATGGATCAATGCGTATGTGCATTGACTACCGTGAATTGAACAAGGTCATGATTAAGAATCGGTACCCATTACCAAGAATCGATGATCTGTTCGATCAACTGCAAGGAGCTCGATTTTTCTCTAAAATCAATTTAAGATCGGGATATCATCAATTAAAGGTACTGGAAGAGGACATTCCTAAGATCGCATTCAGAACAAGGTATGGCCATTATGAATTTACTGTCATGCCATTTGGTTTAACCAATGCCCCAGCCCATTTATGGACATGATGAACCGAATATGTAAGCCCTATTTAGATAAATTCATAATTGTTTTTATTGATGATATTCTCATTTACTCTAAAAGTAAAGAGGATCATGCAAAGCATTTGCACTTACTTTTAAGTCTATTAAGAAAAGAAAAGCTTTACGCTAAGTTTTCCAAGTGTGAGTTTTGGTTAGAGCAGGTGCAATTTCTTGGACATTTAGTCGATCATGAAGGAATTCATGTGGATCCAACAAAGATCGAAGCAATTACCAAATGGAAAGCCCCTGAATCACTAACCGAGGTTAGAAGTTTCTTAGGATTGGCCGGTTATTATAGAAGATTTATTCGAGATTTTTCTAGAATAGCCATTCCCTTAACCAAGTTAACTTGTAAATCCATTAAGTTTGAATGGGGACCAAAACAAGAAGAAGCCTTTAGAATTCTTGAGCAAAGATTAACCCATGCACCCATACTAGCGTTACCAGAAGGAACTGAAGACTTTGTAGTCTATTGTGACGCTTCTAAGTTAGGTTATGGATGTGTGTTGATGCAACGTCAAAAGGTTATAGCTTATGCATCTAGACAGCTTAAGAATCATGAAGAGAATTATTTAACCCATGATCTAGAACTATGAGCTATAATTTTTGCCCTTAAGATTTGGAGACATTATCTTTATGGTAGTAAGTTTACCATATTCACAGATCATAAGAGTTTAAGGTATGTTTTTGGGCAAAAAGAGTTAAATATGAGATAAAGACGTTGGATGGAGATTCTTAGTGATTATGACTGTAATATCCAGTATCATGCAGGGAAAGCCAATGTAGTGGCTAATGCTTTAAGCCGAAAATATCACGAAAAGCCAAAAAGGGTACGTTCTCTTAAATTAAATCTACAAGTAGATTTAAATGATCAAATAAGAGAAGCACAAGAATCAGTAATCAAGAACGATACTGAAAAATTGAAAGGTATGATTAAGGAATTAGAACAAGGAACAGATGGAATTTGGAGATTCCATGAAAAGAGAATGTGGATACCTAAATTAGGAAACCTACGTCACCGTATATTAGAAGAAGCCCATAAATCTAAGTATACGATGCATCCAAGAAGTGATAAGATGTACCAGGATTTAAGGAAAAAAATTCTGGTGGATAGGAATGAAAAAGGATATAGCAGTTTATGTTTCTATATGTTTAACTTGTTCACAAGTTAAAGCTGAACACCAGAAACCCTCAGGATTGCTGCAACAGCTAGAAATGCCAGTTTGGAAATGAGAATTGATAACAATGGATTTTGTTACCAAATTAGCCAAAACACGAAAAGGTAATGATACAATCTGGGTGATTGTAGATAGGCTAACCAAGTCAGCTCATTTCTTACCAATGAAGGAAACTTTCAGTATGGAACAATTAGCTAAATTGTATGTAAATGAAATAGTTTCATTACATGGAATACCTTTATCAATTGTTTCTGATAGGGATAGCCGTTTTACCTCTCATTTTTGGGCAAGTTTCCAAAAAGCAATGGGAACCAAGCTGAATCTAAGCACAACTTACCATCCTCAAACAGACGGACAAAGCGAAAGGACAATTCAGACAATGGAGGACATGCTTAGAGCTTGTGTAATTGATTTTGGAGGTAATTGGGATGATCACTTACCTTTAATAGAATTTTCTTATAATAATAGTTATCACACAAGTATCAATGCTGCACCATTCGAAGCACTTTATGGACGAAAGTGCAGAACCCCAGTCTGTTGGGCAGAAATTGTGGAAAAACAATTATCTGAACCTGAGATAGTGCAGGAAACAACCGATAAGATCATTCAAGTCAAAGATCAACTGAAAGCAGCACGTGATCGACAGAAGAGCTACGCTGATAACAGACGTAAGCCATTGGAATTCCAGGTAGGTGACAAGGTATTGTTAAAAGTCTCTCCTTGGAAAGGAGTGGTAAGACTCATCAAAAGGGGAAAGCTAAGTCCTAGGTATGTTGGAACTTTTGAGATTATTAGAAGAATAGGACCTGTAACCTATCAGCTACAACTGCCAGAGGAAATAGCAGGAATACATGATGTATTCCATGTATCTAATCTCAAGAAATGCCTAGCTAATGAATCACTTGTAGTGCCTCTTAAGGATATAGAGGTAAATGAACAACTCAAATTTGTAGAAAGGCCTTTACAGATTGAAGACAGGAAAATTAAGAATCTCAAGCATAAGATTCTAAAAAATAATAAAAATTCAAGAAAATCATAAAAATCCTAAAAAATAATAAAAATTCAAAAAAATCATAAAAATTCTAAAAAAATACAAAAAATCCGTTTCGGCGCGAACCGTTTCGAACCCGAACCGTTTCGAGCTGAACCGTTTCGACGCGAACCGTTTCGACCCGTACCGTTTCGACCTGAACCGTTTCGAGCTGAGCCGTTTCGACGCGAACCGTTTCGACCCGTATCGTTTCGACCCGAACCGTTTCGAGCTGACCTGTTTCTACGCGAACCGTTTCGACCCGTACCGTTTCGAGCTGAACCGTTTCAAGCTGAACCGTTTCGAGCTGAACCGTTTCGAGCTGAACTATTTTGAGCCGAACCGTTTCGAACTGAACTGTTTCGAGCCGAACCGTTTCGAGCTGAACCGTTTCGAACCGAACCGTTTCTAGCTGAACGGTTTCGACCTGTACCGTTTCGAGGTTCGCGTCGAAACGGTTCAGCTAAAAACGGTACGGGTCGAAATGGTTCGTGTCGAAACGGTTCAGCTCGAAACGGTTCACGTTGAAACGATTCAGCTCGAAACGGTTCGGCTCGAAACGGTTCAGCTCGAAACGGTTCGACTCGGAACGATTCAGCTCGAAACGGTTTAGCTCGAAATGGTTCGCGTCGAAACGGTTCAGCTCGAAACGGTACGGGTCGAAACGGTTCGCGTCGAAACGATTCAGCTCGAAACGGTTCAGCTCGAAACGGTTCGGCTCGAAACAGTTCAGCTCGAAACGGTTCGGCTCGAAACGGTTCGCGTCGAAACGGTTTGCGTCGAAACGGTTCAACTCGAAACGGTACGGGTCGAAACAGTTCGCGTCGAAACGGTTCAGCTCAAAACGGTTCGGGTCGAAACGGTTCGCGTTGAAACGGTTCGCGTTGAAACGGTTCAGCTCGAAATTTTTTGGAATTTTTTAGATTTTTTCGGGTCGAAACGGTTCACGTTGAAACGGTGTCAGTTTAGAATTTTCTAGATTTTTTTAGGATTTTTTTGATTTTTTGGATTTTTTTTGATTTTTTGGAAATGGATCAAAATGGCAATTGAAAACATTTAAAATGAAAATCCTCAAAATACCCCTGGTTAAAGATGGAATTTTGGATGGAGTTAGTGTATGTGATCAAAATGGCAACAAAAGGAAAAAGTCAGGGACCCAGAGGCAAAAAAAAAAACTATTTTGGATGGACTTGTGAATGGTATTTATGCATCGTGTTTGTTTGATACTGGAGTCTATAACTGCTTTGTGTCGTTTGAATTCGAGAAGCTCCTTAGTCGTAAGCGCTCTTATCTCCCCTCGTCATTCGAAGTCGAAGTCGCTACTGGCAGAACTGTCGCCGTTAACTCTATTCTCCGTGATTGTACTCTCGAGCTCAACAATCATATCTTCCCTATCGACCTTATTCCAATGCAGCTCGGAAGCTTCGATGTCATAGTAGGCATGGACTTTCTTCGCGAAAACCATGCTGAAGTTGTGTGCTTTGATAAGATGATTCGATTCTCGCTCGCAAATGGTGATTTATTATGTGTGTACGGTGAAACTGCTTCGAAAGGTCTCAAGCTCATGTCATGCATCCAAGCTAGCAAGTATCTCCGCAAGGAGTACAGAGCATTCTTGGCCAACATTGTAGTAGCGGAGAAGGAAAAGAAAAAGAAGGCCGAAATCAAAGACGTTCCAGTGGTCCGAGAATTTCCTCAGGTATTCCCTGATGATCTTCCTGGGCTACCGCCAAGTCGTGATATCGACTTTCGTATCGACCTTATTCCTGGAGCTAACCCTGTTGCTAAAGCCCCTTATCGACTCGCGCCATCCGAAATGAGGGAACTCTCGAACCAACTCCAGGAGTTACTTGAAAAAGGCTTTATTCGCCCGAGCACCTCTCCTTGGGGCGCGCCAGTCCTTTTCGTTAAAAAGAAGGATGGGTCGTTCAGGATGTGCATCGACTATCGGGAGTTGAATAAGTTAACCATCAAGAACCGTTACCCTTTGCCTCGAATCGATGACGTGTTTGATCAGTTGCAAGGTGCTAAGTGTTTCTCGAAGATCGATCTACGTTCAGGTTATCATCAATTGCGCATTCAAGAGGAAGACATCCCCAAAACCGCTTTTTATACTCGATACGGCCATTATGAATTCGTTGTTATGCCTTTTGGTTTAACTAATGCACCCGCGGTTTTCATGGATCTGATGAATCGCGTGTGTAAGCCATTTCTAGACCGTTTCGTCATCGTGTTCATCGACGATGTCTTGATCTATTCTAAGTCGAAAACCGAACACGTGCAACATCTACGTTTGGTTCTCGAGTTACTCCAGGGGAATCAACTCTACGCCAAGTTCTCCAAGTGCAAATTCTGGCTGGAGGAGGTGCAATTTCTGGGTCACATCGTTCATAGTCAAGGTATTCATGTTGATCCTGCGAAGATCGAAGCAGTTAAGAGTTGGATTACGCCTAAGAACCCGTCTGAAGTTCATTCTTTTCTCGAACTAGCGGGCTATTATTGACGATTTATCGAAGGATTCTCTAAAATCGCTGTGCCGCTTACCGCCCTTACTCATAAAGACAAGCCTTTTGTTTGGGGAACCGAACAAGAGTTTGCTTTTCAAACCCTCAAGCATATGCTTTGCAATGCTCCTGTTCTCACGTTGCCCGGCGGAAACAACGGTTTCATTGCCTATTGTGATGATTCCAACCTTGGTCTTGGCTGCGTTCTCATGCAACGGGACAAGGTTATAGCTTACGCATCTCGTCAGCTCAAAATCCATGAGAAGAACTATACAACCCATGACCTTGAGCTAGGCGCAGTTGTTTTTGCATTGAGGATTTGGCGACACTACCTGTATGGTACCAAGTGTACGATCTTCACCGATCACAGGAGTTTACAACACATCTTCAACTAGAAAGAACTTAACATGCGTCAACGCCGATGGGTAGAACTTCTTAACGATTACGACTGTGAGATTCGTTATCACCCAGGCAAAGCAAATGTTGTTGCCGACGCGCTCACCAGACAGAGTTATTTGCTCAGTATTCGCAATACCCAAGCCCAGCACGATCTTGAAACCCTCATCCGCGAAGCCCAGCATGCTTGTTTTAACGAACGCACTTTGAAGAAAGAGAGGATCTATCACGATGGAGCTCAGCTGGTAAGCAAATCAAATGGGATCTTCTATTATCTGGACCGAATTTGGATCCCTAAGCGGACTGATTTGCGAAAAATTATAATGAACGAAGCCCACAAATCCCGATATTCTATTCATCCCGGTGCCGATAAAATGTATCAGGATCTTCGCTACAAGTACTGTGTCACACCCCGACCACGTAGAACATACAAAACGTGGCGGAAACGTCGGGAAATGTTGTAACAGAATCAATTGTTTCAAATCCATGGCAATTGAAGTTTCGTTTTATTAATCAAACATGAAAGTTTACATTGTTTTATACAAGAACCATAGAGTACATAACATAATAACTAGTTCTTGTCTCGTTTTAAGTCACTAAGGCACAGGTCCGCCTAAGTGTGTCTTGATAAGTCCTATGCATCATCTCCTGAAAACACATGTGAAAATAGGTACGTCAGCATAAAAATGCCTGTGAGATACATTGGTTTTGTGAAAACGGAATTCATGACTTATGTTTGAGAAAATGTTTAGTCATGAACCATGTAATTTGCTTTGTCTTGTAAATCATTTGAAAAATGATAAGATCAGATAATAGGTATAAATAAGAGAACACTGTATGGTTAAACGGATAACCATGTAAAATGTGTTTGTATAAGATAAGTCGTTTGTAAAACAATGTCTCGTGAAAAGTGTGTTATTTGTATAAAATGTCATATGTCTCAAATTGAAATGATTCAAATAACGCTACGATATGTAATATCATACAAACACTTATGTATAGGAAGTACCAGCGGCGTATCCACCATGCTTGTATCATATTACACACGCCTCGTTACTTAATCACTTACTCAAACCAAACCATCAAGATGAAATTTTTAACAATTGTGGAAATGTTTATGTATAGTCAAATGTCTATTGTCAAATGTAAATCATGTCAACGGATACAACTGGTTTACACGGTTCAATGGTTACAAACGGTTCATATAATCAAAGGGTTAAGACGGTTCACATAGTCAAATGGTTACAACGGTTCAAAATGTAGTATAATGTGTTCATATGCTGGATGAGCATATGCAACAGAAATGCAATGTAAAACAATGTACTAAGTACGCACACAATGGGCATACATAGCATGTAATGTAAAGCAATGTACTAAGTACGCACACAATGGGCATACATAGCATGTAATGTAAAGCAATGTACTAAGTACACACACAATGGGCATACATAGCATGTAATGTAAGGCAATGTACTAAGTACGCACACAATGGGCATACATAGCATGAAATGTATTGTAAAGTGATGTACTAAGTATGAACACAACGGGCATAAGTAGCATGAGATGTATTGTAAAGTGATGTACTAAGTATGCACACAACGGGCATACGTAGCATGAGATGTATTGTAAAGTGATGTACTAAGTATGCACACAATGGACATACATAGCATAGACACAATGAAATCATGTACTATATATGTATTATCGAACATAGCAAGTATATGATGTGAAAACCGGAAAGCATGAAAGTAACAAGTAGGCACATGCGTTTCACCCCAAAACAGTTTGGAAAACAGTAAAAGAGGGGTTCAATATACTCACCTGAGATTGCTTTGAAGTTCTTGTACAATAACCAAATAATGCTAGAGATCACGGAATATCAAACGGTACCTAACAGGTAGCTATGTTTAATATACCGGACCTAAATCGAAGGATCGGATAGTATGCGGGCTCGTAAACCAAACGAGTATGGAGACTCGTGTAATATGGTTTAACAAAGCCTACATACTAAAATGAAACCTAACCTAAGTGCTTACGACCCATTACGACCCGCTTAGGTAGCTTATGCTACCTTAACGCGTCGTTCGCGTAGAACGCGTTTGGAACGCCTAACATCGTGACCACAAGGTATAACCTCGGAAGGTTACAGCTATGGTCACCTAATGTGTTTGGTCGGATCCTTATGATCGATCAAATGGGTCGGGTTCGAAAGCATAAGCGATGGTTTAGATCGCTTACCTTACGACCCTATATAAGCACTATACTAAAAGTGACGAGCTAAGCATGTTAGAACATGCTTAACTAAGTTTAGAAAACAGGTTTGGTATCAAAACAAACGGCTTTGATGCTCACGAGTTGTTTGGTTACAAAATACGGAAGAATGCGCATTTTGGCTAAAACTACGACTCGTCACTGAGCCTAGATAACGTGGTAATCAGTAGGTATAGTCACTACGGACTATAACCATCGTGATCACGCTCACGTTATGAAGTTCCAACGAACTTCGTGTTAACCGTAGGCTGGTCAACGCAGAAAGTCAAAGAAAACTTTGACTTTCAGACTTGAAAAGCGAATAAAAGAACGAAAGAATACTTACGAAGGGTCCCCGAAAGCTAATCTCGATCTAGGAGCTCAGGTATGAAGCAAAGGCCTCAACTTAGAGCTTTAGATCAGATTTTGTGGGTTTTTAACCAAAGGGGGGGTATTTATAGGAAAATGTAGGATCGATTGCTGACCCGAACGAGTCGTTCAGAGGTTGTCTCTTGCAATTTAGATGCGGAATAATAAGAAAAGCAAGTAGATATAGCTAGTACTTCTTCCTAACTGCTTGTTTTACTGATTTGAAACGATTTACAGCTTAATCTTCACACCGGCAGAGCTTCGGTGTGGAATACAATGAATCACTACTCAGGATCACTCAAGAACCTCTATATATAGTGGTTTGGAACCGCTCATATGGACATGTACATATGAGCGATCCAGACTTGACCATATAAGCGATCCACCATATGACACATAAGCGATCCAAATACCTAATAACCCTATGAGCGATCCTAGACTATAAAACCTATACAAACTCCTGTTTTCTCGTAAAACGTGCCCTATGCTATACAATACAATGTAAGACCTAATCCTAGACACCTAGACGGAATCAACAGATGTAGTGCACCAACAGACTCCCCCTCAGATGTTGATGGAGTCGCCAACACACTTTAACTTCAAAGTTTTGATCAGTCTCTGGGCTTTCTCTATTTTCAATCTTCAGACTCCCCATCTCAATTCACTGGCATTCTTTTGTTCTTCAGTAATATCTTCAGGATCAATGCCTGGCTATAAAACTCTCTAATTCACTTGATCAGATCTCTTGATTCCTTAAGTTCATCAGCATCAACAGTTGACATGATCTTTAGAATCATACTCTGATCTTCACAAGCTTTCAGAATCTATCAGTCTGACTCTAACAGAAATCTTCAGAATTGATTTCCAGGATCGAAACTTGGCTACCTGCACAATCTCAACCTAGAAATAAATTTCTTTCACTAATCATTTCAAATCACTATATACTAACACATAACTCTCCTCAAAACAATTTATGATGAACCACTTGAAGAAGATTAGAATTAATGAAAACAATTTAAATTTACACAAACACTCCCCCTCAAATTCTGCTCATCATGTTTAGCATTTGGAATTTTGAAAATCAGTTTTCCAACGTCAGTTGTCGAAAATCTTTTTGAATTTTTCAAAATTTATGTTAAAACACACAAAAAATCTTTTTGGATTTTTGAGAGCAATTATCTGACATCACTAGAAAATACAAACATATAGAAATGTAATATTTACAATCACTATTTTTGTGAGTTCGTGCAAGAGGATCATATCAGTTTATGAGACAAATCACCAACACCGTTAAGATTGATTTCATTTTAAGCTTTAAACAATTTACCTAGATTGTCAGTATGTTTGTCCTCTTAAATTCTCAACACAAATTTCAATCGATTCGAGATACGATATTAATGTTTTAGAGACTTAAACTTAATTGTGTATCACTCCACTTGAATATACTCCTGTATCCAGATCCCAAATATTCAGTCTTACAGGTGAGTATACCACAGCTGATATCTGTAAAGGGGTTAGATGCGAAACCGTGAGAGCTCAGGTCAGAACTTCCGTTCAGCAGAGAGATGACGGCTCGAATTTTGGTGGGTCCCCTTTAGAGGATCTTTTCGCATTTCAACAGCAGCGACTATAAATTTTATTGTTTCATCAGCATGCTGAGGGCGAAGCTTATGTTTCAAAGCTTTAGCAGAAAATATTATCTGGAGACTAGGTCAGTACTTCCATACAGCAGAAGTCCCGGGATAATACCCCAGATATCACTGAGTATAAAGACCTAGTATCTCAGAATACGGGTCCTTTCAAAAAAGATTTCGGGGGTTACCCATATATTCAAGAATAGTTACCCACGAATCAAGCAAGTTTGAATTTACGTTTATATCTCGTTTCAATTTACTAAATGTGCGAAAATCTACTGACACATCCGCAGTAAGATTGTTTAACACTTTTTAGACTTTACATTTCTTTAGCGTGCCGTGATAGTCCACTGATGTACTATCATTTCCTCTTTTTCGCAACAAAACTCATTTTTGAATTTTATCATGTTTTTGACTTTTTCAAATTTTCAAATGTTTTTGGATTTTCTCTAAAATTTCCCTACTCCCCCTAAAATGCAAACACATTTTAAAGAAAATTTTAAAACTTCTAGACTCTTGACTCACTAGAAACATAAAAAGGAACTGTACAGAAACTTGACAACTGACACTGAATCACATCAAATCGCCATTCACTAGGCATAAACAATTTGAACTCCCCCTATCACAAATCATTTTCTCATTTAGATTTCAAAACACTTAAGTTTGTTTTAATCGAAATGACTTTTTCAGAAAATGAATTTATGTTGATAACAACCACTTGTAGGTTTATCAATTTTAAGAACGGGGATGTGGTTCATCATCTTGTCTATCTTTTGCCATGAATAGTAAATCAAGTACAATTTAATGTCCCTGATTTACCATTTACATTTAATAGCCTTCTGTACCACTTGTAAATGTAATTACTTCAAAGTATCCAAACTATCAATTGTAGGAATGTTACGTCTACATCACCATTTTACCAATCAAAATGCCGATTCCTACTTCGCACTTACCAACCTGGAAGCTCCGGCGTAGTCCTTTCACCTGCAAAACATTCAAACATTAATCACAAACATTTAAACTTCTCAAATACTAGAAAGATGCCGATTCCTGATCCACGATATAAACTTGGGATCTCCGGCATAGTCCTTTGACTATTCTGGGAAACAAACTTCCCTCCAAGTCTTCTCAGACTTGAGGGCTTTCAACTCTTCAGCTGTAGGGTTGTATGTCGCCTTTTTAGTTGCGTAAAAATCTTTTACCCCTTTAGCTCTCCCACTCAACATTTTCCCAAAAATATTTTTAACATTCCCGTTGAATGTTTTCTCGACATCAAATTCTTTTTCTTCATTATAAAATTGGTTTGAAATTTCAATTTTACCAATTTTCTTTTTAACCTCTTCAAACTTCAGTGATGGAAAAACATCATCATTTACTGAAATTTTCTCCACAACTTGTGGCTCTTCTGGCTTTGTGGAACCAGATTCATCGCTGACTTTCTTCTACCTTTTTTGCAACCCACACTTGATTGTCTTTTCCTTTCCTTTGATAAAAATGTTTCTTTGAACATTCCCCAACCTCATTTTTCGAATTTTCAAAAATTTTAGATTTTTCAACAACTTTTTCTTTCAACTTCTGAGAAGCTCCCTGTTTTGCTTTGATATCTTTCTGACAATCCGATGTAATGTGACCAACTTCATTGCATTTAAAACAGGTTTGAGTATTTCTCGGATGAAATACTCCAGTTCCATTCCTTCTCCTCTCAGCAAGAAACTCTTTGTTAGACTGTCTCCAAAATGGTTTCTGCTGTTCGTCTTCCGAGCTTCCACCTGATACAAATTCAGTGTTTGATTTAGAATTTTTCTCATTTTTGTAATTTTCTGGTGGAACAAAACCTAAACCTTTCTTTTTGTAGCTACGATTTTGGTTAAGTTTCTTTGAAAAACCAGAACCAAAATTGTAACCTTTTTTCTTGTTTAGACGTTGTTGAACTCTAGAAGTATATTTTTTAGGTTTATCAAAACTTTTCAAAACTTTTAATTCAAGAATATTAACCTCTATTAGTTTAAAAGTTTTGTTGATTAATTCTGTTTTGATACTCATTATCGGAAACTCTTTGTTGTAATATAATTTGTCAGAACCATTCAAAGTATACACTACTTCGAATGTTTCATCATTCAAATCTGCCTTTGATAACAAAAATTCTTTACTATAAGACCGTTTAACCGACGAATTTTGACTGTTGACTAACGACTTTGGCTTTTCAGACTCAGATTTCGACTCTGTCTCCTCATCAGTATCCAACACCTGATCGACCACCTTTTTGATTAATTCAGACTCATGATCAGTATCGGATGAGGTAAACGTCACATCAATGTTTTCTGGTAAAACATCAGTTGTGTCGGTTTTAAGCTTTATATTGACTGCTTTTGCAAGTTGCTCCTCATTTGGTTTCCTAGGTGAATACCCATTCCAAATTGGAGGTGGACACTTGTTATAGCTAACAGTTGTTTTCTTACCACAGTCTTTCTTTTCTTTCGGCTTCTCGTCTTGAAAAGCTTCCATACCTGCAACAGTTGGATAGACACGATCAATAAGATAATCAGAGGTAGAATAACTCAACAATAACCTCCTAATTCTCTCATTTTCAATCTTTTCAGTTTCCAACTCTTGCTTCCATTTGGCACTCTCTTCAATGTAAAAATTTATAGCTTTTTGCTTCGACATTAAAGTTGCATTCATCATTCTCAGCGCCTGTTCTCTTTCTGAGTTTGTTGTTTGGAGACCAGTTACTGTTTTGTTCAACACGTCGTACGATTCCTTCACATAATTGAGATTGAACAATAACTGCTCTTTCTTTTTCTCGTACTCAGCTATAATGTCATCTTTTGCTGCACATTCTTTGCATGCTTCCAAACACTTCTCACATGGCTTGACGACTTCAACAATTTTTTCAACTTCGACTGTTTTTACAACTTCAATCACTTTCTCTACTTCAATCACCTTTTCTACTTCTTTCTCTACCTTGATAACCTTCTCATCAACACTTTCAACATTCTGAACATCACCTTCAGCTTCAGATTGTTGTTCTTTTTCAGCTTGTTTTTCCTTCAATTTCTTCATTCTTTCTGCAAAATAAAAATGAAAATTTTCAGGAGACAAATGAGATTTTGCAATATTTATGTGTTCCTCTTTCTCATCATCACTACTGCTGTTATCAGGTGATTTATCAAAGTGTACAGATTTGTCAGAATCACCATCTGATATATCAGAATCAGACGGTGTTTTGTCAAAAACAACTTCCTTTTCTGGAACATTTTCATTTTTCTCAAGTTCATCTAAACTCTGTATGCTATCATCTGAGCTATCTGAAACATCTCCAGAGTGTTCTGAAAGTTTATCAGTACTGTCTGAACTTTCATCAGATGACACAGACTTTTCATCTTCACTTTTCACATTCTCTCCGATAGATCTCATCCAAGTAGCAAACAAATTTGGTTCTCGGACAATTTTGGCAATGAAGGCTTTGAACTCTCCCTTCTTATCCACAAACATATCCCAACTGAAACCTTCAGGTAGTTTCTCATCATCTTGATCGATAATGCGTGCTTCTGTGGCTTCAGATGATATGTAATCACTCTAGCTGAAATCTACCAAACATGCTCTCTTAGGATCTTCAATCTTTCTCCCATGAGCAGTCTGAGGTTCTTGGGATTGCCCAACTTGCTGATAGATAGCTTTGCGATAATAATCATCTTTCCCGAATGGATTCTGTGCTTCGCTAGCTTCTCTTCCTTTGCACTCCCGCTTGAAATGACCTTTTTCCCTGCATCGAAAACAAGTAACTTTAGATTTATCAAAACCTAAAGTTGAAACATGAGCATCTAAAAAGTCATTTCTCCCGGTAATGGTTTTGAATTTCTCAGCCCGACGAAGAACACTTGCAAGACACCATTTGATATCCATAAGGTCCATTTCCTCAGCGTCTATTTGATCGTAATCCTCTTTAGTGAGCATAGGATTTCCGATCCGACCAGCAACTAGACCTTCATAGGATAACAGAACTGAACCCAGAAGTGCCATATGATCTTTAGCAGTGTCTTCGGAGAAGCTTTGACCTTCTGGAAGCTTGAGAGCTATGTTGCATTGAATCACATATCCGTTTCCAATTTTTGTACTCTGAGACTGAAAACTAGTGTTAGTCTCTTTCGAATTCACACTTGGAAACGATGAAAACCCGCTGCTACTCTTGTTAGAACCCTGATCAGCTTTCTCAGATGAATCACCAGCACTGAAAGCGGTTTGAATTTTCGGACTTCTTTCAGACTCTGTCGCTGGAATACTACCACGATAATACATCTTCACATCCTGTTGACCACTCGGACTATTCATCCTTGCGATCTTTTGCTGTTCAAGATCTTGACTTTCTATTTTCTCAATGAACTGTGAGATCGTCAACCCATCATACACACCCGTATTCTTCAAGATCATCAAATACGTTCCCCACTCTTTCTGAGGTAACGCGTCAGCCAATTTATCCACCCATTCCTCACGACCTTTTTCAACTCCCAACATTGATAACGATCGCACCAAGTGACAATATCTTTCAATCAATTTCTTAGTATCCTCTCCTGGCAAACTACTAAACAGATCGAACTCTTTCTTTAACAAAGCTTTCTTACTTTTGATCATATTTTCACTTCCCTCAAACTTGACTTTTAATGCATCCCAAATAGACTTAGCAGTTTTGTCGTGTTGCAACAAAATGAATATATCTTCTTTAATAGCCTGCTGCAACAAACTGATCATCATTTTCTCGGCTCTATACATTGCTCGTTCTTGCTCAGTAAACTCGGATATCTCTTTAATGACTTGCAACTCTGTTCTAGGTAATGTGTACTTCTTCAATATGCACTCCCATGATCTAAGATGGTTTGCTTGAACCCAGTTTTCAAACCGATCTTTCCACCCATAGTACTCCTCAATGCTCATCAATCTAGGGGGCTTTTGAGTCGTTCCCGTCTCATTTTCTAAGTTCATTGCTTGAGCAATTGTAGCTGGAGTAGTCGATGTTGCAAAGGCGTTGTAAAACTCGGAATTCATATTGACTTAGCACGATTTTCAAGACAACTGGCAGAAAAACGATTCACCACTGAACAGATAAGCGAACCAAGGATGATCCAAATAAGCGATTCTGAATGAACAGATAAGCGATCCAGAAAATGCTTGGAGCGATCCAATAAATGTTCTAAAAACGATCCAGAAAGTAACTTTCGAGCGATCCAGAAATAATTTTCGAGCGGTCCAGAAATAACTATTTGGAGCGGTCCAGAAGCAAATTGAACACTTGAGCGGTTCAAACAGTCAATTTGGAGCGGTTCAACCTAAAAAGTGTACAAAAGAGCGATCCAAACAATGATCTAAGGGCGGTTCACGATGACGTCACTACGAGCGGTCCACATTACGAACATGATTTGATCTGTTTTTAAAAACTATTTCGACCTGAAACTTCCAAGGGTTTGTCTAAGTACTATTACGCACAATCTGTGAGAATGTGATCGAATTTCAACCGTGAAATCTCTTGTAAATGAGAAAAGAAGGTGTAGAAGTGAGAAGAAACAATGAAATCCGGCTATAATCTGTAGAAAACCTCCTCCCAAGCTCTGATACCACTTGTAGGATCGATTGCTGACCCGAACGAGTCGTTCAGAGGTTGTCTCTTGCAATTCAGATGCGGAATAATAAGAAAAGCAAGTAGATATAGCTAGTACTTCTTCCTAACTGCTTGTTTTACTGATTTGAAACGATTTACAGCTTAATCTTCACACCGGCAGAGCTTCGGCGTGGAATACAATGAATCACTACTCAGGATCGCTCAAGAACCTCTATATATAGTGGTTTGGAACCGCTCATATGGACATGTACATATGAGCGATCCAGACTTGACCATATAAGCGATCCACCATATGACACATAAGCAATCCAAATACCTAATAACCCTATGAGCGATCCTAGACTATAAAACCTATACAAACTCCTGTTTTCTCGTAAAACGTGCCCTATGCTATACAATACAATGTAAGACCTGATCCTAGACACCTAGACGGAATCTACAAATGTAGTGCACCAACAGAAAAGCAAGACCGTTAGGATCGTTTCTTGAATATCGTGCCACGATCCGATCCGTACACTTGTCGAAATGTTGTGGTGGCTTATTTTGCCCCCACCATAGGGTTTTGACACATGTCGTTGCCTTTTGGGTGTTCGAAAGGTCGCTGCAAGTGGATCAGAAAACATTGAATCTGGTCTGTATGTCTGACGTGGCCCACGTGAAGGTTGACCCTGGGCTTACGCGGGTCGCCTGAAGGTGCAGATCAGACAACAAGTTTCAGAATTTACAGTTTAGGTCCCTGTTGTGGTTTAAGGCCATTTTCGACACTTCTAAGGCCCGTAAAGCCAACTTTAAGGCCCTAAAATGATGCCTAAACATTGTGGACATGAAACATGCTCAAAAATATGTCAGATGTTGGTTCGTTTGGCCGTACGATCGCGATGTTCGGTTAATTACGACGGAATGCGCATAAGCGCGAAAAAACGATCCAAATGACGTGACGAATGGATTTTTCTCATTCCAAACACTAAGGCATAATATAAGGATGCTTACATAAATTTTTGTATGTCTGGATGTATTCAGAACGTAAGTTAAGCGCGAAAGTGCAAACTTGTGCACTTTTTGACGCTTTTAGCCCCTGAATGATCCAAAAGTTTATTTTAGCATACCAAACCCCTCAAAGCCTATTTCTAAGCTATGTAAAGGATATTTAGGGTATGTTTAACTTATGGACATGTTCCGGAACGTTTGTTACAGTTCAAATTGGCATACTTTCGTAGTTTGTCAAGTTTAGTCCCTGTAAGCGAATTAACTTGTTTTTGCCATGCCAAAGCCTTCAAAACTTATTTCTAAGTTATGTAAAGGTTATTTAAGGTATGTTAAGTATATGATGGTATTCCGGAGTATTTGTCGCATTAAACTGAGTACGTTTACGCACCAGTTTGCGTATAATTCTCCAGAAGCGTTGTAGAGTTTGAAATTGAACAAGAATTGATATGTGCAAAAGATACACATATTTATACAAGATCCCAAGTATGAAATACAATATTTCATTGGCTTGGTATTTGTTTGATGGTCGCGGTGACACAGGTGTCACAGTCTCCCCTACTTTAGGAAATTTCCTCCCGAAATTTATTCGTAGGAGTCTATTTGTGACTCTGCCAAATAACCATCAGCGATATGCAAAGTAATATCCTGTCATTTCCTTAACGGTCATTCTTCATAAACGAAAATGAACAGACGGAGTCATTTTCCTCAACGAGTATTCTTCAGAAATGGGAATGACGGAATAAGCAAACGAATGTTCATTTCCTCCACGGACAAATCCTCAGAAACGAAAATGAACTAACGGAGTTATTTTCAACGGTTGCTTCATCAGAGTTGGAAATGAAAGATCACACAACGGATATTCATTTCCCCAATGGATAAATCGTCAGGAACGAAAATGAACTAACGGAGTCATTTTCAACGGTTGCTTCATCAGAGTTGGAAATGAAGGATTACACAACGGATACTCATTTCCTCAACGGGTAAATCTTTAGAAACAAAAATGAACTAACGGAGTCATTTTCAACGGTTGCTTCCTCAGAGTTGGAAATGAAGGATTACACCACGGATATTCATTTCCTCAATGGGTAAATCTTCAGAAACGAAAATGAACTAACAGAGTCATTTTCAACGGTTGCTTCCTCAGAGTTGGAAATGAAGGATTACACAACGGATATTCATTTCCCCAACGGATAAATCTTCAGAAACGAAAATGAACTAACGGAGTCATTTTCAACGGTTGCTTCATCAGAGTTGTAAATGAAGGATTACACAACGGATATTCATTTCCCCAACGGATAAATCGTCAGAAACGAAAATTAACTAACGGGGTTATTTTCAACGGTTGCTTCATCAGAGTTAGAAATGAATAGGGTTAACTCTAGACACATGACAGAATTTGCTGTGATTTCTGTGCACTAAATTCCATAATTATGTATGCATCTATAATTACGTAATCCCTTGCACAGTCCGCACAGTTTGTTTTATAATGTTTTGGGGAAGGATATCAAACTTGTGATGAGGGTGACTAGACTTCCATCGGTTCCTTTTAATTAGATCTACAGGGGATCTTCTTAGTTAGGCCACCAAGGAGTCCTTTCACCTATATCATCACATGATATCCCTAGCCAGATTTTTGGATCAATCTGTTTAACTAGACCACTCAAGGGGTCTAATTATGAAGTAGTACTTTATAATCCGAGGAACTTAACTGTAACGTAGAAGTCCATTAAGGATTTTAAGTAATACCTTTGGGTATCCTACGATGAATCTCTTGTACAAGGATGTAGGATTCTACGAGGATTTGGATAACATAATTTGGATCACACAACAACACATAAGGGAACATATAAGCACAAAGTCACATAATTGTTTAACTTAATTATAATTCGTTGTTAACTTGTTTATCGATTGAATACGGGTATGGAAACCAGTCGACGGGCTTCGATGTCCACTGGGATCTATCTGAGAAGATAGGAAGATCTCCCAAAATTCAATTTTTGTTTACAAGAAGTCACCACATTCGAATTAAGGCATACACAATTAAGGACTTACGGGAAATCCTTAGGTACCCTATTAAGGATTTATAGTGGTACTTTGGGTATTCGTCATGTGTTGTAACTTGCGCCTTGTACTTCGTTTTTCTTAGAAGAAACAGGTACTTAGGAATTACGTGGAAGACGCAAGAGATCATAGAATGGGAGAATTTTGGGGGTAGTTTGTTTTTTTAAGGAATACGGTTCCTTGATTGTCGGTATTGTAAGGGATATGTTGTTTATACATGCAACCATAGAAATACATTGCAATGTAAATAAAAGATTTATTTATAAACAACGATAACAACTGTTTTCTTGGATCTTGACAACAAAAGAAAATCATACATAAGACGTGATTAATTCTAAACGATGTTGTCTTCTAGTCAGTCAGATGCTCATCCCTGTGCTGGATTTGCATTAGCAAGCTTTGGGCAATTTCTTCGGAAATGACCCATCTCGCCACAGTTGAAACAAGAGCCTGGTAGAAAACGACCTTGTGTAGGATTGTTGCCAGCTTGGTTTGGTGCAGCTGCAGCTGGGCAGACTCTTGCTGTGTGGCCTATAAGCCCACAAGTTTGGCAATTGCGGCACTGTACGTTGGCGTGATGATCGAGGCTACATTGGTTGCACAAGGGTGCAGTTCCATTGTATGGTTTTCTAGCAGGGGCTTGAGCTGGTTGGTTGGGGACGACTTGACCATTGTGAGCGACCACGACGAAGTTCTGAGAAGCCTTTCGCTTCTTTGACTTTTTAGAGGATTCAGTCTGTTCATCCATGGTCTTTGATTCCTCGATTGGGTTCGATTCCCCGACCGGTTTCTTGTCACCTTTTCGGAAAAGTTTACCTTTCCTGATCTTTGATTCAGTCAAGGTTGCAGATAGCTCAATGGCCTGTCTAACTGTAGTATGGTTGCTACCAGTCACAATGTCTTATATTGAGTCAGGGACGCCATCAATGTACTTTTCGATTGCTTTGTCCAAAGGTGTAACCATATCCGGGCATAACAAACTTAACTCCTCATAACGATCCGTGTAGGCTCGATGCTCACCGCTAACTTGCTTAAGATCGTCGAACTCCGTTTCCAAGGCCCTGATCTCGTGACGAGGACAAAATTCCTTCATCATCAGAGCTCGAAGCTCTTGCCATGTTTGAGCCAGTGCCACATCGGCACCCCTATCTCTCATCACACCATTCCACCATGTCAAAGCTCGTTTCTCTAAGATGCTAGATGCGAATTCTACCTTTCGCTCGTTTGGACATTGAACATGTCTGAAGGTGCTCTATAAACTCTCGAACCATTGCAGAAGTGCAGTCGCTCCTTGAGACCCAGAAAACTTTGATGGCTTAGCTGAGTTGAACGTCTTGAAGTTTCAGGGGGCATTATAGTTGTTGTTGGCTTGGTTCCATTGAGTAAAGAGGTTTGGGAATTGAGCAGCCATTTGCTGCGCAATGATCTCTGCCAGTTCTGCAGTCGCTATCTGGTTTCCGCGTCGAGGAGGCATTCTAAATGAGAGACAAGAAAGAGAACAAATGAAATGGCATTGGGTAAGAATAGGATGTTACAATTACTGACCATAATCATGGTTGATGGTCATTTGTTTGAACCACGAAGCAAACAAACAACACCAAGGCTGAATCAAAGCAAATAGATCCTCATAGTGTATCGCGAAGACATGCTCGTCTATAAGTGGACACTCACCCCAAGAGTTCCCAGGTAAGAGTGACTGATCCGATTATGTGGATTTGTACGAACACTCTAACCTTAGACAGAAAACCCAGGGTACAGGCATTCACTCTTCCAGTTTGCACGTGTTCACACTATTTAGGACCCAAAACTTTGACGAGAGTTTTGAAAATTCAAAGGGGTTCAAAACCTTATAACGGAGGGTTCAAAACCTAGTAATCAATCATCCTAGAACAGATGATTAGTTTTCAAAGCGGTTTTGAAATTTATGTTCTTGTTGTGGTCGTCACCCAAGGATAGGTGACGGTATTGTTTTGTGACTAAACGCAAGTAAACTCGCGTTAGGGTCCTAGGAAGGTTATAGACTAGATCAAAGCATTACTAATAACCTAATTCCCTATAACCATTGGCTCTGATACCAACTTTTCTGTCACACCCCGACCACATAGAACATACAAAACGTGGCGGAAACGTCGGGGAATGTTGTAACAGAATCAATTGTTTCAAATCCATGGCAATTGAAGTTTCGTTTTATTAATCAAACATGAAAGTTTACATTGTTTTATACAAGAACCATAGAGTACATAACATAATAACTAGTTCTTGTCTCGTTTTAATTCACTAAGGCACATGTCCGCCTAAGTATGTCTTGATAAGTCCTATGCATCATCTCCTGAAAACACATGTGAAAATAGGTACGTCAGCATAAAAATGCTTGTGAGATACATTGGTTTTGTGAAAACGGAATTCATGACTTATGTTTGAGAAAATGTTTAGTCATGAACCTTGTAATTTGCTTTGTCTTGTAAATCATTTGAAAAACGATAAGATCAGATAATAGGTATAAATAAGAGAACACTGTCTGGTTAAACGGATAACCATGTAAAATGTGTTTGTATAAGATAAGTCGTTTGTAAAACAATGTCTCGTGAAAAGTGTGTTATTTGTATAAAATGTCATATGTCTCAAATTGAAATGATTCAAATAACGCTACGATATGTAATATCATACAAACACTTATGTATAGGAAGTACCAGGGTGTATCCACCATGCTTGTATCATCTTACACACGCCTCGTTACTTAATCACTTACTCAAACCAAACCATCAAGATGAAATTTTTAACAATTGTGGAAATGTTTATGTATAGTCAAATGTCTATTGTCAAATGTAAATCATGTAAATCATGTCAATGGATACAACTGGTTTACATGGTTCAATGGTTACAAACGGTTCATATAATCGAAGGGTTAAGACGGTTCACATAGTCAAATGGTTACAACGGTTCAAAATGTAGTATAATGTGTTCATATGCTGGATGAGCATATGCAACAGAAATACAATGTAAAACAATGTACTAAGTACGCACACAATGGGCATACATAGCATGTAATGTAAAGCAATGTACTAAGTACGCACACAATGGGCATACATAGCATGTAATGTAAAGCAATGTACTAAGTACGCACACAATGGGCATACATAGCATGTAATGTAAGGCAATGTACTAAGTACGCACACAATGGGCATACATAGCATGAAATGTATTGTAAAGTGATGTACTAAGTATGCACAAAACGGGCATACGTAGGATGAGATGTATTGTAAAGTGATGTACTAAGTATGCACACAACGGGCATACGTAGCATGAGATGTATTGTAAAGTGATGTACTAAGTATGCACACAATGGACATACATAGCATAGACACAATGAAATCATGTACTATATATGTACTATCGAACATAGCAAGTATATGATGTGAAAACCGGAAAGCATGAAAGTAACAAGTAGGCACATGCGTTTCACCCCAAAACAGTTTGGAAAACAGTAAAAGAGGGGTTCAATGTACTCACCTGAGATTGCTTTGAAGTTCTTGTATAATAAACAAATAATGCTAGAGATCACGGAATATCAAACGGTACCTAACAGGTAGCTATGTTTAATATACCGGACCTAAATCGAAGGATCGGATAGTATGCGGGCTCGTAAACCAAACGAGTATGGAGACTCGTGTAATATGGTTTAACAAAGCCTACATACTAAAATGAAACCTAACCTAAGTGCTTACGACCCATTACGACCCGCTTAGGTAGCTTATGCTACCTTAACGCGTCGTTCGCGTAGAACGCGTTTGGAACGCCTAACATCGTGACCACAAGGTATAACCTCGGAAGGTTACAACTATGGTCACCTAATGTGTTTTGTCGGATCCTAATGATCGATCAAATGGGTCGGGTTCGAAAGCATAAGCGATGGTTTAGATCGCTTACCTTACGAACCTATATAAGCACTATACTAAAAGTGACGAGCTAAGCATGTTAGAACATGCTTAACTAAGTTTAGAAAACAGGTTTGGCATCAAAACAAACGGCTTTGATGCTCACGAGTAGTTTGGTTACAAAATACGCAAGAATGTGCATTTTGGCCGAAACTACGACTCGTCACTGAGCCTAGATAACGTGGTAATCAGTAGGTATAGTCACTACGGACTATAACCATCGTGATCACGCTCACGTTATGAAGTTCCAATGAACTTCGTGTTGACCGTAGGCTGGTCAACACAGAAAGTCAAAGAAAACTTTGACTTTCGGACTTGAAAAGCGAATAAAAGAACGAAAGAATACTTACGAAGGGTCCCCGAAAGCTAATCTCGATCCAGGAGCTCAGGTATGAAGCAAAGGCCTCAACTTAGAGCTTTAGATCAGATTTTGTGGGTTTTTAACCAAAAGGGGGGGGGTATTTATAGGAAAAGCAAGACCGTTAGGATCGTTTCTTGAATATCGTGCCACGATCCGATCCGTACACTTGTCGAAATGTTGTGGTGGCTTATTTTGCCCCCACCATAGGGTTTTGACACGTGTCGTTGCCCTTTGGGTGTTCGAAAGGTCGCTGCAAGTGGATCAGAAAACATCGCCTGAAGATGCAGATCAGACAACAATTTTCAGAATTTACAGTTTAGGTCCCTGTTGTGGTTTAAGGCCATTTCCGACACTTCTAAGGCCCGTAAAGCCAACTTTAAGGCCCTAAAATGATGCCTAAACATTTTGGACATGAAACATGCTCAAAAATATGTCGGATGTTGGTTCGTTTGGCCGTACGATCGCGATGTTCGGTTAATTACGACGGAATGCGCATAAGCGTGAAAAACGATCCAAATGACGCGACGAATGGATTTTTCTCATGCCAAACACTAAGGCATAATATAAGGATGCTTACATAAATTTTTGGATGTCCGGATGTGTTCAGAACGTAAGTTATGCGCGAAAGTGCAAACTTGTGCACTTTTTGACGCTTTTAGCCCCTGAATGATCCAAAAGTTTATTTTAGCATACCAAACCCCTCAAAGCCTATTTCTAAGCTATGTAAAGGATATTAAGGGTATGTTTAACTTATGGACATGTTCCGGAATGTTCGTTACAGTTCAAATTGGCATACTTTCGCAGTTTGTCAAGTTTAGTCCCTGTAAGCGAATTAACTTGTTTTTGCCATACCAAAGCCTTCAAAACTTATTTCTAAGTTATGTAAAGGTTATTTAAGGTATGTTAAGTATATGATGGTGTTCTGGAGTATTTGTCGCATTAAACTGAGTACGTTTACACACCAGTTTGCGTATAATTCTCCAGAAGCGTTGTAGAGTTTGAAATTGAACAAGAATTGATATGTGCAAAAGATACACATATTTATACAAGATCCCAAGTATGAAATACAATATTTCATTGGCTTGGTATTTGTTTGATGGTCGCGGTGACACAGGTGTCACATACTGGTGGCCGGGCATGAAACGGGATATCGCTCTTTATGTTGGAAGTTGCCTGACTTGTGCGAGAGTTAAGGCTGAACATCAACGACCTTCTGGCTTACTCAAATAACCGCCGATCCCTATATGGAAGTGGGAGAGTATAGCTATGGATTTCATAACCAAACTTCCGCCCACGCCATCAGGTCACGACAGCATTTGGGTTATAGTTGATCGTCTGACCAAATCAGCCCACTTTTTGCCAATACGGGAAGACTACAAGGTAGAACGACTAGCCCGAATCTACACCGACGAGATCATTTGTAATCATGGTACGCCTCGTGACATCATTTCAGACCATGATGCTCGGTTTACTTCGCGATTGTGGGAAACGTTTCAAGCAGCTCTTGGTACGACGCTTAACCTGAGTACAGCATTCCATCCTCAAACCGACGGACAGACTGAAAGAACGATCCGTACTCTTGAAGACATGCTCCGTGCGTGTGTCATAGACTTCGGTGGTAGTTGGAACAAATACCTGCCGTTAGTCGAATTTTCGTACAACAACAGTTATCATGCCAGCATCCAAATGCACCATTCGAGGCTTTATATGGAAGAAGATGTCGATCGCCTATTGTGTGGCACGAGATCGGTCACTCGCAATTAACCAGTCCCGAGTTACTACAAGAAACGACTGACAAAATCCTCCAGATCCGAGACAACTTGTCGAAAGCTCGAGATAGACAGAAAAGTTACGCCGATAGAAGACGCAAGCCCCTTGAATTTGACGTTGGCGACTACGTACTCCTAAAGGTATCACCTTGGAAGGGTGTGGTCAGATTCGGCAAGAAAGGGAAACTAGCGCCTCGATATGTTGGACCTTTTAAGATTCTGGAAAGAATCGGAAAAGTCGCCTATAGACTCGAACTATCGGAGGAACTTAGTAACGTCCACTCGACTTTCCATGTGTCAAACCTCCGAAAATGCCTAGCTGATCATGATCTGATTGTACCTCTCGACGATCTTCAAGTCAACGAAACGCTGCATTTTGTAGAAAAGCCTGTCGAAATCATGGATCGCCAAACCAAGCAACTCAGACGCTCGCGCATCTCTATCGTAAAAGTCCGATGGGAAGGCAAACGAGGCGCAGAGTTTACTTGGGAACTCGAAAGCGACATGAAGGCTAAGTACCCGCAGTTGTTTAAATGAAGATCTAAAGCGAGAAATTGGTAAAACATTCACGGTGCTGTGCAGCTTTGAGCCTAATTTCGGGACGAAATTCCCTAAACAAGGGGAGGCTGTAACACCCCGTGTTGCCGAATGTCAAAGTCAAAGTCAAGTTTGACCTCTTTGACTGTAATTAGTCTATTTTATGTTTTATTATTCGTATTATGTGGAGTAAGTGTTGTTAATCAAAGAATCGAAGTAATCGAATGTTTAATCGACGCGAAACGCTTTACGACTGTGAATAGTAGGAAGTAACAATGCGATAAAGTTAATCAATCAATAATCAAGCTAATCGAATCATCAATCGAACTCGAAACTCGAACTATGCGAATTTGGTTTTATATTACGTGTGTGTGTGCCTTACGTATTACCTGTGCGTGCTTACTTTATGTTATGTGTGGTGATCAATCGAACCGAAACTCGAAACTCAATGAACTCAATCGAAATCGAATTATGATGAATGTTAGCGAAAAGATAGCGTGAAATGAAGATGCTTGTATGTAGATATAGTAGTCGGGACTAAAAGTAATTTGAATAAGAAACTCTATCGTATTCGTATCGTCTTCAATCGGAATCGAAATATTAGAAATAGTCGCCCCGAACACTCAAAGCAGACTGTGGATCGATCAGGCTCCTAGCCGATCGAACAGCCCAGCCGATCGGACAGACTGTCCGATCGAGCAGGCTGTCCGATCGGGATGCCTGGTCGATCAGCCAGCTCTTTCCCCTTTTGGAAGCCTATAAATAGGCCTGTCATTGTCATTCCTTCCACTTTTGGAAACCCTCTGACCGACCAGCTCGTGTTCTTCACTATTTATCAGATTTCTCTCAATCCCGGTAAGATTTCATCCTAAATCTTGTACGTTTTTTATCTATGCACGCTCCTACACCTTTCTATCTTTTAAATCTCGATTTCTAACCGTGAAATCATCAAGATCTAAGTGTTCTAGGATGATGTCATCATGGTGTTCCTCAAGAACTTCATGTTTTGGCCTCAATCCACCAAGAATCACTTGGATCTAGCCGATTTCCACAGAAACAAACTAAGATCTATCACAGATCTGAACATTTACATGGTGTGAAGGATTGAAAGAAAGATTTCCAACTTTCTTTCAACTCTTTTACACTCAATGCCTTCAAACCGGTAAAGACGGAGCCTGAGCCAACTCACTAATCATTCTAATGGTTGTGTGGTTCAAGATTCGGATTCTATCTATGAGGTTCACCGATTTCGGGTTAAACGTTAAACTACCGTTCGGAACCGTTCACCGGCCGAACATTGGGTGATTCCTGTCCGAGCAGGGGAAACAAGTAAGAACGAAGGTGCCATGGTTCAGCTCGTTGTCAAAATACCTCGATATAACGTCAAACAACCAGAACAGCCAAGTGTTAGACAAACAGGCCGACCAGGTCAGAATGTTGACCGATCGAACAGGCTGTTCGAACGAACAGCCCAACCGATCGGACATGTCAGCCGATCGGCTAGCACATGGCCCCACTCTTTAACAATTTCATGAAGTATAGTACTGAACGAAGTAATGTTCGATCGAACTACGGTTTGGATAACATTAATCTTCGAATCATGAGATACTATGCTTCAACCCTTAAGCGATTTTCAACTCGTTCGACGTATTGGAGTGCCACCCGATCGAACATGTTGTTCGATCAGGTGACATCCTGCTGAGGACTTACTACTGAAGTGTCTAACCGATCGGTTAAGCCGGCCGATCGAACGGCCTGTTCGATCGATCGACCTGAAAGGTAAGAACACTTCAGTGTTCTCAAATACTACAACGAAAACTTCGAAAGGACAAGCCATCATACACAAACACATCCTACTCAAAGGAAGAAACAATCCACTCGAACAGTCCAACCGATCGAGCCTACCGGCCGATCGAACAGGCTGTCCGAACGGAATGTTTAACCGAACGAACAACCCGTTCGATCAAACCTACAGTTCGATCGACCAGGCTGTTCGACCCATCATCAATTGTTTCCATTTAACGCGTTACTCATCGTTATGCTATCGAACTAATCAGGCTAACCCTACTCTCAAGCGCTCCCTTTAATCCATCAATCAATCGCTGTGAGTATACTCGAACCCTTTTTGCTTTAGCACTTTTGGGTGTTACATACGTTACTTATAAAAAAATCACAATTGAACACACTACTCAATTATTTAAACGCTAACCGTTCTGCATGTATTACGTGACTAAATGAATGCTTGTTGTTATGTTTACACGTGGAATGTTGTCTACCTGCCTTAACGACGTAGTACTATAGTTTGGACTCAGCACCCGTTCACACGGGGGTTGTTAAGGACAATTACTTTCATGGATTACGGTGGTAATCATGTATTGCGAACTGTCTCGGACAGTCAACCCGCAGTCATTGGTATCGATAGATCCATGTCGATAATTAACATGCTTCGTTTTCCTCTGTGTACGTGCTGGTTATGCGTAAACTATTTCAAACTCTATATGCTATTATCAAACTTGTATGCTCACCTTTACATTTTATGTATTGACTTTATTTTAACGTATGTGGCAGGAAATTAGGATGCTTATCTACGAGGAAGGCGAGCTTAGAATAAGCGTCTAGAGCATAGTTGTCTGTAGATCTTGCAGATCGAGTCTCTAGAGGCATTTGAACAGTTATATTATTTATATTTGAATCTGAGTTGTCAGAACAGGACGTTGACTAGTTATTATCTGTAATAATTTATTTTACTATTTGGGATACGGTATGGGACGTATTATTTAAACTAAATAGTAATGATAGTTGTTGTGGGAACCTCTGGACAATCTCTTTCGCTCAGTGCCATGCCCCGATGATTCCGCCATCGGTTGGGGTGTGACAGATTGGTATCAGAGCCATAACTATAGAGAATTAGGCTAGACACGACCTAGTCCGGGTCGTTGTCTTAGAGACCTAGACTATAGTTAGGAACCAACATACCCAGCTTATGTGCTATATCATGTTACTCTTCGCTATCACTGCACTCGAATTTTCAAATAGAATCAAGCGATTTAGTCAGGATTAGGTGTGAAAACCGCAAACTCTTGACTAAATTGTTTGAACAATGCTGATTTTACCCATTTATCAATGATTTCCTCATGATTTTCAATAACGAACGAGGAGAATTGTACCAAATCAGGAGTGAAATCCATATTTTGATGAATAATCTCCTTAATCTTGTCAAAACAAGGAAGAAGTTGCTAAGCTAGGGGTGAAACCCTAACCTTGACAACTTGTTTTGATTTTTATTTCATCTCACCAAAGCCTCGACGGACTCCAAAAACCTGAACTCGCAAGTATGACCTAGGGAATACGTGCTGAATGCCCAAGAATCGAGGCAGCAACGCGAACCCGAAAGTCGAAAAGTGACGACAAGGCCACTGCGAATAGTCGAATCGCTTTGGGTAGTCGATGTCTAGTAGCCGCAGACAATCTATTCCTCGATTTTATGTGTTTCGATTCTGAGCTCGCAACTGCTAACTCTGATAACTAGTTGATTTTATGTGTTTTAAGTGTACTTGTCTGTTTACGTGTTTTACTTTTGAAAGTTATTCGATTTTTACTATCACTTCGATCGACACACACGACTCGTATTGCTAATCTATCTCAAGACGCTAACAAGTCGCTGCAATCTTAGACAACATTATGCTACGATTATGCTATACTACTCGACACGCTACACGACTATGCTATGCTATACTACTCAATATACTATTCGCAATCGCTATAATCGAACGACACGCGAACTTGGGAGGATAGGTTTCTGTATTCTGGCCGCATTTGTGATTAAATACGTAGGTGTTTATGTGTTTATGTGCTACTGTGCTTCTGTGTCCTATGTGTTTATGTGCTTCTGTGATTATGTGATTTCCGTGTCAATATGTTTATGTGATTCATGCTTTATCGTGTTCCTGAGCTTTAGCTAGTAGTAGGCGTGTGAGGCGAGATTCGATTTGTTGTGTCTGAGGCCTACGACAATGTCTATTGCAGACCATGTCGTCATCTGGACACCGAACCCCTCTTACCCGCCAAGAAAAGAGAGACAAGCGTCTCGCTACTATCATCGCCAAGCAAGTGGCAAAAGCTGTAAGCGAGGTGTATGAAAACGTCAGCAAATCGTCTGAGGAGTCGCGAACCGAAGCTCCTAAAGATGCTAACAAGACCGTTATCAGCTTCAACCAGTTTAAGGCATGCGGACCAAAAGAGTTTACCGGAGAAGATGGCCCTACCGTCATGTTTCAATGGTTTGATTCGGTTAAGTCACTCTGCGCCAAAGCGGCTGTCCTGAAAATCTCCGTACCCTAAATGTGACCGGTGTCTTCCAGTCCCGAGCTCTAGACTGGTGGATGACCGAACAAAATAAACGCGGGAATGATGCAGCTTATGAGCTGACTTGGGAAGAGCTGAAAGCCATTATGATGGACGAATTCTGCCCTTCCCATGAACGCCAAAAGCTGGAGGACGAGTTTTGGAACATCAAGCAGAAGGACGGAGACAACGCTGCTTTAGCTGCTCGCTTCAAGCAGCTTAGCATTATCTGTCCCGATCAAGTCAAGACGCCAGACATGGCCATCAAGAAGTACATTCGAGCTCTACCTGATTGTGTTGCTGACTTTGTTCACGCCGCCAAGACATCATCAATTGAGGAGACCTACTTGCTTGCCGCCGAGATCAACGATAAGTGAGCAAAATCTGGTTTCTGGGATAAGCCCTCCAAGTCTCTGCATCAAGCTACTACTGCACCGACCGCTGACTCCACTGCTCAACAATCCAAGTCATCACGCCGAAAGAAGAAGCACAACAACAGCAGCTCCAGCAAAAAGAACTGTGCCGTCACAACAACTAATGCCTCTCTGCAAGCCGTACAGGCTTAGCAGCAGTCTCATCACCGACCAGCTCCAGTGACTAATGCACGGCCAGCAAAGCGTGCTTACACAGGTCCCCACCCGCTCTGCCCGACATGCTCATATCATCATCCGGTGGGAATCTCCTGTCGTTTCTGCGCTCACTGCAACCTCTACGGTCATTTCACTGCTAACTGTCGCTATGGTCCTCGTCAAGCCCCAGTTCAAGCCGCTGCTCATCAAACTCTACTCCCAGCCCCTCAAGGCCAACCCGCAGCTCAAGCACCCGCGGTCAATGCTCGAGTCTGCTTTGCATGTGGTGATCCTAACCATTTTGTAAACATGTGCCCGAACAGGGTGGTGAAACAAGAGCCCCAACAGCAGCAGCAGCAGCAGCAAGCAGCCCGTGCCAGAACCTTCAACATCACTGCCCGTCAGGCCCAGGCTGACAACAACGTGGTTAATGGTATGTTCCTTGTGAATGGTATTTATGCATCGTGTTTGTTTGATACTGGACCGCGTTTGACCGATTCCGAGTAATTAGGCGGAGTCAAAGAAAGTCGCCTCGGCAGCCTTCCTTGTAGCGACTACTCGGGGAGTACTCGGCCTTGGAAACCTTGTTTTACAACCATGGACCCGATAACTGCTTTGTGTCATTTGAATTCGAGAAGCTCCTTAGTCGTAAGCGCTCTTATCTCCCCTCATCATTCGAAGTCGAAGTCGCTACTGGCAGAACTGTCGCCGTTAACTCTGTTCTCCGTGATTGTACTCTCGAGCTCAACAATCATATCTTCCCTATCGTCCTTATTCCAATGCAGCTCGGAAGCTTCGATGTCATAGTAGGCATGGACTTTCTTCGCGAAAACCATGCTGAAGTTTTGTGCTTTGATAAGATGATTCGATTCTCGCTCGCAAATGGTGATTTATTATGTGTGTACGGTGAAACTGCTTCGAAAGGTCTCAAGCTCATGTCATGCATCCAAGCTAACAAGTATCTCCGCAAGGAGTACAGAGCTTTCATGGCCAACATTGTAGTAGCGGAGAAGGAAAAGAAAAAGAAGGCCGAAATCAAAGACGTTCCAGTGGTCCGAGAATTTCCTCAGGTATTCCCTAATGATCTTCCTGGGCTACCGCCAAGTCGTGATATCGACTTTCGTATCGACCTTATTCCTGGAGCTAACCCTGTTGCTAAAGCCCCTTATCGACTCGCGCCATCCGAAATGAGGGAACTCTCGAACCAACTCCAGGAGTTACTTGAAAAAGGCTTTGTTCGCCCGAGCACCTCTGCTTGGGGCGCGCCAGTCCTTTTCGTTGAAAAGAAGGATGGGTCGTTCAGGATGTGCATCGACTATCAGGAGTTGAATAAGTTAACCATCAAGAACCGTTACCCTTTGCCTGGAATCGATGACTTGTTTGATCAGTTGCAAGGTGCTAAGTGTTTCTCGAAGATCGATCTACGTTCAGGTTATCATTATCTGCGCACTCAAGAGGAACACATCCCCAAAACCGCTTTTCATACTCGATACGGCCATTATGAATTCGTTGTTATGCCTTTTGGTTTAACTAACGCACCCACGGTTTTCATGGATCTGATGAATCGTGTGTGTAAGCCATTTCTAGACCGTTTCGTCATCGTGTTCATCGACGATGTCTTGATCTCTTCTAAGTCGAAAACCGAACACACGCAACATCTACGTTTGGTTCTCGAGTTACTCCAGGGGAATCAACTCTATTCCAAGTTCTCCAAGTGCGAATTCTGGCTGGAGGAGGTGCAATTTCTGGGTCACATCGTTAATAGTCAAGGTATTCATGTCGATCCCGCAAAGATCGAAGCAGTTAAGAGTTGGATTACACCTAAGAACCCGTCTGAAGTTCGTTCTTTTCTCGGACTAGCGGGCTATTATCGATGATTTATCGAAGGATTCTCTAAAATCGTTGTGCCGCTTACCGCCCTTACTCATAAAGACAAGCCTTTTGTTTGGGGAACCGAACAAGAGTTTGCTTTTCAAACCCTCAAGCATATGCTTTACAATGCTCCTGTTCTCACGTTGCCCGATGGAATCAACGATTTCATTGTCTATTGTGATGCTTCTAACCTTGGTCTTGGCTGCGTTCTCATGCAACGGGACAAGGTTATAGCTTACGCATCTCGTCAGCTCAAAATCCACGAGAAGAACTATAAAACCCACGACCTCGAGCTAGGCGCAGTTGTTTTTGCATTGAAGATTTGGCGACACTACCTGTATGGTACCAAGTGTACGATCTTCACCGATCACAGGAGTTTACAACTGTGACACCTGTGTCACTTCAGCCATCAAACAAACGCCAAACCAATGAAATATTGTATTTCATACTTTGGACATGTATAAATATGTGTATTGTTTGCACATATCAACTCGTGTTCGATTTGAAGCTCTAAATCGCTTTCTGGAAGGTTATACACGCACTGATGCGTAAATATAATCAGTTTAATGCAACGAACACTCCGTAATAGTGAAATAGGCTTAACATACCTTAAATAACCTTTACATAACTTAGAAATAAGTTTTGAAGGCTTTGGTATGGCAAAATCAAGTTAAATCGCTTACAGGGACTAAAGTTGACAAACTGCAAAAGTATGCCAATTTGAACTGTAACAGACATTCCGGCACATGACCATAAGTTAAACATACCATAAATATCCTTTACATAGCTTAGAAATAGGCTTTGATGTGTTCGGTGTGCTAAAATAAACTTTTGGGTCATTCAGGGACTAAAAGTGTCAAAAAGTGCATAAGTTTGCACTTTCGCGCATAACTTACGTTTTGAATACATCCGGACGTCCACAAATTTATTTAAGCATCCTTATATTATTCCTTAATGTTTGGCATGAGAAAAATCCATTCATCGCGTCATTTGGATCATTTTTCGCGCTTATGCGCATTCCGTCGTAATTAACCGAACATCGCGATCGTACGGCCAAACGAACCAACATCCGACATATTTCTGAGCATGTTTCATGTCCACAATGTTTAGGCATCATTTTAGGGCCTTAAAGTTGGCTTTACGGGCCTTAGAAGTGTCGGAAATTGCTTAAACATGCAACAGGGACCAAAACTACCAATTCTGAAACTTGGTGCAGATCAGACATAGCCAGGCGGCCCGCCTGAGTTTTGTCAGATCCTGATGCAGGCCGCATGGCCCCTTCAGTAACAAAATTTTTGTCTTTCTTGCAAATCTGGCCTTTCAAACACACCAAAGGGCAATGCCCTTTCACCATTTCAGGAGCTAAGGGTCATTTTGAGCCACCACAACTTTGTGACAAGTGTACACTTAAGATCATGGCACGATATTCAAGAAACGATCCTAACGGCTCTACTTTTCCTATAAATACCTCCCCCCCTTTGGTGTAAAACCCACAAAAATCTGATCAAAATGCTCTAAGTTGATGCCTTTGCTTCATACCTGAGCTCTTTGATCTAGATTAGCATTCGGGGACCCTCCGTAAGTATTCTTTCGTTCTTTTATCCGCTTTTCGTGTCCGAAAGTCAAAGTTTTGTTTGACTTTCTGCATTGACCAGCCTATGGTCAACCCGAAGTTCATGGAACTTCATAACGTGAGCGTGATCACGATGGTTATAGTCCGTAGTGACTATACCTACTGATTACCACGTTATCTAGGCTCAGTGACGAGTCGTAGTTTCGGCCAAAATGCGCATTCTTACGTATTTTGTAACCAACTACTCGTGAGCATCAAAACCGTTTGTTTTGATGCCAAACCTGTTTTCTAAACTTAGTTAAGCATGTGTTAACATGCTTAGCTCGTCACTTTTAGTTTAGTGCTTATATAGGGTCGTAAGGTAAGCGATCTAAACCATCGCTTATACTTTCGAACTCGACCCATTTGGTCGATCATTAGGATCCGACCAAACACATTAGGTGACCATAGCTATAACCTTCCGAGGTTATACCTTGTGGTCACGATGTTAGGTGTTCCAAACGCGTTCTACGCGAACGACGCGTTAAGGTAGCATAAGCTACCTAAACGGGTCGTGATGGGCCGTAAGCACTTAGGTTAGGTTTCATTTTAGTATATAGGCTTTGTTAAACCATATTACACGAGTCTCCATGCTCGTTTGGTTTACGAACCCGCATACTATCCGATCCTTCCGATTTTGGTCCGGTATATTAATATAGCTACCTATTAGGTGGCGTTTGATATCCCGTGATCTCTAGCATTGTGTGATTATTACACAAGAAATTCAAAGCAATCTCAGGTGAGTACATTGAACCCCTCTTTTACTGTTTTCCAAATTGTTTTGGGGTGAAACACATGTGCCTACTTGTTACTTTCATGCCTTTCATGTTTTTATATCATATGCTTATTATGTTCATTAGTACATTATAGTACATGATTTCATTACATTTTATGCTATGTATGTCCATTGTGTGCATACTTAGTACATCGTTTTACAATACATTTCATGCTATGTATGTCCATTGTGTGCATACTTAGTACATTGTTTTATATTACATTTCACGCTAGGTATGTTCATTTGATTACATACTTAGTGCATTGTTTTCACATGCTTACATTTTTGTATGACATTTGGTTTGTTTAACATGGAACAATACATTCATTAACATTGATCACGCCGTTCGTTAGTAGGTAGTGGTACCATAGGAATTGACAACTCCCGTTCCTGAAATCCTGGGTTTGATAGGATTGGAAGGAATGACGGAATTCGATATACATAACTTAGATAAACCTTTAATTTGTTTAAGGGTTTATCGCCACAGTCTCAAGGCTTGGATGTATGCATATTTCACAATACCGTACAAATGTTTATATCAGCAGAGCATGCATTGTTCCACGAAACATAATGTTGATTTAAACTATGTTTTACTTCAACACCTTGTTTTGTGCATTTTACATATGGTTGAGTTGATACATCTCGCTTACCATACAAGATATATTTTGGGTACACATTACATTATCTACATTGAACATAAACATTTTGACATTGATACACATACTTGGTGGTTTACATTGAACATAGACATTTCGACATGGTTTACACAATAACACTTGACATTTGGTTTATACATGAACAATTTACATGGTGGATGGTTTGGGTAAATGGTTGGTGTAACGTGGCGTATGTAATATGATACAAACATGGTGGATACGCCGCTGGTACTTCCTATATATAAATGCTTGTATAGTATTGTTGGTGCATAATGTCTAAAGCCTGCGTCTTTGTAAAGTTAGATTAACGTATACGATCTAGATAGGTTATTTTGTATTAGTTCAGGGGTTGAAAGTGTAATTATATGAAAGTTATGATGCTGGACCGCTTTTGTGACATATGTCCACAAAAGCGAACCAGGCTGGATCGCTCATGTGGACATGTCACATGAGCGGTTCACAAACTCTATAAATACCCCTGAAGTTGTCTTCATTTGGAAGGTGGTCTTGTACTCTACGTCGAACTGCTGACCGTGTGGCAATCGTTATCAAGTGAAGTAAAAGTGTTTAAAGTGTGAATTCATCTGTTTCTACTCCTTTCTGTTACGTTTATCTTTGTATCATGCTGAAAATGTGTTTCCGCCACATTTTCAGTAAGCACTAGCTCTGATTGACTCATTCGTGTGGTCAAAACTGATCCTACAATTGGTATCAGAGCCAGTTGCGAGTTAGTTGCTAGATACGAAGTGGTTTTCACGAACTTTTGTAGATCTGGACTGATTTAGCGGTGGAAATGGACTGAGATTTGGACAGTAGGTGTGAAACACAGTAATAACAAACCCTTGAAAGTTTCGGATCAAAATACGACTAGAAGTGACTTAAAAACCCTCGTGAAAGTTGGATCGCTCTGACATCATCACTGAATCGCTTTTATGGACCGCTCCTAAGTACAGTTTTTAGCTGGATCGCTCCAAATTTTCAGTTCTGGATCACTCATAATGGAGATTTTAGTTGCTGGATCGCTCTTCTAAACCGCTCATTTGTCATCTTCTGAACCGCTCATTTGTCATCTTCTGAACCGCTCATTTGTCATCTTCTAAACCGCTCATTTGTCATCTGTGGATCGCTCTTTGGACAGTTTCTAGGATCGCTCTTTGTGCATTCTCTGGATCGCTTATTCAACTTCTGTAGATCGCTTATTCAGACTGTTTGAAAAATTTTTTCCATTACAACTGAAAATGGAAAGTCAGGATTTCTATAACATGTTTTCGGGTGTGGGTGCAACTCAAAGTCAAGCAAGTATCATGCAAAATGTCAGTCTAGAAAATGAACTTGGAACGATGCAGAAGCCTCCGAAATTGATGAGTTTGGATGAATATTCAGGATGGTCTGAGAGGTTCAAAAATTGGGTGCAGGCAAATCACTTAGAGAGTTGGATAAAAATCGAAAGAGAGTATGTTCCTCCAGTAGATGGGTTGAATATAAAAAAGACAATTGCCAGTCTGACAGATGCAGAGCAGGTCGAATTCAAAGCCGAGAAAAAGATGATCAGCATCTTACAACAAGCGATAAAAGAAGATATTTTAGTGTTACTACAGCACAAAAATAATTCACAGTCAATATGGCAAGCTTTAGAGAAAAATTTCAAAGGCAGCGCGTCAATGATTAAAAGTAAAACGGCATTGCTAAAGAAAGAGTTTGACATCTTCACAAGGATTAAGGGTGAATCAACAAAGCAGCTTATCGAGAGGTACTGTCATCTGGTGTTAGAGATGAGAAGGTTGGACATCGAGAAGACAAATGAAGAGTGGATAGACAAATTGTGTGATGCACTTCCCTATGAGGAATGGGGAACATATGTGATGATGTTGAAAAACAGTTCGGATTTCGTGAATTATAGTTTGAGTGAGTTCATAGAGAAAATTGAAGCTCATGAGTTGGAATTGGTGAAAGTCAAGAAGATGAATTCAACGAATATGCCACAGGATGTATCTTTGTATTACAAGAGTAGTCCGGTAGTATCGAATGTTCAGAGTCCGAAAATTCAAACTGGTTTTAGTGCAGACAACACTTCATCTGTTGCTCCAAATGCCTATCAGTCAAGTCAATCGACTCCTTTTGCAAATTACGAGCCGAATGTCAAAGTCTCAGATCAAAATTCTCCTCAAAGCTCTACTGGGTCAAATCAACAGACAGTTGTGTCAAGAGTGCAATGTAACATTGCAATTAACATCAAGAATGGAAATGAAATCACCGAAAATGCAGCCAAGCAGCACATCGCGTTATTGGGTTCAGTTCTGGAAGCATATGAAGGTCTGGTCGCTGGTAGGATTGGAAATCCCGATATGACTAAAGAGGATTACGATCAGATCGATCCGGAAGAACTGGAATTGATAGATATTAAGTGGTGTATGGCAAGTTTAGTTCGAAGAGCTCAACGATTTATGGAAATCACTGGTAGAAACAGTTTGTCGGGTCCGGATCAGAAATTAGGTTTCGATAAGACCAAGGTCACCTGTTTTAAATGCAAAGAGAAAGGTCATTTCAAGCATGAATGTCCGAATCGTGAGGTGAAAAATCATCAGAATCCGTTTACCAATGATTATTATTACAGACAAGCTATATATCATCGCCCGAACCAACAGCCTACAGTTCAGAGACCTCAGATCGAGAACAAACCTGAGAAGGCATTGATCGTAAACCAAGATGATGAGAAGGTTGCGTCTGGTTTTAGTTGGGACAAGTATATTCCAGGAAAAGACGATCAAGCAATGATGGCTGAAGTTGTGGAGATTACCAAGACGGGTGCTGAACCAGAGGTTTTCGAGAAGGTAGTTACTGAGAATGTTGGTGAAGAAGTTACTGAAATTGTTGAGTCTGGCTCTGAGGAGGTTGATAAAGCAGTTACTGAAGCTGTTGAGTCTGTTTCTGAGATCGTGGTTGAAGAGGTTATTGAAGTTGTTGATCAAGAGGTTCCGGAGGTCGTTAAAGATGTTTCTATGGAAGATTCTGCAAAAACTGAGGAATCTGTATCTGATGTTCTTAGTTTTAAATCTCGACGGGAGGAATTTGTCTATACTATGAAATCAATTTTACCTCCTAACGTCTTTGGTTCTTTTGCAGATTATTTTGAAGATCCAAGAACCGGAACATGCCCGAGATTCGAAGCAGAGAAAGAAGAAGTCGAGGAGATGATTGATGTGTCGAAGGAAATGACTGAAGAAACGCTAAAGGAGATTGCAGATAAAGCACTGATGAGCAAATTAAAAGAGGTAGATTCAAACATTCAGGAGTCAGTCGATAAAGTGTCAGGTCTAGGAGAGGAATCTGGAGTCTTAGAAGTCAACATGGTCAAATCGTCTGAGTTGGAGTCAAATCCTGTTGGTAAAATTGTTTGTGAGAATGAGATTATAGTAGAAAAAGTTTCAATCTCTGATACACCGTGTCAACGTTGTTCACAACCATGCACGGAGTGTCTTGAAAAAAGACACCATGTATCAGGAACTGAAACAACATGCAGATCTGATGAAGTTTGACTTAGGGCAATTAAAAGAGGCGTACGACACATTGTCTAGGTCAATAAAAATGATCCAAAAAGAAAGTCTTGAAAATGATAAAGCAACCAAGCTGGCACAATCAACTTTATTTGACAAACAAAGAGAAGTAAACTTTCATTTAGACACAATCGCATCTTTAAGAAAAGAGCTTGAGTTGACTAAAATTGAAAATGATAGAATTGATCAGAAATTGATGAGTTATGTGGCATCATCATACGTGTTAGAGCAAATAGTACCACAACAACCACATGCTTCACCTGCCTTTAACAGTGTTCCACCCCCAATGTGGAATCATTATACACAGAAATATCCAGATGGGGTGGAAGCTGCATTAAGCATCAAACTGAAAACACTTGAGAATGATTTACCCGATAACATTGATATCACATTTACTGCGTCTGACACTGACAACGAATCCCAGGTAATCAAAAATGTTATTGATCAGGTGTTGGACGATGATAGTGAGATATCTGAGAAGGCAAAATCAGTGGAGTCCGGTAGTGATTCTGAGGAGGACGAAAACTTTTTAGATTGTTATTTGACAAAAACGGATAAAAGTGTGGATGATGATTCAATTATGGTGGCTTACACTATGGTTGGATCTGACAAACTTTACTCCAACACCGAGTTTCCGCTTCAGAATGTTAAATTTGAGAATGTTCAGAAAGTGTTTAAGCTGATTGAGCTGAGCGTAAATGAGTTAAAGAAAAATGATTTCTTTTCAAAACTAAATAAATCAGTTGGTTCGTCACGTCCTACTAGTCCAGAAAAGGTAGAGGGGGTGGGTAAAAACCAAAACAAGAAAAATCAGTTAAAGAATAAAGGTCTTGGTTTTGAGAAGAAAATGACTAAGAAGTTGGTGAAGCCAAAAGATAGAATTGATGATGTATTTGTTTGTGGTCCGAGCACTGAGACTGAAAAAGATTATATTTTTAGTCAAAAGGCCGTGGACGATTTCAATGCAGCGCAAAAGCTGAAAGCAGAAACTGTTAGTAGCACATTTGTCGAGTATGACAAACGTGTATGCTATCGCTGCAATGAAGTCGGCCACATGGCGAAGCAGTGTAAGAAAGTGATCGAAAAACCGGTTGTGGTAAAAGCTGTTAAGAAACAAATGGTTGAGAAACCGAAGGTTGAAAACCTAAGGATAAAAACAAAAATGTTTCAAAACAGGCCATTCAAAAACCTCGACCAAAATCACCGGTCGTTGCAAAAGATAAACAGGTGATGGTTTCGCCGATCCGAATTCTCAAACGAGGTGAAAAGTTGAAGTCGGAGGATAAGCCGAAATCGACTTCCGAAATTGGCGAGTCTTCTAAGTCCCCCAAGACTTCGAAACTTTACCCTAAAGCAAAAACTTTTGAAAATCAGTCATGGATCGCGAAATCTAAACCATCTGGTGAGATTGAAAAGATGGAAAATGTGTTGAAAAATGAGTCACAGACTGTGAAAGATGATGTTGCTGTATTTGAGTCTGAAATTGATCAGTTTTTGTCGGAATTTCCCAAACTTCATGACAATGTGAAACAAGATAAAAAGGAAATTGAGCCAAATGTCACATTTAACTTTCCGAAAACAACTGAGAAATGCAATGTGGTTTTTGGTACAGTGTCGGAAGTTAAAAAGTCGTGGGCATCATTGTTTAACTGATGTGTTTGTGATTTGATTGCAGGAGCTGCCCAAGTCTGTGCTCTCAAGGTGGATAATGGACAGCGGAGCGTCGCGACACATGACGGGATCCTTAGCACTGTTGTATGATGTCAAAGCGATTAATGGAAGTTACGTTGGATTTGCCGGTAATCAAGGTGGAAGGATTGTTGGTCAAGGAATGCTCACGAACGGCATCATATCTTTTGACAAAGTGAATTATATTGTTGAATTGATGAACAATTTGTTAAGTATTTCGCAAATCTGCGACAAAGACTTTAGCGTACACTTTACAAAAACAGAATGTTTGGTTTTAAAACCAGGGTTTAAAGTCCCTGATGAGTTGGTTCTGTTGCGCGCCCCTAGGGTTAATGATCTTTACATTTTAGACATGAGCGCTACAACACCAACAACTCCTCAAAAACAATGCTTTGTGACAAAATCTAAAGCAACTGAAAAATAGTCGGTTATGTGGCACAGAAAGATGGGTCATATACACATTCGTAAAATGAACTTTCTTGTGCACAACGATTTGGTAGAAGGTGTGAATATTAAAAATTTTCATTTACCTGACGATTGTATTGCGTGTAAGAAAGGTAAACAGGTACAGAAGTCTCATCCTCTAAAGATGCTCAACAACATCCGGTTACCTCTCGAGAGATTGCATATGGATCTCTTTGGGCCGGTCAACGTCAAAAGCATCAGTGGAGATTCTTATTGTCTGGTGGTAACAGATGATTATACAAGATTTTCATGGGTCGTTTGTTTGGAGAAAAAGGATGAAACGTTCAAGGCTTTAATGGTTTTGTTCAAAAAAATGGAAACAGTGTACAAGCTGCCGATCAGAAGAATTCGAAGCGATAATGGAACTGAGTTCAAAAACAACAAAATGTACGAATTCTGCAATGAAAAGGGGATACTTCACGAATTCAGTGCGCCATATACACCACAACAGAATGGCGTGGCTGAACGAAAGAATAGAACCCTGATTGAGACTGCACGTACTATGTTGGCTGATTCAAAGCTTCCAATTTTCTTCTAGAGTGAAGCGGTGTCAGCAGCTTGCTATACGCTGAATAGAGTTCTGACAGTGAAGAAATATAAAAAGAACTGTTTTGAGTTGTTGCATCGTTATAAGCCAAATCTTGAGTTCTTGGAACCTTTTGGCTCTCCGTGTACATTCATCGATGCTGATGGTAAATTCGGAGCGAAAGCAAATGAAGGATTTTTCGTAGGATACGCCAGCCCATTAAAGAGGGTATTTGTACCGTGTCTAGGGAAGGTGATTCAGGTCCATCATGTGGATTGTCAGAAGCATACGCCATCGCAACAACTTCCCGGACAAAGATTCCTATTTGACTACGACAAACTCTGGGAATCGTTTCATCTGCCGTCCGAGCCGAGTGAGGAGGAACTTGCTCTTATGTACCTGTATCAGCAAAGTCAGTTGCAAGAGCCGGAATCTAGACCGCTAGATGTTCCTACACCCACCGTGGGTACTCACGATGATGAAGCAGGACCAAGTGGAACCGTTCATATATCGCCAGAGGAACCAGAGGAACCAGCTCCGTCATTTGACGTTTCTGACGACTCAGAGGAGGAACCCGCTCCTACCTTTGACGAGGAACCAAATGAGACATCAGAGGAGTCTGTTGATCAAATCGTTGATCTTGATATTCAAATCTGGAATCGGAAGTTGTGGTGCTTGATACTGTGATGCCACGGACACTGTCTTATCATCCTTCAGAACAAATTATCGGCGATTTACAGAGTGGTGTCAAAACAAGACATCAGATAGATCAAGCTTTTACATGTTTTTATTCTGATATAGCTGATATGCAGAAAGAAGTCTCATACAAATGTTTTATTTCGCAGATTGAGCCCAGAACTTACAAAGAAGCATTGACCGAGGACAGTTGGGTGAATGCTATGTAGGAGGAACTGCAACAATTTGAGAAACTGGGCATCTGGAGACTGGTCGATCTGCCGAAGAATCAGAAGCTAATAAAGACAAAATGGGTATTTAAATGTAAACGTGATGATAGAGGAGTCATGGTGAGGAACAAAGCACGTCTAGTGGTCCAGGGTTTCAGCCAGCAGGAGGGAATAGACTATGAAGAGGTTTATGCGCCGGTTGCAAGGCTTGAAGCAATCCGTATCTTTCTAGCCTTTGCTTCATGGAAAGATTTCAAAGTCTATCAACTCGACGTTAAATCAGCATTCCTGTATGGCAAGATTCGAGAAGAAGTTTACGTGGGGCAACCACCGGGGTTTGCAGATCCGCTTAACAGAGACAAGGTGTATCTGCTGGATAAAGCTTTATACGGTCTCCACCAGGCCCCGAGAGCCTGGTATGAGACGCTATCGACCTACTTGCTGGACAACGGGTTCACAAGAGGCACAGTAGATAGTACCTTGTTTACGAAAGAAGTAGCTGGCCACTTGCTGATTGTGCAGATCTATGTCGACGATATTATTTTTGGTTCCACCAACGACGAGCTATGCAAAGAGTTTGAAGTTGTGATGAAGAAGAAATTCGAGATGAGTTCTATGGGGGAGATGAAGTTCTTCCTCGGGTTACAAGTTGAACAACTACCCGACGGAATCTTCATTCATCAATCAAAGTATGTAAAGGACGTGCTGGATAAGTTTGACATGATAGAATGCAGTTCTGCATCAACCCCCCTCGCACAAAATCATGGTATATGTCCGGATGAACAAGGTGTGAAGATGGATGAAACATTATACAGATCGATCATCGGATCGTTGATGTATCTTACAGCTTCCCGGCCCGACATCATGTATCCGACATGTTTGTGTGCACGATATCAGTCAAACCCGAAGCAATCACACCTGACGATCGTCAAACGCATTCTACGGTATTTGAAGGGTTGCCCAAGCATCGGCTTGTGGTACCCTCGCTCGGGTGATTTTACATTATCTGGTTTTGCTGATTCAGACTTCGGTAGTTGTAAGCAGAACGCTAAGTCCACCACTGCTGGGTGCCAGTTCTTCGGAACTCGGCTCGTTACCTGGCAGTGCAAGAAGCAAACTGCAGTCGCGCTCTCAACTTGCGAGGCTGAGTACGTCTCAGCCTCTAGCTGTTGTTCTCAAATTCTCTGGATTCAACAGCAGATGCGCGATTTCGGTCTGCAATTCTTGGATACACCAATATTTGTGGATAATGAAGCGGCCATCAATGTTACGAAAAATCCGGTTCACCACTCAAAAACGAAACACATAGAAATCCGTCACCATTTTATTCGAGATTGTTACGAAAAGAAATTAATACGGATTGAACATGTGTGCACCGATGATCAGAAAGCTGATTTTTACACGAAACCGTTTGATAAAAAGAGATTTTATTATCTTTTAAAGTTAAATGGGTTAAAAAATCTGCAATCTGGGAGGGTTATCGAGTGTGAAGCCGAATTGGGCGGCGATCTGACTTGAACCGTATCGAGTTGTCAACTTTTGTTTGTACAGTTGTATTTCCTGCTTTTCGTTTAAAAACAAAAACACAAAAATATGTTTTAGTTTTAGGGGGAGATATTCGCAGAAAAATACAAAAACATGATAAAATCATAAAAATCCAAAAACATTAAAAAATGCAAAAAGAGCTGTGTAGTATAGGGGAAATGGTAGTACATCAGCTAGACGGGCACAGTACCCTAAAGATATGTAATGTAAAAATGCAATTAAGCAGTCTCGCTAAAGATGTGCCGGTAGGTTCTTACAGATTTAGTAGATCGGTTTGGGATATAAACTAAATTTAACTTGCGTTTTCGTGGGGAACATCTCCAGGATATATAGGTAACCCCTGAAATCCTGTTTGAAAGGTCCCGTATTCTGAGATACTAGGTCTTTATACTCGGTGATATCTGGGATATTATCCCGGGACTTCTGCTGTATGGAAATACTGACCTAGTCCCCGGATAATACTTTGCACAAAAAGCTTTGAAACATAAGCTTCACCCTCAGCATGCTGATGAAACAATAAAATTGATAGTCGCTGCTGTTGAAATGCAAAAGATCCTCTAAAGGGGACCCACCGAAAAGTCGAGCCGTCATCTCTCTGCTGAACGGAAGTTCTGACCTGAGCTCTCACGGTTTCGCATCTACCCCCTAACAGATATCAGTTGTGGTATATTCACCTGTAAGACTGAATACTGGGATCTGGATACGGGAGTATATACTGAGGTGGAAACACACGTTCACGTTTAAGTCTCTAAAACACTAAATAACGTATCCCGAACAGATTGAAAATTCTGTGAGAATTTAAAGTGGATCAATATACCGAAAATCAACGCGAATTGCTTAAATATTTAAAATGAAATAAGCTTAACGGTACTTGTGTTCTGTCGGCAGCTGATATGATCCCCTAACACGCTCGAAAAAATATTGTGTGTATATATTTCAGTTTGTACAGCTTTAAACCCAAAAAGATTTTATTTTCTCATTTTATTTTCGACAACTGATGCTGGGGATTGAAAGTTCAAAGCCCGTATGCAGATCATGTCGGTGTCTGATGAGGGTTGGGTAAGCTGTGATTGCAAACAAAGATCTGGTATGATGTTTGATAGATAAAATGTGCAAATGGTTTAAACGTCAAAAGTTCATTAATTTGAACTGCTTCTAAAACAAAACGACAAAGTACTTCATAAATCTGATCATCCAGGGCCATTAACTTGGACTTGGAAGATCAATCAGTTGTTCCAAGGTCATTAACTTGGACTTGGTCAACTGGGTGCCAGCATGTGAAATCGAAAAAGTTGAAAAATGATTAAAAATTGAATTTTTTTTAAAAAGTTAAGGGTGGATCGCTCTTATGACACATCTATGGACTGCCTTTTTGTCAAATGACCATTGTGGTCCGCTCATATGGACTGTGACGAATAAGCGACCCTGACCCCATATAAAAGGTACTTGGTCCGCTTATTCTGTCATTTCCAAACCGCTTTTACGACGAGTGTCTTTGAGGCGATCCTAAATTGTTGTTCGTAGTCATCAAGATTCTCATCAATTTGAGCCCTGTTTTTCTCGTATTTTTGATAGATTTCCATCATTTACATCATGGGCAAGGTAAATCCTCTTTTAATTTCAGTTCTAATGTGATAAATCATGTCTGTCGGCTTGTGTGAGTGAACGATTCATGTTTTAAGCCTGTGAATATCATGTTTGTGTGAAATGATTGTTGATTCAGTGTCGTATGATGATACTAGGTGTAGTATTACATGCTAATTGATGAAATTTGATCGTTTGATGAGGGTTTTCGGAACTGAATGTGTTTAGATTTAGATCTAGAGTGTTTTAGGATAGTCTAACAAAATTAAAAGATACTCTTAGGTTCGGAATTTTGTGTAGAATATGTTTGTAGCATCAATTTTAGGATTTAGAAATGTTTTACATGATTTGAGTGTAGGGTCGCTTTTACAGTTAGGATTGTTCAAAACCGCTCATAGATCATATTTGAACCGCTTTTGTGAACAGATGTACTTTGAACCGCTCATAGGTTCCATGTTGAATCGTCCATTCATACAATTCTAGGACCGCCCATTGGAACAAGTTCTGGACCGCTTTTAAGGCATATTAGGGTTGTGTCGCTTATGTGACTAGGGGTGGCTCGCTTTTTGTGTTTTTTATAGTTGGACCACTTTTTAGTCATTCTTGTGGATCGCCTATAGGGTTGTTAAGTCCTTGGATCGCCTTTGTGGTATTATAATGTTTGGATCGCTTTTAATGTTCTGTGATGGATCGCCTTTTTGGTCAAAGTGTTCAAAATGTGAAATTTTGTCTAAGTCCCTGTTTGTTGTTGTTGTGCAGGCATCTACGAATGTGTTATTCGGTCCAGTTCACAACAGTTGTGTGGATTTAGATGTGGAGAAATGTCCGCTATTATCTGAATTTAGCAGTATTTTGACTTATATGGATCGCATTCCAGTGAAGAAAGCTATGACTGAACAAAGGCCGTTGTATCGATCGCATATCAGTAGATTTTGGAAAAGTGCAAAGTATGACGGGGAAAACAAGGTGATTTCAGCAGAAGTGGAAGTGAATGGAAAGATAGAGACTATACTAGTGACCGAAGCGTTGGTTCGAGAAGTTATGAATTTCCCTGATGAAGCCAACTACCCAACTAGATTTCCTGAATGAATGGTGAAGGGTTGTATGCTACGTTTCGGATACAGAAGCATGTTGAATACTGGGAACTACTTAAAGTCAAAATTTCAGAAATCATTCAAGTTCTTGATTCACTGTATTTTGATTTCCCTGAGTCACACAAAGGGAAGTAATGACTAGATGAGGGATTATCAAATGAACATGTTAACTGCATTAGTGTTGAACAAGAAATACAACTTCTCGCACATAATTTTTCATTATATGGTGGAGAATCTAGCGTCAGATGTTAGAGTCTGGAGATATCCACGCTTTGTTCAAATGATGATTGACCGTGCTTATCCTGGTATTGACAGAAACATTAAGGATGATCTTCTTGTTCAAGCACACATGTCTAATATCTCGTTAAAGAACCTTGTCAAGTATCATCCTCATCATCCAGAGCCGGAGTTAGTGATTGAAAACTTCGGATTGCTTAGAGATGCAAACTATGTGGATCCTGATCCAGAAAATCATCAGAATTGGAGAAATCAAGAAGAAATGAAAGAAGCATTGTATGCTGTGGAGTTGAAGATTATTCAGGGTTTCAAACCAACAAAGAATGAGTGGTATGTGAAGGAGTCTGGACGCAGACGTAACCTTGTAACTCCTGTAGCTGAAGGTGAAGGTTCTTCTTCAAAGCCAAAGAAGAAACAAAAGAAGAAGGCTGAAACTGTGTTAGTAGATGAGCCTGAAGAAGAAGTTCCTGAGGTGAACATTGAAAAGGAACAAGAGGCGGCTAGTGTAGCACATATTGAAATTCATACAGATTTGTTTACTGATAATGTTGACATTTCACAGGAGAAAGAGAAAGTGGTAGATGATGTTGAAGGCGACGATGTTGATAAAGACACTACTAGTTCTTCTAGTGGGTCTGTTTTTGAAGTAGTTGATGCAAAAGAACGTGAAAGGCGAATGAGAGAGGAGGTAGAAAAGGAGAAGTTACTCAGAAAGAGAAAGAGAGAAGAGAAAGAAGATGCACCTTATGAACCTTCTCCAGAGCATGTTTCAGCATCACAATCTACTCCTAAGAGTAAAAAGAAAGCTGGAGGTAGAAAGAAGGCTACTCCAAAGATTAAAGTGTCAAAGCGCCCTCAGAAGATTATGCAAACACAATCTACACCTCCACGTCAACAAACACCTCTCCACAATCTCCAATACATCAATCTCCTCCTAGACAACCAACACCACAACAATCACCAAAACAACCTACTCCTCCATCACATTCAACACCACCCAGACAACCTACTCCACAACGACAACCATCTCCTCTGTTTCCACCATCGCCACCTCCACATCAAACATATTATTCTTCACAAGATCTTTTTGGCACACCTCCTCTTGCTCAAGCACAACTTGGTTCTTCAAGTAGAGGCCTTGCAATACCGCATGATAATCTGCTAGATGTTGATTTTGATTTTGCAAACAATTCTCAAGTTTTAAAGTTGGAAAAGAGAATTGATGAGGTGATAGCAGAAAACAAAAAGTTGGCGGATGAATGCAAAAGGATTGCTGAAAGAGAAAAGTTTCTTGCTGGTAAGGTACAGAGGTTAGAAGGTGAAAACAAAGTGTTGACACTGAAAATTGAAGTTGATTAAACGGAAATTGATGTTTTGAAAGTTCGAGTGTCTGAGTTAGAAGAGGAGAAGAATCGTCGAGAAAGTGAAAACGAGTACTATAAGTTGAAGAATAAAGAGCTTATGGCTGCTAAAGCGTTGCATGAACACAAGTTCTACATGCTGAATAGAGTTGTGGAAAGCATGTTAGAAACAACAGTGGATCAAAAGTATGAAGAGTTGAAGTTAGAGGATCTTCGTGCAGAACGTAAAGCAGAAGTAGAAAGGAAAATGAAAGATAAAGGTAAAGCTGTTGAAGGAAGTTATGTAATGTCTATTGTGCCTTCAATGGTGATAGATAATCCAGTGCCTATATCCTCAGTTCCTGGTATAGTCGAAGAAGAAATTCAATCGCCAAAGTTAATTGGTGGCGAAGAAGAAGAGGATGATGAAGATGATGATGAGGAAGAGTTTGTTTATTCTGCAAGCAGTCACAGTTCGAAAGGTGATGATGATGATGATGCTGCAGGAGGTTCAGGTATTAGAGTAACCGAAGCTTCAAAAGAAAAAGTCATTGAAGATCTGCTAAACGATACAGCCAATGAAGAAAGTGGGGAAGCTGAGAGAAAGGGGGAGTCGAGTAAGACTCAGATTGTAGAACATCATGAACCGTTGTTCTTATGTCTAGATGTGTATAGGGAGATTTTAAACGATGTAAATCCCGAGAATCCAATTGATCTTGAAGCTGATCTGGAATCTTTTGATATCAATAAACAGAAAGATTACAAGTATAACTATGTTGAGGATGCAGATCAGTATGATAGGGTTGAAGTAGAGGATGGTTCGGATAATGAAGATGTTACTGAAGACACTTCAAAACTTCCGACGTTAATGGAGTTCTTCGCAGCAGAAAACAGAGAAGAGTTGCGACAAAAGGTGACTGAAGCTGTGAATGAAAAGGTGTTTGAAAACTTGAAGAAAGATACTGAAAAAGAAAGTCAATCAAATGTTGAAAAAGAAGATCATTCAAAATGGTTTAAAGACAGTCATGAGAGAAAGTTCAAAAGGCCTTTGAAGTTTTTTCAACGTGATAGATCTATTTCTCTTGGTGACATTATAAGTTGGGGTTTTCTTCCACAAGTCAACGCCTATGCAGTTCGAAGAGAATATGGTGTCCAATACTTTAAACGTTTATATGACATTATGTCATTACCATGGTGGGATGTCGATGAGTTATCTCAGGTGAGAACGTTGGATTATCAGGTGAGAACGTTGGATTATCAGGTGAGGCAGAATGATAAGGCGATGTGGGGATATATTAAGTACGAGAATCTGAGAGGATATCTGAAATGGAAGCCTCATCGTCCAAGGCGTATTCAAAGAATAGATCCAGTGACTGGTGTGACAGAAACTATTCTGAATGTAAAGCCTCCAAGAACCATGACAACAATTCCTATGCCAGAAATGGAGCAAGATTTTTATAAAGAGTTCATTGATTGGGTTTACAGCTGTTTGACAACTGAAGCAATCATAACGTACAGAGCTGGTAGTGAACTGAGATATATTCGTGTCTATGATCCGATGTGGCTGGTGAATTGTTCGGCAAAAGACATCGAATGCTTGTTTATTCACAAGATTCGTTATAAAGCAGAAGATAAAGATCAAGCTCAACAGTTCCAACGCGTTGTATCACTGTGCTTTCAAAAAGGAATCAATTCCGAAAGCAAGTGGAAATCGTCATGGTGGGAGTTAGATGAAAAGATGAAGAAGAAAGCAAAATGTGAACGTGAACGTGAAAATCGTAGGATGGAAGAGAAAAGAGGAAAGTTTTTGAAGAAACAACATGAAGAAGAGAAGGCAGAGAAGCGAAAGAATGAAAAGATAAGAGTTGCATTAAGCAGGAAGCCTAAAGGGCGTGAAGAACATTACAAAGCTGCTATCTGAAGACCAACTTTCAAGACAAAGACTGCGGCTTCATCCAAGGGGGAGTTTGTTGGTGCATAATGTCTAAAGCCTGCGTCTTTGTAAAGTTAGATTAACGTATACGGTCTAGATAGGTTATTTTGTATTAGTTCAGGGGTTGAAAGTGTAATTATATGAAAGTTATGATGCTGGACCGCTTTTGTGACATATGTCCACAAAAGCGAACCAGGCTGGATCGCTCATGTGGACATGTCACATGAGCGGTTCACAAACTCTATAAATACCCCTGAAGTTGTCTTCATTTGGAAGGTGGTCTTGTACTCTACGTCGAACTGCTGACCGTGTGGCAATCGTTATCAAGTGAAGTAAAAGTGTTTAAAGTGTGAATTCATCTGTTTCTACTCCTTTCTGTAACGTTTATCTTTGTATCATGCTGAAAATGTGTTTCCGCCACATTTTCAGTAAGCACTAGCTCTGATTGACTCATTCGTGTGGTCAAAACTGATCCTACAAGTATTACATATCGTAGCGTTATCCAAGTCATTTCAGTTTAGATACATTACATTTTACACAAATAACATATTCTTCACAAGACATTGTTTTACAAACAACTTACCTTATACAAACTCGTTTTACATGGTTATCCATTTAACCATACAGTGTTCTCTTATTTATACATATCATCTGATCTTATCGTTTTTCAAATGATTTATAAGACAAAGCAAATTACAAGGTTCATGACTAAACATTTTCTCAAACATAAGTCATGAATTCCGTTTTCACAAAACCAATGTATCTCACAGACATTTTTATGCTGACGTACCTATTTTCACATGTGTTTTCAGGAGATGATGTATAGGACTTATCAAGATATACTTAGGCGGACCTGTGCCTTAGTGACTTAAAACGAGACAAGAACTAGTTAATTTATGTTATGTACTATTTGGTTCATGTTTAAACAATGTAAACTTTCATGTTTGATCAATAAAACAGAACTTCAATTGCCATGGATTTGAAACAATTAATTCTGTTACAACACTCCCCGACATTTCCGCCACGTTTGGTATGTTCTACGTGGTCGGGGTGTGACAGAAAAGTTGGTATCAGAGCCAATGGTTATAGGGAATTAGGTTATTAGTAATGCTTTAACCTAGTCTATAACCTTCCTAGGACCCTAACATGAGTTTACTTGCGTTTAGTCATAAAACAATACCGTCACCTATCCTTAGGCGACGACCACAACAAGAACATAAATTTCAAAACCACTTTGAAAACTAATCATCTGTTCTAGGATGATTGATTACTAGGTTTTGAACCCTCTGTTATAAGGTTTTGAACCCCTTTGAATTTTCAAAACTCTCGTCAAAGTTTTGGGTCCTAAATAATGTGAACACGTGCAAACTGGAAGAGTGAATGCCTGTACCCTGGGATTTCTGTCTAAGGTTAGAGTGTTCATACAAATCCACATAATCGGACCAGTCACTCTTACCTGGGAACTCTTGGGGTGAGTGTCCACTTATAGGCGAGCATGTCTTCGCGATACACTATGAGGATCTATTTGCTTTGATTCAGCCTTGGTGCTGTTTGTTTGCTTCGTGGTTCAAACAAATGACCATCAACCATGACTATGGTCGGTAATTGTAACATCCTATTCTTACCCAATGCCATTTCATTTGCTTTCTTTCTTGTTTCTCTTTTAGAATGCCTCCTCGACGCGAAAACCAGATAGCAACTGCCGAGCTGGCAGAAATTATTGCGCAGCAGATGGCTGCTCAATTCCCAAAACTCTTTGCTCAATGGAACCAAGCCAACAACAACAACAATGGTACATGTAATTTCAAGAACTTTAACTCGGCTAAACCACTCAAGTTTAGTGGTTCTGAGGGAGCAACTGGGCTTCTTCAATGGTTCGAGAGCATCGAGAATACTTTTCGCCACGTGCAGTGTCCGGATAATCGCAAGGTCGAGTTTTCTTCGAGTGTGTTTCAGAAGAGGGCTCTTACATGGTGGAACGGGGTAATGAGAGAACGTGGTGCAGATGTTGCTCTAGCACAGACATGGGCTGAACTGAGAGCTCTTATGATGAGGGAGTTTTGTCCTCGTCATGAACAACGAGCGTTGGAGAAGGAGTTTGATGATTTGAAACAAGATAGTGGCGAACACAGGGCATATACTGATAGGTTTGAGGAGTTGAGTCTACTTTGCCCAACTATGGTCGCCCCACTCGACAAGGCTATCGAAAGGTACATCGACGGCCTGCCTGACTCGGTACAAGACATTATCACTGGTAGCAACCCTACCACACTCCGTCAGGCCATTGAGCTATCTGCAACCTTGACTGAATCGCAGATCAGAAAGCATAAACTTTTTTGAAAGGGTGACAAGAAACCAATCGAGGAATCAAAGACCATTGATGAACAGACTGGATCCCCTGAGAAGTCTAAGAAGCGTAAGGCTTCGCAGAATTGCGCAATTGCTGCTCAACCCAACCAAAACACCCGCAACCAACCAACTCAACCTCCTGCAAAGAAACCTTATGCCGGTACTGCACCGATATGCGACAGATGTAATGCACACCACTTAGCTCACCTACAGTGTCGTTTATGTGCATCATGTGGGTGACTCGATCACCTGGCAAATGCTTGTCGATTTACCCCAAACCAAGGTGGTCCAAACCAACCTCAAGTAAATCCTGCTCAAGCTCGTCTTCCACTAGGTCCTTGCTTCAACTGTGACGAAATGGGCCATTTCCGGAGAAATTGCCCAAAGATTGCTAATGTGAATCCAGCGCAAAGATGAGCATCAGACCAACTAGAAGACAATGTTGTTTAGAGATAATCAAGCCTAATGTATTATTTTCTTTTGTAGTCAAGGCCCATGAAACAGTTGTTGTTGTTGTTTATAAATAAATCTTTTTATTTTACATTGCAAGGTACAAATGTGATGTCATGTATAAACAACGTATCCTCTACAATAACGACAATCAAGGAACCGTATTCCTTGAAGAACAAACTACCCCGTAAATTCTTCCATTTTATTATCTCTTGTGTTTCCCACGAATACCCAAAGTACCACTATAAATTCTTAATAGGGTACCTAAGGGTATTTCCGTATATTCAAAAATTATTGTACCCTAATTCAAAAATTGCGTTTTCTTGAAAACGAAATCGAATTTATAGGAGATCTTTCTATCTTCATAGTTAGATTCTTGCTAATGTTTAAAGTACCGAATGAAATCCATGAAATGGATTCCTAGTGTGCTTTAAATGCATGTACGTAATCAACAAAACAAATTAACAAATTTGAGATCTAGATAAACAATTTTGTGGTTATGTGACTATGTGTTTATGCATCTTGTCTTTCCATTTATGCATTTTGTGTTTTTGTATACTCTGGATATTCGCTATCCAAATCCTCGTAGAATCTTTCATACCTTCATATGAGGGATTCGTAGTAGGATATTCAAAAAGGTACTATCTTAAATCCTTAATGGACTTCTACGTTGTAGTTAAGTCCCTTGGATTATAAAGTACTATTCCAAAGTTTAAGGACAATATGTGTTGATTTAGGTGAAGAGATTGGTTCGACAATCTAGTTAAAGACATCCTACATCGATGTAGTTAAATATTCCCCGTGGGTAGTTTAGTTAAATAGATCATTCGTTGATCTAAGTTAAAGAGATTGGTTCGACAATCTAGTTGAATATATCATGCGTTGATATAGTTAAAAAGGCCCTCGGGTGGTCTAGTTAAAGAGATCCTACGTCGATCTAAGTTAAATAGATTGACTCGACAATCTAGTTAAAGACGTCCTATGTTGATGTAGTTAAATATTTCTCTTGGGTAGTTTAGCTGAAGAGATTATTCGTTTGATTTTTTCCCATACGCATTATGAAATGAACTGTGCGGACTGTGCAAGGAAGTACGTAATTATGAAGGCCTACATAATTATGGAATTCAGTGCACAGAAACCACAGGAAGTTTTGTCATGTGTTAAGACCTACAGTGACAAGAGTAGTGATACGGGAGAAGTCTTGGATTTTGACCAATGTCATTTATCCTTACACTCCCCAATTCTGATTTCAAGCACACACAAGTTTCCCATGATAACTCTTCACGGGAAACGTTCTCCTGCCCGTAGTTCGAAACTCCATGTTTTGTTACTACAAGGACTTCACTTTGTGGGTTGAAATTTTCGCTATGGATCGTAACATGGCCCAGAGTTTTACCTAAGGGTTCAATGGATTTGTCTGAAAGCGAAACCGTCACAGCTGTCTTCACAAGTTTCCTCTAAAACTAAATTTCGGGACGAAATTTCCTAAAGTAGGGGAGACTGTGACACCTGTGTCACTTCAACCATCAAACAAACGCCAAACCAATGAAATATTGTATTTCATACTTTGGACATGTATAAATATGTGTATCGTTTGCACATATCAACTCTTGTTCGATTTGAAGCTCTAAATCGCTTTCTGGAAGGTTATACACGCACTGATGCGTAAATATAATCAGTTTAATGCAACGAACACTCCGTAATAGTGAAATAGGCTTAACATACCTTAAATAACCTTTACATAACTTAGAAATAAGTTTTGAAGGCTTTGGTATGGCAAAATCAAGTTAAATCGCTTACAGGGACTAAAGTTGACAAACTGCGAAAGTATGCCAATTTGAACTGTAACAGACATTCCGGCACATGACCATAAGTTAAACATACCATAAATATCCTTTACATAGCTTAGAAATAGGCTTTGAGGTGTTCGGTGTGCTAAAATAAACTTTTGGGTCATTCAGGGACTAAAAGTGTCAAAAAGTGCATAAGTTTGCACTTTCGCGCATAACTTACGTTCTGAATACATCCGGACGTCCAAAAATTTATGTAAGCATCCTTATGTTATGCCTTAATGGTTGGCATGAGAAAAATCCATTCGTCGCGTCATTTGGATCATTTTTCGCGCTTATGCGCATTCCGTCGTAATTAACCGAACATCGCGATCGTACGGCCAAACGAACCAACATCCGACATATTTCTGAGCATTTTTCATGTCCACAATGTTTAGGCATCATTTTAGGGCCTTAAAGTTGGCTTTACGGGCCTTAGAAGTGTCGGAAATGGCTTAAACATGCAACAGGGACCAAAACTGCCAATTCTGAAACTTGGTGCAGATCAGACATAGCCAGGCGGCCCGCCTGAGTTTTGTCAGATCCTGATGCGGGCCGCATGGCCCCTTCAGTAACAAAATTTTTGTCTTTCTTACACATCTGGCCTTTCAAACACACCAAAGGGCAATGCCCTTTCACCATTTCAGGAGCTAAGGGTCATTTTGAGCCACCACAACTTTGTGACAAGTGTACGCTTAAGATCGTGGCAGAAAATTCAAGAAACGATCCTAACGGCTCTACTTTTCCTATAAATACCTCCCCCCTTTGGTGTAAAACCCACAAAAATCTGATCAAAATGCTCTAAGTTGATCCCTTTGCTTCATACCTGAGCTCTTTGATCTAGATTAGCATTCGGGGACCCTCCGTAAGTATTCTTTCGTTCTTTTATCCGCTTTTCGAGTCCAAAAGTCAAAGTTTTGTTTGACTTTCTGCATTGACCAGCCTATGGTCAACCCGAAGTTCATGGAACTTCATAACGTGAGCGTGATCACGATGGTTATAGTCCGTAGTGACTATACCTACTGATTACCACGTTATCTAGGCTCAGTGACGAGTCGTAGTTTCGGCCAAAATGCGCATTCTTACGTATTTTGTAACCAAACTACTCGTGAGCATCAAAACCGTTTGTTTTGATGCCAAACCTGTTTTCTAAACTTAGTTAAGCATGTGTTAACATGCTTAGCTCGTCACTTTTAGTTTAGTGCTTATATAGGGTCGTAAGGTAAGCGATCTAAACCATCTCTTATACTTTCGAACCCGACCCATTTGGTCGATCATTAGGATCCAACCAAACACATTAGGTGACCATAGCTATAACCTTCCGAGGTTATACCTTGTGGTCACGATGTTAGGCGTTCCAAACGCGTTCTACGCGAACGACGCGTTAAGGTAGCATAAGCTACCTAAACGGGTCGTGATGGGCCGTAAGCACTTAGGTTAGGTTTCATTTTAGTATATAGGCTTTGTTAAACCATATTACACGAGTCTCCATGCTCGTTTGGTTTACGAACCCGCATACTATCCGATCCTTTCGATTTTGGTCCGGTATATTAATATAGCTACCTATTAGGTGGCGTTTGATATCCCGTGATCTCTAGCATTGTATGATTATTACACAAGAAATTCAAAGCAATCTCAGGTGAGTACATTGAACCCCTCTTTTACTGTTTTCCAAACTGTTTTGGGGTGAAACACATGTGCCTACTTGTTACTTTCATGCGTTTCATGTTTTCATATCATATGCTTATTATGTTCATTAGTACATTATAGTACATGATTTCATTACATTTTATGCTATGTATGTCCATTGTGTGCATACTTAGTACATCGTTTTACAATACATTTCATGCTATGTATGTCCATTGTGTGCATACTTAGTACATTGTTTTATATTACATTTCACGCTAGGTATGTTCATTTGATTACATACTTAGTGCATTGTTTTCACATGCTTACATTTTTGTATGACATTTGGTTTCTTTAACATGGAACAATACATTCATTAACATTGATCACGCCGTTCGTTAGTAGGTAGTGGTACCATAGGAATTGACAACTCCCGTTCTTGAAATCCTGGGTTTGATAGGATTGGAAGGAATGACGAAATTCGATATACATAACTTAGATAAACCTTTAATTTGTTTAAGGGTTTATCGCCACAGTCTCAAGGCCTGGATGTATGCATATTTCACAATACCGTACAAATGTTTATATCAGTAGAGCATGCATTGTTCCACGAAACATAACGTTGATTTAAACTATGTTTTACTTCAACACCTTGTTTTGTGCATTTTACATATGGTTGAGTTGATACATCTCGCTTACCATACAAGATATATTTTGGGTACACATTACATTATCTACATTGAACATAAACATTTTGACATTGATACACATACTTGGTGGTTTACATTGAACATAGACATTTCAACATGGTTTACACAATAACACTTGACATTTGGTTTATACATGAACAATTTACATGGTGGATGGTTTGGGTAAATGGTTGGTGTAACGTGGCGTATGTAATATGATACAAACATGGTGGATACGCCGCTGGTACTTCCTATATATAAATGCTTGTATAGTATTACATATCGTAGCGTTATCCAAGTCATTTCAGTTTAGATACATTACATTTTACACAAATAACATATTCTTCACAAGACATTGTTTTACAAACAACTTACCTTATACAAACTCGTTTTACATGGTTATCCATTTAACCATACAGTGTTCTCTTATTTATACATATCATCTAATCTTATCGTTTTTCAAATAATTTACAAGACAAAGCAAATTACAAGGTTCATGACTAAACAGTTTCTCAAACATAAGTCATGAATTCCGTTTTCACAAAACCAATGTATCTCACAGGCATTTTTATGCTGACGTACCTATTTTCACATATGTTTTCAGGAGATGATGTATAGGACTTATCAAGATATACTTAGGCGGACCTGTGCCTTAGTGACTTAAAACGAGACAAGAACTAGTTAATTTATGTTATGTACTATTTGGTTCATGTTTAAACAATGTAAACTTTCATGTTTGATCAATAAAACAGAACTTCAATTGCCATGGATTTGAAACAATTAATTCTGTTACAACACTCCCCGTCATTTCCGCCTCGTTTGGTATGTTCTACGTGGTTGGGGTGTAACAACAACATATCTTCAACCAGAAAGAACTTAACATGCGTCAACGCTGATGGGTATAACGTCTTAACGATTACGACTGTGAGATTCGTTATCACCCAGGAAAAGCAAATGTTGTTGCCGACGCGCTCAGCAGACGGAGTTATTTGCTCAGTATTCGCAATACCCAAGCCCAGCACGATCTCGAAACCCTCATCCGCGAAGCCCAGCATGCTTGTTTTAATGAACGCACTTTGAAGAAAGAGAGGATCTATCACGATGGAGCTCAGCTGGTAAGCAAAGCAAATGGGATCTTCTATTATCTGGACCGAATTTGGATCCCTAAGCGGACTGGTTTGCGAAAAATTATAATGGACGAAGCCCACAAATCCCGATATTCTATTCATCCCGGTGCCGATAAAATGTATCAGGATCTTCGCTACAGGTACTGGTGACCGGGCATGAAACGGGATAACGCTCTATATGTTGGAAGTTGCCTGACTTGTGCGAGAGTTAAGGCTGAACATCAACGACCTTCTGGCTTACTCGAACAACCACCGATCCCTATATGGAAGTGGGAGAGTATAGCTATGGATTTCATAACCAAACTTCCGCCCACGCCATTAGGTCAGGACAGCATTTGGGTTATAGTTGATCGTCTGACCAAATCAGCCCACTTTTTGCCAATACGGGAAGACTACAAGGTAGAACGACTAGCCCGAATCTACACCGACGAGATCATTTGTAATCATGGTACGCCTCGTGACATCATTTCAGACCGTGATGCTCGGTTTACTTCGCGATTGTGGGAAACGTTTCAAGCAGCTCTTGGTACGACGCTTAACCTGAGTACCGCATTCCATCCTCAAACCGACGGACAGACTGAAAGAATGATCCGTACTCTTGAAGACATGCTCTGTACGTGTGTCATAGACTTTGGTGGTAGTTGGAACAAATACCTGCCGTTAGTCGAATTTTCGTACAACAACAGTTATCATGCCAGCATCCAAATGGCACCATTCGAGGCTTTATATGGAAGAAGATGTCGATCGCCTATTGTGTGGCACGAGATCGGTCACTCGCAATTAACCGGTCCCGAGTTACTACAAGAAACGACTGACAAAATCCTCCAGATCCGAGACAACTTGTTGAAAGCTCGAGATAGACAGAAAAGTTACGCCGATAGAAGACGCAAGCCCCTTGAATTTGACGTTGGCGACTACGTAGTCCTAAAGGTATCACCTTGGAAGGGTGTGGTCAGATTCGGCAAGAAAGGGAAACTAGCGCCTCGATATGTTGGACCTTTTAAGATTCTGGAAAGAATCGGAAAAGTCGCCTATAGACTCGAACTACCGGAGGAACTTAGTAACGTCCACTCGACTTTCCATGTGTCAAACCTCCGAAAATGCCTAGCTGATCATGATCTGATTGTACCTCTCGACGATCTTCAAGTCAACGAAACGCTAGCATTTTGTAGAAAAGCCTGTCGAAATCATGGATCGCCAAACCAAGCAACTCAGACGCTCGCGCATCCCTATCGTAAAAGTCTGATGGGAAGGCAAACGAGGCACAGAGTTTACTTGGGAACTCGAAAGCAACATGAAGGCTAAGTACCCGCAGTTGTTTAAATGAAGATCTGAAGCGAGAAATTGGTAAAACATTCACGGTGTTGTGCAGCTTTGAGCCTAATTTCGGGACGAAATTCCCTAAACAATGGGAGGCTGTAACACCCCGTGTTGCCGAATGTCAAAGTCAAAGTCAATGTCAAAGTCAAGTTTGACCTCTTTGACTGTAATTAGTCTATTTTATGTTTTATTATTCGTATTATGTGGAGTAAGCGTTGTTAATAAAAGAATCGAAGTAATCGAATGTTTAATCGACTCGAAACGCTTAATGACTGTGAATAGTAGGAAGTAACAATGCGATAAAGTTAATCAATCAATAATCAAGCTAATCGAATCATCAATCGAATTCGAAACTCGAACTATGCGAATTTGGTGTTATATTACGTGTGTGTGCCTTACGTGTTACCTGTGCGTGCTTACTTTATGTTACGTGTGGTGATCAATCGAATCGAAACTCGAAACTCAATCGAACTCAATCGAAATCGAATTATGATGAATGGTAGCGAAAAGATAGCGTGAAATCTAGATGCTTGTATGTAGATATAGTAGTTGGGACTAAAAGTAATTTGAATAGGAAACTCTATCGTATTCGTATCGTCTTCAATCGGAATCGAAATATCAGAAATCGTCCCACCGAACACTCAAAGCAAGCTGTGGATCGATCAGGCTCCTAGCCGATGAACAGCCCAGCCGATCGGACGGACTGTCCGATCGAGCAGGCTGTCCGATCGGGATGCCTGGCCGATCGGCCAGCTCTTTCCCATTTTGGAAGCCTATAAATAGGCCTGTCATTGTCATTCTTTCCACTTTTGGAAACCCACTGACCGACCAGCTTGTGTTCTTCACTATTTCTCAAATTTCTCTCAATCCCGATAAGATTTCATCCTAAATCTTGTACGTTTTTTATCTATGCACGCTCCTACACCTTTCTATCATTCAAATCTTGATTTCTAACCGTGAAATCATCAAGATCTAAGTGTTCTAAGATGATGTCATCATGGTGTTCCTCAAGAACTTCATGTTTTGGCCTCAGTCCACCAAGAATCACTTGGATCTAGCCGATTTCCACATAAAAAACTAAGATCTATCACAGATCTGAACATTTACATGGTGTGAAGGATTGAAAGAAAGATTCCCAACTTTCTTTCAACTCTTTTACACTCAATGCCTTCAAACCGGTAGAGACGGAGCTTGAGCCAACTCACTAATCATTCTAATGGTTGTGTGGTTCAAGATTCGGATTCTATCTACGAGGTTCACCGATTTCGGATTAAACGTTAAACTACCGTTCGGAACCGTTCACCGGCCGGACATTGGGTGATTCCTGTCCGAGCAGGGGAAACAAGTAAGAACGAAGGCGCCATGGTTCAGCTCGTTGTCAAAATACCTCGATATAACGTCAAACAACCAGAACAGCCAAGTGTTAGATAAACAGGCCGACCAGGTCAGAATTGTGACAACTCGTATTTCAGAACTTACCGTTGTACCTAATGTAACGAATGTGAACATTGTGTGCTAATCCGATAGGTTGATTTAATGAATGGTTACGAGACTTATGTTGTATTATGTGAATCTTTGTGTGTACATTTATATATATATTTTGTATTAGTAATATGAATTGTGTAACCAGTAAAACTTGGATCGGACCCCTTGCCAAACACACCCCACCCGAAATATTTCCCCCACACGAAAACACCCTCACCGATTTCGTTGAGGTATGGGCTTTGGCCCAAAGGTGTTCGACTGGCCCAACTATGTGTTTATGTTATTTGTATACAATAGAACATTTGGAAAACCCTAGAGTATTTTCTCCTATTGGCGACGGTAGTAGAACCCCCCCCCCATCGAATCAACAACATCTTGATTAACAGTTGGTATGTATATTACTTCTTCATAGTTTTGGAGTTATATTACTTCTTGATTGTTTATTTCTGCTATACATGAACTCGATTAATAGTAGTATGTATATATGCGATTTAATGTTAGCATGTGAAAGATGAACATGAGTCAGTATATTAATTACTAACTTCTGAAGTGTTGCATGTAAAATATTGATATTGTCGGCCACCTATTAAGCTATGATTGTAAATATGTGAAGCGAATATATGTGTGAATTGTCGGCCCTATACTCTTAATTGCATGTGATGAGAATACTCTCAAACCGACCTTCACAAAGTCCACTCACATCTCTTAGAATAATGATGGTAATGATTGATGTGATGTTTACTTTTCTTGTGCACATGTAAATAATGGATGGCCAAGTGTAGTTGTAATTTCATATGTTTTGTCAGTAGCCAAATTAAGGTGTGTCATTCGTTGACTTGGCGGCTAGGGTAAATGGAGGTCCAATCGAAATTTAGGGCATATTGCACACTCAAATACCTTAAAAGTTTATTGTGGAATGCATGTGATGGTATGGAATAATACACATCAATTGACGGCTATAAGTGTCTGTAGTGCACATGGAATATTTGTGGTAGATAATTGGAATTTATGAGTCAGTATACAATTGGGGGAAAATGGCGGCCAGGTCAAGGGAGGTCCAATCAAAATAAAGGGCATACTACACACTTAAAAACATCAAAGGTTAATTGTCAGTACATGTGATGGCTTATCAAATGTCGGCTAGGTTACTGTGAACCGACCCACTCTTATAATCGGTCCAATAACATGAAATTATCACTTATATCATTATAAAATAATGGTGGGTGAAATGATGATAACTAAAAAAAAATGGTGGCTTAGTAATGTACAGGCTACAAGCACAAGTCTCTAGCTTACATGTGGGGATCTGATGTGTAAATAAGAAATTCATTCTTTTGTGTCTAAGAAAGTTCCATGTTGATTGGTGGGTATGGACGGTCCATGAAGACCATTGGATGTGGGATCGGCCCAATGGCACTTTAGTGTCTACCGAAAAATTTATTAAAGAACCTGTAATATCATTCTGTGTTAGGACGTATCAAGGGCATTGGCGAAACACTTTTGATGGCGAAACACAATGTGTTTCGCCGAGACTAATCATGACGAAACAAACCTGACGAATCAAAAGTGTTCCGCCGAGGGATGTCACGACGAAACGGAGGGCGTTTCATCGAAAGGGATTCACGGCGAAACAGGGGTGTTTCGCCGGTTGGGAAAATCTGCGCAGTAACTATGTTTATTTCTGTTAAGAGTTAACTTGGTTAGTTAACTGTCATTAAGTAGAAAGCAGGATTTGCATGATTCAGAATACGTGCTATGTGCTACTTGGTAATTGTTTATGTATTATTTTATACGATGGTATGTGCATGCATGAACTTCGAGAATATAAACTGATTACGTATACGTGCACTCTAGGACTTGATTGATTAACTGTGAGCACATACTTAGCATACCGAGCAAACCAAGGTGACTTCACACCCTTACTAAGGCATGGGATTCCCAAGGGCTTGGGAATGGGATTGAAGGAATGAGATTGACTAGATTCGTACATACACTGTTACTAGACTACCATACCATCGTCCTCGGTTGTGCAGGACACATACGTAAAACCTACGTATACTTGTATTGCTCACTGTCCTCAGGTTTCGAAGGACACTCACGTAAAACCTACGTGAACGTATACTCACTACTGCCTCGGTTGTGTCAGGCACTTACGTAAAACCTACGTAAACCCCCGCGTACCCCTATCCTCGGTTGTGAAGGATTACTTACGTAAAACCTACGTAAATTTGTGCGTATTACTGTTCTCGGGATATGTAGAACACTTATGGTTACGAATAGTCTAGTGGATATACAACATGGGAAGCCCCCACCAATAGAACGTACTATCGGCCCAGTAGAGCCACATGTTACATACGAACTTACTATTACGCACTTACTTTCCGTGAACTCGCTCAACTAGTTGTTGATCCTCTGTTACATGCCTTGCAGGTCGTTAGATACATGGAGCTTGCACAGGGAGGAGCTGGTTGTTGTGGGCTTGGATCATGAATGTCTTGACAAACACTTTATGACATTTGATACTTTATTATGATGGGTTTTATTTACACGCTTCCGCTAAACAATGATAACTTACTTAAGTTTTGGAATCACCTTTCATATGGATTTGGTTTGGTTTAATTGCTATTACTTTAACTATATACATTGTTCTATATGATTGGTGGCTTGATCCTGGTCAGTCACGCTCCCATGCGGTGATACTCCGCACGTGGATTTTGGGGGTGTGACAGATTGGTATCAGAGCCATTGGTTATAGAGAACTTGGTTTTAATATGGGAAAACGTTTTTATTAAAACCGGACTATAACCAGAACAGTGCTCTCAACGATCCACAACGACGCTTCGCTCCACGTGCAAGACTCAACATCCTATGTAATAAGGTTTATGTTTATTGCCTACATGCTAGAATTGCATAGAACTTTGCTCGTAGTATGCTTAGATTTCATTGCTCACTACTTGTTATTGCTTGAAAACACTTGTGTGCTTACACTCTTCTGTCATCGCACTATTCGCGAACCTTTCTCACTTATGTTGCCTTTGATGTGAAGATCAATGGCCGGACGAATTAACATGACACAAGCCCAGCTGACGGCTTTCGTTAATGAACAAGTTGTTGCGGCACTTGCAGCTGCTCAAGCAGGTCAACACGTTCAGCAACCTGTGTGTACCTTCAAGAACTTCATGGATTGTCGTCCTAGCACGTTCAGTGGCACGGAGGGAGCGGTTGGACTCCTCCACTGGTTTGAAAAGCTCGAGTCTGTGTTCGAGATGTGTGAATGCCCTGAGGCTCGCAGGGTGAAATATGCCACTGGTACATTGGAAGGAATCGCGTTAACTTGGTGGAACGCGCAAGTGCAGATCCTAGGGTTGGCAGCTGCTAACGCCACCCCTTGGAATGACTTCAAGGAACTGATTAAATGTGAATACTGCACTCGGGAAGACATCCACAAGCTGGAAGATGAACTTTATCATTTGAAAATGGTTGGGTCAGAGATTGAAGCTTATACCAAAAGATCAAACGAGCTGGCCGTGCTGTGCCCAACTATGGTGGGCCCTCCAGTTAAGCGTATTGAGTTGTATCTCAAGGGTTTGGCGCCAGAAATTCAGAGCCATGTGACATCCGCTAATCTCGACAACATCCAGGCTATTCAACGCCTCGCTCATCGCATCACAGATCAGGCAGTGGATCAGAACAGACTGCCTAAACGTATCAGCGCTACTGCTACCGCTACTACTTCTGCTACACTTGCTACTCCCAGTGACAACAAGAGAAAATGGGATGGGGATTCCAGCAAGGGATCAGCTTTAGTTCAGTCACAGGTTCAGCAGCGAAAGACTGACAGTTATCAAAGTCCCAGTCAGCACTCTTCAGGCAGTCACAGGCAGGGCGGATATCGAGGGAACCTTCCAAAGTGCAACAACTGCAACAGACATCACAGTGGCCAGTGTAACAAGGGTCGCTGTCAAAGATGCCTCAAGATGGGTCATGAGGCCAAGGATTGTAGAAGCCCACGGCCTGCGAACCAGAATCAGCAGCAGCCACAAGCGCAGCAGAATCAGCAACAGGGTAACAAGGGGTGTTTTCATTGCGGTGCAGAAGGTCATTTCAAAAGGCACTGCCCTCAGCTAAACAGGAACCAGAACAACAACAATAACAACAACCAAGGAAATGGCAACAACAACAACAACGGTGGGAACAACGGCAATGAAGCAAGGGGTCGTGCATTTGTGTTGGGGCAGGGTGATGCCAGAAATGATCCCAACGTCGTTATGGGTAAGTTTCTTCTCGACGATATTTATGTTACTGTTTTGTTTGATTCGGGTGCGGATACGAGTTATATGTCTTTGAAAATGAGTAAATTGTTAAAACGTACACCAACACCCCTAAACACCAAACATGTCGTAGAACTAGCAAATGGTAAGAGTGTAGAAGCCATGCATGTAGTCAAGGGTTGTAACATCGTTCTAGCGGGTCAGGCCTTCTCGATTGATCTTATTCCAATAGTTCTGGGTAGTTTCGACATCGTCATCGGCATGGATTGGTTGTCCAAGCAGCAAGCGGAGATCCTATGCGAAGAGAAGATCATTCGTATTCCTCGTACGGGAAAGGAACCTCTCGAAATTCAAGGCGACAAGAGTGGTGCTGTGGTTGGCATCATCTCTTTCTTGAAGGCTCAGAAATGTTTACGAGAGGGTCATACTGCCATTTTGGCACTAGTTACTGATGCAGCGACGAAAGAGAAAAGAATAGAGGATATTCCAGTTGTACGAGAATTTCCTCAAGTGTTTCCTGAAGATTTACCTGGTCTACCGCCTCGTCGTCAGGTCGAATTTCAAGTCGAGCTAGCTCCAGGAGCAGCACCTATAGCTCGCGCACCGTAACGTTTAGCTCCAACTGAACTGGAAGAACTGTCAAAGCAACTACAAGAGCTCTTGGATAAGGTCTTCATTCGTCCAAGCTCTTCGCCTTGGGGAGCTCCAGTACTATTCGTGAAAAAGAAGGATGGCACTTTCAGGATGTGCATCGATTACCGCGAACTGAACAAGGTTACAGTGAAGAACCGCTATCCTCTTCCACGTATTGACGATTTATTCGACCAGTTGCAAGGGTCGAGTTACTACTCTAAGATTGATCTACAGTCTGGTTATCATCAGCTGAGAGTCCGGGATGAGGACGTCTCCAAGACAGCATTCAGAACTCGCTACAGTCATTACGAGTTCCTTGTCATGCCATTTGGGCTTACGAACGCGCCCGCCGTTTTTATGGATCTTATGAACAGGGTGTGCAAACCCTATCTAGACAAGTTCGTCATCGTTTTCATCGACGATATTCTGATCTACTCCAAGAGTCAGGAGGAACACGAGCAGCACTTACGACTTATCTTGGAACTTCTTCGAAAGGAGCAACTGTACGCAAAGTTTTCGAAATGTGACTTCTGGCTTCGTGAAGTCCACTTCTTAGGCCATGTGGTGAACAGGGATGGGATTCATGTCGATCCATCCAAGGTAGATTCGATCAGAAATTGGCCAGCGCCTCGCACTCCAACGGAAATACGCCAATTCTTGGGTTTGGCGGGTTACTACAGGCGGTTTATCAAAGACTTCTCAAAGATCGCGCAGCCGCTTACGATACTGACACAGAAAGGTGTCACCTACCGTTGGGGAGGTTCTCAGGAAAACGCTTTTCAGTACTTAAAGGATAGGCTTTGCAGCGCACCTATTCTCTCATTGCCAGAGGGCACGGACGATTTTGTAGTATATTGTGACGCATCGATACAGGGGCTTGGTTGTGTGTTGATGCAGCGGGATAAAGTTATTGCCTACGCTTCGCGGCAACTCAAAGTTCATGAACGGAATTATACAACGCACGATTTAGAGCTGGGAGCTGTTGTTTTCGCACTTAAGATATGACGACACTACCTGTACGGTACCAAGTGCACAATTTACACCGATTACAGGAGTCTCGAGCATATCTTCAAGCAGAAGGAATTGAACATGCGTCAATGACGATGGGTCGAGCTGCTGAATGATTACGAATGCGCCATCAAGTACCATCCAGGCAAAGCCAATGTTGTGGCTGACGCTCTCAGTCGAAAAGACACTTTACCTAGGCGTGTGCGAGCTTTGCAGCTCACTATTCAGTCTGATCTTCCTGCACAAATACGAGATGCTCAGGTGGAAGCATTGAAACCAGAAAACGTAAAGGCTGAAGCTTTACGTGGTTCCAGGCAACGATTAGAACAGAAGGAAGACGGCGCCTACTATGTAACAGGACGCATTTGGGTCCCACTATATGGCGGTTTACGAGAGCTTGTGATGGATGAAGCTCATAAGTCTCGCTACTCGATACATCCAGGTTCGGGTAAGATGTATCACGATCTCAAAACAACATATTGGTGGCCTAGCATGAAAGCCCACATCGCTACTTACGTCGGCAAGTGTTTGACATGTGCAAAGGTCAAAGTGGAGTATCAGAAACCAGCGGGCCTACTTCAACAATGGGAAGAAATTTCCATGGATTTTGTTACAGGCCTACCTAGATCTCAGCGTGGGAATGATACCATATGGGTGATCGTGGATCGACTCACCAAGTCTGCACACTTCCTGGCTATAAAGGAAACGGATAAGTTCTCCACTCTTGCAGACATCTATCTTAAGGAAGTTGTTTCGAGGCACGGGGTGCCCATCTCCATCATTTCAGATCGAGATGCACGATTCACGTCAGAGCTATGGCAAGCGATGCATAAATCTTTCGGCTCACGGTTAGACATGAGCACAGCGTACCACCCTCAGACGGATGGGCAGTCTGAGCAAACGATCCAAACTCTTGAAGACATGCTTCGGGCATGTGTTATTGATTTCGGCAATGGCTGGGAAAAGCATCTCCCTTTGCTGGAGTTCTCATACAATAACAGCTATCACACCAGCATACAAGCCGCTCCATTCGAGGCATTGTACGGACGTAAATGCCGGTCACCTCTCTGTTGGGCAGAGGTGGGGGATAGTCAGATCACGGGTCCAGAGATTGTAGTGGACGCCAAGGAAAAGATTGCATAGATACGACAACGCATGGCGGCAGCACGCGACTGTCAGAAAGCCTACGCGGACAAGCGTAGGAAGCCTTTGGAATTTCAGGTCGGGGACCGGGTTTTACTTAAAGTCTCACCCTGGAAGGGTGTGGTTCGTTTTGGTAAACGGGGCAAACTAAATCCGCGGTATGTCGGACCGTTCGAGATCATTGAGAAAATAGGCAAAGTGGCCTACAAGCTAAACCTACCAGCTGAACTCGGTGCAGTTCACAATGTATTTCACATGTCGAATCTGAAGAAGTGCCTGTCAGATGAGACCCTCATAGTTCCTTTTAAGGAACTCACTATCGACGAGCGGTTGTAGTTCGTCGAAGAGCCAGTTGAAATCACGGACCGGGATGTTAAGTTCCTCAAACACAAGAGAATGCCTCTTGTTCGAGTTCGTTGGAACTCCCGACGTGGCCCAGAGTACACCTAGGAACGCGAAGACCAGATGAAAGAAAAGTACCCCCAGTTATTCGAAACCAATGCAACCACTACTGAGACTGAAGCTACTACTGCGGAATTTCGGGACGAAATTCCAAATCAACGGGGGGATGATGTGACACCCCAGGAAAACCAGTAAACGATACAACTTACCTAGCTTCCTCAGTAACCGCATACTAAATTTCGGGACGAAATTTCTTTCAAGTTGGGGATAATGTGACAACTCGTATTTCAGAACTTACCGTTGTACCTAATGTAACGAATGTGAACATTGTGTGCTAATCCGATAGGTTGATTTAATGAATGGTTACGAGACTTATGTTGTATTATGTGAATCTTTGTGTGTACATTTATATATATATTTTGTATTAGTAATATGAATTGTGTAACCAGTAAAACTTGGATCGGACCCCTTGCCAAACCCACCCCACCCGAAATATTTCCCCCACACGAAAACACCCTCACCGATTTCGTTGAGGTATGGGCTTTGGCCCAAAGGTGTTCGACTGGCCCAACTATGTGTTTATGTTATTTGTATACAATAGAACATTTGGAAAACCCTAGAGTATTTTCTCCTATTGGCGACGGTAGTAGACCCCCCCCCCATCGAATCAACAACATCTTGATTAACAGTTGGTATGTATATTACTTCTTCATAGTTTTGGAGTTATATTACTTCTTGATTGTTTATTTCTGCTATACATGAACTCGATTAATGGTAGTATGTATATATGCGATTTAATGTTATCATGTGAAAGATGAACATGAGTCAGTATATTAATTACTAACTTCTGAAGTGTTGCATGTAAAATATTGATATTGTCGGCCACCTGTTAAGATATGATTGTAAATATGTGAAGCGAATATATGTGTGAATTGTCGGCCCTGTACTCTTAATTGCATGTGATGAGAATACTCTCAACCCGACCTTCACAAAGTCCACTCACATCTCTTAGAATAATGATGGTAATGATTGATGTGATGTTTACTTTTCTTGTGCACATGTAAATAATCGATGGCCAAGTGTAGTTGTAATTTCATATGTTTTGTCAGTAGCCAAATTAAGGTGTGTCATTCGTTGACTTGGCGGCTAGGGTAAATGGAGGTCCAATCGAAATTTAGGGCATATTGCACACTCAAATACCTTAAAAGTTTATTGTGGAATGCATGTGATGGTATGGAATAATACACATCAATTGACGGCTATAAGTGTCTGTAGTGCACATGGAATATTTGTGGTAGATAATTGGAATTTATGAGTCAGTATACAATTGGGGGAAAATGGCGGCCAAGTCAAGGGAGGTCCAATCAAAATAAAGGGCATACTACACACTTAAAAACATCAAAGGTTAATTGTCAGTACATGTGATGGCTTATCAAATGTCGGTTAGGTTACTGTGAACTGACCCACTCTTATAATCGGTCCAATAACATGAAATTATCACTTATATCATTATAAAATGATGGTGGGTGAAATGATGATAACTAAAAAAAATGGTGGCTTAGTAATGTACAGGCTACAAGCACAAGTCTCTAGCTTACATGTGGGGATCTGATGTGTAAATAAGAAATTCATTCTTTTGTGTCTAAGAAAGTTCCATGTTGATTGGTGGGTATGGACGGTCCATGAAGACCATTGGATGTGGGATCGGCCCAATGGCACTTTAGTGTCTACCGAAAAATTTATTAAAGAACCTGTAATATCATTCTGTGTTAGGACGTATCAAGGGCATTGGCGAAACACTTTTGATGGCGAAACACAATGTGTTTCGCCGAGACTAATCAGGACGAAACAAACCTGACGAATCAAAAGTGTTCCGCCGAGGGATGTCACGACGAAACGGAGGGCGTTTCGTCGAAAGGGATTCACGGCGAAACAGGGGTGTTTCGCCGGTTGGGAAAATCTTCGCAGTAACTATGTTTATTTCTGTTAAGAGTTAACTTGGTTAGTTAACTGTCATTAAGTAGAAAGCAGGATTTGCATGATTCAGAATACGTGCTATGTGCTACTTTGTAATTGTTTATGTATTATTTTATACGATGGTATGTGCATGCATGAACTTCGAGAATATAAACTGATTACGTATACGTGCACTCTAGGACTTGATTGATTAACTGTGAGCACATACTTAGCATACCGAGCAAACCAAGGTGACTTCACACCCTTACTAAGGCATGGGATTCCCAAGGGCTTGGGAATGGGATTGAAGGAATGAGATTGACTAGATTCGTACATACACTGTTACTAGACTACCATACCATCGTCCTCGGTTGTGCAGGACACATACGTAAAACCTACGTATACTTGTATTGCTCACTGTCCTCAGGTTGCGAAGGACACTCACGTAAAACCTACGTGAACGTATACTCACTACTGCCTCGGTTGTGTCAGGCACTTACGTAAAACCTACGTAAACCCCCGCGTACCCCTATCCTCGGTTGTGAAGGATTACTTACGTAAAACCTACGTAAATTTGTACGTATTACTGTTCTCGGGATATGTAGAACACTTATGGTTACGAATAGTCTAGTGGATATACAACATGGGAAGCCCCCACCAATAGAACGTACTATCGGCCCAGTAGAGCCACATGTTACATACGAACTTACTATTACGCACTTACTTTCCGTGAACTCGCTCAACTAGTTGTTGATCCTCAGTTACATGCCTTGTAGGTCGTTAGATACATGGAGCTTGCACAGGGAGGAGCTGGTCGTTGTGGGCTTGGATCATGAATGTCTTGACAAACACTTTATGACATTTGATACTTTATTATGATGGGTTTTATTTACACGCTTCCGCTAAACAATGATAACTTACTTAAGTTTTGGAAACACCTTTCATATGGATTTGGTTTGGTTTAATTGCTATTACTTTAACTATATACATTGTTCTATATGATTGGTGGCTTGATCCTGGTCAGTCACGCTCCCAAGCGGTGATACTCCACACATGGATTTTGGGGGTGTGACAAGAATGCTGATCGATCGAACAGGCTGTTCGAACGAACAGCCCAACCGATCGGACATATCAGCCGATCGACCAGGCCAGCCGATCGGCTAGCACATGGCCCCACTCTTTAACAATTTCATGAAGTATAGTATTGAACGAAGTGATGTTCGATCGAACTACGGTTTGGATAACATTACTCTTCGAATCATGAGATACTATGCTTCAACCCTTAAGCGATTTTCAACTCGTTTGATGTATTGGATTGCCACCCGATCGAACATGTTGTTCGATTAGGTGACATCCTGCTGAGGACTTACTACTGAAGTGTCTAGCCGATCGGTTAAGCCGGCCGATCGAACGGCATGTTCGATCGATCGACCTGAAAGGTAAGAACACTTCAGTGTTCTCAAATACTACTACGAAAACTTCAAAACGACAAGCCATCATACACAAACACATCCTACTCAAAGGAAGAAACAATCCACTTGAACAGTCCAACCGATCGAGCCTACCGGCCGATCGAACAGGCTGTCCGAACGGACTGTTTAGCCGAATGAACAACCCGTTCAATCGAACCTACAGTTCGATCGACCAGGCTGTTCGACCCATCATCACTTGTTTCCATTTAACGCGTTACTTTTCGTTATGCTATCGAACTAATCAGGCTAACCCTACTCTCAAGCGCTCCCTTCAATCCATCAATCAATCACTGTGAGTATACTCGAACCCTTTTTGCTTTAGCACTTTTGGGTGTTACATACGTTACTTATAAAAAAAATCACAATCAAACACACTACTCAATTATTTAAATGCTAACCGTTCTGCATGTATTATGTGACTAAATGAATGCTTGTTGTTATGTTTACACGTGGAATGCTGTCTACCTGCTTTAACAACGTAGTACTATAGTTTGGACTCAGCACCCGTTCACACGGGGGTTGTTAAGGACAATTACTTGCATGGATTACGGTGGTAATCATGTATTGCGAACTATCTCGGACAGTCAACCCGCAGTCATTGGTATCGATAGATCCATGTCGATAATTAACATGCTTCGTTTTCCTCTGTGTACGTGCTGGTTATGCGTAAACTATTTCGAACTCTATATGCTATTATCAAACTTGTATCCTCACCTTTACATTTTATGTATTGACTTTATTTTAACGTATGTGGCAGGCAATTAGGATGCTTATCTGCTAGGAAGGCGAGCTTAGAATAAGCGTCTAGAGCATAGTTGTCTGTAGATCTTGCAGGTCGAGTCTCTAGAAGCATTTGAACAATTATATTATTTATATTTGAATCTGAGTTGTCGGAACAGGACGTTGACTAGTTGTTATCTGTAATAATTTATTTTACTATTTGGGATACGGTATGGGACGTATTATTTAAATTAAATAGTAATGATAGTTGTTGTGGGAACTTCTGGACAATCTGTTTCATTCAGTGTCATGCCCCGATGATTCCGCCATCAGTTGGGGTGTGACATTGGTCTTCCAAGAAATGGGAGCACCACCGAGAAGAGCAATATAACTAGTCCGTGAGAGTCTAGTGAGAGGACAACCTAACCAGTCTGAGTCCGAATATACAACCAAGTTCTCACCTTCTTCTTTCGACAATAGAATCCCTTGACCCGGAGAGGACTTTAAGTAACGAAGAACACGAGTAACGGCCTCCATGTGGCTTTAACGGGGGTCCGATACAAATTGGCTAAGAGTGTTGACCGAATAAGCTATGTCTGGGCGAGTAGCTTGAAGATATAATAAGTGCCCAATAAGGCGCCGATAACGACCCGCATCAACAGGGGGTCTTGTTCTTCTATACCAAATTTTAGGTTTTGTTCGATGGGGAATGAGCTCGGACGACAACCCTCCATGCCACTATCTTCTAGAATATCCAAAGTGTATTTCCGTTGGCTTAGGAGTAGACCCCGAGAATTTCTAGCCACCTCAATTCCCAAGAAATACTTAAGAGGACCGAGGTCCTTGATGCTGAATTGATCACGCAAGCGGTCCTTGACTTCTTGCATTTTGTTAAGATTATTACCAACCATGATGACATCATCTATGTAAATAAGAACGGCTATGAAAACATCGTTGTAACGATTTAAGAACAGGGAATGATCTGCTTTTGAGGTTGAGAAACTAAGATCAAGGAGGGCATTTGTGAATTTTTGGTACCAATTGCGAGATGCTTGTTTGAGGCCATAAAGAGACTTACGTAGCCGACACACCCGATTATCATTTTCCTTAAGAAAGCCGTGAGGAATTTTCATGTAGACTTCTTCGTCAAGATCCCCATGGAGAAAAGCATTATTCACATCGAGTTGATGAATGAACCAATTCCTTTTAGTGGCAACGGCTAATAGAGTTCGAACGGTAACCAATTTTGCAACAGGAGCAAACGTATCATGAAAATCTTCACCTTCAATTTGAGTAAAACCCCTTGCCACAAGTCTCGCCTTATATCTCTCAACGTCGCCATTAGGTTTATATTTTATTTTTTAAACCCATTTAGAGTCAATGGCCCTTTTTCCTTCCGGCAATGTCTCGATGGTCCATGTATTGTTCTTCTCAAGCACTTGAATCTCTCGTTTCATGGCTTCTACCCATTATGGATCCTGCATGGCTTGTTTAAAATTTTTTGGCTCAACATTTGTTGTGATGGCCGCTAAGAAAAGCTTATGAGCATGGGTAAAATTTTTATAGGAAATAAAGTGTGTAGAGGGATGTACCGTCGAGGTGTCTTGAGTTGGAGCAGGGTGTGCATGGTCGACCGAAGGGGGAAGAGTCACAACATAGTCGTTAAGATGCTTCGGGAGAGTTCTGTCCCTCTTTGGTCTTTTGGCAGGTATTTCCAATGGACCAGGTTCAGGTCCAATTCCATGATCATGTGGGTCAGCTTGTGTTTCAGCGGAAGCAGGCTCAATGCCTCTGTTGGTGTCTTTAACATTTTCTTGTGGGCCTTCAACATTCTCTTGATCACATGCTGGCCCAACAGTGTGACTATTTTTTATTACATTTTCCTAGCTTTGAACTTCAATATCTTGGGTCATAGGAATGAAAGTGTCATCCCCATTTCCCATTTGGTTTTGGTCAGGAAAAATTAAAACGTCCTCATGAAATTTCACATCACGAGATACCACCATCTTCTTATCCCCAATATCAAATATTTTATTACCTTTAACACCCTGGGGATATCCTAGAAAAATACCCGGTTTCCCCCTCACTTCGAACTTGTCTCCTTTGGTATCAATGCTCCAAAAATAAGTGAGACAACCAAAAACCCTCATGTGGTCATACTCGGGTTTTTGGTCGTGCAAGATTTCATATGGAGTCTTATCGTTAATGGTTTTTGAGGGCAACCGATTAATTATATATGTGGCCGTAAGAACACATTCCCCCCAAAATTTCTTTGGTAGTTTTGCCTCAAATCGTAGTGCCCGTGCCGTGTTAAGAATGTGTCTATGTTTGCATTCAACGACTCCATTTTGTTGGGAGGTATAGGGATAATATGTTTCTAATAAGATGCCATGGTTGGTGTAATAATTCGACATTATGTTGGACGTGAACTCTCCACCATTGTCACACCTTACTCTTTTAACTGTTTTGCTAAATCGAGTTTTAACCATTGTGCAAAAATTCATCAAGCATGTGCTACCATCACTTTTATATTTAATGAGGAAAACCCAAACATGTCTACTATAATCATCAACGATGGTTAACAAATAATTTGCTCCTGAAAATGAAGGAACACGATATTTCCCCACACATCACAATGTAAAAGTTCAAAGCATTCTTGTGTCTTTATTTCACTTAAAAAAGGAGACCTTGTGAGTTTTGCCTTAGAGCATGAGTCACAAACATTATTCCTAAGATTAAAGGAAACACCTTTCAAGAAATCAACTTTAGCAAGCTTATCTTGAGATGTGTAACCCAACCTTTTATGCCATCTCTCAATCGTAACCGCCATAGCTTTCCTCTCTTCCCCAAACATCCTCATTCGGTATAGACCTCCTTTGCACTTACCCACACCAATCAAGTTCCTCGATCGGAGACCTTGCATGACACAAAAATCAGGAAAAAAAGGTTATTGAGCATTGAAGGTTCTTAGTCAAGCGGCTAACAGAAAGTAAATTGCAAGTGAAATTTGGCACATGCAATATCCCCTCAATCTTGGCACCACCCGGCAAGGTGTAGTCACCTTTTCCTTCAACCGGGATGGCATCGCCGTTTGGGATGATCACTGGCATCTCTGTAGGATCGTATCGCGACCCGAATGAGTCGATCAGAGGCGTTTTCGTCAATTACAGGTGCGGAAAACAAATAATCAACGTAGGAATAGCTTGCAATACACTTTAAACACTTTCTGTATTGATTTGACAGCAATTACAATCAGTTCTCGATCCGGCAGCACTTCGGTACGAGATTCAGCAAACGTTACAACTGAGATCGCCCCTAAGGTATTTATAGGGTTCTGGAACCGCTTATTGGACAGGCCCAATAAGCGGCCCATACATGAGTCACATGAGCGATCCTAAACATGGTCACTCGAGCGGTCCAACATGGTCACTCGAACGATCCTAAACCCTAATGGACCTATAAGCGATCCAAACAACTCAAACCTATACTTTTTCACAATTTCTCGTTTTACGTGCCCAGATCTAACATCTAAGTCTATGACTCGATACAAGACGTAATCAGCAGATGTAGTGCACCAACAGACTCCCCCTCAGATGTTGATGGAGTCGACTATCGAGTCACAACAATGTTGTGTCTTCATATCTTCAGTCTTGATCAGTCTTTGGGCTTCTCTCTCTCTATCTTCTTCTCTTTCTTTTTTATCATCAACAGACTCCTTCACTTTGAAGTTTGACATCTTTTGAGTTTATCAAGTCCAACATGTGCTCCCCCTCAAATATTGACTTTTCCTGCATAAAACTCTACCACAAACATAAGATTTATGATAAACGTTTAAGCATAAGATCATCACTTTTTACAAACCAATCAATCAATCAGATACTGATGGACCACTTGGAATTTTGACGTTTTTCTTTATCAAAACAAACACAAACACCCCAAACCAATTGTTCATCATGTTTAGCACTTCGAATTTTGATAATCAGCTTTTCAACATCAGTTGTCGAAAATCTTTTTGACTTTTCAAAAATTTATGCTAAAACACACCAAAAATCTTTTTGGATTTTTCTGAAAGAAAATACATGCAGAAATGAACTATTTACAGACAATATTTTTGTGAGCTCGTGCAAGAGGATCATATCAGTTTTTGAGACAAATCACCAACACCGTTAAGCTTTAAACATACTCAGTTATAAACAATTTACCTAGATTGTCAGTATGTTTGTCCACTTAAATTTTCACACAGACTTCAATTGATTCGAGATACGATATTAATGTTTTAGAGACTTAAACTTAATTGTGTATCACTCCACTTGAATATACTCCTGTATCCAGATCCCATATATTCAGTCTTACAGGTGAGTATACCACAGATGATATCTGTAAAGGGGTTATGTGCGAGGGCCGTGAGAGCTCAGGTCGATACTTCCGTATACGCAGAGAGATGACGGCTTCGACTTTTGGTGGGTCCCCTTTATAGGATCTTTTTTACAACAGCAATGACTATCAATTTTATTGTTTAATCAGATTGCTGAGGGCGGCGCTTTTTCAAGCATTTTGCGAAAAGCATTATCTGGGGACTAGGTCAGTACTTCCATACAGCAGAAGTCCCGGGATAATACCCCAGATATCACTGAGTATAAAGACCTAGTATCTCAGAATACGGGACCTTTCAAACAAGATTTCGGGGGTTACCCATATATCCAAGAATAGTTACCCACGAATCAAGCAAGTTTGATTTAGGTTTATATCTCGTTTCAATTTACTAAATGTGCGAAAATCTACTGACATATCCGCAGTAAGATCGTTTATCACATTTTATCTTTCCAATTCTTTAGCATGCTGTGATAGTTCACTGATGTACTATCATTTCCTCTTTTATGCAACTAAAACTCATTTTTCAGTTTTATCATGTTTTTGTCTTTTTCAAATTTTCTGATGTTTTTGGATTTTCTAAAAATTCTTACTCCCCCTAAAATTTAAATACATCTAAAGAAAATTGAAAACAAACTGTACAGAACATGACAACTGATATCAAATCACCTCAAATCGCCATTCACTAGGCATAAACAATCAGAACTCCCCCTATCAACAAACTATTTTCCCATTTAGATTTCAAAACACTTAAGTTTGTTTTAATCAAAATGGTTTTTCTGGAAAATAAGTTTGATTGATTTTACCACTTGTAGATTTATCAAACAAATGTTCGGGGTTGTGGTTCATCATCTTGTCTTTCGACCAATGTAGGAAAATACAAGTACAACTTAATGTCCTTGATTTACCATTTTCAGTTCAGAAACCTCTGTACCACTTGCAAAACATCAACAATCATAAACAAACCTCTTTACCGTTTGCATAATTGACATTACCGAATAGAATTTTGAGAAAGATGCCGATTCATGCTCCACGCTTACCAACCTGGGAGCTCCGGCAAGTCCTGAGACTTACTGTTCATAATATGTACCATCCCAGTCACAAACCAGGGATGATTCAACCATTTCTTTCTTTGTTTTCTTCTCGTAAAATTCTTTAACCCCTTTGACTTTTCGATCAATCATCTTGCCAAGATATGTTTTACCCTAGGGTTAAAGACCTTCTCAGCATCAAATTCCTGTTCATCACGATAAAATTGATTAGAAATTTCAACTTTACCAATTTTCTTTTTATAATTTTCAGCCCGAAGTAATGGAAACTCCTCATCATTTACACTCGGAACTGAAATCTCATCTTTTACATCAGCTTCACATTTTGAGACAACTTGTGGCTCAACTGATTTTGTGGAATCAGTTTCATCGCCCGAAGATAGCTCCTCTGATTTCGATCCATCAGACTCATCGCTAGAGCTTTCACCAACCTTCTTAACAACCCATTTCTGATTGTCAGATTTGGCTCTCTTTTTGTAAAACTTGTTCGAACTCTCACCAATTTCAAAAATAGAATCTTTGAACAATTTTGTTCTATCAAGTGGTGATTCGAACGCAAACACCTTTTCTGAGATTTTGCGAAAAACTCCCTGTTTTGATTGTATCTCCTGAGAACAATCTTTGGCGATATGTCCAACATTGTTGCACCGATAACAGGTTCTCGAGTTCTTCTTTTGTTCAGCTACCTTCTTCAACTCAGCTTGTTTCTTTTTCATAAATTCATTGTTTGTTTCCCTCCAGAAACTTGTCTTTTCTTCTTCATCAGTTGATGTACCTGAAACAAATGACATTTTTGATTTAAAATCACGAACATATTTTTCATTTTTCTGTTTTTCTGTAGGAGTAAAACCAAGACCTTTCTTTTTGAAATTACCGTTATGGTTTGATTTCTTTTGGAAACCAGAACCAGAACTATAATTCTTTTTCTTGTTTAACCTTTGTTATACTCTTGAGGTGTAATATCTTGGTTTTTCATTAAGACATAAGCCTTTTATTTCAGAAATATTAATTTCTGTGAGTATGAAAACCTTATTTATCAATTCAGTTTTAACACCTCTTATTGGAAATTCCTCATCAGAATATAATTTGTCCGAATTATTCAAAGTATAAGCAACTTTAAACAACCCATCATCCAAATTAGACTTTGATAACAGGAATTTTCTATCATAAACTAATTTTCCCTGTTTTTCTGTTTGCACCGGAGTTTTTGACTCAGATTTTGACTCTGACGCGGACTCCGACTTTGACTCGTCACTGTCATCACTATCTAACACATGATCCACAACTTTCTTCATCAATTGAGACTGTTGATCAGTGTCAGATGATGTAAACACAACATCAATATTTTCAGGAAGATTGACCGACGACTCTGACTCCCACTGTAAATTTGTAGCCTTTTTGACTCTTTCATCGTTAGGATGTCTAGGCAAATATCCGTTTTCCAGTGGAGGTGGACATCTGTTATAACTGACACCTTTTTTCTTACCAGATGATGTCTTTTCAGTATCCTTTTTCTTGTCACTCTTCTTCTTGTCAGCAATCTTTTCTTCAACACTAACTTCAGCTGCTTTCTCTTCAGTTACCTCATCATCTTCCCATACCTTCATGCTTTCAACCGTCGGATAAATCCTGTCAATAACATAGGAAGTACATGAGTAACTTTTTAATAAACGATTAACTCTCTCCGTTTCGATTCGTTGCAGCTCAAGTTTCTGTTCTAAAGCAGCACACTTCTCAATATAGTTGTTTACAACTTTCTACTTAGTCATAAACGCTCCCTGGAGAGTCTTCATAGCAACTGCTTGTTCTTCACTCGTTTGATTGTACTGATTCATTGTCTTGTTCAGCACATCATATGACTCCTTCAGACTGTTTAAGTTGTAAATCAATGTGCTGTTCTGCTTTTTCACAATCTCACAGTTTTCACACTTCACCGGAACCTCTTTCGCATCAACACCTTCATCAACCTTGAACTTAGGCACTTCTTTCATAGTTTGCCTTTTCACAACCGGCACTTCTTCATCATCACTACTCACCGGCGTCTTGATCTTTTTCTTTTTCTTCTCCTTCTTGACTTTTTCGTCTTCGCTATCACTCTCAGCAAGCAACTTCATATATTCTCTGTATTTTCTCGCCCAATACTCTGTATCATCATCACTATCATCTACAACCTTTGCTGTAAAAGCAATGTAAGCTGTAGTTTGATCAGGAATATAATCATCCCAAGTGAAGTTTGCCCAGCTAAAACCCTCTGGTAGCTTTTCGTCTTCTTGATCAATCAAACAAGCTTTCTTGTTATCTGGAATATATTTATCCCAGTTAAACGACTGCTTTTGATCTTGATTCACCACACATGCTCTCTTTCCTGAATCTTCAATCACATCTCTTCCATGTGCAGTTTGAGCTTGATGTTTTTGTTGTTGAGATGATTGACCAACTTGATGGTAGATGGCTTTCCGATAGTAATCGTTGTTGTTGTTGAATGGATTTTGAGCTCCACTTGCTTCTCGGTTTGTGCACTCTCTCTTGAAGTGTCCTTTTTCCCTGCACCGAAAACAAGTAACTTTAGATTTGTCAAAACCTAAAGTAGAAACATTCGCATCACGAAGATCATCTCTCCCCGTGATTTGTTTGAACTTCTCAGCTCTCCGTAAAACACTAGCCAGACACCACTTTATGTCCATCAGCTCCATTTCCTCTGCATCTATCTGGTCGTAATCTTCTTTAGTTAGCATTGGATTGCTGATACGACCTGCAACAAAACAAGTATAAGATTCCAAAACCATTCCTAATAAAGACATTTGGTTTTTGGCAATTTCCTCAGAATAATCTTGATCATTTTCAAGATTCAATACAATGTTGCACTGTAATTTTCTCCCGTTTTTAGTTGCAGAGATGTTTGGATCAAATGATGGAAATGAAGTAAAGCTGGTTTTGCTGCTTGATCCAGATGATGGACTTTCAGATAAGCTCTTGGCACTCATACCAGTCACAATCTTTGGAGATGAATTCGACGATTTCTCATTTACCCCAGCTTTATAATATAACCCGATATCTTGTTCACCATCGAAGTCTTTCATTCTAATCACTTTTCTCTGTTCCATCTCTTGAGCTTCGATCTTTTCAATGAACTTACTGAGCGTCAGATTGCTAAAACCTTTCTTGTTTCTGAGCATCATCAAGTATGTGCCCCAACTCTCATATGGCAACGCATCAGCAAGTTTGTCGATCAATTCTTCATTACTCTTTTCAATACTCAACCTTTTCATATTTGCAAGCAAGTTACAGTATCTTTCAATAATCTCTCGTGTACTCTCATTCTTTAACCCATGAAAAAGATCAAATTCTTTCTTTAGAAGCGACTTCTTGCTTTTAACCATCTCCTCACTTCCTCTAAACTTTGATCGCAAAGCTTTCCGAATCGAATAAGATGTTCCATTATGCTGTAAAAGAACCATGATATCTTCTTTAACTGCCTGTTGAAGAAGACTTAGCATCATTTTCTCATTTTTGTACTTCTTCCTCTCATCATCTCTAAGATCTTTGATTGGAACTGGCTCTTCATCATCGTTCAATGGTCTAACATATTTTGTTTCTACGCATTCCCAAGCATCAAGATAATTCGCTTGCACCCAATTTTCAAACCGACATTCCCAACCCTTATATTCTTCGATGTTCATTAGTTTGGGAGGTTTTTGCATCGTCCCTGTTTCGTTTTCTAACATTGTGGTTTGAATAGCGGTGATTGAGGTACTAGGAGTAGCGAACGCATTATAAAAATCCTCGTCCATTTTCAAATTTTCGAAAATTATTTCAAACAGCCTTAAAAGCGAATTGGGGATATTAACTGTACACAAAAACGGTCTAACTGTTCAATTTGTCAAAAGAGCAGTCCAACAAAATCAAATAAGCGAACCGAGTGAGTCCAAATAAGCGGTTCAAAAGTATGTCAAATAAGCGGTCCAATAACTGTTCGTTCGAGCGGTTCAGAGTTGATGTTATACGAGTGGTTCACAACTTGTCCAAATGAGCGATTCCTAATCATCCGAATGAACGGTCCAGAACAACTAAATACGAGCGGTCCAGAAGTGGTCAGAAAAGCGGACACCATTCGGACATCATTTTGACTCACTTTTTCTTCGAATTTCGACACCAAACTTTCAAGGGTTTGTCTCTATACTATCGTGCACAATCCCTGAGACTTTCAGCAAATTTCGACCGTTGAAAGTGTCTAAATCTGAAAAAGAATGAGTAGAAGACAGAAATTTTGATGTTTTTCAGCTATTCTCTGTAGAACTCCTCCTCCTGAAGCTCTGATACCACTTGTAGGATCGTATCGCGACCCGAATGAGTCGATCAGAGGCGTTTTCGTCAATTACAGGTGCGGAAAACAAATAATCAACGTAGGAATAGCTTGCAATACACTTTAAACACTTTCTGTATTGATTTGACAGCAATTACAATCAGTTCTCGATCCGGCAGCACTTCAGTACGAGATTCAGCAAACGTTACAACTGAGATCGCCCCTAAGGTATTTATAGGGTTCTGGAACCGCTTATTGGACAGGCCCAATAAGCGGCCCATACATGAGTCACATGAGCGATCCTAAACATGGTCACTCGAGCGGTCCAACATGGTCACTCGAGCGATCCTAAACCCTAATGGACCTATAAGCGATCCAAACAACTCAAACCTATACTTTTTCACAATTTCTCGTTTTACGTGCCCAGATCTAACATCTAAGTCTATGACTCGATACAAGACGTAATCAGCAGATGTTTTAAATAGGTTGTATGTTCGGTAGCTCCCGAATCAATAATCCAATTGGCCTTATCATTTAGTTTACCTGTCATGTTAGCAACATGTTTGTTTCCTTCATCACCTATATTAACTTCATCCTTAAAGTGCTTTAGAAAAGTCTCGTATTGTTCAGCGGTGAACCCGGGGATAGGACATGAACTTCCTTCAACGTTAAAGGCCTTCGGCTTTGATTTATCTCCCTTTACCTTACCCGGCCACCAGTCCGGATACCCAATGCGCTTGAAACACCCCTCCCTACTATGACCATCTTGATCACAGTGTGTACAATGTGGTATCTCTTCTTTCTTTCCTTGTTTAGGAAGGCTCCTAGCTTTCTGGTGGTTGGTGCTTTGGCTATCCCACTTCTATGGAACGAAAGCCTTGAAGGCCGCCGCCTCAACAGATGACTTTTTATCCTCGGAGATGTTCTTTTGCCGTTCGTCTTCAGTGACGAGATGATAAGCCGTGCCCAGCCCCGGTGTTGGTTTATTGGCCAAGATCTGGGTTTTGATGACAGCGAACTAGCTATCGAGCCCCATAAGAAACTCGTACAACCTCTCCTTCTCTTGATGTTCAACTAATCTTTTTCCGACATCACACTTGCACTCATTACAAGTGCATCGTGGCATTGGAAAGACCGACTGTATTTCATCCCATAGGGACCGCAACCTTGTATATATGCCGAGACAGAGGATCCAACTTGGCGCGTGGCGGCGATTTTGTTCTTCAATTCATAATCTCGTGGGGCACTTTCCTTGCCAAACCTCTCTTGAAGATCTTTCCATATTTCAGCAGCCGTATGAGCGTACTTGACACTCCCTCTTATATCCTTTTCCATGGCGGTAGTAAGCCACCCCTTGATCATGGCATTGGCCCTCATTCATGACACGTAGTCTTTTGACATATTCTCTGGTTTCTTGATGGAACCATTTGTGAAACCCATTTTGTTTTTGGCAAACAAAAAATTCTCCATCTCTTGCACCCAATCCGATTAGCTTTTATCGGACAGGGCTTCGTTTACTTGCATCTGCCTGAGAGTATCAGAAGGATGAACATAATACGGTGAGTTGTAATCAACGATGTTGCCACCGTTATCCTTCACCGTAGTTTCATTGCCGGCCATGGCTTAAATCAGAGCAGTCGGATCACTGCTCTGATACCATGATAAATTCAAGATATCAAGAGTTTTTCTTATTGATTAATTGTGTGTTACAAGATCAAAGGAAATCCTCACTTTATAGAGGAAACGTACAGCAAAGAAGCCACAAAACTAGGAGCACAATAAGGAAACAAATAAAGGAATTAAAAGACCAATAACAACCAATAATAACAACCAATATCATAAAGAGATTACACGGAATTTCGATTCCCCAGGTAGTGGTTCCTCCAGACAGTCTCACATAGGGCTATTCAAAAAGCTCGCGGCTCGGAGCTTGCTCGAAACTCGCTCGGATTAGCTCGGAAAAAGCTCGCTCGATATGGCTCGGTTTGAAAGTGAGCCGAGCCAGCTCGGCTCGGTTAGAAAATGAGCCTAGCTTGGCTCGGCTCGTGACGAGCCAAATTGTCTCGGTTTAGCTCGCTTGGTAGCTCGGCTCGGCTTAGCTCGAATTATTTTACGTAGAATATATTTTATTTTTATATACATATAATATATTACAAAAAAGTGATTATTATTTATATGTATTTAGGATTGTAGTTTGATGTCTATGACATATTTAAAAGTTGATTGTCGTGCTAATGAACAAATATTGTATTTACTTGAAATATAAAACTTATTTTGCATTGTTGAACGTGATTTTGGCTTGTAATGTATTAGGTTGAACTTATTTTGAATATGTTCCTTTGAAGTATTGAATAATATTTTAGAATACTGAATTTTGAGAGCTATGTATTAATTTTTATTTTTAAAATCTAGTTAAACCAAGCCGAGCCGAGCCGAGCGAGCTCGGTTTAAAACCAAGCCGAGCCCGAGCTTAGATTTTCAGATCGGTTTCAAATCTGAGCCGAGCCAGCTCGGTTTATAATCAAGCCGAGCCCGAGTTTGCCCTAGCTCGGCTCGTCTCATGAACAGCCCTAGTCTCACAACATTGATTCTACAGTGTTAGGGCGTCACAAACCGGCACCGGTGTCATTAGCCAGATTTGCTGGTGATAATCTGGATCGATGGATTGCACAAGCTACTATCTACTTTGATCTCTATTCCATCTTAGATCTAGACCGATTGACGATTTCTTCTTTTTAATTGGATGATATGGCTGTCGATTGGTTTGATTAGACGCAACGTCATGATCGAATCACTACATGGGGTGCATTTGCTACGGTACTTTGTAAATGTTTTCGTCCCCAGATTTAGAAGAACCAGAAGGTTTATTGGCCAAATTGCAACAAACGACTGTTACCGAGTTTTGAGGCCATCTCCAATCGCATAATTCTCCTTCCGATGGCTTTTCTCATCAGTTGTTTTATCTCCGGCTTATGACTGGATATCAAACAATCCGTTTTAATACATCACCCATCCACCCTCGATGAGGCTATGCACTTGGCTCATCTTCATAAGTAGCGGATCCTATGTGAAAAGGGTTTGGGCCGTGTTGCTTTAGGCTCCGGTAAGGCCATGTTACCAACCCCTAAAATGCCACCACTATATACTCCATCGGCCTTCCTGTCGCCTAAATCTGGTAACCTTAATTTAGCTGCTCGAAAGCTTGTTTTCAAATGATTAACCCCAACAGAAATGGCTCAGAAGCATTCTCAAGGGCTCTGTTATCGGTGTGATGAAAAATACACTTCGATGACGATTCTGAAAATTTCGACCAACTTACCAACGATGCCACCAAACAACTCCAACTGGAAGCGGTACATGTGATATGCACAAAATACAACATATAAATTATATCAAACAAGGCATAAAATCAACCCCTTTTACGTACAAACGTTGGAAAAAGTATGTTTCTTTGTATACTTTTGATTTTCAGGACTATATGAGCTTAAATGTACAAAAGAAACAAATTAACGACAAAAACCAACATAAATACAAGAAAGAAGAGTTGACACGCCATGCCTACCCTCCAAGCTACACCCCAAGACTAAAACAACTAACCATAAGTCAAGCACGGGTCCGTGCCACCAAGGCATGGGGTCGTGTCCCACTCCAGAGTCCATGCAGAACAAGACAAACAAAACAGACAAGAGACATGAGGTCGTGTCCTATGGACCCCACTTTCGACCTCCCACTTAATCCTGGGTAAGTCCTACCAGTCCTTTTGTAAAAAAAAATATTAGCTCTTAGACTGATTAGGGCTACCTGATGCAATATGTCCATATCCTCTAGGTTAGTTGGGTCTGTGTGCTTAAGATCATCAAATACAAATGACAGATTATCAGGGACATGATTATCATCGTTTGTTGCAAAAGCATAACTCACGGAATGTTGATCAGAGTCGATTCCTGTTGAAATATCAATAAAGTGATCAAAACTCTGATCATTTCCCATTCCAGTTGATGAACCTTCCTGACTCAAAAGTGTCGTGTTACCAAAAACGTAACTCTCAAACACCTTTCCAGATTCCTGGAGCGTTTTCTTTTAGACAAGCTCCCTTTCGAATATTAGGAGCTTTCCATGGAGCTAAGTCAGTCTTATGTCCTTGAAATCTAGGGATGTTCTCATCACTATAGCTATGGTGTCCCATTTTTCAGGCAAAGACCTCAGAAATTGGTTACTTAAAGTTGTTTTAGTAAATTCTTTATTAACCGACTTTACTTTACTAATTAGAAATGAAAAACGTTCAAACTGTTGAGTTAGGGTCTCCCATTTAACATGAGTGAAGGTTTCATATTGTTGGTTAAGGATTTCTCAAGTATTCTTGATAACATCCTCCGTTCTACCAAATTGTTCCTTCAATGAATCCCACAACTCCTTGGCGTTGTTACAATGCAACAAACCAGCATAGATATCATTCGGCAGAGCCATAGCCATGATACTAAAGGCTTTCTCATCTAGCTCAAATTTTTGATAATCTTGCTTAGAGTAATTCTCCGGATTCTTTGGCTCGAGCACATTTGGGTTCTCGGCACTTGGTACCATTGGAATATGGGGTCCGAAGACTTCCAACACCATTTATTTTGCTGAGCAAGAATATGACCCATCCTTCGTTTCTATATGTTAAATTCGGATCTGACAAGTATATGTGATTTATTACTAAAGTCGGTATTGTGGAGATCATTTTGTGCCATTTTCTTTTTTCTTTACTAAAAAAACAAAGTGTGTGAAAGACACTATTTAGTTCTTCACTATACAACTCTGAGCTATGAACAGTATTGGAACTTTGATGAACTAATCTTTGTATGTTAAACTGATTATGAAATCAAGTTTAACAGGACCAAGCTCCGATACCAATTGTTAGGTCCGAGTTTACAGGTTTTGTGATTAGAAATGCAGTTTAAGCTCAACCAATATTGAATTGTTATAACAAAAGATAAATAATCACAAATGAGAAGTCATTATCAATAATTGTTTTTCAAAAGATTCAAAAGTTTTACAATTGATTGACTTTACAGACTCCCCCTCAGCCGATCACTTAACAATTATATTCGTACAAGAGAAAACGTGATATGTGTGATAGATAGATCACAAATAGGTGTGATCTATTTATACTAAGTATGAAAGCTCTGTTTGTGATTGCCTGACATCACCTTGATAGCGACATCTAACACTTCTAACAGAAAAATTTTCATAGATGTCGCAAACATCTGTGCAAATCTAAACATCTGTTCTAGCTAGTCTAAACACTGATTTAAAGATAAGTACTGTTACATTAAGAAATCACTGTTGGAGTTATCCTCTGTTGCCTTGATTCCAAACATCTGTTTACAAGTTTTGTTGTTTCTTCTTGAACAACGGTTCCAAAGCTTGATTAGATGTTTACTTTGTCTTCAACATATTTTTTGATTAGGTGTGACAACCCGAAATTTCAAGGTCTTTCCCTCTACGCATCACTTGTTTCACAATCTTGTTTTCACAATTTGTTTTATGTTGTAACATGTGCATGATATATGGGTGATTAAAGTATTGTTACGCTTGGGTGTTGCATGAAAACATAAGAGTTGATTTATGTTTAGTCATAACATGTTTATGTTTCACTTAAGGTTACACAACACACTTGATTCACACACTTAATTCACGAAAAACCCAAGCCGACGAAGAACTAAGGTTCTTCGTCCCAATCATTAGTCGACGAAAAACTAGGTTCTTCGCCCCAACCATTCCCTGACGAAGAAGGGGTTCTTCACCATCATCACTCTTGACGAAGTATGGTTCGGAAGGTCATATACAGACGAAGTGTGGTGTGACGTGATTCCGATGGATGCTTGTCACGTACTCAAGAGGGTTGTTTGCCGAAAGGGCTTTTGGCCCAGATCAGTGAATCCGGGCCATATGATTGTGCGTGATTTCCTATATTTTTGCAAAACACAAACTCAATATCAAACCCTAAGCCCTCTCTCTCTCCTCCTCCTCCCTCTTGTTCGACGGCAACATTCCAACCATTCGGGGTTCTTGTGTCTCGATCAAACCAATCTATTCAAATATCACGGTTAGTGTTCTCTTGTTGATACCGTGTTATGCTTCTAATGTTGTTTTGTTATATGATGGATTAGGGTTTCATACTAGTAGGTATGTTGATAAAATAATTGTGATCATGAATTGGACATAATGAATTATATGATAACCTATTGGATGTCTAGGGTTGCATGCTAGTATTAGAATCCGCTAGTTTAATGGTCCGACTAAATGTTCGAATGGAATGGTTGATGATGGTTCATAATTAAGGTACATGTTCATGGTTGAAAAGTGTTGTTTGATCTAAATCGAAAACTGTCAAACTTGTTAGCATCAGTTACGGCTGAACTATAGGAACTGTAACTGCATGTGTCCTGGGACAGCGACGAAGGAACCCCCCCCCCCCCTACGAAGAACGTAATTGACGAAGAACCTAGTTCTTCATTGAGTGGTTCTTGACGAACCACTAGGGTTCTTCGTCACACACACTCCCGACGAAGGATAGTTCTTCGCCACTAGGTTTTTTCGGCACACTCATTCTCGACGAAGAATAGTCCTTCGCCATAAGGGCTCTTCGCCGTGAAAGCATTCCATGAAGAACTAGTCCTTCGTGGAGATGATGCAAATGTGCAAATGGACAGAATAGTTAAACAGTTATGATGTCTATGATGATGAATGGTTCGGTTTAAACAACTACGTGTGTTGCATGTTAACAATATTAACTAGAAAAGAGGAACTTGGCTTGACTTGTGTGAATAGTGAAATCGTTTGTTAAAGTTTATTATGTGACTTGCACATGGGATGTGGGCTTATATGAGAACCGAGTACTTGCTATGTGACATACGGTGATCTTTGTGATGAATGCAAACTGTGTAAAATACAAGACTTAATTGATTATAAAACTGATTTTGAATGGTAACCATGGTAGGGTTTGGGTTGACCAACTTGGACGGGTAACTTAACATACCGAGCAAATCTAAGGTGAGTTCATTCCTCTTGAGCATGCATCCCGGTGGGTGGGACAATCAAACGGGTATTCCTGAGAGGAATAAGTCTTGGGTAAATCATGTGGGTATTCTTGAGAGGAATAAGTCTTTTGGGTAAAAACTGGAATGTTAGATAATACACTCATTTCCTATCACCTTAAAACTCATCTTCTACCGAATAGTTACCTAAGAGGTAACGGGGTGTTAGTTGATAGCGCTATTAGGCTTGGCAACCTCACACCGTACCTGAGAGGATGGGGGTGAACTAATGACCTTAATCATGACCAATGCTTAGATATGGGGCATTGGGGATGGGCAAAATAATCTGGAAGCCATCTTGTATGGTAATTTAGTTATTGTCAACATTATTAACAATGAACTGAACTAAACACTTGGTAACTAATGTTTTCATAAAACTATGAACTCACCAGCGTTGTCTGATACACTTGTTGAATGCTCGCAAGTCGTTAGGTACTATGGACAAGGAACTTGCTATCGGGGATTGCTGGAGTGGTCATGGGTCGTACTGCTTGGATATGCGTGACTTGCTCACTGACTTCACATACATTTGGTTTTGAAACGTTTAAACAATGATTTACTATTGCATCCGTTGAACTTGTTAAACTTGGATTACGTTTATGATTGTTTTACCATAATGAATGGAAACTTTATTTAATATCTTAATATTAGTTCAATGTGATTAGTGGCTAGATCCTGGTACGTCACACGCCTAGCGGGGTTTCCGCATGTGGTAGTTTGGGGGTGTGACAGTTTTGTATCAGAGCCACTGGTTATAGTGAACTAGGTTTTAAAACGTTTTTATAAAACCAGACTATAACCAAACAGTTCAGAAAAATCGACCATGACACTCAGCTCCAGATTGCAAGGTTTGTCTCTCGTTTACTTATTGCACATCATATTTAGTGAACACTTGAGTATGACACTGCATGTGAATGCACACCCAACACTATAGTATGAGTTCTTGTGTTACTAGCCTATGTTATGTGATTGATAGTGTGACTCATCCCTAAACTTCCTGATCTATGTTGTGGTGTTTTTGTCTTGCTACTCGAATTTGAGGAACCTTTTAAGCATGAGTTGGGAGGACCTGAGATAAACCTGCAAATCGCATTGCTATTATGGGTGCACACATAATAATAATATGGGGTGCATGTGAGTCCCAGTGAGGCTTAACGAGTGTGAAAGGGGTTCCGCTCTGTTGTTTGACATGATGATAGAACTCGGCAAACTGTAGAGGTCATAGTGATGTTTGACTCCCATCCAATCCCAACTTTTAACCTTTTCCCCTTTTCTTATTTAGAACCATGAGTGGACGTGGTGGAGGCCGCGGCGGTGGACGTGGCAACATTACTATGTCCCGGGCTGAATTAACCGATTTGATCAATACTCGTGTGGCTGAAGCCTTGGCGGATCAGCAGGCTGGTACGATATGTGTCGAATACTCTTTATCCTTGTGTCGCGTACTCGAATCTTACCCGTGTGTTGTATTTTCTTTCGTCTTTAGGTCAACACGTGAATCCGAACAATCCTCTTGTTTGCACATTTAAGACGTTTAAGGATTGTAAGCCACAGACATTCAGCGGGACTTAAGGAGCAGTAGGATTACTTTGTTGGTTTGAGAAAGCAGAGTCGGTTTTTGCGATGTGTAACTGTCCTGATGGGGATAGGGTTAAGTATGCTTCGGGCACACTTGAGGATGGTGCCTTGACTTGGTGGAATGCCCAAGTCCAGATGCTGGGTATTGAAATGGCAAATGCAACCACTTGGGAGGATTTTAAAGAGCTGATGAGAGAGGAATACTGTCCTCGTGACGAAGTGTAGAAACTGGAGAATGAGTACTATGATCTGAAGATGGTGGGGTCTGAGATTGAGGCATACACGAAACGGTCTCACGAATTAGCTAATATGTGACCGAATTTATCACGACCTCCACACCGAAGAATCGAACTTTACATCAAAGGATTAGCCCCGCAGGTTAAGGGCTTGGTTACTGCAGCGAACCTCAACAATTTAATTCAGATAATTCGACTGGCTCACAAAATCACAGATCAGGAGGTGGAGTGTGGCTCGCTACCACCACGTGTTTCTACTTCTGCTACTACTGCTACAGTTACTACTCCTGCTACTGACAGCAAACGTAAGCGGAATGAAGTGGACAAGGTGCCCAACTCGAACCAGTCACAGAAGAAGCCGGACAACGGCAGCAACCGTAGTTTCAGTCAGTCGTCCTCAGTTAATCAAAATCAGACTAATAGCTCCAATCAGGGTTCTTACGCAGGGAAGCAGCCAAATTGTAACAAGTGCAACTTTCATCATCATGGGCCGTGCACCCGGGTCTGTCACAGGTGCAACAAGGTGGGCCATATGGCTAGAGATTGCAGGGCCCCACTCCCAAGACAGCAGCAGCAGCAACCCCCACAGCAGCAGCAACCGCAGCAACAGGAGAGGCAGCAGCCTCAATAGAATCACGGAAATTGTAAGGGGTGTTTCCAGTGTGGTGCCGAGGGTCATTTCAGGCGGGATTGCCCTTAACTGAATCAAAATGCCAGTAATAACAATAACAACACTGGGAACAACAACAACAACGGGAACAATGGACGGAATGGTGCACGTGGAAGAGCGTTTACTATTGGTGCTGGGGAAGCTAGGAATGATGGAAATGTGGTGACCGGTACGTTTTCTGTGAACAATCTATTTGCTACTGTTTTATTCAACTCTGGTGCCGATTGGAGCTATGTGTCTTTGGGGTTCAGTCGTCAGTTAAGGTTGACTCCTACACCTCTTGTAAACAAACACGTTGTAGAATTAGTTGATGGTAAATCAGTTGAAACTTCACATGTTCTCTTTGGGTGTAAACTCGATCTCATGGGTCAAGTGTTTGACATCGACCTACTTCCTGTTACTCTTGGAAGCTTCGATGTAGTCGTTGGTATGGATTGGTTGTCTAAGCATCAAGCGGAAATTTTATGTAAAGAGAAAATCGTGCGTATCCCACTCCGCAGTGGAGAATCTTTGTCGGTTTAAGGTCATCATAGTGGTGCAATGGTTGGCATCATCTCAGCCATGAAAGCTCAGAAGTGTCTACGAAAGGGCTACCCTGCTATTCTAGAACTTGTTACTGACACTCATCCTGAAGAAAGGAAAATCGAAGACTTGTCAGTTGTTCGTGAGTTTTCTGACGTTTTTCCTGAAGAACTTCCTGGTTTACCTCCACACCGTCAGGTAGAATTCCAGATTGACCTTACACCAGGAGCAGCCCTGATCGCTCGCGCTCCTTACCGTCTTGCACCAGGGGAATTGCAAGAACTGTCTAACCAACTCCAAGAACTGTTGGATAGAGGTTTTATCCGACCCAGTTCTTCGCCTTGGGGAGCCCCGGTCCTATTTGTGAAGAAGAAAGACGGATCCTTTCGTACAACAAGGTGACCGCCAAGAACCGTTATCCTTTACCACGTATCGACGATTTGTTTGACCAGTTGAAAGGGTCAATTTTCTACTCGAAGATCGACTTAAGATCGGGCTATCATCAGGTGAGAGTCCGAGAAGAGGATGTTCCAGAAACATCTTTTCGAACACGGTATGGCCATTATGAGTTTTTGGTTATGCCATTCGGGTTGACAAACGCACCAGCGGTTTTCATAGACCTCATGAACGGCGTGTGCAAACCGTATCTCGACGATTTCGTCATTATGTTTATCGATAACATCTTGATCTACTCTAAGAGCAAGGAGGATCATGAGCGACACTTACGTCTTATCTTGGAGCTCCTGAGGAAGGAGCAACTCTACGCGAAATTCTCTAAGTGTAACTTCTGGATTCGAGAAGTGCACTTCCTCGGCCACATTGTTAACGAAATGGGGATACACGTGGATCTTGCTAAGATTGATGCTATCAAAAATTGGACGGTACCGAAGAATCCTTTGGAGGTGCGACAATTTCTTGGTCTTGCTGGGTATATCGCAGATTCATCAAAGATTTCTCAAAGATCGCTCAACCTCTTACCTCGTTGACACAGAAAGGCATTGTATATTCTTGGGGGACGAAGCAGGAAGATGCCTTCCAACTCTTGAAACAAAAACTCTGCAGTGCACCAATCTTGTCTTTACCTGAGGGTACCGAAGATTTCGTAGTGTACTGTGATGCTTCTATTCAGGGTCTCGGTTGTGTGCTAATGCAACGTGAGAAGGTGATAGCTTACGCTTCTCGGCAGTTGAAGGTTCATGAGAAGAATTACACGACTCACGACTTAGAGTTGGGGCCGTGATTTTCGCACTAAAGATTTGGAGGCACTATCTGTACGGTACCAAATGCACTATCTATACCGATCACAGGAGCCTCCAACATATTTTTGATCAGAAAGAGTTGAACATGCGACAGCGTCGGTGGGTAGAACTCTTAAATGACTACGATTATGCTATCAAATATCATCCAGGCAAAGCTAACGTTGTAGCTGATGCCCTTAGTCAAAAGGAAATGAAACCCAAACGTGTCCGCGCCTTGCAGCTCACAATCCATTCTAATTTACCTGACCGGTCCGTTCTGCTCAACCCGAAGCGTTAAAGGAGGAAAACACTAAGGCTGAGTATTTGCGGGGCATGGAGAAACGACTCGTAGAGAGATCTGACGGCATTTATTATTTTATGGAACGGGTATGGGTTTATTTGTATGGTAATCTTAGAGAGCTTGTGATGGACGAAGCATACAAGTCTCAATACTCTGTTCACCCAGGTTCGGATAAGATGTATCAGGACCTCAAAGTCTTATATTGGTGGCCGAAAATGAAGGCTCACATCGCGACGTATGTGAGTAAATGTTTGACTTGTGTGAAAGTCAAAGTGGAATACCAGAAACCGTCTGGATTACTTCAGCAACCAGAAATACCCATGTGGAAATGGGAGCAAATTGCTATGGATTTTGTCACTGGCCTGCCGAGAACTCAAAACGGAAACGATTCCATCTGGGTGATCGTTGACCGTCTCACGAAGTCGGCACACTTCCTAGCAATCAAGGAAACTGATAAGTTCTCACAACTTGCTGTTGTTTATCTAAAGGAGGTGGTTTCTAGGCACGAGGTGCCAACCTCTATTATTTCTGATCGTGACCCGCGTTTTATATCAGATTTATGGCAGTCGATGCATAAATCATTCGGCTAACGTCTCGACATGAGTACCGCTTATCACCCACAGACGGATGGTCAAAGTGAACGAACCATCCAGACACTTGAAGACATGCTGCGAGCATGTGTGATCGATTTCGATAAGGGGAGGGAGAAACACTTGCCGTTGATAGAGTTCTCTTACAACAACAGTTACCATACTAGCATCCAGGCAGCTCCGTTTGAAGCGTTGTATGGCCGGAAATGTCGTTCTCCTCTTTGTTGGGCTGAGGTGGGTGACAGCCAGGTCACAGGTCCAGAACTTGTACTTGAAGCTTCAGAAAAGATTGTCCAGATAAGAAATCGTATGGCGGCAGTGCGCGACCGTCAGAAAAGTTATGCTGACAAGCATAGGAAACCCTTGGAGTTCGATGTAGGCGATCGCGTTATGTTGAAAGTCTCTCCCTGGAAGGGTGTGGTGCGCTTTGGGAAGCGCGACAAGCTTAATCCACGTTATGTTGGGCCATTCAAAATTCTGGGGTGAATTGGTATAGTGGCTTACAAGCTCGAGTTACCTGCTGAGTTGGGTAACGTTCATGATGTATTCCATGTTTCGCAATTAAAGAAGTGTTTGTTCGATGAAAAACTTGTGGTACCACTTCAAGAGCTGAAGATCGACGACAAATTGCAGTTTGTCGAAGAACCCGTCGAGATCATGGATCGGGAAGTCAAGGTCGGTAAGCATAGTCGAATTCCAATCGTGAGAGTCCGTTGGAACTCAAGACGTGGACCGGAGTTCACGTGGGAACGTGAGGATCAGATGAAGCTCAAGTATCCTCAATTATGTCACACCCCAACCGATGGCGGAATCATCGGGGCGCGGCACTAGGCGAATCAGATTGCTCAAGAGAATCCATAATAACTAAATTGCGACAATATTTAATGCGTTCATTATCCCATACTAATAAACAAATACAATCACATAAGCTGTCACGAATTTTCATGTTCTCTCAAACAATACAAATCCGACAACCTAGATTTTAGGTGTGTTTCTAGACTTCCTAGTTTGATTTGATGTAGACTGCGACTAAACCTGCAACATCCGTTAAAGCAACGTCAATACAAAAGTATTGGCGAGTATACAAGTTTTGATAGCGAGGCGTAGTAGATAAAAAGTGTTGCGAATTACCACATACAAAAACGAGATACAACAACATATATACCAGACAGATACTACCAGCTAAGTCACTCGAGTTGCGATTGCGTTTGCTATTCATCCTAACTAGACCCCGTCGGGTGCTATAGTACTATACTAGTTAAGGCGGGAAGTCGCGAGTAAAAGTCCTAGCACATATATAACTAGCATCACGTGTTAATATGTAATTCAGTCATTCGCAAGTGATAAATAGTTTAAGCATTTGATTAGCTTAGTTTGATGGAAACGTATGTTACACCCAAAAACGCGATAAAAAGGGATCGAGTATACTCACAGTGTGTGTTTAACTTAATAAACACAATCTGGATTGTATAGTAGCGAGCGCGTTGAGTTAGGCTGTTCACAGTAGTATTGTAAGTGTTTGGAACAGTGCCTTGAGCGGTGATGAGTGAACCAAGTGTCAAATGGTAATCCGACCGGATGGTCATTCGATCGGGTGGTAATCCGACCGGATGGTCATTCGATCGGATGTCAATCCGCTCGGATGGTCATCCGATCGAATGGCCATTCGGTCGGATTGACATTTATTTGGCAAGGATGTGTTTGTGTATGATGGCTTGTCTTTTGAAGTTTTCGTTGTAGCATTTTGAAAACAGAGAAGTATTTCTACCTTTCAGGTCGATTGATCGAACGGTCGCTCGATCGGATAACGATCCAATTGGCAGGACACTTAGTGAGAACAAGTTCACAGCAGGATTGTCACTCGATCGGATAGCAATCCGATCGGATGGCAATCCGTTAGAAACTAATGTTCTTTAAAAATCATATAAAAATGTTAAGTGTGGAGGTCCAAGTGCAATCCGATCGGATGGCAATCCGATCGAATGGCAATCCCATCGGACGGCAATCCGATTGGACGGCAATCCGTCCCGCATTGCTAACTTGAAAACCTGTTAAGTTTTGCGGTTTGCTCAAGATGGTATGACAACGTATTAAACAACAGAAACCCCACCAAGACCCATGTAATCCGATCGAACAGGAATCACCATAGCCCGATCAGTTAACTGTTCGAGACGGTGGTTCATGTTTAACTCGTAAATCGGTTGTCTCCTAGATAGAATCCAGATCTTGAGCCAATACTTCACTAAGAATGAGTAGAAGATCAGAACAAGCTCCGATTCTATCGGTTTTGAGTGCATTGAGTGTAAAAGAGTTGAAAGAAAGTTGGAAATCCATCTTTCAATCCTTTTAACTTTGAAAATGTTTAGATCTATACGAAACATTGTTGATTCATGTGGAAATCCTTCATATCTAAGTTGTTCTTGGTGGAATGAGGCCAAAACATGAAGTTCATAAGAACTCCATGATGACATCACCCTAGAACACCTCAAATCCACTGATTTCACGGTTAAAAGTTAAGATTAAAAGGTGAAAATGATGAAGAAGTGTGTGTAGATCATAGAAGTACAAGATTTAGGTTGAAAACTTATAAGAATCGTGAGAAATCGAGAGGAAAGTGAGCTTGAGCGTGCCGGTCGAACGGGAGTTGTCACATCACTTGAACAGTGATGTGACAAGTTCTATTTATAGGTGAAGAGGAGAGAAGGCAAGAGAGTGCCAATGGATCAGATGGCAATCCGATCGGATGGTCATTCGATCGGATGACCATTCGATCGGATGACCATTCAATCGGATGACCATTCGATCGGATGACCATTCGATCGAATGGTCATTCGATCGATGGTCTCCGATGAGTTGCGTTTCGATGTTTCGTTTTGTTCGTTAAGCGTTGCGATTGTTTGTTTACACATAATCATACTCGTATATATATATATATATATATATATATATATATATATATATATATATATATATATATATATATATATATATATATATATATATATATATATATATATATATATATATATATTTATTTATTATAATTAGTCACCAAGGGTCGTATATAAATATTCACCTTTTTCTAATCTGCATTGCGATAATCGAGTTATGTGTTTCGAATATGCGTTAACGCATCTCGGCTATCGAGGAGGGTAGAATGGGTCCTCACTCAATGTCACCAAGAGCGTTAGTGCGTGCGATGCGATGTGTTATAGCGATAAAATATGCGTAATATGCGAATATACTGTGAAATAGCGATGTAAGCGATATAGTTACATTATGATCCGAATCTCTGGTGCTAGGCGTAACGAGAATAACGAGTAGTAACAATGCACGAATGTGCGGGTTGTTACAAATTATTCCCAACTGACCAATCTAAATCTGATACAACTGGCGAATTTCGTCCCGAAATTCCCTTTCAAGTTAGGGATGATGTGGCACCTAGGGAAAATCCACAGTCATCCTGATCTAACACCTTGCTGCTTTGGATTACTTATCAAATTTAGGGATGAAATTTCTTTCAAGTTGGGGATGATGTAACAACCCAAAATTTCAAAGTCTTTCCCTCTACGCATCACTTGTTTCACAATCTTGTTTTCACAATTTGTTTTACGTTTTAACATGTGCACGATATATGGGTGATTAAAGTATTGTTACGCTTGGGTGTTGCATGAAAACTTAAGAGTTGATTTATGTTTAGTCATAACATGTTCATGTTTAACTTAAGGTTGCACAACACACTTAATTCACGAAAAACCCAAGCCGACGAAGAACTAAGGTTCTTCGTCCCAATCATTAGTCGACGAAAAGCTAGGTTCTTCGCCCCAACCATTCCCTGACGAAGAAGGGGTTCTTCGCCATCATCACTCTTGACGAAGTATGTCAAGAGGGTTGTTCGCCGAAAGGGCTTTCGGCCCAGATCAGTGAATCTGGCCCATATGATTATGCGTGATTTCTTGTATTTTTGCAAAACACAAACTCAATATCAAACCCAAAGCGCTCTCTCTCTCTCTCTCTCTCTCTCTCTCTCTCTCTCCTCCCTCTAGTTCGACGACAACATTCCAACCATTCGGGGTTCTTGTGTCTCGGTCAAACCAATCTATTCAAATATCACGGTTAGTGTTCTCTTGTTGATAGCGTGTTATGCTTCTAATGTTGTTTTGTTATATGATGGATTAAGATTTCATACTAGTAGGTATGTTGATAAAATAATTGTGATCATGAATTGGACATAACGAATTATATGATAATCTATTGGATGGCTAGGGTTGCATGCTAGTATTAGAATCCGCTAGTTTAATGATCCAACTAAATGTTCGAATGGTTGATGATGGTTCATAATTAAGGTACATGTTTATGGTTGAAAAGTGTTGTTTGATCTGAATCGAAAACTGTCAAACTTGTTAGCATCAGTTACGGCTGAACTATAGGAATTGTAACTGCCTGTGTAGGACAACGACGAAGGAACCCCCCTCCCACGAAGAACGTAATTAACGAACCACTAGGGTTCTTCGTCACACACACTCCCGACGAAGGATAGTTCTTCGTCACTAGGGTTTTTCGGCACACTCATTCTCGATGAAGAATAGTCCTTCGCCATAAGGGTTCTTCGCTATGAAAGCATTCCACGAAGAACTGGTCCTTCATGGAGATGCTGCAAATGTGCAAATGGACAGAATAGTTAAACAGTTATGATGTCTATGATGATGAATGGTTCGGTTTAAACAACTACGTGTGTTGCATGTTAACAATATTAACTAGAAAAGAGGAACTTGGCTTAACTCGTGTGAATAGTGAAATCGTTTGTTAAATGTTATTATGTGACTTGCACATGGGATGTGGGCTTATATGAGAACCGAGTACTTGCTATGTGACATACAGTGATCTTTCTGATGAATGCAAACTGTGTAAAATATGTGACTTGATTGATTATAAAACTGATTTTGATTGGTAACCACGGTAGGGTTTGGATTTACCAACTTAGACGGGTAACTTAACATACCGAGCAAATCTAAGGTGAGTTCATTCCTCTTGATCATGCGTCCCGGTGGGTGGGATAATCAAACGGGTATTCCTGAGAGGAATAAGTCTTGGGTAAATCAGATGGGTATGGGTATTCCTGAGAGGAATAAGTCTTTTGGGTAAAAACTAGAATGTTAGATAATACACTCATTTCCTATCACCTTAAGTCCCATCTTCTACCGAATAGTTACCTGAGAGGTAACGGGGTGTTAGTTGATAGCGCTATTAGGCTTGGCAACCTCACACTGTACCTGAGAGGACGGGCGTGAACTAATGACCTTAATCATGACCAATGCTTAGATAGGGGACATTGGGGACGGGCAAAATAATCTGGAAGCCATCTTGTATGGTACTCGAGTTATTATCAACATTATTATCAATGAACTGAACTAAACACTTGGTAACTAACGTTTTCGTAAAACTATGAACTCACCAGCGTTGTCTAATACACTTGTTGCATGCTCGCAGGTCGTTAGGTACTGTGGACAAGGAACTTGCTATCTGGGATTGCTGGAGTGGTCATGGGTCGTATTGCTTGGATATGCGTGACTTGCTCATTGATTTCACATACATTTGGTTTTGAAACATTTAAACAATGATTTACTATTGCTTCCGCTGAACTTGTTAAACTTAGATTACGTTTATGATTGTTTTGCCATAATGAATGGAAACTTTGTTTAGTATCTTAATATTAGTTCAATGTGATTAGTGGCTAGATCCTGGTACGTCACACGCCTAGAAGGGTTTACGCATGTGGTAGTTTGGGGGTGTGACATTAGGTGTTCAAGATTCACTATCTTTGGGGAGAGACTGGTTCAATCTTTTGTTTATTTCTTGATCAGTTGATCATGTTTTGGCTTTTGCATATCATCTGTTCTTTTGTAGGTCCAACAATTTTCAAAATATATTACATATGAGATAAAGTAGATGAAAGACATATTTTCCGGGATGTACTGATAGGCCCAGCCAACTTAGAGGGTTCCATAGATTGTTTTATTATACCTTAACTTAAATCATGAAGTCTTATGGGTTCTTATCTTAGGGGATAGAGAAAAACTGATACTGTTGAGGGTATAAAAGAGCCATTATAAGTAAATAACCTATAAGTAATTTAAATTAAATTGGCACACTTATCATTTTATGAGAATAAATCTGGATTCTGGTGGCACCTAAAAAATTTCATCATTCATTCATTTGAGCTATTTTTAAAATAAACTGAAGCCAATGGTATTAACCACTGGGATGGTGACTCGGATGGGGTATACCTGCTAGGTGGAAGTTAAAGAAAAATGTGAGGCTCATTGTGTTTCCCACCGGGATAGCGACTTGGTGATAATGCCTTCTGAGTTGATCATGAAGAAAAAATAGCTAAAGCTCATTATCATCATCTATTCAATCCATCAAGAAATTTAATTTTAAAATACTTAAAGGGTTATTTGTATAAGATGGTAGATTTTAATATTTTCCATATAAGCTCGAGATGCAATTAGGTGGATTTGTGGACCTTGAGTGTGAGACTTTTAGATGAAATGTTAACTTGAACTTAATGGTAGCATGAAAGGGGCTTGATGAGTCGGTGGTTGGGTTTAAGTGAATAACCATACTGGTAATCGTTGTTAAATGTTCTTGGGTCTTATAAATTAAGAAATCTAAAGTTTTTGACACCACTAATCCTAGTTCTGATTTCATTGTAGAGTTTTTCAGGGATGAAAAAAAGTAAGTGTGGGGATATTTGATGTATTGCAAAATGCATCTATTTCCGATGTATAGTTTGTACACTTTTCGATTAGTTTTGTGTCGTTTTGTTATTGGTTTTGCAAGATACTTAGTCATTTGTGTTTTGCAGGGGTCCGGAGGAAAGATGAAGTGAAAACGAGCAAAAATGGAGAAAACGGAGCTTCCGGACGCGTCACGGAGGATCAGGAATTTAACGAAACAGAAATAATGGTGAAATTATACCATGTCGCGTCGCGCGACAGGGCTTTGAAGAGCCCCTCGCATGACGCGGGGGGCAAACTACATTGCGTTTTATTTAACATTGTCGCGCTACGCGGAGGGCACAAAAATCGAGAAAATGAAGTTTGTTGTCCAAGTTAACGTATAATGGTGCGTGTCAAGTGCGATGTATTTTTATTAATATTTTGAGCCCATTTTACGCATTAGTCAAGTTTTAAATTTATAAAACACGATATTCTACTAACACTAAACACACACTTGGGCAAGTGCACCCATCGTGAGCGTAGTATAGCGTTGGTAAGATACCGAGGTCGTCCAAGGACACAAGAGCTTTTAGTACCAGTTTATCCTCAACGTCTATTCAATCTAATTTTTTTTTTTTTGAGAAAAGTTTTGAAACATGAAAATAAAAACTAAAAATGTAAACGTAAATAAAATAAAAATAGATAGACAAGAAAGAATCACTTGGATCTGACTCGTCTTTAATGTATCCTTGATGATTTTCGCACTTTCGGACTTTTTAAGAGATTATCTTAGTTATAGTAGTAGGCCCCTCTTTTGAAGGTGACGTTACCCTCAACCCAGTGGTTTGAGTCAGCAGGGATACAATCCCAAAGGGTTGGAATATTGAAAGATAATTAAGTTAGTTATTAATGTGAAAAGTGGTAGGCCCCTCTTTTGAAGGTGACGTTACCCTCGGCTAAGTGGTTTGAGTCAACAAGGATACAATCCCAAGAAGCCGGTTTAAAGTATTAAGAGTAATTTACATATGAGGGGTTCAAGCTATTCGCACCCCCGCCATCCAATACCAGTGGGTATTGAAGGAGGTCCTATTAAGCTTGAACCAGGTCCTTGCAGGATCTATACACTGAACAAGGCAAGAACCTTACCAAACCATTCCCCTAACCCCCGACCAGGTAGTCAACATGCCTTTATATAGACCGTAAAGACATGAATGATACAATCTTTTACTTTATATAGACAGTAAAGTAACTTCAAGAGACCGCGGAAAAATGATAAGAAAAATTCACCTTCAACATAAGAAACTAGTTATTAAAGTTATTAATACAAACCCAAATAAAAAGTGCCGAAAGATTAAAAATCAAAAGCAATACAATAAAGACTTGTCTTCACCAAGTGATGTAAGAGGCTTAACCAAACATGGCCTTTGATTGGCAAGAACTCTTACAATCAATCTTGGATCCCGAGACTACTACACACTCTAAAGATGGATGATGGATGATGGTGGTGGGTGTTGGTGTTGTAGTGGTGGTGGTGGAGTGGTGGCAAAGTGGGAGAGTAGTGGTTTGCCAAGGGATGTCTTTCAAGTGAACCAAGCACCCCTATTTATAGCCTGTACAGAACTCTGGCCACGGCCTCGTGCCCGCTAGGCATGCCCCTTGGCCAGCCTTTTCTCTTCCTTCATTAATTGCATCTTTGCATTGACCACGCCCCGTGCTGAGCTGGACATGCCCCGTGCTGAGCTGGGCACGCCCCGTGCTAAGCTAGGCACGCCCCCGTGGTGGGCGTGGAAGCTTCTACTGGTTTGTCTTTTGTGTAGGGCCCTGACCACGCCCCATGCCCAGCTGGGCACGGCCCCGTGGTCAGGCTTCTGTTGCCTTGTTTTTGCTTTGGGGATGCTGCAGAGGGGTCGGGCATGTCACTTTTATTCCTTCTTTTTGTATTTATGTTGGTTTTGGCTGCTTATTTGCTCCTTTTGTTCGTTTAAGCTCATTTGGTCCTGTAAATTCGAGAGGAAGAAAGAAACACGCTTTTTCCAACATTAGTACTAAAAAGGGTTTGTTTTATGTCTCATTTGATGTAATTTATATGTTACATTTTGCACACGTCATATATTAACCTTATTATGACTTTTATTCATCATTATCGTAACTTTGGACGAACAAGGAGCAGTGGAAGACGAATTTGAAGGTTCAATACGCTAGGATTCAAGCTCCGGGATCGTGATTTCTCGAGTGTTTAACATTCGATTCATCTTTTCCTTGTTTCCTTTGATTCCCGTCATGAATATTAAACTTGTTTTGACTTTTGTTTATTGTTTAAAGATGATTATGGGCTAAAACTTTAGTAGCCACCTAGGTTATGTGATTAATATTTGTTAATAATTGGTTTTGAACGGTTTTTGGTAATAAACGGATGGATTAATGCTTTAGTAAATTGTCTTCTTCATGAATTCAGTTGTGTATGCATGCTTAACACTGCTTTAAACTTATTCATAGTTCCACTTGCGTTTTTGTGATAGTCTGTCATGTATGAATGGTAGTTAGGTTGCCTCTTGTGTGTTTGCGATTAGTTTACGGTTAATTATTGACGACTCCATTCCATCTTCAGCTTCCGGTCTCTTGGGTCCTGTTCCTTCAGCTCGCCCGACCTTACCGGCTCATAACCCCACTGTTCGGCGCATCTCTAGTGTTGAAGCTAAGGATCGTCGCGAAAAGGGACTCTGTTATTATTGTGATGAGAAGTACACCCCGGGTCATCGGTGTGTCAAGCCACAACTTTTTATTATTGCTGATTCGAGGAACAACTAGGCACCGATAGATGCGTCCTATGTTGGAATTGCGTGGCAGCCACCTTGGCTCCTTGAGGACAAGGAGAATACGAAAGGTGGGGATTGATATGTGCATGGGTTGATAGCCACGTCATACATCATCAAGGCTTAGCAATTTGCAAGTTTCTTTGTTTATTTTTATTATTTTAGTTTAATTAATGTGGAGTAGTGGGTGGCGTATGTCATTACTCACGTTAACATGATTTGCAATTATTTTCGTTCCCATGTTTTCCCATTTTCTAGGACCATGTAAGCCTATTAAAGGCACAGGATTTCCCTTGTTTTGTTATGAAATGAATTTTATCAAAATCTAATTATCTTCTCTATAACTTCTTCGAAACCTTCTGCTCTATTTCTTGGCTAAAACCCAAGAGACCATAACACAACTCTTTCGATCTCTCTCTCTGTTCTCATTTTCTCTCTTTATCTCCTTGTTTCTCTCTCTGTTTTATGTGGTGTGTTAAAGAATAAGGAAGGAAGGAAATAGAAAGCATTAGGGGTATGTGAAACGTATTATCTTGTGTGTATGTACAGAGCTGCAAGATGAATAAGATGGTTGATATAAGAAGTTGGGAGGAAAATTAGGGTTTTGATATAGCCAGACGGCTAAATAATTAATTTCGCAAAAATCTAACTTTGATTTGGACGACAACATGATGGAGGGTCGAACGTTGATGCATTGTCAAAAGACGGGGTGTAAAGTTGATTGATTTTCAAAATAGGATTTAAAGTTGATACCAAGGTTTAACCACAGGGCGTAAAACCGCAATTACTCTAAAAGTAAATAAACGACAATTAACCTTTTAGTAGTATTTCCAGCATGTATATTTTCTTGTACTTTTGTAAAAATCATTGATCTCATCTTTACTCACTCTACGAATTTAGTTGCTTGGAAGTCATTCGAGAATGATTAGTTAAATTGAGCTTGATTGTAAACAGACTTGAACATAACTTGGAGTGTAGTCTTTAAACGTACATGGGGATAAAAATAGTTTATCAAACCATAACTTGAGGCCAATGATTATTAAATTAAAATAGAGTAACAAACCAACACCGTTCACCAAAAGCCACCAAAATATCCAAGTAATATAATGTTATATGTACATAACTATCCATATCTATACTACTATATAATACATATTAGAAGAATATAGCCTATGACATTATAACCTAGTGACATCTTCATGGTGAGATAAGACTTAGGGAACATTAGGTTTTTGGTTCGATTTCCACAATAAGGGTTTTCCCAGATTTATTAGGTTTGCTCCCGAATTGGTGTATAGACATTATAGTCAAGTGGAAATGGATATCATCGGATGCAGTGGCGGAACTAGAAGAAATATTCAGGGGTATCCCAATTTTTTACGACACATTTATAGAACGGAAACTTTTTTACCTACATTACGGGGCAGGGCCGATCCTGAAAATTCAAGTGCCCTGGGCGAGCCAAAAAAAGGCCTTTAGGTCTTACCGAATTAAATTTTATAAACTAGTTTTTTTTAAAGTTAGAGTAAAATGCACGGATAGTCCCTGTGGTTTTGCAAAATAACACCTATAGTCCCCAACTTTTGGAAATTACACCGGTGCTCCCTGTGGTTTGATAGTTTGTTACTCGGATAGTCCCTAGAATGGATGACGGTTAGTTTTCCCTGTTAAGTGGATGTGAAATGACAAATTTACCATTCATCTTCTTCACTCTATAAAAACAAAACAACTCCACCCTAACCCCACCCACCCCCACCTTTAATGGTGGTGGAAACAGAAAGATTAACAAAATCCAAACATGAATTCATGTTAGTTTTGTTATATACTATCCATTATGTACCTCAAAGATGGCATCCGGAGAAGATGAAAGGACTTGACACTCTAAATCTTTAATGGCAATATCTTTGGTCCCTTTGTATGTTACAACAGTGATCGTCTTTGACCACATTGAAAACTCGGTTTCCCACAAGGAAAGAGCACTGGAAGAAGCTATTATTAGAATAGGCTTATGTCATCCAGCAATGATGATACAAAAGAGACCACCTTAGCTAGCCGGTCCTGCAACATTTATGTAATCGCTTGTTTGCGAAAAAACGATAATAATGAATGAATAATCCAAGAATTTCACCTGCCCATCAAAGAAAACAGTGTTTTGACCTCTGTTCTGATAATCACAAAGCTTGTTAACATAAGGAAGAACGTGATTAATGGTGGGGGAGACGGAGAGAAAGGCGGGAGTGGGTGGGGTTGTTTTGTTTTATAGAGTGGAGAAGATGAAGGGTAAATTTGTCATTTCACATCCACTTAACGGAGAAAACTAACCATCATCCACTCCAGGGACTATCCGAGTAACAAACTGTCAAACCACAGGGAGCACCGGTGTAATTTCCAAAAGTTGGGGACTATAGATGTTATTTTGCAAAACCACGGGGACTATCCGTGCATTTTACTCTTTAAGGTATTAGTATTTAGATTAACGAATCAATATTGAGCATATCACATTTGTGTTAGGCTTTATGAATTAATATTGGCAATTAATTTGGGCTTAATGTCAGTTTCTAAAAAAAAAAATTTGAGGGGTGTCCTAGTAGCAGTTGAGGGGTATCCTTAGTATAAAAATCGGAAAAAAAAAAATTTTTACACTACCGCTTAAAAGTTGAGCCGTAGCCCGGGCTACGCCTACGACTATACTAAGTCCGCCTCTGATCGGATGGTTCGCTAGTGGCACAATAATAATTCAGTGATCCGTTAGTGATCCAAATTTGCTGTTCAAAAGAAAGGTATATAATTTAAATTTAACATTAATCTAATAAACTTAATTAAATAAACTCTATTTAATATAACCTCATTTAATAAACTTCACTAAATTAGCTATATTTAATAAAAGTTTAAAGGTTTTATTTACAAATTTTTTTATACATTTAAGATGTCATTTAACTTTTTTATAAAAGATTAAAAACAAATCCATGAATTTCTTAAAATCAAGTTTATTGTTATGTTTTTTTATCAAATGGTTTTGTCGGGTAAAAAAACTTACTGATTTTGAGTTTGTTAAATAGTAAATATGCAGAAGACAGTCTTTAGGTTAGAATGGTAATCCGATATATTAAGATGTTTTTTTATAACCATGAGAATCCCGTCAGGTTTTTTTTTTCTCAAACCCGTTCGGGTTTTTAAGAAGGATTAAAACCAGCTTTGGCCAAATCGATTTGGGCTAGAAACCGGGTTGGGCCACATGTAAACCGAACCTCCTAGAACCGGTTGTGGGGAAAAATAAAACATTTTTTGCTTTCTTTTTATTGATTTTTGTAATATTTTAGTTTTAGGTTGTTTTTATTAATATTATTTTGGCTGTTTCGTCTACATTTTTATTTAAATTTTGTTAAAAATTAGTGTGTCCACATCAGAAGCGCGACAGGCCTCCTCTAGTAACTATAAATAATTATAATGCTATGAACCAAAAGTTTTTTTACTCAAGCCACTCAGAATAAGTATTAGTTAGTTACCTTCATAATCTTAATTAAATAAATATTTTATTTCTACCAACTTATTTCCTAGGTGTTCAACACATTTAAAAAATATGTAACGTTTTACAATTTTTTTCTATCTCTACAACTGATAAATACTAAAAGTTGTAATCGATTATTATGTGTTGCACACCAATGACGTTTTCTCTTTATAAAACCGATTTATATAAAGAAGCTGTAAATTAATTTATGTCTTACTTTATAAAATTTAAAACATCCTTCACCTTAATAGAAAAATAAACTAAGTTAGTGATTTGGATGAAAATTTATAAAAATTATGTGACAAAACTATTATTTTTTTTTCTAAAAACTCCATGTATATTCTTTTTTATTATATATGTAACAAAAATAATTAAACAAAAGAAATTAAAAAGGGTTTGAGTAAATTGCCAAAATCGTCCCTGTGGTTTTATATTTGTCAGTTTTATCCAAATATCCTCAACTTAACAAAAAAAAAATAAACTAAGTTAGTGGTTTGGATGAAAATGGCAAAAAGTTACAAACGTTGGGGGCAATTTGGTACAAAAGTGTCATTTTAGACGAAAATAGCAAATGTGCCCAAACCTCAGGGACGATTTTGGCAATTAACTCTTATATAAAGGGTTAATGGATTTAAACACCCCTAACTATTGTCATTTGGCCGTTGTCACTCTCAACTTTGACTTTGGCTCACACCACTCCCAACTTAACACTTGGGTTGCTGTGTCACCCCGTCGTTAAATAAACACTAACTGGGTTAGTTCTTTTTGTTGACGTGGCCATTTGGTTCAACGTGGCATGGTGACATAGCCTGTTTTTATCCAACGTGGCCATTTTTGCTGGCGTGCCCATTTTGTGGCCAGTGGTTGTTGAACAAGACTGAATCCGACCTATGTGAAACCTGAACCGAACTGAACCAAGCTCCGTTCCAAAACTAAGCCACCCCCTCACCACCGTTGCCGCTGTTTTTCGATGGCCGGACCTTGTTTCCGCCGTCCGTATCCACCACCACGTGGCTCACCGTCACAGCCCAACCCTCCCAAAACCAAACCAATCACCGTCGCCATCAACACCCCCCCCCCGGCTACTTCCTGAACAACACAAAACGGTTGGAACATGCGTGGATCAACAAGATCTAAAAGAAAGAGTGAACAGAGGGGCTTACCAGGGAGTTCGGTGGCTGCCTTCACAAACGTCGTCGTATTCACCTCATCTTCAACAACATCACCGACGGCGGCGCCGATAATCTTTGCCGGAGGAGTGGTTGTGTGGTGTGTGCTTGACCGGAGAAACAGTTGCAGAGGTCACCGGACCTGAATTAGAGAGAGAGAGTTGAGTGAGGGTGGAGGGTTGATGTGCGACCACCGGAGTCACTCCGATCGCCGGTCAGAATCGAGAAAGCAGAGGGGTGTTGGCTGCATAAGTGTGTTTTATCTGGTGTTTTCACAAGATGAGGGAGAAGAGAGAAAGATCTGGTGGTTGCGGCTAAGTTATGAAGAAAATGCGGGTTAAATGACTTGTTCAACAACCATTGGCCACAAAATGGCCACGTCAGCAAAAATGGCCACGTTGGATAAAAACAGGTCATGTCACCATGTCACATTGGACAAAATGACCACGTCAGCAAAAAGAACTAACCCAGTTAGTGTTTATTTAACGACGGGGTGACACAGCAACCCAAGTGTTAAGTTGGGAGTGGTGTGAGCCAGAGTCAAAGTTGAGAGTGCCAGCGGCCAAATAACAATAGTCGGAGGTGTTTAAATCCATTAACCCTTATATAAATTAAGTAATTTATTATAAGTAAATTAATGACAACTTTTACCGTACAGGGGTCAAAATTGTAAACTTAGCCATAACTTGAGGTCTGGTAGTAATTATTAAATTAACCGTAACAACTAACAAACCATCGCGGATCCGTTATCGCCGTTCACTCACCAGAATTCGATAACCGGCTGTTTCTTTCAAAACTCCGATCACCGTAGAAGCTCACCGGAAAATATGGCTAATGAAATCAATGAAGTAGAGACCTCACAACCGTTAGCTAATAGTGCTACCACTAGTTCATCAAACCCTACATGCAACAACCTCAGAGTCCGGGCCAAACCCGACCCGATACTCGCTACCTGCCGGTGTTTCAGCTTCGTTACTGTTGCCGCTTCGATTCTGTGCATTGTGGTTAATGTCATCTCAGCCGTCCGATCTTTGACAAACGGATTAGATGTAGGCTATTGATCTATTTCGTTCTTTCTATGAATGGTGATACATTTGTTGCTTATGATGTTGTGTGTTTTTATAGATATTTGATGGAATATTCCGGTGTTACGCGGTGGCGATTGCGGTGTTTGTGGTTGTTGCTGAGACTGAGTGGTCGTTCATCATCAAGTTCTGGAAGGTTCAAAACCCTAATTTGAATTTCTTAAAAAGAAGAACAAGAATATGATCAAATAGGACATTGTTAGACCAGTTTATTACCTATCATAGTTATTATTATTTGATTTACCATTTATTTTTAATATTGTTTGTTAACGATTATTCGAACTCTAGTTTGAATATTAGGATAGTTGTTAACGATTTATCATGGGTGTGCATATTGGCACACCATGTTGCCTATTTGAATTTGTAGGCAGAGATGGATGTCTGAATACACTTTAGAATTCACAATTACCAGCCTCGTATAGATCTATACTCTGCGTATAGCTTTATTCACGTGCCTAGACAACATTGTATCAATGTCAAATCTGTCTGACATACGCTGCGTATAGGTCTCTACGCAGCGTATACCTTTTTGTACATACGCTTCGTATAGATCTATACGATGCGTATGTCAGAGAGATTTGACATGGTACTAGGTTGACTGTCTGGTCGTGTACCTACCCCTTACCTACGATGCGTATAAGTCTATACGCAGCGTAGGTAAACCCTAAGTGTGCAGATAGCCAACCAAGGTGTGCCAATAGTTTCAGCCTTTATCATTTATCTTTATCAATATCGCTTTTTATTATATAACTAGATATGATTTTTAGTTATCCAATACGCAGACAATGTTATTCACAGACACAGTTTTTCAGTTCTTTTGAATTTTTTTCAATTGCCCTTGAATTTGAACAAGAATATGAGAAATGTGCTATTAATTTGTTTTAGGTACTGGAGTATTGGGCTGGCAGGGGCATGCTGCAGATTTTGTAAGCAAATTTTACATGTAATTTGATGCATTCCACCAAAGTTTATGTGTTTATGTTTTCGTTTCAGTGTTGCTGTTACTACAAGAGCTTATCCTGGTATGTATCGGGAGCGCCATGAGATTCTTCTTCTTCGTGATATAGCCAGTTACACACTCCTTGCTTGTGGCCTGATTTATGTTGTTTCTGTAAGTCAAAGAGAAATACAAATTATTATGTACATTTGGTTTTGCTACTTTAGGATACTAGAAGTCATCTGTAATTAACTAAATTTGTAGGGAGTGTTGTGCCTTGGTTTCCTCAAGCGTGCTCGCCAACAAAAAGAAGTCTCAACACAGCAAGCGCTTAAAGATTTGCAGGTATGCGGTTCATGGTAGTAACCAAGTAAGGATAATTAGTTAGTTTTGCTTGAATGTTAGTACAATTAGTCATCTGCTTCTTATTACTCTAACCTTGATGTGGCAATTATGACCCGTTTATTTATAAGCGGGTTGTGTTTCATCTCAAATGGGTCTCATAGGTTAATAAAAGGAATACGGGTCAAGTGGGTTAAAAGTCAAAAGACATTTGAAGTGTATTTGATTGGGTATAAGTCTCCTTAGTTGGTTTGTTGATAAGATTAGATTTTTCTTTTGTAATGACAGTTTTTGTAATCATTTTTATCAAATTAAAAGTTTATGAAACTCTTATAGTGTATGCTGGGTAGGATCAACCCAACCAACCTGAACCGTACTAAATAACTACCCATTTTGACCTCTTACCCAATCCGCCCGACCCACCCATGGCACCACTTCTCTTGAATTTGCAAACTGCTCACATTGGAAGGCCATGTTTACATGATATAAATAATGTTTTTCTAATCTGAAAATTTTAGGAACTTGAGCGCCGCCGGGCAGAACTTGAAGCACTGCTGATCCTTGATACCCCATAAATCCATGATGATGATACAAATGTCAACCGGCACAAGTGCTCGACTACTAATATGTTACAACTATAATGAAGTAAAGTGAGTGAAACTTTCTTGTTTCCTTGATTATAATTGCTAGGAATATGTTAATTCTTTGATTTCATTTGTATAAAAACTGAACTGATCTGTTGGTTTTCATTTTCTGATAATAGCATTTTTTATGCTAGAAATCTATCCAGTGGACCTTTTTTCATTTTTATAAGTAAAGTAATTTATGCATTTGGATAATTTTAAATACAACCTTTTTTAACAACAATAAATTATCACAAAAGAAAAACCATAACTTTGTGTGCAACTATCCTTATTTGTCATAATTTATGACTCATAAATTAACAGTCTACATCTCAAAAACAAGCCATGTTCTACCCTTTCTCTATTTCAATCTTCTGTATGATCATAACATGAATCACCACACAAGTCTATAGACTATAGTAATCGTTAATGTGTACCTTGAGCAATGCCTATGCATGCACCCTTTCCGCCCTTTCATATTCTCAATCACATTTGTTTCATCTAATCTCACAGCAACACGAATACCTGGTCAGTGTGACCCCTACAAATTACAATAGCCTACAAACTATGACTACACATCATGCATACAAAGACATACCGTGTGTGACGTACAATGTAAAACCACCCTTAATTTTAAAACCTTATCGTATATTCAAGTTCATAAATTATAAATTGTCTTTTAAAAGATGGTTTCTTAAAAATGATGTAAGTGGTCATGAGTAAGCTTTTTCTAGATTTTATGAAAATTTTTGAATAAGTTTTTTAATAACTCAAAAGATTTTGTTCAGTGATGTAACTAGTGAAGAGTAAGGAACATATCACCACACAGGCACAAAAATGTGTAGTGGTTTTAGTGGATGTTGACCATTCCTTTGTCTTACATCAAGAGTTTCTCTTCACTAACTTCTCTCAAAAATGGTTTGAATCGCTAGCATACAAAACAGCCCTCTAAGCAGAGATCACCACATGAACTTCTTTATTATCACTTTTGGATGTGATATTATCACCACTAACTTGTTGGGCAAAGCCCGATAATATCCGACTCACCCAAGCCGGTGTGGGTTGGATCATAGCAATTGGATGGTTATCCATAAGCCGATGGATTAACCGAATAGGTTTAAACAAGTTGGTTTATCCCTTTATTCTAGCTATTGAGCTGTAGTTCGATTATAATTGCTAGATTAAGTTTAGCTATATACGCATCGAGTTATGATACGCAGAAACCGATTTGAGTTAATATTTTCATGGTTAATGAAGTTTGGAGAGTTATTCCAAGATTGTTCTTTGTCTGTTTTGATAATTGTTTGAACTTTGGACTTCATAACTTCTAATCTAATCAAGAAAGTGATCGCCTTAATAATTGTTTTGAGTTAATACTATGTAATTGAGAAATAATAAGTATGGTAGGTCTTAATAATTGTTTTGAGTTAATACTATGTACCAACATCTCCGTACGTCTTATTGGTGGTCCAATATGAAGAAAAACATCGCAACCTATGTGTCCAAATGTCTCACTTGTTCCAAGGTGAAAGCTGAACATCAACGTTGTGACAACTGTCAAAAATTTCAGGTATCCGTACAACTATTAAACCATGATTAGTGCTGAATTACAATTAATGACTTGAACTGCTTTCTGATTACTGCTTTATACGTGCATCACATATTTCAAATGACATGTCATTATTGCATGAGAGCTTATTTGACTCAAATGATGCACGAAACACAGTTAGCACAGTATTCAAACAAATCAGGAAAATGCTGACGGAATAAAGTACATAGACAGACAGTGTGTTGAGACACAGAATGAGCCAGAAACCAAGCATTACACTAGTATAGTGTGTAGGAAATTAAGGATCGTAAAACTGCCTTCCTAGTGATAGTTTAAGTGTCGGAAAGTGCCTAAAACTCACATAAAGTGCTGAATTCAGCAAAAATCAGCAATTTTCAGCATTTAAACAATCTAATATCATGCAGAAATATGGTTAAATGGTCCTGAATGCTTTTCTAAGTGTCGGGAATCAAAACTGTCATAAAAGGGTACATAAAGCACACTAACTGCAAAGTTTAGCACCTTAACGAACCGGTAACCAACCGAACAACCGGACACTACCCGAAACACCAATTTTTCACTAAAAGCAATGTTTTAACATTACCAAGCTAGTTATGGTCCCCGAACGTCATAACACTACATAAATATCTAGTAACTAAAGTATCTAACTAAATACTTGGATTTTAACCTAAGTAACTAACTTAGTTACAACCTAAGCCTACTACCCCCCCCCCACCTATGTAATCGGCCCAACAAGGGACCCACTTGGGATTTTCTTTCAATATAATAATAGATCATGTTTCTCCATAATGAGCATAAGAACCAAGAGTTAAAGTGTTAAAATGGATTATAAGTAAACTTCGAAGATCATAACTTCACTTCTTACACACACTAAACACACACTTCTTTCTTCTTCCTCTTCTTGTGCTCTCGGCCGAACTCACCACCACCATCATCACTATCATTCATCCATCCGACATACATTACAAGCGTATACAAAGGTGTTAGAGGTTACATAAAGAAGCTAGGAGCTTTCGTAAGTTCAAGGACCTCCTTCATTTGCTTTCATCCATCTCTTATCTTCACTTGATCATCCCTAGCCTTGAGCTAGTGGTAAAAACATCATACACTCTATTTTACATCTATTTCAAGTGGTTAAAAGATGTTACATATTGATAATCTTGAAGAACACTAAGAAACTTGAACTTGAAACATGAACATAAGCTTGAATACATAAGAAATCTTGATGTTTATGTGTTGTAATACTTGTTGATTGTTGATTGCTTGTAAAAATGATGTTGATCATCATATGATCTTGCTAGATCATGATTAAAAACATAATCTAGCAAGATGAGAGGATGAACATGGTAGAAGTTAATGGATCATCCTCATGAGAAGCAGAAGCATGAACTTGAAAGAATTTGTGGTTTTCTTGTAAAATAATGATCAAAGTAAGTTGTAATACTTGTAGATCTAAAATTTCATGCATGGTTTTTCAATGGAACCAAGTTAAAAACACAAGATTTACTTGATCTTGGTTCTTACATAAACAAACCTTATTTTTGGTGGTTAATAAAGTGTAGAAACACTTATGTAACAAGAAAGATCCATGAAGAAACATTTTTGAAAAATATGATTATAAGTTGTGAAGATCCATTTTCTTTAAAAATGAAGTTTTTAAAGAATCAATCATACTTTAAAGGGTAACAAGGCTTACTAAGAACACTAGTAAGCTACTACAAAATTTTATGAAATTTCAAGTTCATGAAGTAGTAGATTATGCTTGTTTTTGGCAAAATTGGTAAGTAAAGATTGTTTGTTGTTGATTATTGGTTGATGATGTTGATTTTACAAAAGAAAATGATATACCTTCAAGGTATGGAAACCTCCATTTTTAGGGGAAACTATGGCAAAATTTTTCTAAAAATTAAACACTTAGAAAAATATTTCCAAATAAATATTTACAAGTGTATTTCAAACCATAAATCTTTACATAAACTTTGCTATAATTTTTGTTACAAAATTTATAAATATTGGAGGTTGGTTTTTATAAATAAAAGTGACTAAATATGTATTTAGGAAATATATTAGAGTCACCATGTGTGTGATTATTTGTATACTTTGTGTATTAGTATATTATTTTAGGACATGAAATAATATAACTCACTGAAATACCAAAAATTACAATCCAAAATATTACCAAAATTCCAAGAATATGAATATACAAGTTATACACAAAATATTGGTGAAACCGAACTAAGGAATATAACTTACAAAATACTCCGGAAATAATATTCATGTGTATATTTTGGCAAATAATATTTTGGACACCAAAGGAAACAAAAATATGATTTTTACAATTTTTACAAGGTTATGTCATATTTTTGACAAGAAGAAAATATATTATTTTTGGGTGAATAAAGATATGTATTTTCTTGGAAATATTAGAAGATATATTATTTTTGGAAGACATATATATTTTCTCAAACAAAAACGGAATATATTATTTTAGAGAAAAATAAGCATATATATATATATATATATATATATATATTCCAAGTTAGACTTGAACATATATTATTTTTGGAACTTATATGAAAATACAAATATTTTTGTCAAAGGAAAAATTATAAATATTTTTTCTAAGGGGTATTTCTTAAAATATATATTTTGGAAACATATATGGATTTTTACTAAGGATACTTCACAATTACAGGAGATACGTATTTTCGTACGTATAATTACACTCTGGAATACGACCCCGCATACATGGCAAGATATACAAGTATAAGAATACGAATACAAATATGCCCATCCTTGGGAAGGATATACAAGTATAAATACTTGAAAAGTATTAAGTTAAAATATATTGTTTTAACAATTATTCCAAAAGTTAATAAATATAATTTAAGTCAAAATATTTATTATTTTAACAAATAATTATATAACTTGGAATAATATCAAAGACACTAATTAATACTAAGTCAAGGAATGATCCGCTCGTCTAATAGATCATAGTACGTTGTAGGTAGTCGTGTACACCGGAAGAAGCTTGAGTTACTGTGATACGAAGACGCAAGACTGTGAGTTCGTGACCCCCTTTTCTTTTATCTGTTTTCAGTTTTATAACTTCGGGGGTGAAGTACATGTTACAACTGTTTACAAACGTTATTATTTGGTATGGTTAGCTAAGGAAGGATACTGCTAGATCGTGTGAGTGGTGGGTGTGATGCTTAAAGCCATTAATCCTCGTTGTAGGACCGAGGGACATGAGTGATAGATCTATTTGGGTGTAGCGAGCCCCGCCCATGTTGGACCAAGGTTTGGCCCATGGGATGACTATGTCTTACAGCCGGAAGCTCGGTGCAAAGTCTGCTAAGTTTGAGCCTTCCTGCATCACGTCACACATATTAATGGCCTTGCAAACCATTAATGATCTGTTTTCCTTGTTGCTTTCATACCGGGATTTACAAACTTACATACATACTTTCAATGATTACAAAGGTTTATTCATACACATAAACAAACACACGAACTCGCTCAACTTTTGTTGATGTTTTCAAACTACATATATTTCAGGGAATTAAATGTGGATCTGGCGGGCGTTCGGAAGTTCCAAGTGTTGTTTGAGAATAAAAGATGTCATCCATGGTCTTAGGGTTTGGTTAGTGTGTCTTATCCTGGACGAGACACGTCTTCCAAAAAACCTGGTTTTATTTAATGTCTTTTGTCAAATCCTTGTAAACTCTAAAAACAAGTTGCATGGTTTGTACTCGAATTTGAATTCTATGTTTTAAAACAATGTTGTTGTTATGTTTTTAAACTTATTTAATGGATGATCATCGTTAGTTTTATCATGTAGTTGTTGTTATGATTGAATGCAATGATATAAGCAAGTCACACATAATCACGCTTCGGCAAAAGTCAGGGTGTGACAAACGTCCTTCGGGCTTACTCGAACAACCAGAAATTCTGGTATGGAAATGGGAGAGTATTTCTATGGATTTTATCACCAAACTCCCTCGAACCTCGTCCGGTCATGATAGCATTTGGGTAATCATTGATCGTCTAATCAAATTGTAACACCTCGAATTTTTGCGTCCAATAATGTGTTAACACGTGTCATTTGATTACACGTGGCATTTGTATTTAATAAAGGACTAATTTTGACAAACCTTGAAAGTATGTAAATTTGAGGGTTATAAATGTCAACAAGGGTAAATATACTGTATAGTAACCCTAAATAAATGCTTGAACCTTCAAACGAATGTATCATAGATCGTACGAAAGCGAAACACGAAAGAAAGTGAGAGATTACAAGCTACAGGGGTTAACTGTGTCAACATGTTTAATTATACCTCTGAGTGACCCTTTAACGTTCCCAAGGCTTTGTAACGGTATTATACACTCACTAAAACATAATATATAAATTTCGCGAAGTTTCGTTATGAAACGAGAAAGTTACGATCGAATTCGTAGGAGAAGGGTTAAAAGCGTCAATAATGAAAGTGAAGGCTTTCTGAATAAATTAATAAACTAACCGGGGACTTAACAACGCGGGTAAATAACACGAGGTCCTTAGTTGTAATTAACCAAGGGCCAAACCGCAAAGTTACCCCTTCAAACCCGAAAGGTCAGGTAAATCATTACGAAGGATTTCGTTATTAATTACCAGGATTTCGTAATCATTTCAAAAGATTTAAAATTTCTGGAAACCAGGCCTCTCGCGACCCGCGTGATGGTTATGGTTAAGTTGAGGCGGGCCGCGAGCCTTTCTCTTTTACACGCCTGATATTCAAATCTTAAGCGACCCGCATTAAAATGGCATGGAACTCCCATGCGGGCCGCGTGGGACGCCCAGATGCAGAAAGTTGTAACATCTTGCCTTTTGAGCATTATGAACGACCAAGAACCAATAAATGAGGCATGGGTGCCCCCTACTCGACCCATAATCCTCCAAGACACCTGCCATTCATCCAAGGGCACTTGTAGACCCTTGTGTGATGATCTTGGACCATGACATTGGCTATAAATAGCAAGGTTATGTCCATAAGTTCATCACAACTCAAAACACTTCTATCTGATCATTTCAAGAGCATCCAAGTCTTCTTCTTTGCTCTACAGACAAGTCTCAAGCTTCTGTAAGTGATCTAACCCTTTGTGGTTTCACATTTCCTTAGTAAATAGCTAAAAACCAAACCGTCGTAACTACGGTTTGACTTTACAATAAATCAGTGATGGTTCAGTCTTACGACAAATCAAAGATAGTTATGAGTTGGTATTTATGTGGGTAATAATCCCCTAAAAGGGTTCCCTCTGATCACCACTCTAACTATGTCAAATATCGAGTCAAACGCACACTTAAAAAGTCAACAGAAAGCTATTTTGCCGTTTTGTACATAATCTGTAAGGTATATGTTATGAAACCTGTTTTGACACTTATAAAACATGATAATAAGTATATAAACCTGTTTGCGCTCGATTGAATCGACCATTTGCTATATTGACCCGGTTCGGAGCCGAATGTCGCAAAAGTTTGACTTTTGCTTTGACTTCAGTTCTGGCCCGTTTTAGTGAGGTATAGATATACCTTAGGACTCTCTTAGGACCAGGTTACATGATGGTATAAACCTCTGTGATCGGTTCATGAGTTATCCGAGTCTTTTACGCATTTCCGTTAATCGCCTAAAAGTTGACCGTAACGCCATTTTGAAAATAAAACGAGTATTTCGGACACGTGAACGGACCAGAACCTTGCTTATTAAATTATAAGCATGTCCTTAAAGTTTCACGTCAATCCGAGGTCTAGAATGAGAGTTATGCTAAATGGCGCATTTAAAGTAAACTTTAGTAATTAACGGCGCAATTAGCATAACACCTATCTAAACCAAGATTTCGTCACCAAAACTTTTACCCACTGTATTAAAATAATATTTTGGGAATTTTAAAGATTTTTAATAATTTTTACCTCGCTCATAACCTGCGGTTATGGCTACGGTTCGGTAAATACCGAATATGCCCTTTTCGGCCAAAACATGAGTTCTACAAGGTCTTTTGACCCGATTCCAGTTGCTACTGATTTTAAATAATAAATAAAGTATTTTAGATTTTATAAACTGTTCGGGAAACTCAGATTTCCTGTAGAACTCGAAAAGCTCTTTTAAAAGTCTTTAAAATGACCAAAAAGCCCCTACGGGGCATAATATTAACTTAAACTCGTTACGGGCATCACAGAAGGTATCCTACTGATACTACAACCTCTTTAAGGCATATTGACTTAGGAAATAAGCGTACGACTCTCATGGTTAACCGTTTCGCCCATTGCGCGCACGGTTCGGCTTATGAAACTAGTTTTCATAAATTAGCCGATACGGGTCAAATTATATTATTTGGACCCCAAAATCCAGAGTGTGAACCATAAACCCATATAAAACAAGTCTCTGAACTTGTTGGGTCAGAATCGCACTCCATTCTCGGTTTTCGCCTTTTCACGCGATTAAACCGTATTCACATATCGGAACCAACCGGTCTAGGCTACGGCCATTATAACGACTCGTTAGGATTCTAAGAGGTTAATTAAAACCTTCGTTCCAGATTAGGAGCCCCAGTAAAAGCTATCAGTGATTTAATCCAAATTAAGGAAATATACTTGCAAAGGTAAATACTTTAACTTATTTCCCCTATATGGGCTTGGGTTACGGTATATTAATACCGCTTGATTGAGCATTATATTCTTCCATCGCTTTGGTGGTTAATTAAATAATATGATCGGCTCATTTAAACAGTTTTGTTTCTTAAAAGCCTTTGGGGGGTTTAATGACCGTTGTCCCGGATATCCTTGGCATCATTTTACGAAATGGCCACGACCATCGACATCCCGGTGTAGGCGTACACCCGGTATATATTGTCGACATTAAATTAAAAGACGTAGCCGTTGGTTTTTATACTACGGTTTTACGCAATGTGGTGTGTCTATAAATCTTTAACCCGGCACGACCCGGGCTACTGAACGCATAAAAGAACATGTAAAACGTTCACAAGATTTTAATAATTTTCCCAAGTTATAAAAGAGTTTGTGCCTTGTGCATTCAAATCAATTTTAATAAACATTTTCAAATGTGTCAGTTGAATGTATTTACCAGTGTAAACTGACGTATTTTCCCCAAAAAGATTAAGTGCAGGTACTATACGAAATGGGCTGGTATAGGCGTCCTAAGCATCGTACATAGTCTCGCAAACTCGATGCTGCATCTGAATGAACAATATTTATTATTTTTGATCCGCTGTGGATATATTCAACTTCTGTAATACATTTGATATTACAACCAGAGGTTGAAGTTTATATATTTATCTTAAGCTTCCGCTGTGCATTTATATAATTGTGTGGTTTGACTATATTGTTGCCAACATCGTCACGGTAATCCCCCACCGGGCCCACTGGTGAGACACGTGGAAATCGGGGTGTGACAGGTTGGTATCAGAGCCAACATTGAGTGAATTAAACACTATCCTATTGTGTTTAATCTCAATGACACAATTACACATACTTGAGTCCAGACAAGAACTTAGGACAAATTCGAATTGTTATTCCAATTTTGTCTTTTCTTTTATTATTGGAATTTAAAGATTTATAAAGCAGGAAAATGCCACCTGTTATATTCCGAGGAAGAGGAAGGGGAAGAAGAGGCAGAGGAGATATCGTGACACATCACGATAACGAAGCTGGACCATCAGGTACAAGACATCCTTCAATGACACGGAGTGAAGAACCACAACGACGAAGAGATCTGTATGAACCTGCGAGGCATTCCACCTCGCACAGCTCGACGCCATCTTATCGGCACTCCTTTGGGCCAAACTCAGAGAATGATCCCAACAACCCACAACCTTCCTTCATACCTCTACAACGTTCGGTATCACACCGAAATTACGACGACCCTACTCCATACTTCATAGGTCAGTTTAATCCAGCTGACTACATACAGGAACCTTCAGGCTTTGTTCCATTAGGACCACAAGATCACTTCTCCGAGGATCACATGGACGAAGATACTGATCCAACAGAACCTGCTCGTGGAACGCCCACGCACCCGATAGAAGTCTCTGATGGGTCATCCTTCCATGGCACACCCTATCAGGGACCAGACAGTTTCCAAGCGTTGTTCGACCGACATGAGTGGTACTACACGCCACCTCAACAGACATCACAACAACCACGACATCCACAGGATCCCTCTGAGGATTCACGCTTTGTGGCAGTTACGCCACCACCTCCGCCACCGGCGCAACCAGTAATACCTGATCCGCCAAGGCGTAGGAGGACAAATGCTCGTATGTCTACACGAGGAGGAGGGGGTATCCACTTCAGCACTCCTCGACACTCTAGTAGTAGCCACTATCCGCCACTACAAGAAGAAGGACCTTCAAGTCCTATACAGGAGGCGAACTTCGCACCAGCTGCACAAAATTCGCCACCATTTGGGTATGACCAACCCATACCTGCTTACACGGGTCCAACGGCTTACAACCCGTTCTGTCACACCCCAACCGATGGCGGAATCATCGGGGCGCGGCACTGAGCGAAACAGATTGTTCAGAAGTTTCCACAACAACTATCATACAATTCAGTTATATAACACGTCCCATACCGTGTCCCAAATAATAACAAGTTATCATAGAAATCAACTAAACAATATGGGAACTGTTCCGACAACTCGGATTCTTAATTATTACAGACCAAAAGTAAATATTGTTTAAGACTTCTAGACAACTATCCGTAAATCTTACTGACTACAGGTGCCAGTACAAGATCTACAGATAATTATGGCCCTGGAGCAGATACGTGGACACTGTCCTAAGGTCACAGGCTCCTAGAAGCTTATTATTGCCTCGCTTCCCTAGCACGCTAGTAGCTTAAACACCTGTCACATACGTTAAAATAAAAGTCAATACATATAATGTAAAGGTGAGTACACAAGTTTGATATAGCATATAGAGTTCGAATAGTTTACGCATAACCAAGCACGTACACAAGGGCAAACGATGCATGTAAATTATCAACATGGGACCATCGATACCAACGACTTCGGGTTGACTGTCCGAGACAGTTCGCAATACATGATTACCACCGTAATCCATGCGAGTAATTGTCCTTAGCAACCCCCGTGGGAACGGGTGCTGAGTCCAAACTATAGTACTACGTTGCTAAAGCAGGTAGATAGCACTCCACGTGTAAACATAACAAACAGCAATCATTTAGACAAGTAATACATGCAAGTAGGTTAGCGTTCAAATAGTTTGTGTTGTTTGTGAATTTGATAGATTACGTATGTAACACCCAAAAGTGCTGAAAGCAAAAAGGGATCGAGTATACTCACAGTGGCTGATTGTGGATTGAAGGGAGCACTGAGAATAGGTTAGCCTGAATAGTTTGATAACACAACGATGAGTAACGCGGAAAAAGTAAACAATGTACTTGGATCGAGTAGGCCATTCGATCGGACAGCAGTTCGATCGAGTGGGCTGTTCGATCGGTTTGAAAGTCCGTTCGAACATCCGCTCGATCGGCCGGCTGGCTCGATCGGCTGGTTCCTTCAAGTGGATTGTTTCTTCCTTTGATGTGAAGGATGTGTTTGTGTATGATGGTTGTACTACCTTTCAGGTTGGCCGATCGAACAGCTGTTCGTTCGGTTATCCCAACCGATCGGTTAGCATTGTAGACTTGGCAAGATGTCACTCGATCGGTTAGCATGCTCGATCGGGTGACATTCCATTGTTTCAAAAGTCTATGTGTTTTAAAGTATAGTATCTCATGATCCGAGCAGTAATGATTACAATCGAGTGGCGTAGTCGATCGAACAGTATCTCGTCAATACTACACCTTTGTGCGTTGGTGGGTCTAAGTGCTAGTCGATCGGTTAGCCTAACCGATCGGCTGGCATAGTCGTTCGGTTGGGCTGTTCGATCGAACAGCCTAGCCGTTCGGCCAGCTTCTCGATTCGGTTAACTTTTCACTTAACACTTGTTTCTTCCCGTTACTTGGTGTGATTTGGAGATATTTTGACTACGGGTTGAACCACAAAGCTGAAGTCCCTACTTAGCCTACCAACTCGAGCAGGAATCACCCAAACTCGGCCAGAGACGGTTTGGAACCTAAGTTTAACGTTTAACCCGAAATCGGTACATCTCTTGGTAGAACCCGAATCTTGAACCATGTGTTGTTTAGATTGATTTGTAAACCGGTTCAAGTCTCGTTTTCACCTTTTTGAGTGTGAAAGAGTTGAAAGATAGATGAAAACCCATCTTCCAATCCTTTTCCACCGTGAAATGTTAAGATCTTTGATAGATTTTAAGTTATTGATGCGGAAATCGGTTAGATCTAGCTTATTCATGATTGAATGAAGTCAAGAACATGAAGTTCTTGATGAACACCAAGAACACCATGATGACATCACTCAAGAACATCTAGATCTTGGTGATTTCATGGATGAAATTCAGATTTTGAAAGATAGAAAGATGGAGAATCGATTAATGAACAAAAACGTACAAGGATTAGAGCGAAATACTTACCGGTTTGAGAGAAATCTTGGATTTAGTGAGAAGAAGAGGCTGGTCGGTCAGAGCTTTTCCAAAAGTGGAAAGTTTGACAAGGACAGCCCTATTTATAGGCTTCCAAAAGAGGAAAGGTCAGCTGATCGAACAGCATCCCTGATCGAGCAGCTGTCCGATCGAACAGTCTGTTCGATCGGCTAGCCTGTTCGATCAGGTTGCCCTGTTCGATCGGCTTGCCTGGTTTTTGAGTGTTTCGCGACGATTTTTGATATTTCGATTTCGATGAACGATGATTTGAGAATGATAGAATTCCTAATCAAATTACTTTTAGTTCCAACTACTATATCTAACATACAAGCATCCTTACAACCATTTCGGGTTCGATTTCCATTGAGTTTGATTCACCTTCGATTCTTGATTGATTTGATTGATTCACCACACACTTTAACATAAAAGTAAGCACGCACAAGTAACACATAAGGCACACACACACGTATAGGAGCATTAAAATCCCCACACTTGAGTTTGATGATTGATTCGATTCACCTTGATTATTGATTGATTAGCTTTATTGCGTTGTTACTTCCTACCATTCACAGTCGATCATTGATTCACAGTTCGATTATCGGTCGATTAGTTTGATTATACAACACTTACTCCAAATAATACGAAAATCAAAATGAAACTAAAATGAAATTAATCTTTATTAATCTTTAATTCCAATAACAGTCAACACTTGACTTTGACTTTGACTTTTGGAAAACACGGGGTGTTACAGTCTCCCCTCCTTTAGGGAATTTCGTCCCGAAATTAGGCCGAGAACCGTACATCGCCGTGTGATTTTACCCATTTGATGCTTCAGGTCTATCTGAATAACTGCGGGTACTTGGCCTTCATGTCACTTTCGAGTTCCCAAGTGAACTCCGCGCCTCGTTTGCCTTCCCATCGTACTTTTACAATAGGAATGCGAGAGCGTCTGAGTTGCTTGGTTTGTCGGTCCATGATTTCGACAGGCTTTTCCACGAAGTGTAGCGTCTCATTGACCTGAAGATCGTCGAGTGGTATTATCGCGTCGTGGTCGGCTACGCATTTCCGAAGGTTTGAAATATAGAAAGTCTGGTGGACATTGCTGAGTTCCTCCGGTAATTCGAGTTTGTAGGCAACTTTACCGATCCTTTCCAGAATCTTAAAAGGTCCAACAAATCGAGGCGCAAGTTTCCCTCTTTTGCCGAATCGGACTACCCCCTTCCATGGTGATACCTTTAGGAGCACGTAGTCGCCAACTGCAAATTCGCGGGGCCTGCGTCGTTTATCGGCGTACATCTTTTGCCTGTCCCGTGCCTTCACCAAATTTTCCCTTATCTGGTGGATCTTGTCAGTCGTTTCTTGCAGAATCTCGGGCCCAGTCAATTGTGAATGACCGACCTCGTGCCATACAATAGGCGAGCGACATCTCCTACCATACAAGGCTTCGAAAGGTGCCATTTCGATGCTGGAGTGATAGCTATTATTGTACGAAAATTCGACCAAAGGTAGGTGTTTACTCCAACTACCACCAAAGTCGATAACACACGCACGGAGCATGTCTTCAATAGTACGAATCGTTCTTTCCGTCTGCCCGTCGGTTTGCGGGTGGAATGCGGTACTCAAATTCAGCGTCGTACCTAGAGCTGCTTGAAAAGTTTCCCACAATCTCGATGTAAACCGAGCATCGCGATCAGAAATGATATCTCGAGGCGTACCATGATTCTTAATGATCTCGTCGGTGTAGATTTGGGCTAGCTTGGCCACCTTATAGTCTTCTCGTATTGGCAAAAAGTGGGCTGATTTGGTTAGACGGTCGACTATAACCCAGATACTGTCGTGACCTGATGGCGTGGTCGGAAGCTTAGTTATGAAATCCATAGCTATGCTTTCCCACTTCCATACGGGTATCGGCGGTTGTTCGAGTAAGCCTGAGGGTCTTTGGTGTTCAGCCTTGACTCTTGCACAAGTTAAACAGCTACCAACATATAGAGCAATATCCCTTTTCATTCCAGGCCACCAGTACTTGTAGCGAAGATCCTGGTACATTTTGTCCGCACCGGGATGAACGGAATATCGGGATTTGTGGGCTTCGTCCATGATGATCTTTCGCAAATCTGTCCTCCTCGGAACCCAGATTCGGTCCAGATAATAGAATATCCCGTTGGCTTTGCTCACGAGTTGAGTTCCATCGTGATAGATTCGTTCTTTCTTCAACGTACGCTCGTTGAAGCAAGCGTGTTGTGCTTCGCGGATGAGAGCTTCGAGGTTATACTGAGCCTGGATGTTTAGAACACCTATCACGTAATTCTTTCTGCTGAGGGCGTCTGCAACTACATTCGCCTTGCCTGGGTGATAACGGATCTCACAGTCGTAGTCGTTGAGAAGTTCTACCCATCGGCGTTGACGCATATTGAGTTCTCTCTGGTTAAAGATATGTTGTAAGCTCTTGTGATCGGTGAAGATCGTACACTTTGTACCATACAGGTAGTGTCGCCAAATCTTTAAGGCAAAGACAACTGCGCCTAGCTCGAGGTCATGGGTTGTATAGTTCTTCTCGTGGATTTTGAGCTGTCGAGATGCGTAAGCTATAACCTTGTCTCGTTGCATGAGAACACAGCCAAGTCCAAGGTTTGAAGCATCACAATAGACAACGAAGTCATCGCTTCCGTCCGGCAGTGTAAGAACTGGTGCATGGCACAGCATGTGTTTGAGGGTTTGGAAAGCAGTCTCCTGCGCGTTTCCCCACACAAAAGGCTTGTCTTTATGAGTAAGGGAGGTAAGCGGTATAGCAATCTTTGAGAATCCTTCGATGAATCTCCGGTAATAACCAGCTAATCCGAGAAAAGAGCGAACTTCTGACGGATTCTTTGGCGTAACCCATCCCTTGACTGCCTCAATCTTTGCAGGATCAACGTGGATACCCCGACTATTCACAATGTGACCCAGAAATTGAACCTCCTCCAACCAGAACTCGCACTTGGAGAATTTGGCGTAGAGTTGGTTTCCCTGAAGCAACTCGAGAACCAATCGCAAATGCTGCGCATGTTCGGCCCTCGATCTGGAATAGATCTGGACATCGTCGATAAATACAATGACGAAACGGTCTAAGAACGGTTTACACACGCGATTCATCAGATCCATAAAGACCGCGGGTGCGTTGGTCAAACCAAAAGGCATGACAACAAATTCGTAGTGGCCGTATCGGGTTCGAAAAGCGGTTTTGGGTATATCTTCCTCTTGAATCCGCAACTGATGGTAGCCTGAACGTAGATCAATCTTGGAGAAACATTGAGCACCTTGTAGTTGGTCAAACAGATCATCGATTCTTGGTAAGGGGTATCGGTTCTTGATGGTTAGCTTATTCAATTCCCGGTAATCGATGCACATCCGGAACGACCCGTCCTTCTTTTTGACGAAAAGGACTGGCGCGCCCCATGGAGAAGTGCTCGGGCGAATGAAGCCTTTTTCAAGTAACTCTTGGAGTTGGTTTGAGAGTTCTCGCATCTCAGAGGGAGCGAGTCGATACGGAGCTTTGGCCACTGGGTTAGCTCCTGGAATAAGGTCGATTCGAAAGTCGATATCACGACTTGGAGGTAATCCAGGAAGATCATCAGGGAACACCTGAGGAAATTCTCGGACAACAGGAACATCCTCGACTTCAACTTTCTTTTTCTTGTCCGTCTCAGCTACAACAATGTTGGCCAAGAAGGCTCGATATTCCTTGCGGAGATATTTGCGAGCTTGAAGACAGGACATGAGCTTGAGATCTTTCGCAGTAGTTTCACCATAAACACATAGATTATCACCACTAGCTAGCACAAAACGAATCATCTTATCGGCACACACAACTTCAGCATGGTTTTCACGAAGAAAGTCCATGCCTACTATGACATCGAAACTTCCGAGCTGCATCGGAATGAGATTAATCGGGAATATATGTTTGTTGAGCTCGAGAGTACAATCACGGAGCACAGAATTGACAGCAATGGTTCTTCCGGTAGCGACTTCTACTTCGAAGGGTGTCGAAAGATAAGAGCGCTTACGTCTAAGAAGTTTCTCAAACTCAAATGACACAAAGCAGTTATCGGCTCCAGTATCAAACAAACATGATGCATATATACCATTCACAAGGAACGTACCATTGACCACGTTGTTATCAGCTTGAGCCTGGCGTGCATTGATGTTGAAAGTTCTGGCGTGAGCGGCTTGTTGTTGAGGCTGTTGTTGTTGTTGCTGGGGTTGTTGAGCTTCTTGTTTCACCACCCTGTTCGGGCACCGGTTTGCGAAGTGGTTAGGGTCACCACATGCAAAGCAGGTCCGAACATTGTTTGTTGGGGCCTGAGCGGTTTGTTGAGCTTGAGGAGCAGGGAGTAGAGCCTGGTTGACAGTGACTTGAGCTTGAGCTTGACGGGGACCATAGCGACAACTCGCAGTGAAATGCCCGTAGACGTTGCAGTGAGCGCAGAATCGGCAAGCCACACCCACCGGGTGATGATAAGAACATGTAGCACAGAGTGGGTGGGGGCCGGTGTACGCACGCTTTGCTGGCGGCGCATTGATCACTGGCGCTGAACGCTGTGGCTGTTGCTGCTGAGCTGGTACAGACTGTAGTGGAGCAGCAGTGGTTGCAGCAGCGCAACTCTTGTTCTTCTTTCTTCTTCTCGAGGACTTGGAGGCTTGAGTAGTAGGGTTGTCGGTTGATGCGGTAGTCACTTGATGCAACGACTTGGATGGCTTATCCCAGACACCAGCCTTAACCCGCTTGTCGTTAATCTCAGCAGCGAGTAGGTAGGTTTCCTCGATCGTTGCGGGTTTGGCGGCGTGAACAAAATCTGCGACACAATCCGGAAGAGCACGGATGTATTTCTTGATGGTCATGTCGGAAGTCTTGACCTGGTCGGGACATATGATACTCAATTGCTTGAAACGGGCGGTGAGACCCGCATTGTCTCCCTCCTTTTGCTTGATACTCCAGAACTCATCCTCCAACTTTTGGCGTTCGTGGGGAGGACAGAACTCGTCCATCATGATCGCTTTCAATTCCTTCCACGTCAGCTCGTATGCAGCGTCGTTCCCGCGCTTGTTCCTTTCTGCGGTCCACCAGTCCAAAGCTCGCGACTGGAAGACACCGGTAGCATTGAGAGTACGGAGGTGATCTGGGCATCCGCTTTGACGAAGGGTGACTTCTACCGAGTCAAACCAATGAAACAGAGCCGTAGGGCCATCTTCACCGGTAAACTCTTTTGGCCCACATGCCTTGAATTGTTTGAAGCTAAAAGTAGCTTTGTTGGAGTCTTTGGGCGTGAGGGTTCGGGATTCCTCAGATGACTTGCTTGCGTTCTCGAATACTTCACTCACAGCCTTTGCTACCGTTTTAGAGAGGATAGCAGCAAAACGACGATCTCTCTTCTCCCGACGAGTAAGACGTTGGCGAGGCCTTGATGATGACGACATGGTCTGCAATAGACATCGCCATTGGGCTCAACACAACGAATTCGAATCTCGCACGTCTTAGTTTACTAAAGCTTAGAATCACGTCACATCTCACGTCACGTAACACATATAAACACATAAGCACATAATCACAGAGGCACATAAGCACAGAAGCAATTAAAGTACATAAGTAATTAAGCAAATAGAGCACTTAATTCCCTAAACACGTACGAAATTTTATCACAGAGGCTGTCAGAAAACAGAAACCTATAATCACAAGTCGAGTGTCGTTCGTTTTGCGTATCGGATAGCATCACATTGTATCGTCTATCTTAGTCGTATAGCGTAGCATAACACACTGGTTTCGTTTAGATCACATCAACAGGGACTTGAATCGAGATATAATAGCAACAAGGGTCACGCTGATTGATAACAAACGGAGTAATCAACGAATCTTAAAACACGTAAACAGGTAAATCACATAAAATCAACGAAGCAACACTTGAAATCGGAAAATGGATTGTCTGCGGCTACTAGACTTTGACTAACCATGGCAATTTAACTATTCACAGTTGACTTGTCGTCACTTTCGACTCTAGGGGACATGTTTCTGCCTCGATTCTTGGGCATTATGCATGCGCATTCTAGGCCATCCTCGTGAGTTCAGGTCGTTGGAGTCCGTCAATTGCCTTGGCGAGATAAAATAAAGCTGGAATAGCTGCCAAGGTTAGGGTTTCACCCCTAGCTCAGCAATTTCTTCCTTGTTTTAAGAAAATCTAGAGGAAAGTTTTCCTCAAATTACGGGTTTCAGCCCTAATTTGGTATAATTCTCCCCCGTTTATTGATAGAAATTGCACAAAATAATTGGCAAAAATTCGTAATTTAGGCAGGAATTTGCGGGTTTCACTCCTGATCCCGTCCAAATTACAAAATTTGGCTCGGAGTTCGGATGTAATGATAGAATATAAGGAAACAACATAAAATAAGCACATAAACTTGGTCTCTTGGTTCCTAACTATAGTCTAGGTCTCTAAGACAGCGATCCGGACTAGATCGTGTCTAACCTAATTCCCTATAGTTATGGCTCTGATACCAATCTGTCACACCCCAACCGATGGCGGAATCATCGGGGCGCGGCACTGAGCGAAACAGATTGTTCAGAAGTTTCCACAACAACTATCATACAATTCAGTTATATAACACGTCCCATACCGTGTCCCAAATAATAACAAGTTATCATAGAAATCAACTAAACAATATGGGAACTGTTCCGACAACTCGGATTCTTAATTATTACAGACCAAAAGTAAATATTGTTTAAGACTTCTAGACAACTATCCGTAAATCTTACTGACTACAGGTGCCAGTACAAGATCTACAGATAATTATGGCCCTGGAGCAGATACGTGGACACTGTCCTAAGGTCACAGGCTCCTAGAAGCTTATTATTGCCTCGCTTCCCTAGCACGCTAGTAGCTTAAACACCTGTCACATACGTTAAAATAAAAGTCAATACATATAATGTAAAGGTGAGTACACAAGTTTGATATAGCATATAGAGTTCGAATAGTTTACGCATAACCAAGCACGTACACAAGGGCAAACGATGCATGTAAATTATCAACATGGGACCATCGATACCAACGACTTCGGGTTGACTGTCCGAGACAGTTCGCAATACATGATTACCACCGTAATCCATGCGAGTAATTGTCCTTAGCAACCCCCGTGGGAACGGGTGCTGAGTCCAAACTATAGTACTACGTTGCTAAAGCAGGTAGATAGCACTCCACGTGTAAACATAACAAACAGCAATCATTTAGACAAGTAATACATGCAAGTAGGTTAGCGTTCAAATAGTTTGTGTTGTTTGTGAATTTGATAGATTACGTATGTAACACCCAAAAGTGCTGAAAGCAAAAAGGGATCGAGTATACTCACAGTGGCTGATTGTGGATTGAAGGGAGCACTGAGAATAGGTTAGCCTGAATAGTTTGATAACACAACGATGAGTAACGCGGAAAAAGTAAACAATGTACTTGGATCGAGTAGGCCATTCGATCGGACAGCAGTTCGATCGAGTGGGCTGTTCGATCGGTTTGAAAGTCCGTTCGAACATCCGCTCGATCGGCCGGCTGGCTCGATCGGCTGGTTCCTTCAAGTGGATTGTTTCTTCCTTTGATGTGAAGGATGTGTTTGTGTATGATGGTTGTACTACCTTTCAGGTTGGCCGATCGAACAGCTGTTCGTTCGGTTATCCCAACCGATCGGTTAGCATTGTAGACTTGGCAAGATGTCACTCGATCGGTTAGCATGCTCGATCGGGTGACATTCCATTGTTTCAAAAGTCTATGTGTTTTAAAGTATAGTATCTCATGATCCGAGCAGTAATGATTACAATCGAGTGGCGTAGTCGATCGAACAGTATCTCGTCAATACTACACCTTTGTGCGTTGGTGGGTCTAAGTGCTAGTCGATCGGTTAGCCTAACCGATCGGCTGGCATAGTCGTTCGGTTGGGCTGTTCGATCGAACAGCCTAGCCGTTCGGCCAGCTTCTCGATTCGGTTAACTTTTCACTTAACACTTGTTTCTTCCCGTTACTTGGTGTGATTTGGAGATATTTTGACTACGGGTTGAACCACAAAGCTGAAGTCCCTACTTAGCCTACCAACTCGAGCAGGAATCACCCAAACTCGGCCAGAGACGGTTTGGAACCTAAGTTTAACGTTTAACCCGAAATCGGTACATCTCTTGGTAGAACCCGAATCTTGAACCATGTGTTGTTTAGATTGATTTGTAAACCGGTTCAAGTCTCGTTTTCACCTTTTTGAGTGTGAAAGAGTTGAAAGATAGATGAAAACCCATCTTCCAATCCTTTTCCACCGTGAAATGTTAAGATCTTTGATAGATTTTAAGTTATTGATGCGGAAATCGGTTAGATCTAGCTTATTCATGATTGAATGAAGTCAAGAACATGAAGTTCTTGATGAACACCAAGAACACCATGATGACATCACTCAAGAACATCTAGATCTTGGTGATTTCATGGATGAAATTCAGATTTTGAAAGATAGAAAGATGGAGAATCGATTAATGAACAAAAACGTACAAGGATTAGAGCGAAATACTTACCGGTTTGAGAGAAATCTTGGATTTAGTGAGAAGAAGAGGCTGGTCGGTCAGAGCTTTTCCAAAAGTGGAAAGTTTGACAAGGACAGCCCTATTTATAGGCTTCCAAAAGAGGAAAGGTCAGCTGATCGAACAGCATCCCTGATCGAGCAGCTGTCCGATCGAACAGTCTGTTCGATCGGCTAGCCTGTTCGATCAGGTTGCCCTGTTCGATCGGCTTGCCTGGTTTTTGAGTGTTTCGCGACGATTTTTGATATTTCGATTTCGATGAACGATGATTTGAGAATGATAGAATTCCTAATCAAATTACTTTTAGTTCCAACTACTATATCTAACATACAAGCATCCTTACAACCATTTCGGGTTCGATTTCCATTGAGTTTGATTCACCTTCGATTCTTGATTGATTTGATTGATTCACCACACACTTTAACATAAAAGTAAGCACGCACAAGTAACACATAAGGCACACACACACGTATAGGAGCATTAAAATCCCCACACTTGAGTTTGATGATTGATTCGATTCACCTTGATTATTGATTGATTAGCTTTATTGCGTTGTTACTTCCTACCATTCACAGTCGATCGTTGATTCACAGTTCGATTATCGGTCGATTAGTTTGATTATACAACACTTACTCCAAATAATACGAAAATCAAAATGAAACTAAAATGAAATTAATCTTTATTAATCTTTAATTCCAATAACAGTCAACACTTGACTTTGACTTTGACTTTTGGAAAACACGGGGTGTTACACGTTCGAATCGTCACAAGCACAATACAACTACGGCTATGAGCGCGACCCATATGTGGTGTCGGCTAGATATAATGCGCGCTATCCAGACGGAGCTCATGGAAACATGGGACCACCGGACTACTCGGCTCATGGGTATCCAATACCTCCCAGACCCCCAGTTCCGCAACACGCGCCACAACCACGATTTTCTCCTCCTGAACAGGAAGAGATACTCCATCGACTAGATCGTGTGGAGAGAGAGTTCGAAGAAGAGAAAAAGAGCCACCGAGGATTTCTCAAAGGATTGGCGAACCTACTAAAGGGCAAAAAGAAGAAACGTGACCATTAGCCCTTAATAGTAGTACTAATGTAATTTCTACTTTGAAATAAGTCCCTGCGTGGACACTTATCGTATTTCAGTCCCTACGTGGACTTATCTTTTAGTCCTTGCATGGACACCTATCTTGTATTAGTCCCTGCGTGGACTTGCCACTTATTTTAAACCTCTATGGAGGTATGTACTATTTGAAAGACCCGTTTAGGGCAATATGTAATTGTATTTGAGATTATGGAATGTATGTTATGAGTTTTGTTTTAATATGTATAAAATAAATCAAAACCATTCCTTTTATATTGATCTGCCTAGATAAAGAATCTTAAAAGGTGAAACCTAGCTTGGTGTCTTTTAAGATCCAGTCAAGATGGTACGACCTAATTGAAAAGATTCTGATTCCCTGTTAACCTCTGTACGCATGTTAACAATCATGGCAGATGTGATTCGTTAAAATCACGCACGTCATTCTTATACAATAATCCTTTAAGGATTTCAAAACCCAACTAAATGATTTATAAATCGTGGGTTAAATCACCAATGAAGGTGATCAATCTTATTAAAACATCCATTAGTGATGTAGTGCCTACGGGCCAACCATATTAAAACATCCATTAGTGATGTAGTGCCTACGGGCCAGTATTATTAGAAACATCCATTAGTGATGTAGTGCCTACGGGCCAACCATATTAAAACATCCATTAGAGGTGTAGTGCCTACGGGCCAACCATATTAAAACATCCATTAGAGGTGTAGTGCCTATGGGCCGTAATAATTGTCTTATAACGACAAAAGGCAGTGGTGGTCTATGACTCCCTGTCAGAAAGAGATAAGAGAACTACGGTTCAAATCTCTATGCCTTTGATTCTCTGAAATCTCGGCTAAAATTATAAAACATCCTCGTGATTAGGCTTTATGCCGCCAATACTATTTATATAGCTGAAATAGGATATATTCAAATCCTAATATATAATGAAATAATAAGTTAACCAAATATGGTCTCTGTACCATGGTTGACAAATTGTCATAAAAGACAATTATATAATAATCTCCTGAATAAAAATTTTGTTATCTTCTGTAACAGATTCAAGTTACAATGGCGGATCCCAACGGAGAGAATAGCCATACTAATGAAGATGACTACGACAATACGCCAGTGCATTTGACAGGCGCACAACTGAAGGCTCTGATTGACAATGCTGTTCAGGCAGCTCTTGATCGTCAATATAATGAGTCCCAAGGCAGAACCGTGTCAAAACCACCCTCTAAACCAAAGACACACTCCAAACCACCCTCTCAACCCAAGAAAGATGACGACAAACACTCGTCCACTGAGAACAGCGTTCATCGCGATAGGGAATATACTGATGCATCAAATGCTAAGGGTTGCACTTACAAGTATTTTGTATCTTGTAAGCCCCAGGAATTTACAGGGGAGAAAGGTGCTGTTGATTGTATCACCTGGCTAGATGAGATGGACACTATTGTGGACATCAGCGGGTGTGCAGAGAGGGATGTGGTGAAGTATGTGTCCCAGTCATTTAAGGGCGAGGCCCTGGCATGGTGGAGAGCGTTGGTGCAGGCATCAGGTAAGTCTGCTTTGTACAAGATGACATGGGAGGAATTTATTGCTCTCATTAAGGAAAACTACTGCCCTCAGCATGAGGTTGAGAAGATCGAGGCTGACTTTGTGTCACTGGTGATGACGAACCTGGACTGCCAGGCATATTTGACGAGTTTCAATACAATGTCTCGTCTGGTCCCATACCTTGTGACCCCAGAACCTCGAAGAATCGCCCGTTTCATTGGGGGCTTAGAGCCCGCGATAAAGGCAAGTGTAAAGGCCTCTCGGCCGACGACCTTCAGGTCGGTTACTGACCTCTCCTTGTCTCTCACCTTAGACGTTGTCCGCCTGAGGACCCTAAGGAGCAAGGAGGCTGAGAAGAGGAAACGTGAGGATAATACCTCACGAAGATCTGGAAAGAAGCACCGTGGAAACGGTGACGGCAAGAGAGGGGCTGAGACAAAGAAAGATGGGCAAGCTGGTGAAAGGCCCAACTGCAAAATCTGCAAGAAACCCCACTCTGGGAAATGTAGATTTGCATCGAACTCACAATCGCAATCAAAGACTCCTTCCTGTGGACTATGCAAGTCCAAGGATCATAAGACTGTGGAGTGCAAAAAGATCAAGGATGCAACCTGCTATGGTTGTAACGAAAAGGGGCACATCAAGAGTAACTGCCCTAAGTATGCCAAGAAGGCGGAAGAAACAAAGAAGTCAAATGCGAGAGTTTTTCGCATGGATGCAAAGGAAGCGGTTCAGAACGACAATGTGCTCACATGTACTTTTCTCGTAAATAATATATTTGCAAGAGTACTATTCGATTCTGGCGCTGATAAATCCTTTGTAGACCAGAAATTTTGCCAACTACTAAATATGCCTATCAAAACCCTTGACGTGAAATACGAAGTAGAGTTAGCAGACGGCACGATAGAAACCGTCTCTACTGTTCTAGAAGGATGTGAAATGTCCATTAGGAACCATTCTTTTCCTCTATCTCTACTTCCCTTCAAATTAGCGGGTTTCGACATTGTGCTAGGCATGGACTGGTTATCCCATAACCAGGCCCAAATCATTTGCGGCAAGAGGCAGATAGTTTTAAAGACTCCAAGTGGTGAATCTCTTACCATTCGAGGAGATACGCAGTACGGGTTACCCGAAGACGTATCTATGCTGAAAGCTTCAAAGTGTTTGAACAGAGGCTGCGTAATTTACATGGCTCAGGTGATAATTGAAGAACCGAAGCCGAAGATCGAGAATCTTCCTGTCATTTCTGAATACCCCGAGATTTTTCCTGAAGAACTACCTGGTTTGCCACCGGATAGACAAGTGGAATTCAGAATAGACATCATTCCTGGAGCAGCTCCTATAGCTAGAGCACCTTACAGATTAGCTCCGACGGAAATGAAAGAACTGAGGACTCAGTTGGATGAACTGCTCGCGAAAGGTTTTATCAGACCTAGTTCATCTCCCTGGGGAGCTCCTGTCCTGTTTGTAAAGAAGAAGGACGGATCAATGCGGTTGTGCATTGATTACCGTGAGCTGAACAAAGTTACCATAAAGAATAGATATCCTTTGCCACAGATCGATGATCTGTTCGATCAACTGCAAGGAGCGAGCTACTTTTCGAAGATCGACTTAAGGTCGGGCTATCATCAGCTAAGGGTCAGAGATGAAGATGTACATAAGACAACATTTAGGACTCGCTATGGTCATTACGAGTTCCTAGTGATGCCTTTTGGGCTCACAAATGCACCGGCTGCGTTCATGGATCTCATGAATCGCGTCTGCAAGCCGTATTTGGACAAATTTGTCATAGTCTTCATCGACGATATCCTTATATATTCCAAGAACCAAGCTGACCACGAGAAGCACCTCCGTTGCATTCTCGAATTATTACAGCGTGAGAAACTCTACGCCAAATTCTCGAAATGTGAATTCTGGCTACGAGAGGTTCAGTTTTTAGGTCACGTTGTGAGTGAGCGTGGTATCCAAGTGGATCCCGCTAAGGTAGAGGCAGTCATGAACTGGCAAGAACCAAAGACGCCTACCGAAATCCGTAGCTTTCTGGGGTTAGCCGGATACTACCGGAGGTTTATCGAAAATTTTTCAAGGATTGATGCGCCCTTGACTTCCCTAACCAAGAAGAAAGAAAAGTTTATTTGGGGCCCAAGGCAGCAAGAGTCCTTCGAAATACTGAAGCAAAAGCTAAGCAACGCACCTGTGTTGACATTACCTGTACAGATGAATTCGTAGTTTACTGCGATGCATCACACACAGGCATGGGGTGTGTGCTTATGCAGAGGGGCAAGGTGATTGCCTATGCTTCACGACAATTAAAGGTGCACGAAAAGAATTACACCACCCATGATTTGGAGTTGGGTGCCGTTGTATTTGCACTAAAAATATGGAGGCATTACCTTTATGGCATTAAATTTGTGATTTATTCAGATCACAAAAGCCTCCAGCACTTGTTCAACTAGAAGGAGTTGAACATGAGGCAACGCCGTTGGATGGAGACCCTGAATGATTATGACTGTGAGATCAGGTACCATCCCGGCAAGGCGAATGTAGTCGCCGATGCCTTGAGCAGAAAGGAAAGGGTAAAACCCATTCGAATCAATGCCAAGAGCATTGAAGTCAAGAACAATCTAATTGAAAGGATATTAGCTGCACAGCGAGAGGCTGTGTTGGAAGCTAACTATCCAAATGAAAAGCTAGGAGTAACTGAGGAGCAGTTGACTCTTAGCAAGGATGGAATCTTGAGGCTGAACGGACGTATATGGGTTCCGATTTATGGAGGACTACGAGATGTTGTTCTCCAGGAAGCCCATAGTTCCAAATACTCAGTCCATCCTGGTGCTGACAAGATGTATCAAGAGTTAAAGGCAAATTATTGGTGGATAGGCTTGAAAAAGTCTATGGCCACCCACGTAGCAAAGTGCTTGACTTGTGCCCAAGTCAAGGCCGAGCACCAAAAGCCGTCTGGCTTGCTACAACAGCCTGAGCTTCCCGAGTGGAAGTGGGAATGCGTAACTATGGACTTCATAACCAAGTTACCCAAAACCAGGAAAGGAAACGATACAATATGGGTCATAGTCGATAGGCTGACTAAATCAGCTCATTTTCTACCCATCAAGGAGACGTATAGCTCCGATATGTTAGCCCAACTTTATGTAGATAAGATTGTAGCCTTACACGGCATACCTGTGTCTATTATCTCCGACAGGGATACTAGATACACGTCTCATTTCTGGAAGAGTTTCCAGCAATCTTTGGGCACGCGTTTGAACTTCAGTACGGCTTACCATCCACAGACAGACGGTCAGTGTGAGCGTACCATTCAAACGTTGGAAGACATGCTTCGTGCGTGTGCGATCGATTTAGGTGGTAACTGGGATAAGAACCTACCCCTAATCGAATTCTCCTACAATAATAGCTACCACACCAGCATAAAGGCTGCGCCTTTCGAGGCATTATACGGTAGGAAATGTAGATCGCCTGTTTGTTGGGCGGAAGTAGGAGAGGTCCAATTATCAGGACCAGAGATTGTTTTCTAGACAACGGACAAGATTGTCCAGATCCAGGAACGTCTCAAGGCTGCCCGCGATAGGCAGAAAAGCTACGCCGATCCAAAACGTAAGGATCTTCACTTTGATGTAGGTGAAAAGGTGTTGCTTAAAGTATCACCCTGGAAGGGGGTGATGCGTTTCGGCAAGAAAGGCAAACTGAGTCCGAGATACATAGGACCTTTTGAGGTCATTGAACGGGTCGGGTCAGTCGCCTATAAGTTAAACTTGCCTGAAGAGCTCAATGGAATTCACAATGTTTCCACATCTGCAATCTCAAAAAGTGCTTCGCCGATGAATCATTGGTGATTCCACACACAGATGTGCATATAGATGAGAGCTTAAAATTTATAGAAAAACCTTTGTCGATTGAAGATCGACAGGTGAAGAAGCTTCGAAGAAAGCACGTACCGATTGTAAAGGTCAAATGGGATGCTCGTAGAGGTCCCGAATATACGTGGGAAGTCGAAGACACAATGAAAGAAAAGTACCCCTATTTATTTGAGTAAATCTCGGGTCGAGATTTATTTTAAGGGGGTGAGGATGTAACACCTCGAATTTTTGTGTCCAATAATGTGTTAACACGTGTCATTTGATTACACGTGGCATTTGTATTTAATAAAGGACTAATTTTGACAAACCTTGAAAGTATGTAAATTCGAGGGTTATAAATGTCAACAAGGGTAAATATACTGTATAGTAACCCTAAATAAATGCTTGAACCTTCAAACGAATGTATCATAGATCGTACGAAAGCGAAACACGAAAGAAAGTGAGAGATTACAAGCTACAGGGGTTAACTGTGTCAACATGTTTAATTATACCTCTGAGTGACCCTTTAACGTTCCCAAGGCTTTGTAACGGTATTATACACTCACTAAAACATAATATATAAATTTCGCGAAGTTTCGTTATGAAACGAGAAAGTTACGATCGAATTCGTAGGAGAAGGGTTAAAAGCGTCAATAATGAAAGTGAAGGCTTTCTGAATAAATTAATAAACTAACCGGGGACTTAACAACGCGGGTAAATAACACGAGGTCCTTAGTTGTAATTAACCAAGGGCCAAACCGCAAAGTTACCCCTTCAAACCCGAAAGGTCCGGTAAATCATTACGAAGGATTTCGTTATTAATTACCAGGATTTCGTAATCATTTCAAAAGATTTAAAATTTCTGGAAACCAGGCCTCTCGCGACCCGCGTGATGGTTATGGTTAAGTTGAGGCGGGCCGCGAGCCTTCTCTTTTACACGCCTGATATTCAAATCTTAGGCGACCCGCATTAAAATGGCATGGAACTCCCATGCGGGCCGCGTGGGACGCCCAGATGCAGAAAGTTGTAACATCTTGCCTTTTGAGCATTATGAACGACCAAGAACCAATAAATGAGGCATGGGTGCCCCCTACTCGACCCATAATCCTCCAAGACACCTGTCATTCATCCAAGGGCACTTGTAGACCCTTGTGTGATGATCTTGGACCATGACATTGGCTATAAATAGCAAGGTTATGTCCATAAGTTCATCACAACTCAAAACACTTCTATCTGATCATTTCAAGAGCATCCAAGTCTTCTTCTTTGCTCTACAGACAAGTCTCAAGCTTCTGTAAGTGATCTAACCCTTTGTGGTTTCACATTTCCTTAGTAAATAGCTAAAAACCAAACCGTCGTAACTACGGTTTGACTTTACAATAAATCAGTGATGGTTCAGTCTTACGACGAATCAAAGATAGTTATGAGTTGGTATTTATGTGGGTAATAATCCCCTAAAAGGGTTCCCTCTGATCACCACTCTAACTATGTCAAATATCGAGTCAAACGCGCACTTAAAAAGTCAACAGAAAGCTATTTTGCCGTTTTGTACATAATCTGTAAGGTATATGTTATGAAACCTGTTTTGACACTTATAAAACATGATAATAAGTATATAAACCTGTTTGCGCTCGTTTGAATCGACCATTTGCTATATTGACCCGGTTCGGAGCCGAATGTCGCAAAAGTTTGACTTTTGCTTTGACTTCAGTTCTGACCCGTTTTAGTGAGGTATAGATATACCTTAGGACTCTCTTAGGACCAGGTTACATGATGGTATAAACCTCTGTGATCGGTTCATGAGTTATCCGAGTCTTTTACGCATTTCCGTTAATCGCCTAAAAGTTGACCGTAACGCCATTTTGAAAATAAAACGAGTATTTCGGACACGTGAACGGACCAGAACCTTGCTTATTAAATTATAAGCATGTCCTTAAAGTTTCACGTCAATCCGAGGTCTAGAATGAGAGTTATGCTAAATGGCGCATTTAAAGTAAACTTTAGTAATTAACGGCGCAATTAGCATAACACCTATCTAAACCAAGATTTCGTCACCAAAACTTTTACCCACTGTATTAAAATAATATTTTGGGAATTTTAAAGATTTTTAATAATTTTTACCTCGCTCATAACCTGCGGTTATGGCTACGGTTCGGTAAATACCGAATATGCCCTTTTCGGCCAAAACATGAGTTCTACAAGGTCTTTTGACCCGATTCCAGTTGCTACTGATTTTAAATAATAAATAAAGTATTTTAGACTTTATAAACTGTTCGGGAAACTCAGATTTCCTGTAGAACTCGAAAAGCTCTTTTAAAAGTCTTTAAAATGACCAAAAAGCCCCTACGGGGCATAATATTAACTTAAACTCGTTACGGGCATCACGGAAGGTATCCTACTGATACCACAACCTCTTTAAGGCATATTGACTTAGGAAATAAGCGTACGACTCTCATGGTTAACCGTTTCGCCCATTGCGCGCACGGTTCGGCTTATGAAACTAGTTTTCATAAATTAGCCGATACGGGTCAAATTATATTATTTGGACCCCAAAATCCAGAATGTGAACCATAAACCCATATAAAACAAGTCTCTGAACTTGTTGGGTCAGAATCGCACTCCATTCTCGGTTTTCGCCTTTTCACGCGATTAAACCGTATTCACATATCGGAACCAACCGGTCTAGGCTACGGCCATTATAACGACTCGTTAGGATTCTAAGAGGTTAATTAAAACCTTCGTTCCAGATTAGGAGCCCCAGTAAAAGCTATCGGTGATTTAATCCAAATTAAGGAAATATACTTGCAAAGGTAAATACTTTAACTTATTTCCCCTATATGGGCTTGGGTTACGGTATATTAATACCGCTTGATTGAGCATTATATTCTTCCATCGCTTAGGTGGTTAATTAAATAATATGATCGGCTCATTTAAACAGTTTTGTTTCTTAAAAGCCTTTGGGGGGTTTAATGACCGTTGTCCCGGATATCCTTGGCATCATTTTACGAAATGGCCACGACCATCGACATCCCGGTGTAGGCGTACACCCGGTATATATTGTCCACATTAAATTAAAAGACGTAGCCGTTGGTTTTTATACTACGGTTTTACGCAATGTGGTGTGTCTATAAATCTTTAACCCGGCACGACCCGGGCTACTGAACGCATAAAAGAACATGTAAAACGTTCACAAGATTTTAATAATTTTCCCAAGTTATAAAAGAGTTTGTGCCTTGTGCATTCAAATCAATTTTAATAAACATTTTCAAATGTGTCAGTTGAATGTATTTACCAGTGTAAACTGACGTATTTTCCCCAAAAAGATTAAGTGCAGGTACTATACGAAATGGGCTGGTATAGGCGTCCTAAGCATCGTACATAGTCTCGCAAACTCGATGCTGCATCTGAATGAACAATATTTATTATTTTTGATCCGCTGTGGATATATTCAACTTCTGTAATACATTTGATATTACAACCAGAGGTTGAAGTTTATATATTTATCTTAAGCTTCCGCTGTGCATTTATATAATTGTGTGGTTTGACTATATTGTTGCCAACATCGTCACGGTAATCCCCCACCGGGCCCACTGGTGAGACACGTGGAAATCGGGGTGTGACACAAATCCCCCCACTTCCCCCCATTCGTGAAGATTACCATGTTGAGAAATTAGCTCGCATTTACACTAATGAAGTCATTTGTCATCATGGTATCCCCATTGACATTATTTCGGACTGTGATGGTCGTTTCACCTCACGTCTTTGGCAAACCTTTCAAACTGCTCTTGGTACTCAGCTCAATCTTAGTACGGCTTTTCATCCTCAATCGGATGGTTAAACCACGCGTACTATCCAAACTCTCGAAGATATGCTTCTTCTTGCGTAATCGATTTTGGTGGCAACTGGGATATACACTTACCGTTGGTAAAATTTTTCATACAACACAATTATCACACTAGCATTCAAATGGCTCCATTCGAAGCTTTGTCTGGTCGGAAGTGTCGTTCGCCTATTTGTTGGCACAAGATCAGAGATGCACAAATCACCGGTCCCGAGCTCATACAAGAGACAACGGAAAAGATCTTGCAGATTCGCGACAACCTACTCAAAGCTAGAAGTCGTCAAAAGAGCTACGCCGACAAAAGACGAAAACCTTTGGAATTCAACGTTGGTGATCACATACTCCTCAAGGTGTCCCCTTGGAAAGGAGTTGTTCGATTTGGTAAGAAAGGCAAACTCGTTCCTTGCTTCGTAGGTCCTTTCAAGATTCTCGAAAGGATTGGCAAGGTAGCATACCGACTGAATTTACCTCAAGAACTCAACAACGCTCACCCGACATTGCATGTATCCAACCTCAAGATGTGCTTAGCCGAAGAAGGACTTCAAGTTCCACTTGATGAATTAAAAATCAATGGGTCCTTACACTTTGTCGAAAACCGGTCGAAATCATGGACCGAGGAACCAAACATCTTAGGCGCAGTCGAATTCCCATAGTCAAGATTCGATTGGAGGAAAACGTGGCGCCGAATTTACTTGGGAACTCGAAAGTGATATGAAGACCAAGTATTCGCATCTGTTCGCCGAGTCTTCCTCTTGATTAAAATTTCGAGACGAAATCTCCTAAAGTAGAGGAGACTGTAACGCTTCGCATTTTTGTAATTTCCTTATTTAGAAAGTTGTATTTCTATTTCTATTTTTAGAAACTTTTTAATTATATTTCATTTCAATCTCGAGACTTTGATCATAATGGGAATTAACTTTAATATTCATACATGTTATCCTTCATATTTGTGTTATATACGTAATCAATCTTTAAATACGTGTTTATACGTAAAACCGAGACTTAAAATATACTTTGGATACCTAAAAACAAGTTAAAATACTAGAAATTAACGGCATAAAATAACCTAGCTACAAAGTGGAGGGACTAAAAGTGAGCAAAACCAAAAGCTTTTCCACATCCTTTCTCCTCCAATCATCTTCCACCCTTCTTTAGCCAATAATATTTCACCCTTTTCCACCTTCTTTTTCCTCCAATCACCTTCCACCTTCATTAACTCCCAAACCTTAATCCTCAATTATAAATACATGCCTCCACCGCCTTCTAAACACTTTCCACACAGCTAATCTTCTCTTAAGTTCTCTAATCCTCTCAAATATCTCGAAGAAAGGCAAAAACATTCAAGTTTTATAACTGAGTTTTCACTCACTTTTCTTCGCATTTCTTCTTCTTTCTTCTTTCAAAGTACTTGGATAACATCTAGGAAGGTTTCCACATGTTTGTCATGGCAAACTAAGGTGGAACCTCTTGATGTGTCTTTTTATTTCATGTATATTTTACTTGAAACTTAGTGGAATCTTGTACCCACCATGCTCCCAACTAAGCTTATAGTTGTGGGTTTGTGTTGTGGTTGATTTCCACCAAGAAATAAGGCTCAAAACCTCTTTAAAATTCTGCCCAAAATGTTCTAAGTGTTGAAACCATCCAAGCTTCCAACCTTCAATGTTGGAAGACTTGTGTATGAGTAATGTGTGAACTATGGAAGCTTTGGCTCTCCAAACTTGTTCCACTGCCTCACTTGTATATTTTGGTACAAATACAACTTCCATAAAGTGACAAGGCTACATCACATCCTCGAACACTTTCCATGCTCGAGATGTACGCATCTAGTTTGCTCACTTGGTTGTTTTAGTTAGATAGTTAAAAATTAGTCTTACCTTCGTCATCAACCGAACTCATCAACTAAGTTAATGAGTTTGTGCTTTGGTGAATCATACAATGAGGTTTAATGGATGTAAATCATCTTACCTCCATGCTTGACTTACATGGTAATGCATGATGGACGAAATTATAATTTATACTATATAATATATACTTATTGACCGAATTCTTGATACTAATCGGATTATGATTAGATGTCAAGGACTTAGGTTAGATTATCCGAGAGAATACCACTGTTGTAGGATTTGAACTTGGGTAAGGTGCCAACATATATAGCTCTGACGTGTTGCAAACCAATACACTAAAGTCGTTCAAAAAAAATGAAGGCCACACTATATACCTTTAGGGCTATAAACGAGTCGAGTCGAATTTCAAATCGAGCTAAGATTTAAGGCTCGAGCTCGACTCGATTAAAATTCGAGCTAGCTCGGCTCGGCTCGGCTCGATCTAGCTCGAACTAACAAAGAACCACAAAATTTACTACTTAAAAAACCCTAAAAATAAATCTCTTCATAGATTAAGGGCCATAATTACAATTTAATTTAACCAAATGACTAAATATGCAAGTATAAATAGTTAGCTCACTTTGTACATTGTTTCTACTTTCTTTTATTGGAGGGATACATATAGACAAAAAAATGAAGGATGTAAACCTTATCGAGTCGGCTCACGAGCCTAGCTTTTTACAAACTTTTTTCAAGCGAGCTACGAGCCACAGATTTTAATCCCTGTATACCTTACACTGTCGTAACAGTTTAACACAATTTAGTAAACCACATTTGAATATGACAAAGGTTAAAGAAAAAGAAGTGGCTTGAAAATAATGGCCGCTCTCTACTTTCTTTCTTTTTTTTCGTCTTCAAAATTCAAAATTTTCAGTAAAAGCAAATTTTCCCCTATTTGTAGTTTCCATTACATCTTCGTAGATCTCATCACTCCTTTCCCAAACTTCCACATTCAATTTGGTTTTCCGAATTTCTTGTGCGAGTAAGTTAACTTAACATTGTCTACTTAATCCTGATTTTGATATACAAACCTTATTACTTATTTCATTATTCATATGTTGTTTCGATTCTGTTTGTCAATTTTGTAAAAATTCATAGAAATTTGCTTCATTTTTGTATTTCATATCTGATTCTTTATTGGCTTTAGTCCTATAATTACATTTTAGGTTATATTGTTGATGTGGGTACATTTTATTTGCCATGAAAATAGTCAAGATTAGGCCTTTTTTATATCATTTAAGTGGTCTTTGCCCCCCCAAATATCTTTAAGTGAGATTTTAACTATTTAATTCTTCTTTATGTAGTCTTGAATTTTGGTTGAAATTGAGCTGACCACCAGGTGTTTGATGAATTGCCTCAGAGAATGGACTCGTTGCCGAATGCTGTCGTGCAGTACATTTTGTCAACCATAAACAATGCAAAGGATATCGCGTCTTGTAACTGTGTCTCCAAGAAGTGGAAAGACTCGATGCCTTACGTTAAAAGCGTTCATTTTCCCCGTAGCATATTCGACAAGCTGAAAAATGATCAAACTTCTGACTGCATTGTGACGCAGATGGTCTCGTCTATTTTTCAACTGGAAGATCTTGTGGTTTACTGTCCCTTTACCCGTGCAGGGCTGGCTTCATGGCTGTTATCCGTGGGACACTCGTTGAAAAATCTTGAGCTCCGTATAGATAATCTTGCTGATCAGAATACCGCAAATGAAAATCCGTCGAAACTTGATTGCATACAAGGAGCAAGAAACTTGGAGTCGTTAAGACTTTGGGGTGTGCTAATGGTCAATGCCCCAAAATGGGATGCATTTCAGAAACTGCAAAATCTTGAAATTATTGCGGCGAAGATGGAGGATTCGGCTTTGATTGAAGCACTTAAAGCGATTCCTAATTTGACTCGTCTTGTGCTTATTGGTTGCGAGGGTTTAAGGAGTGTTTGGATTGAGCTTCTCCACCTTGAGTATTGCAAACTTGATTTTCGTGGTTCGGGTAGCTGCTCGCTCACGCTCACAGCTCCAAAGGTTGAATACCTTGAGCTTCAAGGTTTTAATTGGATTCGGGTTCGTGAGACGAATTGCTTAAAGAATCTTTCCCTTGCAAATAATGATGGTAAATTTTCAAGATTTTCCTTAAAGATTTCATATTTCCAAATCCCAATTAGATATTTGGATTTGGATTCGTATGCCTTACTTATTTATCAATATTAGGACTGTAAACGAGCCGAGTCGAGCTAGGTTGGGCTCGGGATTAAAGTTAAACGAGCCAAGCTGGTTCCTTAATCTTAATGAGTTGAAAAGTTGGGCTCGAGCTTGGCTCGTGAAAAGCTTGATCCAACTCGTTTATTTTTAAAGTTGTCTTTTTTACACGTATCAATGTATATATAAATACAAAAAATAATATTTTTCACATAATTAATGTGGAATTTATTAACTACAAAATTTCTAATGCAAGTTTAGTGCATAACCAAGTTCTAATATTTACTAGTTCACCGTTGCGCATGGTGATAAACTATAATTTTCGGTTGTAATTTATATATATTAAAATTTGGGCTTTAACTTAAACGAGCCAATGAGCGAGCTTATCTTGGCTCGGGCTCGACCATTTACAAACCGAGCTGATTTCGAGCGAGCTTTTTTCAAACTTTTCTCGAGCGAGTCGCGAGCTTTTTGAACAGTCCTAATTATCATGTAATTTGATAATTTCATTTTGCGGGTCCTACTTTTGTACGTAGTACGTACGTTGTTAAGATATCGAGATGTGATTATTGGTCTAGTTATTGCTTGCAGGTAGAGTTTACATGGTGGATTTTGGTAAACTCATGGCACTTGAATCGTTATCAATTAGAGGTGTTCAATGGTGTTGGGATGCAATAGACAAAATGCTTCAACTCGCAAGTGAAGTAAAACATCTTTATATGAAAGTCGAATTCACCGGAGATTTTGAAGCTCTTCTTCCCTTTCCGGAGATTAATTTTGTTGACTTTTTCAAAAGTCATCCGAAGCTCAAAACATTCAACATCCATGGTGCAATGTTTCCTGCTCTATGCCAAAAGAACAGTCTAAAGAATGTAAGTTTTAGAAACGCAAAACAATTACTTGCGAAGCAAGAAATCTTGATTCCTAAGCCATGTTTTTGCTTTTGTTTTAGGTGGATTCAAGTTTCGTGATTCCTTGTCTTGAAGAAGTAGTGATTACAGTTAGATCACCATTGAACGCTGAACATAAAATGAACACACTCGAGTCTTTGGTGACGTTTGCGAAGAAGTTGAAGAAGATGACGATAAAGATTCTTAGGATGAAGAGCGTACACAGCTCTGCTGATGATTTTTTTGAGGAGATATGCAGGTTTAGATACATGAATCAAAACTTAATCTCCATAGAATAAAACCATTTTTTTTAACTCGATTTATTGCAAGATGTGATCTTATAATCAATGTTTAGAGTAAAACTTTGTTTACTTTTGCATGATTTTGATGTTGACATTTATGCGTTAGATCTTACAGTATTTTAAGATTGAATGTGAAGTTAAACAAGACAATGTATGTACTCAAATCTGTAAAAGAAAAACAATTTTGTTTTTTTTTTTTTTAAATGGCATTTGCAGTTGAAGATTTGATTCTATATATATTTGGTTTATTCATCAGTGGTGGATCGAACCCTCCAAATATGCCGGTCTGGGCAGTTTGAGATTTATATGGTTTTGAGATAAGCTCGGTTGTTTACCTTTATAATTTTATACACTCTTGTATTACACGAGTTAAATAATAGAAAAAAAAAAATTGAATGCAATGTTGCATATATTTTTTTATATTTTGAGTATGTATATTAATAGATTAGCCTTTCATTTTAAAATATTTATACCAATTAATGATTTAAGAAAGTACATATGTATAAAAAAGAGTTCAAACAACCAAGGGCTCGCAATTCATTGGATGGTAACTAGCAAACGACACATTTCAAGACGCCAAAGAACTTACTAGGGATTTTAGGCAGAAGAAAGAGAATATGCTCAGGATGGCCTGCATAATCTTGTACTTCAGGTGATAGTTTGGCACACTACTCATGAAGAACAAAACAATATTGTTCATCATCATATTGGCAACATGTGTAAAATGGTACTGTCATGATTGGTTTCACGCATTCATCATATAACAATTGGGTTCTTTTCATGTGGTCGTGTGGAGAAACACCAACACTTGTTTGCTTCTCGAAAAGGTTGAGTGGGTGTTGATGGCTAGCATGGGTGAGCATCTCACCATCACGTTGTTTGGAGTTACCAACCAACTCGTGAAAGTCCCTTATATAAGTAATTTGGCAGGCAGCAAAGCACAATCCGGGTTGATAAAAAAAAAAAAAAAAAAAACTAGGACAAGTGGTATAATGAAAGAGGACCCCTTCATGTTTGTTACCACATGCTACACAATGTAAGATTTTTTTTTGTGTGTGGTTAGTTTGATACTCGAAGGTAAATGGTAGAAAAAACTAAATACCATAGGAAATTGAAACCCAAAATATTTTGGCAAATTAAAGAGACATCTAATTGGGAAACACACAAACCTGACGGGAAATAAGTAATCAAATACCCAACGGATATATTAGATACGCTTTTACATGCGTGCACATATATTATAACGAAAGAGATATCATAGTTTTATTTTTTATACATAATAATAACTAAAGCGTACTTACTCTTGATCGACATACCAATTGAATACCAAATTACAAACACACTAATGCATACGCACCATTGTAAATGAAACAAGAGTGGAATATCTTTGATTACACGTAAGGAATGAACCATTCAATAAGAAATCTTCTATCACTTCTTTCAACCCCACACTTTGATTCCATCCTCAACATGCATGTACATATACACTTTTTTTATATTCCATTCTAGGATTGAATAGAAAGGAAATAAACTTAATTACTTGTAAACTTCAACTCATTTACATACCCTTAATTTACAACATTTGTGTGCGAGGTGTGTACGATGGTCGGTGTACCTAATGTTTTGGGAGATTTTCAAAAAAATCACTTTTAACTCAAAACTATTCTTTTACTTATAACATCAAAACTTTCATCTTTTACAATTTAACCTCACAACTTTTATACTTTCATCTTTGGTCCCCTATACTTTTCGTCTTACGCAAATTTTTTGTTTACGTTTCGTTCTAAATTTTGCGAGTTAACACGGCACAACGTGTGTGTAATTCAACGTTTTTACATCGTCTATTTTTCCCGTTTGATAGATTCATCGCAACGTGTGAGTCCTAGATCAACTTATTTATTCTTTTCTATGTTTTACGTTTCGGCCTAAGTTATTCACATTAACACGCTGCAAGTTCAGTGTTAATGGCCCTGCCGCAATGCAGGAGTGCTTAATACTAGTTAATTTTATTTTTCAATGATGTGTATAGGTGGTGAGAGGGTGTATCAAACTCAGGTCAGCAGTACATACCTTTTGGGCTTTATAAGGATGCATTGTGGCGATTGCTACATGCATCATTGGCTTTCTAACAACATGTAAATCCTTTTAATAACTTTCTTTCGGTTTTTATCTCGGGTTCTTCAAGTTTAAATTTTAAGTGGTTACATAGTCTTTTTTTTTTTTTTTTTTTTTTCATCTGTCCAATTTTTTTTTTTTTAGAAAATGGCAATCAACTGGATTCATATGAATGCTTTACAAAGTTCAAGCTGTTTTCATGGTTTTCAAACTTTTAATCAAATAAAAATTTATGACAAAGTTGGTCACCAGTGTTTAATTAGCACTGCAAAACTTAATTCAAACATGAAATTTTAAATTACTGATACCAATAATCAAACATCACTCCCAAACCAAGTAACGAACTGAACTTGAACTTTGTTTGATTGTAGGATCAAGCCTATTTTTTTTTTCAATTGTGCTGCTTAACTAGTTCATTAAATTAAAAATGCCTAAGTCGAGAGCGGATTAACACTAAGACTATCTCCAATGCATCTTTTGGAGGGATGCCCTTAAAGGCCCTTAAAAGCCCTTACAATTGTAAACTTATGTCCTTAGGGTGCCCTTAGCAACCAAGCCCTTTTACAAGGGCTTTGTTTTTGTTGCTTTTTGCATGTGGGTGGGTCCAAAGTAAAAGAAAAAAAATGTTTATTGTGTGTAGTTGGTAAGTAATGAGATGGAAATTAAGAAGGGTATGGATATTTGTTGGGTTGGAGATGAAGCAAGGGTATTTTAAGGATTTGTAAGGATATGATGTGACAGATGACGTGGCAGCGAAGGACGCCTAAGGGCGCACGTAGCATTGGGGGTAGTCTAAGAGACTGTTTGTTTAGCTCTTAATGGGGCTATTAATGGTTCAGACCTCTTACTGGTTCAGCACTTAATGGTTCAGACTGTTTATTTCGCGAGCAGATATGTGAATGCTTCAGACATTTGCTTCTGAATTGTTAAGCATTATACAAAGTCTGAATGGTTAAGACCTTTAATCTGAATTGGTCAGACATTTGTCTTTGAATGGTTAAGCATAATACTAGCTCTTAATTGTTCAGACCTCCTACTGGTTCAGCACTTAATAATTCCGACCTCTTACTAATTCAACACTTAATCATTCAAAAGTTGCCAAACAGCCCTTAAATTAGACTGAATTTAGAACCAAAACAACTACATTGGTCTTGCTACAGTATAGTTTGAAGAGTTGTAATTTTTGAATGTAATGTAATAGTTAATTGTATTTAATAATTATATACTAATAAAATTAGAAGTGAATGAACAGTACTATTTATTTACGATATTGCCATTTGATATATTAATTAAATAAATAGTGATTTCAACATATATTAATTAAAACAAACTAAATCAATAGTGATCTAGGAAATATAAGAATATGGGGTATGGGGCGGGGGTTGTGACGTGGGTTGGGTATAAACGCCCAAGTCACCACCTCAGGTGGACTTGGGTTTCGGCGTGGCCCCTTAGGCGGGGGTTTCAGCCCGGGCGTTGGGCGGGGCTATCAAGATGACATGGCGTGATCTCATTGGCCAAGACAAGTAGCCGTTTGGGCTAGCCGTTTGCCAACGGCTATGTGTTTAAAAAAATCTAGGAAATATTAGAATATGTGGTATGGGGCGGGGGTTGTGTCGTGGGTTGGGTACAAACGCCCAAGTCACCACCCCGGGTGAGCTTGGGTTTCGGCGTGGCCCCTTGGGCGGGGGTTTCAGCCCGGGCGTTGGGCGGGGCTATCAAAATGACATGGTTGGATCTCATTGGTCAAGACAAGTAGCCGTTTGGGCTAGCCGTTTGCCAACAGCTATGTGTTTAAAAAAAGATTTAGGAAATATTAGAATATGGGGTATGGGGTATGGGGCGGGGGTTGTGGCGTGGGTTGGGTTGGGTACAAATGCCCAATTCACCACCCCGGGTGGGTTGGGTTTCGGCGTTGCCCCTTGGGCGGGGGTTTCAGCCCGGGCGTTGAGCGGGGCTATCAAGATGACATTGCGGGATCTCATTGGCCAAGACAAGTAGCCGTTTAGGCTAGCTGTTGGCCAACGGCTATGTGTTTAAAAAAAAGATCTAGGAATATTAGAATATGGGGTATGGGGCGGGGGTTGTGGCGTGGGTTGGGTACAAACGCCCAAGTCACCACCCCAGGTGGGCTTGGGTTTCGGCGTGGCCCCTTAGGTGGGGGGTTTCAGCCCGAGCGTTGGGCGGGGCTATCAAGATGACATGGCGGGATCTCATTGACCAAGACAAGTAGCCGTTTGTGCTAGCCGTTTGCCAACGGCTATGTGTTTAAAAAAAATCTAGGAAATATTAGGATATGGGGTATGGGGCTGGGGTTGTGTCGTGGGTTGGGTACAAACGCCCAAGTCACCACCCCGGGTGGGCTTGAGTTTCGGCGTGGCCCCTTGGGCAGGGGTTGTATTTGAGGGTAAAAATCGGTGAATACCGGTGCCGAACCGGTACCGAAAATACGTGACGTTTTAGTTTGAGTTACTTTTTGTTATTTGACATGTTTTGTTATTCTTATAGAACGATTTGGTTTAGCGCGCCGCAACGCGCGTATGGTAAACAACTAGTTTATATAAATCTAAAACACAAGTTGTTAAAATTTTCTTGAGAAAAATGCCCGGATAGTCCCTGTGGTTTCGCCTTTTTTCACCTATAGTCCCCAACTTTTTAAAATTACCTGAATAGTCCCCAAGTTTTCATTTTTTGTTCCCGGATAGTCCCTGGGTCTAACTTCAGTTTGTTTTCTCTGTTAAGAGGGTGTGAAATGACAAAAATACCCTTTCCTTAAAAGGCCAAACCATAGGGACTATCCGGGCATCTTCTTCATTTTTATTTATAAAACCCCACCACCACACTTCATCTTCAACCTCCACCCACCATCACCCTCCTCCACCTTCCACCATCACCCTCCTCCACCCTCCACCATCACCGCTACAACCAAACTGAGAAATCATACAGAAATGAAAAACAAAAGTATGCAAGCACCTCATATTTCGTAATCATATTATTGCTTATAATAATTTAATGTTTCTTTTTCCTCATTCAAAATCAGTAGTTTGATTCCTTAATCCTTTCAAATATAAATCTTCCATGATACTGTAATTCATCAAATTGTTCATAGAATATATATATATATATTTTTTTTATGTATTCAGGCGTGGCAGTGTCTGTGCAGCAAGCCGATGTCATTGCCCTCACTAAGGTGCTTGCATACTTTTGTTTTTCATTTCTGTATGCTTTCTCAGTTTGGTTGTTTTCCCCTTTAACATTTCTAGTTTTCCCTAACTGACAGTCTTAAATAGAGGTCGCTTTTTTGAGCCGGTTACTTTTTAATGGGCTGGTTTGGGTATGCTACAATGTTTATCTCTAATGGGTATAAAAAAGTTGGTTAAAAGGAAACGGGTCAAAATTTTCCCACGGTGTATTTTATATGCGTGAAGTAAAACCTTCTACAAAATTTATATTAAAAGTTAGACATCAATGAAATAATATGATTTTTGTAATCTTATTTGAAACTAACATTCATAAACATGTCTCATTTGAACGGATTCCTTGCTCAAGGCTTATACTATTTCATATATTGTGCAGCTGACCTGCTTACTGCTTCCGCATGAGCATTGCAGTTTATGTTTTCAATAATGTAATTCTAACAATGAAATAATATGATTTTTGTGATGGTGGAGGGTGGAGGGTGGAGGAGGGTGATGGTGGAGGGTGGAGGAGGGTGGAGGAGGGTGATGGTGGGTGGAGATTGAAGATGAAGTGTGGTGGTGGAGTTTTATAAATAAAAATGAAGAAGATGCTCGGATAGTCCCTATGGTTTGGCCTTTTAAGGAAAGGGTATTTTTGTCATTTCACACCCTCTTAACAGAGAAAACAAACTGAAGTTAGACCCAGGGACTATCCGGGAACAAAAAATGAAAACTTGGGGACTATTCAGGTAATTTTAGAAAATTGGGGACTATAGGTGAAAAAAGGCGAAACCACAGGGACTATCCGGGCATTTTTCTCAATTTTCTTTCTACTAAATTTTAATAAAGAAAAAGTTGTACATCGATACATAGAAATAAATTTCCAATAAAACTTATACCGACACACATAAAACAATTCAAATTTCTATCTAAAAAGAGAAGAAAACAAAACAAATGTTACAAACACAAATTTTTTAAAAATAAAATATAAAAATGACTTCATTTTTAAAACATATTAAAACTCTCAGTTCTACGTTTGCATATCAATATTTCACCATACTTCATAAATGTTATAGAGGTAATATTCATTGAGTATTGTTCATTCAATTAACTTTTTAATATATAGGTAACTAGAATTACGACCCGCCGCAATGCGGCGGGGATTCTTTAGTTATAACTAAATCGATTTAGGATAAGCGCGTTATGTTGAACCCGTCAAACGGGAAAAAAGTAGATGATGTAAAAATGTTCACCCACACACGCACATTGTGTCTTGTTAACTCGCAAAATTTAGAACGAAACGTAAAAACGCTAAACCAAAGACACACGGTGCGATGTGTTAAGTCACAAAATTTAGAACGAAACATATAGCGAAAAATTTTGGGAAAATGAAAACTATAAAGGACCAAAGTTGAAAGTAAAAAAGTTGTGAGGATAGATTGCAAAAGATGAAAAGTTTTGTGTTAAAAGTAAAAAAAAACAAACAGTTTTGGATTAAAAGTAATTTATGAAATACTTTTGGGTGAAAAGTAAAAAAACCAATTTTTTAAAAAAACCTCCAAAGCCAAGGTTACAACAACCATATGTATAATCATTTTTTCTTTGAAAAACCTCCAAAGTCAAGATTACAACACATAAGTAAAAAAAATCAAAGTGGTTAAATCGCAAAAGATGGAAACTTTTGAATTAGAAGTAAAAAATCAAATTAATCAAAGGGATTAACTTACCAAAAATTAAAACTTTAAAGTTAAATTGTCAAAGTTTAAAACTTTAGTGTTAAAAAGGAAACAAAGATTAAAAATTTTAAACTTAAATTGTCAAATATTAAAACTTTAGGGTAAATTGTCAAAGATTAAAACTTTAGGGTCAAAAGAAAACAAAAATTAGAAGTTTAAACTTAAATTGTCAAACATAAAAACTTTTGGGTTAAAAATAAAATTTTCCATTTATTTTTTGAAAAACTCCCAAAGCATAACTTACAACACATACATGCACATATAACTTACTTCTTTATATAGTGTTTAATAGGTAATTGGGCCCAAAGCAAGTGAAATACTTCATAAATGTTAGACCGTGTGTATGGTGGGGCGTGGATTGAGGGCATGGTGTGACACGTGGACTATGAGACACCCAAGACCAAAAGCCAATTTCAAAGGGGTATGGTGGGGCGTGGGTTGGGTGGCGTGGAAAAAAAGGCAATTTCAAAGGGCTAGTGCTCTTTGTCAATGAGGTTCCGCGATGTCATATGGTAGCCCCGCCCCACGCCCGGCCATAAACTCCCGCCCAAGGGGCCACGCCCAAACCCAAGCCCACCCGGAATGGTGACTTTCTCTCCAACCCACGCCCCAACCCCCGCCCCATACCCTATAGTCTCATAGAGGTAATATTCATTGATTAGTATTCATTCAAGTCACTTTTTAATTTTAATTTTAAATATATAGGTAAATTGCAGAGGCCAAATGTGCATCTTTTGAACATGATCAGGGACTGTTTCTGTAGTTCATTTCAAAGAAATAAACGACGCCGTTATCTGAAGGAGAAATATACAAAGGTAGGCGGGCAAAAATTCAAATTCAAAATTAAAGAAAAAGCAAAAAATGTCAGCCGCTTTGTAGCGTCGATTCGAACTTCAAACTACCGAAATCAAATTTCTGACTGGTTCAAGATCTGTCCCATCGAATAGAGTAAGGTATGATTTTCTAGGGTTTCTTCACTTTGAGTTGTATTTAGGTTTATGTTTAGTTTGAATTTGATGTTGAGTTTTGAACTTCACATTTGATATTAGTTGTCAGATGAGTAGAGTAGATATAACTGCTGCATGATGAGTTGAGTGTTAAGATGCATTAATATAGCCTGCTTGAATGTTTTGGGAAATAACCATACTTTTTAGGGTTAGGAATAGTTTTATGTGGTTGTGGATGAAAGGGGAAGTTCACACTTAAATGTGCTTCAGTGGAAGAATTTCACCTGCCGATATTGTGGTTTAAAAAAGCGTCATGCGAAACGCCTTTTTTATATGTGTTTTTGATGAATCTGATGATGAAATTGGTTAGTATTTTTTTTATAAGATATATAATTTTTATATATTTTTTTAATTCCGCCTCGGTTTGCCTTGAGGCGTACACCTCATGCGGCGAAGGGAAAACGCCTCGAGGCACGATTCCGTACTTTTAAACCTTGAGTGGCGGGTGAACATGAATCAATGAGGTCATGATAGGCTGGTTCTGATTGTTGGTTACTTGCAGTGGCGAAGCTTGAGATTTCCGACCCGTGGGGGGAGTCACTGGAACTAAATATTTCTATAAAACCGGGGGGTCGAAACATATACACCCAAAAATTTCTATACGAAAACTACATACTCTCCGCTACTGAGTGAAAAGTTCGGGGGGTCAGCCGCCCCCTCCCACCCCTTAAAAGCTTTGCCGATGGTTACTTGATGTGAGAACAATGTAATTATATAAATGATGCCTGCATAATTTCTAAAGATCAACTAAAGAAAGTTTTATATATCTTTGAGCAGCAGTGAGCTTTTCTAACAGCAGATTTTCGGACAACTAGCTAGCCATCATTTTTTTTCTTTCTAAATGTTCATAAGCAGTTAGACTTATGTAGTTGACTGACAGGTGGTGGTTTTTTATTTCGTAATTAAACAGGAAGCCTTCACATTCACCACACACACACAATGATTGATCATAAAGAAATGAATGTTCATGAAGCACTAGAACACGTTAGAGCACAAAACGAAAAACTCGAGGAAGAAATCCATATCAAGACCGATTTGTGCAAGAATTTGAAAAGAGCTCAAGACGAACTCATAACGAAACTTCAAGAAGCAAAGTCGCAATCTGAAAAACAAGCCCAAGAACTGAGTACCAAATCTGACGAGTTATCTACACTGACTCAACTCCATCAAGACCTCAAGTCAAGTTTTCAAGAAAAAGAATCGGCGTTAAAACACCTTAATTCCGCAACTGAAAAGCTTCGGTATGAATATGGAGAAAATGTTCAAAAGTTTGAGGGAGAAAACAAAGAACTCGTCTTGGCTCTGGAAGAAGCGAAAACCGTTTCAGAATCTTTGAAGTCGAGTCTTGATTCTAGCAACGCGGAGATCGAAGATCTGAAGAGAGTTTTATTACTTAAAGATAAAAAAATTGTCGAAATCTCCGACAAAACACAAACAGCAAGGGATCTGATTTCGAGAGACGAGGTGATAAGTAAACTGGAAGAAGAACGTAGAGACGTTCAAGATCGGTTGAAGTGGAAGAACGAACAGTTTCAACATCTCGAAGAAGCACACAAAAAGCTTCAAGATAGTTTCAAATCTAGTAAAACGGAATGGGAGAACGAAAAGTCGTTGTTGCTACAAGAGATTTGCTCACTTCAAACGAATCTCGATTCTCAAACGAGAATATCCGAAAACCTTCGGACCGAACTGAGAGTATGCAACCAAGCGTTAGCGCATGAACAAAGCAATAAGAAACTGTTGGAAGTCGAGATTTCGGAATACAAATCGCGGTATGATGATATTTTCTCCGAGTGTCATGAAGCGAAGTTGACGATCGAAAAGTTGTCGCATAAGCGGGACGAAGAGGTTGCGGAATTAAGAGACACTTTGGCTGCAAAAGATTCGTTATCGAAAGAAATGGGATACAAACTGGAGCATTTGGAACGAGAGAATACGGATCTCATTGCATCGCTTAAAGAATTTCAAGAATCTCAAATTAACAGTGGGAATACGGGCTCGTTGAAGAAGCTTCAAAAGAAGTATAACAGTTTGGAACAGGCACACAAGAAGTGTAGTGAGAAATTGAAAGTAGAAGTCGAGTTGAAATCTGAATTAGAAAGGTTGAAAAAAGAGATAGATGATTATTCGATCAAACTGAAAGATCAAAGTGAACACGTTATGCAACTACAAGAAGAGTTGAAATCTTGTCGGTGCTTACCCGAAGTACAGAAGTTAGTTGAATTGGAGAAAGGGAAACTGTTTGTTGAAAGGCAGAATATGCAACTTGAAGCGGAGAATCAAAGGATTCTATGCAGAGTAAACGAGCAAAATGAAAAAAATGTCGATTTGCAGCAACAACTTGTTTTACTAGAAACATTGCTTACAGAAAGAACAGAAGCACAGAAAAAGGAAAAAGAAAATAATTTAGCAATTATTGAAGAAATTGTGAAAGAGAAACAGAAACTGGAAAATGAAGTTTCTTGTTTATGTGAGGAAGTCAAAGTCAAAGACGAGTCCTTGTTGAAGTCAACTCGACGAGCAGAAGAACTAGAAAACTTGCTACGAGTCACCAAATTAGAAACCGAAAATCTGATGGATGAGAATACGCGTCTGGTGAATAATGTTGAGGCTCAAAACCGGAGGATAGAAGAACTTTTTAAAGAGAAGACAAATGTTTTAATGATCTCTGAAGAAAAACAGAAACTGGAGGATGAATTTTCTTGTTTATGTGAGGAAGTCAAAGTCAAAGACGAGTCCTTGTTAAAGTCAACTCAACGAGTAGAAGAACTAGAAGACTTGCTGCGAGTCAACAAATTAGAAACCGAAAATCTGAGGGATGAGAATACGCGTTTGATGAATAATCTTGAGGCTCAAAAGCGGAGGATTGAAGAACTTGTGAAAGAGAAGACAAATGTTTTAATGATTTCTGAAGAAAAACAGAAACTGGAGGATGAATTTTCTTGTTTATGTGAGGAAGTCAAAGTCAAAGACGAGTCCTTGTCGAAGTCAACTCAACGAGCAGAAGAACTAGAAGACATGCTCCAAGTCAACAAATTAGAAACTGAAAAGTTGAGGAATGAAAATACGCGTTTGGTGAATAATCTTGAGGCTCAGAACCAGAGGATAGAAGAACTTTTGAAAGAAAAGACAACTACTTTAATGATCTTTGAAGAAAAACAGAAACTGGAGAATAAGTTCTCTTGTTTATGTGAGGAAGTCAAAGTCAAAGACGAGTCTTTGTTGAAGTCAACTCAACGAGCAGAAGAACTAGAAGACTTGCTACGAGTGAACAAGTTAGAGACCGAAAATCTAATCGATGAGAATATGCGTTTGGTGAATAATCTTGAGGCTCAGAACCGGAGGATTGAAGAACTTGACAAAGAGATGACACATGCTTTAATGATCATTGAAGAAAAACAGATACTTGAGGATGAACTTTCTGGTTTATGTGAGCAAGTCAAAGTCAAAGACGAGTGCTTGTTGAAGTCAACTCAACGAGCAGAAGAACTAGAAGACTTGCTGCGAGTCAACAAATTAGAAACCAAAAATCTGATGGATGAGAACATGCGTTTGGTGAATGATGTTGAGGCTCAGAACCGGAGGATTGAAGAACTTGACAAAGAGAAGATAAATGCTTTAACGATCTTAGAAGAGAAACAGAATGAAATTGACGTTATACATCAGGATTTACGTAAACTGGAGGATGAAATTTCTAGTTTATGTGAGAAAGTCAAAGTCAAAGACGAGTCCTTGTTGAAGTCAACTCAACGCGCAGAAGAATTAGAAGACTTGCTGCGAGTCAGCAGATTAGAAACCGAAAAACTAATGTATGAGAATACACGTTTGGTAAATAATCTTGAGGCTCAAAACCGGAGGATTGAACAACTTGAGAAAGAGAAGACAAATGCTTTAACGATCTCTGAAGAAAAACAGATTCAAATCGATGTTATACATCAGGATTTACATAAACTGGAGAATGAAATTTCTTGTTTATGTGAGAAAGTCAAAGTCAAAGACGAGTCCTTGTTGAAGTCAACTCAACGAGCAGAAGAATTAGAAGACCTGCTGCGAGTCAACAAATTAGAAACCAAAAATCTGATGGATGAGAATGCGCGTATGGTGAATAATCTTGAGGCTCAAAACCAAGCTTTATGTGAGGATATTGAAAAGATACGACTGCATAAAGAGGATTCGCTAATTCAAATGGAAAATGCATCCAGACATATGGAAGAGTGTTTTAAGGATGTTGAGTTAACAAGAATGCTGGAAAACATGTTGCAGAGGTGTTAGAATAACTTATAACATTGTAAGAGTGATTGTTTGTTTTATTGTATCATCTGATGTTTGTTATCTCTTCACGTCAGTTTAGTTGTGCCGTCAACAACCTTGTAATCTTGTAGTTGAGTAAAGGATAACAAATTCTGTAATCGTTTTACGTTTAATGTCACATCATCTACGTTATAATCAAACAATGCTTTTATGATTTATCCTTTCCTTTTGTAAAATGGAACGTTTTAATGTATGTTACCTATCTTTATTTATCATCTTTTGGAAGTAAGTTACTTTGTTTGTTCATAAAGGCAGTATTTTTATGAAATAAAGGAGTAAATAATAACTTGGAGACTTGATAAAGTGTGGATGCTTAGTTGGTTTAAATCAAGATTCATATTAATGATTTCACAGATTTATGGTATTTGATTCAATCAAGTACAACTATGAGCATTGTGTACACAAGGCAATGGAAGAAATAAAGGACAAAGATACCAGTACATCTGATCTGGGTTCGTTTTCAAGATTGAATCTTCAATGGTTGAACACCATTAACGCTCAGGGAATTTGTGGAAAAGATTCCGAAAGTTAGTTAATAGGATTGAGTGAAGAAGATAGAGAGAGAAAGTTATTATTAATTTCTGAATGTCCTCTTTACAATATAAGTTCTCCTATTTATACAACAGATCTTTGACTAATTGACTTTCTAACCGACTAATAACCAACTAACAAATCACCGTTACTTGACAACTAACTATAGTAAACTTTGATACACATCAAAATCATGGAACGATTGGAGGTTTTCGCTGGATGATGATCACCTTGTAATTTTCTTTGTTTTCTTACCCGTGTGTGATGACAGTCAGTTTCTTAGCACCTTGCTACGGGGCGATTGGGTTTTTATTTTGAGTTACGTTTGCCATTCAAAAAAAAACTATGACCATTGTGGTTGGTGAAATTGAAAATAGTATTAGAACCTAAGTACGTAATCTCTTTTAGTTGTTCTCGTTATCATTAAACTCGCAATTTTTATCGTTGCTATTTGAGATAAAATGATAATGTTATTTGAGATAAAATGATGAATTAATAATCAGGTGTTATTTTATAAAGTCTAAATCATTAAGGATGTATTTTTTTTTTACAATTGATTGATAATGCTATTTTTCCTTAAATTAAACGAAATAAGTCACATGAAACATATATAAAGTTGGTTACCTTTTAATGGTATTTTTGGTCATGTACATTGAACAATCATTAAAGTTAATTAAGTAAATCTTTTTCTTTAGTATTACAAGTAGAATTTGTATTAAATATTTACTAAATAGTACAACCCTGACTCATATGTGTTTCGTTTAAATCCTAATTTTTTAATGAATAACTATTAAAGGAATTCACAAAACATAGTAAAACACTGAGTGGTTTTTAGGGTTAGAAAAAAATAGAAATAACTTTAATAGAACATTGTAACAAAAAATTTATCTTTATTAGACTATGTGATATGGGGCTCATGGAAGACTCAATGCTCATAAAATGCCACGAGGGGCATAGAACCCATGAAACACCGCCCCCTCCACTTCCATGTGTGGAAAACATGGATATTTGATTGGTGTTGGACCATCCCCACCCTACTATCACCACACCATGTAGGGTGGTGATGGAGGATGGTGTATGAGACTGGAGTGATGTGACGATGACGTGGAATGTGGTAATTGTGATTAGGAAGATCACCATATCATATAGCCTAAGTATCATTAAAACTAGAAAAATATTATCTAATAAACGAATGCATACCAAACACGGTTACAGCAAAATGAACAAGGATTAAATTTATATATACCCTTAAAAAGTTGAGAAATTTCATATATACCCAACTAAAACTACAAATATTATATATGTCATTACAAAATAGTTAAAATATCAAATATACTCAGCTTATTAAAAACAATCTAATAAATAATCATTTTACCCTTATTTATTCAACTTCAAGTTTTCATATATGCTCATCTTTTAACATCATATTTTTATATAACCCATTTTAGGCTTAAATTTATTTTTACCCATTTGTGTTTTTATATTTTTCCCATAAACAATAGCATATGCAGAACACTAAATATTGCGAGAACACACAGAACAAAGTGAATCACTTATTTTTTCAATCCTAAAAACCTAAAAAGTAAATAAAAATGTTATAAATGTAAAATTTATTGTTTCTCACACTAGAATTTAAAACAAAATATCCCTTCAGTTTCTAAATAACCTACACACATGTAGGTTATGTGTAGGCTAAATTACCTACATGTATGTAGACTATATATAATACACATGAATGTAAGAAACATAAAATTTAAGAAATATAAACCTTAAATCCAAAAATTTAGTGATTTAGAGTTGTTTTTTTGTTCTCGCAATAATTAGTATTTTGTAATGATCCTTATCCTAGTTATATAAATTAACCTAAAAATGACTAAATACAATATTTGAAGTTAAAAGTCATAAATGAGATTTATAAGTTTTAGAAAAATAAAGATAAATATTTTTTTGGGTAAAGGGTTTATGAAATTGTTTTTAATGAATTGGGTATGTATTGATATTTATAATTTTGCATAAGTATATATGATATTTTGCAAGTTTGTAAAGGTATATATGAAATTGCCCCAATGAAAAAACTGCAAGTTAATAAAGGTATATATGAAATTGCCCCAATGAAAAAAAAACTCTTTTACCATCTTCAACACGAGTTATTAAGAGTAGACACACCAATCTATCAAACTTATTACGCTATTCATAGGAGTACAAGTGGGAGCCGAACTAACAAGCTAGTCAGCGTAACTCAAAATCCTTTAAATTCAAGACAAACCCGAACTTGAGCAAGCAGCCTTTCGATTTGAGCTTGAGTACTAAATCACATAATAAAACACCAAATGATTATGTAAAGATTAAACCACATTTTAGCGCACACAAGTTCAGGAAGAAAATCAATCTTCATGGAGATTTTTCATTTAGTAATGAAAAGAAGCCGGCTTCATAATTACCTGCGACTTCTTTACAATGCGGGATATGGACAAAAGAGAGGGATTATATTTTCATCGTAACCAAAATCCACAAATTTAATATCACCTATCGGCTTCTCCTACGTCTTTTTCGGGCACCAAAACACATAGGCAACATGCGTCTTGTTTTTGAAGTCTCCGCATTCAAACCACATTCTGCAACATTTTTGTAAACAGAAGACGAAGTCTTTTGATGGTTATTGTTGATGTCACAGATAAAAAAGACATCTGAATCATTGTCTGAACCAGAATCTTCTACAACACATGTTTCATACACATCATCGTCAGAATCTTCAACATCATGTGATTCAAGCACATCGTTGTCTCCGCCAGACTTATCCTTCAGCTGTAATAAATTCATTGACTTTTTGATACGGTTCACAGTCGGATTTATCTTGTTAGTCTCCGAAACTGTGACTATTTGCTTGTCAACAGAGTCTTCTGTTTCATCGATTTTCTGTTTATACAAGAAAACCACACGCAACATAATGCAAATAGTCAGTTGTGCAGCCTGGGAAGTAAAAAAACACAATTCTACAGCAAATGACTTCAGTATAAGTGAAATAGGCCTGTAAATGAACCGGACGAACAGGAACAGAGGCATGTTCGTGTTCGTTCATTTAATTTTAACCAAACACGAACATATAATCGAACACATTTTTTTAGTTCATGTTCATTAATTAAAATGGGCATGTTCGTGTTTGTTTATGTTCGTTTGTTTAAAACCTAAATGAACGGTTCACAAACGTAAATGAACATAATTTAACAAACACTAAACAACACAAATGAACATAATTGAAGAAACATAAATGAACATAATATAGTAAACATAAATGAACATCAAGTAATTTTTCATATAAAATTAGTGATTAATTGCGATAAATTCTATTGGAAACCCCATTTTTATTATTATAAAGCTCAATTACCAATGAGTTATATTTATATAACTACTTATGTATTTAAATTGAAACGAACATAAACAAATGTAATTAAACAAACATAAACGGACGTTCATGAACATAAATGAATGAACAAAACGTGTGTTCGTGTTCTTTCGTTTGATTAAATGAACAAAACCGTGTGTTCGTGTTTGTTCGTTTATTAAACAAATGAACAAAAACGAACTTCCCGCCGAACAAGTTCACGAACAATTCAAGAACGTTCGGTTCATTAACAGGCCTAATAATAACGCAAAGATAACTACTACCTTTGTTGGTGACATGGCACGTATAGAAGGATCATACAAAACCATCTGCTGCCCATGATTCTTCTGCTCACTGTCAGCAATTAACGATCCTCCATCGATGTCACTATCCGAAAGATATACGTCCATGTCTACACTTCTCAAAGGTTTAACCATTAATGGTGTTGCGTTGTTCACACAAGGACCAGACACACTTTCACCACAAGTTTCCTTGGAGTTACATGCATCATGGAGAATTTGAACATCGGCTTCATCATCATCGTAATCAATATCATCATCTTCATCCTTGAGCTCATAGGACGATTTAGGTGACGAACCTTTCTGGATATTGCTTTTCGTAAGTTCAAAGATCAATCTTTTGATTCGAGCACGTTTCAAAGAAGCTTCCATAGGATAGAACCAATCTGGACTGATCTGAAGAGAAGCATATTTGTTATTTGCAGACATTGCATAAAAGGTAAATTTTAAGAAAACAAAAAAAATTAAAATAAATAGTAGCGCAGAGGTATCTCTTTGTTAAGTTGGCTGGCTTAATGACCCAAAAACCAAATAGATCATGCGCGACTTACAAAGTCTTTCAACGGGTTAAAGTTATTGGAAGCCTGTTTCACAAAAAGTTCCATGTAGTGGAGCATAAATAGCCCGCAATCATAAGAATTCTCCTGCTGGGGTACCTGAATGAAACCAAACTACACGGTAAGAAAATAAGATCCTATCCTATTGGCTTTAAGTAACTTTTTTTAGCGTAAGATGCCATTTTCGTCCTTGAGGTTTGGCCAGTTTTGTGACTTTTGTCCAACGGTTTGTTTTTCCGCATCTGGATCTAAAAAGTTTGAAGTTATGCCATTTTCATCCAGCTCGTGATCCATTTTTCTCTGTTATGTCAAGAGTATTTTCGTCTTTTTTGTTAACTTAAAGGGCAATTCGGTCTTTTTACTTTATGTACAAACATTTAGCATAATGTACAAGTACTCAAAACAAAAACAAAGTAGGTACAAAGACGAAAATACCCGTGTCTTAACAGAGAAAATGGAAGGAGTTAACGAGCCGGATGAAAATGGCAAGATTTCAAATCTTTTGAATCCAGATGCGGAAAAATAAACCTTTGGATGAAAGTCGCAAAACTGGCCAAACCTCAGGAGCGAAAATGGCATTTTACTTTCTTTTATTTCTAGAATACCTGGTCGTATGTATTCATATACTACAAAATGGTTTTTTAATATGTAAAATATATACCTCGAGACGAATAAACCGCAAATCCTGGATCTTGGTAGAAATATGTTCTGATGCATCAGTATTTCTCTCTTTCCACTCTTCCCACAAATAGCTGTAAATAAACATATTAAACTAAACGCGCACACACGAAAAAACGTAACCGTGCAGAGATTCTAGGTAGCTTACTATTTGATACAAGGTTCAAGACCTCTGTGGTGTCCTTTAATAGAGTCCATGTGCAAAATGCATGGCACTTTAAGTGAACTCTCCATTTCATCATCTGCACAAGTGCTAGTTATTGTAATAAAAAGCGCAACATTTTTTGAATAACATGAAGTTCACAATCAAATAAAAGAAGTTACCTGTGAAATGCGCCACTTCACCAGGATGACATATGATAATCAAACTCCAATGCAACCTGCACATATAATATATTTACTAGTAAATGGGTCAAAGTGCCACCTCTGATGATGATGAATGGTATGCTTGAATGCTGGCTAAAAGCTCACCTGAAGTTTACAGGAATAAAAATGTAATCCTTTTGAAATATATCCACTTTCTTCGTCCACTTGCGAACTCTTTGGAAAGCTTCCTTGAAGTCGATAGAGCGTGATTGATTTTCATCAAAATCTGCCAGCTTTCTAAAGAAAAAGCTATTGAAAAAATGGACTCTTGCATCAGCAGGTTTGATCTGCTTCAGGTATCTGTTAATAACTTAAGTCATGTCATGTAAACTTCTAAATCTATTACTCTAGTAGTTACATATATGTTATAAAAGTAAATTTCGACCCGTTTACATAGACACGGATTGATTCGAGCTATGGTGATTTTGATGGAAAGGGAACAGGTCAAATGGGTCAAACAGAATGAAAGCAACCCGTAGTGTATTTAACAATTTATGTTTTATAATATCTTCATCCAAAACAGCTGATTATCAATAGATTAACAGAGTATCGTAATAACAGTTCTAGTAATTATACTAAATACATTGAGTCCATAGTTATCAAAAGCGAGCGCCTTGTGCGCCTAGGCGCAATTTTCAGGCGAGGCGCAATTATTGCGCTTGTTTAGACGTGATTCCCAGATTCTGACGGCTTCCGACCACTTTCTGTAAATTCCGGCAAGATTCTGAAAGAAACTCAGGCTTAGGCAGCCGCCTTTAGCGTAGAGGAGGAGAGATGGAGTAAAATGGGTCAAAGACAGCAGCTGCTCGTGGTGTTCTGGTGGCCGGAGACCAGAGTTTAAGGTGGCCGGAGATCAGAGTTGCAGGGTAGTGAGAGAGAAGGAAGAAGAAACGTTGAGGGGGTAAAGGACAAGAAAGGGGAGAGAGAGACATACAAAAAGAAATAAAAACAAACCTTTTAAGTGGGTAATGGGTTACTGTTTAAAACTGTGTTAAAAGTGACTGAACATGTGTGCAGACTGAAATAATAAAAAGAGTGAATATGTGTAAAGTGTAAACTGAACAGTGACTAATTACAAGCATAGGGCTAGGGCTAGGCAGTCTTACAAAGCATATTATATATTTTTTATTTTCTTTATATGTGCGCTTTTTTTTTCTCGGGCCCTCGTTTTTTTTTGCGCCTAGCGCCTAGGCCCCAGGCGAGGCCTATGCGCCTTAAGTGCGCCTAGCGTCTTTGATAACTATGATTGAGTCATTAATTATTAATTAACTTTATGAAAAGAATGCAAAAAAACATTTTGTGTGTCAACCTAAAGTCCCAAACCTTTTATCAGTACTAAAGATTTCCTGTTCTGACCCAAACACATTTTGGCCCGTTTACCAACCCACCTAACCTGTCCATTCTACTCCCTATAACTTTAAGTTAAACTAAAATAAATAAAAAACAAAAAACTCAACTCTATATAGAAGTCAACAATTGTATCATTGATAAACTTTTCTGGCTGCAGAAGCTGAAAGTCTCTCTTAGAAATGGCTATAGAATCACCATCCCCTTCCAGATATGTAGTATCTTCAAACAACTCATATGAACTGTAAGAAACAGTTAAAACAGCATAAGTCAACTACCAGACACGTGTGTGTATATAGGGTTAGGTTCATTTGTGAACAACCCCTTGATTGTGAACACTAGTGAACTAATCCTAGCCTTGATCATCAATACACAAGTATAAATCAATGGTCAAGATTTGATGATGAAAATACACTGGTATATTTTACGATTTGATGATGTAAATCAAAGGCCAGGATTTGTTCATTCAGTTTACAAATACACTAGTGTTCACTCTAGAACCCCACCCCCTGTATATGTGTGTGTGTGTGAGTGCGCGCGCGAGGGATCATGAGAAAACTCATCTTTGTGAGAAAACTCTACCTAACCATTACTAAACCCTAAACTCTAATCCCTAAACCCTAAGAAATAAACCCTAAAGCCCAAAAAACTATACCATAAACCCTAAAGGCTAATGCCTAAAAGCTAAAAACTAAATACTAAAGCTAAACCCTAAAAGCTAATCCCTAAACTCTAAAAATTAAACCCTAAACCCCATTAAAAAAATCAACAACAAATACCAACCGTTTGATAAGAGTTTCTCACGAAGAAAAAGTTCTCATGATCCCCTCCCTCCCATATATATATAGAGGAAAGTTAAAAGGAGAACGTATATTTTCGTGTCAACCGCAAGAACTTGGTCAAAAACCATTTAAAATAAAAAAAATACACGTATCATTAATTCATTACTATTCGAATACAAAAACAGAATTGAACTTACAGGTTTAAATTTACATGTATTCATAAACAAAAAACAAAAAAGATTTACACGTGTAAATTTGTTGCATTTAAAGAGTAAATTCATTTTTAATGTTGTATTAAAAAAATGATTTTGATTGGTTTTATCATTCGTTTTCACGGTTCTCACAATATTTAGCGTTCTCAAGATACCCCCCCCCCCTATATGTGTGTGTGTGTATCAACTCTCCCACACATAAGCTTTCTTACATTAACGATATACAGCCAAAGTTATCTACAACTCATGAGCCACATGGTATAAAGACTAGAATAAAATATATATGGTTAATGTTATGTCACATCTACAGTCGAAGATATTCCTAGTTTCAAAAAAAAATATTATACTTTAATCTATGAAAAATAAACCACGAGCAGCATACAAGGAGGCAAATAACTCACTCGAGATCAACATCCCATTTTTCCTTATATTGCGTATCCAGAGATTTGATAAGATCTTGCTTATTACTCCAACAAGAGTCGGTAACAGTGAACTTTACCTCCAAAACGCCTGCAAGATTTCTTAGAAATCAAGTAACCATCTACAACTATATTTAACTGTATATGCATGGGTAAGAAGTTAAAAAACAAGACACATTTAATTCTGTGAGGTAGGTGTATACGTGTTTCCTGAGATGCAAGTAAAAATACATGCAAATAACACCTGATTGTTACCATTCATAAATATGAAAAAACTCACGGATCTCTTTGCAATCAGTACATACACAGGTTAAAAGTATAAAATATATGGTCTACAAATGTATAACCAAGATTCAGATGAAATACAAAATAGAATGCCTATTATATCGTTAAGCACTTAAAACACATAAAGCAACAAAACAAATTTAAAAACAGATTGCTAGTTGGTGTATTCAAAAGACACGTCCTTTAGAACTGGGAGAGATTAATGATCCATATGCTATTGTTTACATAATTCTCTATTTTTCTAACCTTTGAATATCCCATGTGCACTATATATAGTTTACATAAGCATCTCACATGTTCCGTAATAAAAAATAAAAACTCGAATCACATTTAGACTCGCAATATATATCTAGTGAGACATAAAACTCTATGTATCCGAGACATACCCTACATAGATCTCGAGTGTCTTGGGTTTTACTCTACACTAATAAAGCATTGAGATGACATATCTAGAAAATAATACAGATAAAAAAACATCTTGAAAATGCAAATATCTAGAAAGTAATATTTCTGTTACCTGACTTTTGACCGTGCTCCGACTTGATACGAAGGCAGACCTCAGTTGTTTTGAACTAAATAAAAAAATAATAGTTACTTACAATTTCACAGAAGTTCACCATACGAAGAACAAACAAACTATAAAAATAACATAGAATAGAGGCTTTAGACTCACAGGATCCAACCATCGTGACTCGATACTAACAAGATTTAGAGTCTTCCATTCAAAAGTAAGACAACCTGTGGCCCCTTCCTCGGAAACATCAAGCTTAATAGAAGTACGAAAAAAAGTCAGCTGTGCTGTCGAGTAACAGCTTCTTCCATAAGTAACACACTCTGGGCAAACAACAACACTGGATTCCTGCATATTCACACACAAAAAGCCCAAAGTTATTATTTCCATTTTATGCAAGAACTTGAGCAGGCAAAGACATTATTACCAAAAACCAGAGTCTAATCTTATACATTTAATAAACATTTAAGAAAACAAAAATACTATGCCGTTTCTATTGACTAATGACCAAAAAACTGAGTACATAATTATATACACATACAAAACAAAAGCCCGTTGATATCTAATAGTAAGAGTAAAATACATTTTTCGTCCCTATGGTATGTAAAAGAATACAAAAAAGTCCCTTATCGTAAAAAATTACACTAATCCTGTGATTGCTGTTTCAATGCAGTTTTGGTGTCGTTAGCATCCAGCTGTTAAGCTCCGTCATGTGTCAAACATGTTATGGGTATTTTGATAATTTCAAATTGATATTATAATTATTATCATTATTATCAACTAAACAAACAGAGAAACAAAAACAAAAATGTGATAAAAAGAAGAAACTCCTTCCATCAAAAAGTGCAACCAAACAGGATCCAGAATCTGGTCAAACGAAATCTCCCGTTCCATCCCACCACAAACCTCTTCAACATTTTGTGACAAATGATAATTGTTAAATATCTAGTTTAGCACTAACAGTGCAAAACACATGTGGCATATGAAAATTGACCAAAACACGATAAACATAAGACTATAACAGCAATATCAGCATCTCAATTGCAATTTTTTCATCATCATCGTGAGACTATACTAACAGATATATATTTTATATGAACAATTTTATCTAAAACCAATTATTACTAATAACCCAAACAATTATCTTTTTACCCTGATAATGGGTGGAATATTATATAGAAGATCAAAAATAACAACATTTGTTTTTACCAGATCCTTCTATAAAGTTTTCATCAACTTTAAGAATGTTCACAAATGCACTTACCTTATCATGTGAAGTACTCTCGTGCTCAAGATCCCGTTCTCCTGATAAACCTAAAGTGGTAACAATCACCAGTATGTAAAAACATTATTCTCCAAATAAGATAAAAGGTACACTTAAAATAAATCCAAATGTACAAACCTTCAGCATCTGCAAGAGCATCAGAAGACATTGTAGATGAGTTATCTATGTCCTCATCTGAGATTATAGACACAAGCTCAGTCTGTAACAAAAATCAAATTAGAGGTTAGATTGTCCCAAACCTATGTTGCAGTTCATTGGGTCGTTAATAAAACCAGTAAGTAAAATTCAGATGCTAAATACATCAGCCAAGTGAAGCGGTTGGTTACGATCTGAATACTTCCCGTCAGTGGCAGCTTTATGCGATGGAAAATAATCAGTACACTTGGATTGAGATAAAGTCTTTGAATTGTAGTTTGAAGAACTCGATTCTAAAGCAGCACCTGGTCGACAGATCCTTTCATTCACCATTTCATCAACTTCATGAACAATTGATTTTCCATCCCGGGGTTTCTTTCCTCTAGAAACATTCCCTACTGCAACTATGGGAAAAAAGAAAGACATTGTCTGATTAAGAAATACCATGCAAATGTTATGACCAATTCCAGACTTAATCATCGTCTCATCGATGCTCAAAGATATGATTTCTACTTCTCTTTAGATTGCGATGTAACAAGCCTTAAAACTGTACAGATTCAAACACAAAACAACAAAATCCTAACACCTAGGTACCTTAGGGGTGTTCATCGAATCGAATATCGAATTTTCGAATTATTCGAATCGAATTGTTCGAATAGTTTTTATTTTTCCTTGAATTCGTATTCGATTCGAAGTCGATTAAAACCTACCGAATTCGATTCGAATTCGTATTCGAATAAAAAACCCAATTCGTATTCGATTAAAAATTCGAATTCGAATCGAATTCGAATAAATTCGATTTAATTCAGATTCTTTAAAAACATGTAAAAAACTTTCAAAATGAAACATAAATTTTAAAGCAGCCATAAAGCACGATATCACATAAAAAGTTCCAAATAAAGTACCACAAGTCTAAAATTCAAAACGAGAAGTCGGGAATAACCACTCCACATTACAAGTTAATATTTTTCCGATTAGAAATCTATTAATAGATTTGTTACTTAGGTTTTAGTTATAGTCCACGTAGTGGGTTTGGTAATGGGTAATTTTAATACTCGGAAAAATTTTGAAAATAATTTATAGTATAGCCTAATAAAAATTATATATGTATTATATTAAATATACTAAATAAAAATGTATAATTTTTATTCGAATTTCGAATCGAATCGAATTTGAAATTATAAATTCGTATTCGATTCGTATTCGATTTACTTGACTCGAATTGAATCGAATTCAAATTCGAATTCTTATAATCGAAACGAATTCTTGATAATCGAATCGAATTTAAACGAATTTCGAATTTTTCGAATTCGAAACGAATTCTGCACACCCCTAAGGTACCTTCACCACTCATCATCAAACTATACAACTGTCACAAAAATTAACCTCATCTTCGTTACAAAATCACATGTAAGCAACCTCAACAACTGGAAGTATCAATAGCAACCGTAGAATCAATACTCAACATACATACAATAAACTGACCGATAAATTAGGGTTAACAACACTCAAATTGATAAATTAGGGTTTATGATACTCTTAAAATACATACATGATTCCAACAATATCAAAACACCTCAAATATCCAAATGATAGAATCAATAATTCCGTAATTCCACAACATCAACACACATACAATAAACAGACCGATAAATTAGGGCTAATAACATTCAAATCAATAAACTAGGGTTTATGATATTCTTCCAATATCAAAACACCTCAAATATCCAAACAATAGAATCAATAATTCCGTCATTCCACAACATCAACACACATACAATAAACAGACAGGTAAATTAGGGCTAATAACATTCAAATCGATAAACTAGGGTTTATGATACTCTTCCAATACATACACGATTCCAGCAATATCAAAACGCCTCAAATATCCAATCGGTAGAATCAATAATTCAGTAATTCCACAACATGAACATATATACAACAAACAGACCGATAAATTAGCGCAAATAACATTAAAATTGATAAAATAGGGTTTATAATACTCTACAAATACGTACATGATTCCAGGAACTTGTGATTGTCTTCACTGGAATAATGAGATTTGTTCTTCCTGGATTGTGCGGATTTCCATCTAGTGTTTTCCTCTGGAGCCGATACATCGAACACATACTCTTTGAATTTCTTGCTGGAGTACATCATGCCCATCGTAACGAGATGTTAGTTAGAATTAGGGTTTCTGATCATCGAGAGTCGTAAGGGTTCAGGAACACGAAGAATACATGTAACGGTCGCAAGTAACTAGTTTAATACCCGATGGACGGGTATATTAAAGGTTTAATGAACGGGTATATTAGAGGTTTAATGACAAGTATTAATCATGTAAGCTAAATAACAACCCAAATTTGTTTAAAAATAACAACCAAAATGTGTTTAAAAAAGTGCCGTCTTATTGGCACATCTTGGGAAATTAAATTGACACTTTCAATACGTATTATATAGGCATATACGATGCGCATTATGTGAAATTCAAACTTCAAGGTCAGTCAAAGGCTGACAATGTCCCCATCATGCGCAGTAATACGCATCGTATAGGCCAATACGATGAATATTGGTACTAGGTTGTCCTTCAAAGCTGACATTTATGGTTCACATGCAACCCTAATACGTATCATATAAGCCTATACGATGTGTATTGTAGTACGAGATTGCTTTCTGTCACTCAAAAGTGACAGAATGTGATTGACGTCAGCCCTATACGATGGGAGAGTCGTCCGACACAAACACGAGCACGTTTATTCCGGAAAGCAGTGTGGTATAGCATTTTTTAACTTGTTCTATTTTTCTTTTTATGAAATACTTAGCACACCGTTTGTATTATGAGGGGTCTGTTGTCCCTGATTCTTACGATGGGAGAGGAAATGATGATCATGCGGAGGAGGTCGTGTCCGGCTTTCTTCCCCATCATAATGAATCGTTGTTGCCAGACCTCAACGAGGTAAGTATATATTTACTTTTTTCTATACGACGTTAAACTTACCATTACCTTTTACCCGTTGGTTTTTATTAGTTTGTTGTGCCCCGCCAACCGTTGTTACCAGATCTGAACGAGGTAAAAATAAATTTACTTATTATTATGAAGGCTTTTAGATGTGCCATTATGATTTAACCGTTTTTTTTTCCAGCTATTCGTGCCTAGCTATGATCATGGTTATGGGTCTCCGTATTATGAAGTCAGTTATTGTGCCTCGTACAGACATGAAGAATATGGCAATAACTTTTTCGTTAGTGGTGCCTCGGGAGTACAAGAAGACGTTGGTGAGTCTTCTTACGCGCAAGAGTCATTGGGTGACGAGCAACCCACTTACCCTGAAGTTTCGTACAAAACTGATCAGGTACGAATGATATATATTTTTGTTAAATATTATATTTTTTCTGTTAAAATTATTAAAAAAAATACATTAAAATTGTTATATTTTTCAAATAGGATAAAAAGTAATTAAAAAATGTTATATTTTTTATAAAATGAATTAAAATTGTTATATATTTTTTAAATATAACAAAAAATACATTAAAATTGTTATATTTTTTTAAAATATTTTTTATATTATTAAATTGATATGGATGATGTTGTTATATATTTTTAAATAGAATTATAAATGTTATATTTTGTTGGTTAAAAAATTATATTTTTGTTAAATGTTAAATTATTATAAAATTGTAAATAAAAAATACATTCAGAATTGTTATATTTTTTAAGTAGGATAAAAAAAATAATTAAAAATGTTATATTTTTATAAAATTAATTAAAATTGTTATATTTTTAAAATATAATAAAAAATACATTAAAAATTGTTATATTTTTTAAATTATTTGTTATATTTTTATATTGATATGGATGACGTTGATATATATTTTTGTAAATGAATTATAAATGTTATATGTTATATTTTTCTGTTAAAAAATATTATAAAATTGTTAATAAAAATACATTAAAAAGTATTATATTTTTTAAATAGGATAAAAAATTAATTAAAAATGTAGTATTTTTATAAAATTAATTAAAATTGTTATATTTTTTAAAATATTATTAAAAATGCATTAAAATGTTATATTTTTTAAAATATTTATTATAATATTAGATTGATATGGATGACGTTATTTTTTTTAAAGAGTTATAAATGTTATATTTTGTTGGTTAAAAAAATATATTTTGGTTAAATGTTAAAATTATAAAATGGTAAACAATACTACATTCAAAACTGTTATATTTTTTAAATGGGATAAAAAATTAATTAAAAATGTTATATTGTTATAAAATTAATAAAAATTGTTATATTTTTAATATAATAAAAAATACATTAAAAATTGTTATATTTTTTTAAATTATTTGTTTTATTTTTAGATTGATATGGATGACGTTGTTATATGTTTTTGTAAATGAACTATAAATGGTATATTTTTGTTAAAAAATTATTGTAAATGTTATATATATTTTTCACTTAGCATTTTATTGTAACAACCTGACTATTAATTATCGGTTTTCGTACAGATTTCGAAAATAAACAAATAATTTCGATTACATTTATGATGAAAATACAAGTTAATTAAAATTTTTCTAAATTTTAATTCGTTACATCTTGTTTGATAGAAATTCGTCGTTTAAACATAACAACGAAACTATGTGCGGAAGCTTGTAATTGCATCGTGTTCGGTTCTTCGTTGAGCTTGATCTTCATTCGGGAACTCTTGATATTTACCTGTGATCAAAACCAACTTAAAAGTTAGTTTTGATGCTTAAATAATAGTTTAAACAAATTCTAAACATCAAACAACAAATAAAAATCAATTTTGCCAGCTCTGTAGTCTATCGCGGGCCGCGACAGACTTATCCTTGGCTTTCGTGGGGCGCCATAGTCTCTGGCGGGGCGCGACCGCTTAATGCTTATCCGTCGCGGGGCGCGACGGTCCCATTTCGACAGAAGGTTTGTTGTTCTGTGCTGCTGATTCCCAGCTATGTTTATTTACCAAAATTCTAACTTCAAAGTATTATAACTTTCAATCTATATGTCCGTTTTATGCGATTCTTTTTCCTACGCGTGCGTAATTAAATTTTCCATCTCATGGAGTAAAAACCCGACATCTGAATTCATAAAATTTTAGATTTCAAGCTCTCAACTTGAAATTCAATTATAACACTTTTTAACCCGTTCGTGATTTTATCAAACAAACTTGTTTATTACCCTTAAATACCATGGACATCATGTTATATCAGTTCACTAATATTCAAGGTTCAAATTACGGGTTTCTTATGCAATCTTAACCCGTTTTGCATATATACTCGTTTTGACCCGTTAAGGGTATTTATCAGTTAACACTTTTAAGCTTAATTCACACTTCTTCTTAGTATATACCCTATCACCACGTTTAGTTATCAACTTGCCTTCCACCACATTATAATTGTGGTGGATCAGTGTGGCAAACCGTTTATTTCGAGTTTTTAACGCTCGGTTGTCATTTTTGCGGAAAAATACCCATTTCAATTCATTGGACACTAACATTCCGTATCATCCATTTTATACTTATCCTAAGGAATCAATTGATCATAATGCTTATTTCTAAATAAATTTTAAAGGTCGTCTGCCCGATTTACCCATCAAGGGCGTTTTGGTCAATTTTAGTCCCTCTTTTTACGACGAAGAACTTCCACTAATTATTTGACCAAAATACCATTTTTAACTACAAATCTAATTATGCGTACTTGGCTCGGGTCATAGCATTGACCCGTTTACATACCTTTTGCTTTAAATCTTTCTAGTTAAAGCAACGCAAACATACGTTATTTCCTGTGATCATAAAACTCAACAAGCGATCATCAATTAATATTGTCAAATGATTTTACCAATGTTATTTGACCCATTTAGTCCGAATGACCATTTTCCATTATGAGATGATATCTAGTTACCATCTCGCCTTTTTTACCCATTCTGGTTTACACCATAACGTAATGTTTCAAAATTTCTTATTAGTTCATCGTTACATGACTAATTTACCAATTTACTCTTCTTGCCATTTTTTATGGTTTCTCACCATTTTCACTTGTTCCGACTCACATTATTTACGTCGGAACATTATAATTCTATTACTAATTTTTCTTTATTCATTTTCAATACACATAACTGATGTATAATATAAAAAGGATGTAAGCTCTTACTTACCTTGCATCCGAAACACGCTTTTCCTTCACACTTGATTCGTTTGACCCGTTTCCTTTCCAAGCCTCCACCTAGCTTGTCAAGCGTCAAACTATCATCATAATTCGTAAGACGGTTAGATTAGTCATCACTAATTATGACTATTCCATCTTACGGCTTTTACATCAAAATTTACCATTTGATTTCATTTTGGTCAGTTTGACTTTTAAAGGTCAAACTGCCTATTAGCATAAGTGATTATATTATGAAACTCGACAATTCATTTAAGCACTTTGTCAAGTATCCGATAGACATTATTCTTACGCCACCGTTTTAAATACTTTTCAAGGTCTAAGTTCATGCTATTATTAACACCAATTTAACTTAGCTCTCGATTATCAAAGCTAATTATTCATTTGTTAAGCAAGAACTAAAGGTTTCCATCTACATGTAAAACCCGTTTCATCATAGCATTAGGCATTCATCCGAACATCTAATATAATCAAGTTCTACATATTAATTAGTAGACATCATGATTCCAAACACCTATTTATATGAACAAATCACTAATTTCATCATAATATATAAAACCCATTTCAAGTCACATATGAGCATTCACTCGAACTTATAAATTGTTCAAGTATTTTGCTCCAACTATCAAATATGATGATTCTAAGCACATGCATATTATCATCTTTACTATTTAGTTAAAACCCACTTGGCTCATACTTGATTAATTGACTAATCACTAGTTTATGGCACAATTCTACAAGTTTGCATCTAGGGTTTGTTCCTAGACATAGATTCAACCCAATATCACTCATATATACAACATTCATCACAGAAATTTGTTGGTGCACTTGTGTCTGTACTTTGTCTGTATTCGGTCTAGATGTAAAACGATGTCTATGTTAGTCTTGTAAGTTTGACCAAGTCAACTATCCTCCTAGTTTGACTTGGCCAAACAGTTTGTGCATGAATGTTAAAATGTCTGTGCCGAAGGATGTCTCATCGAAGGATAGTTCAGATCCTTCGATGAGCTCGAAAGATGAATCTCGACAGATCATCCTTCGAGATATACACAGGTCCTTCGAAAGGTTTAACTTCGATAGATGATCCTTCGATCATTTATCGGATCCTTCGATCAGCCTTGATGATCCTTCGGACAGACTACCTGTGTTTGGGTATAAATACCCATGCAGTGTGTTCTTTTCATTTTAGACTTGGAGAGACACAAGAGACAGAAAGATACACTCGAGAGATAGTGAGAGCATTCTGTCAAGAACACACACACATTAGAGAGTTTGCAATACTGATTTGTAAACATTGTGCTTGTAACCGGAACCTTCATTCGTATTAATACAGTGGTGTTAATCGGTGAACCTTGTGTGTTTTGTGTTTATACTTGTCTCAACTCGGTTGCACTCTAGCTTGGATTCCGCACTCGCTAGTGTGTTAATATAACAAGGTTAAGGTTTAACCTCATCCTCCACGAGGGACCTACAAGTGGTATCAGAGCAGTGGCTCTTTACCTTGTTAAAACCGGGTTTTGTTCAAGTCTTGGTGTGTTTGGACACTTGGTTTAGCTCGCGTTTTTAGTATTTTTCTTGGATTTCTTGGCATAAAAACGTGTTCAAAACCAACCGGGAGTGTTTAAAAGCGGGATGGGTAACTTACAACTTGTTTTTACGATATTTGGTGATTTCCGGCCAAATTCCGGTGTGTTCCGGTGACTGGACTTTTTGGATAGGGTTTGCCATTTTGGGCATATTTTGTTTGAAAATCAAAGTTGGTGAAAAGTTGTGGTCAGAACATCCTTTCTGCCGAAAGTTGGTTCACCAACCAATCACCTTTCTCACCAACCTGTCACCTCTTCGTCAGTTGTGTCAGAAGCGATCGAAGGATATCTTTCGATATCGAACGATCATCTTTCGATCAAGGAAGGCTCGATAGATAATCATCTTTCGACCCATCCTTCGAAGTTGGTAACTTATCCTTCGTTACAGGGAATCTAGTTGAAAGATACATTTTCGAAAGATAAGGATCTTTCATTGTGAATCCTTCGTGATCAGTGTTCGAAAGATAAGGATCTTTCATTGTGAATCTTTCGTGATCAGTGTTCGAAAGATAAGGATCTTTCATTGTGAATCTTTCGTGATCAGTGTTCGAAAGATAAGGATCTTTCATTGTGAATCTTTCGTGATCTTTATTCGAAAGATAAGGATCTTTCAAATTGTGAATCTTTCGAAGTCTTTGTTCGAAACTCAACAGTGATCTTTCGAACACTGTTGATCCTTCGAACAAGTCTTGATCTTTCGAACAAGTCAGTATCCTTCAATTCGTGTCTGTTTGAACTTTAACAGTTTGTGTTTGTGTAGGTCTTCTATTTGTATTTCATCAAAATGAGTTGTACAAGTCCTTGGGACTGGAGTATTGACTCACAATCCAGTCAAGAGCTAACCTCTGCTGCAGCTTGGGCGAAAAGTATGTTTCCACCGCCATCAATCAGTCCAAGTCAATGGGCTTTGGTATCCAATCAGAGTCAAAGCATTCAAAATCTTTTGATTAGTGAAAGCGAAACGGGAAGCAACAATCGTCCACCGAAGTTGAACCATATGAACGACTTTCCATCATGGAAAAACCGCTTTCACACGTATCTTCAAGGGCAAAGCACCGATCTTTGGACATGTTTCATCAATGCATTCAATGCCAATCTTGAAGTTGCAGCGTCCACTTCAGAAGGTTATGCTGACATGCTCGAAAATGACAAGAAGGCTTATGAATTGGAGAAAAAGGCCTTTGCTACACTTACACAAGCACTCAACAAAGATATCTATCATCAGTTCTCCTACTGCAAGACCACGAAAACATTGTGGGATGCCTTAGTTGCTAGAGGAGAAGGCAATGCAGCTACTCGAAAGTCTCGTCATGATTTGTTAAAGAAAGAGTTTGAATCGTTTCAATTTTTGGAAAACGAAACTCTAAATGATATGACAACACGGTTCTATCATCTGATTAGTGAAATGTGTGCTTATGGGGTTGTATCTACTCAACAAGACATGGTGAATAGGTTTGCTGACGCTTTACCTCCAAAATGGAGTTCCTTTATTGAGTTGTTGAAGCACACTGGAACTCTAGACACGGTTAACATCTATGAGTTCATTCAGAAGCTGGAACATAAAAATGATGAAGAAATCAGGAAAGCAAAGCGTGCTCCCGCTCCTCAGAATACAGAAATGTACCTTCCAGGCTTCGATGCTTTGGCAAGATCCGCTGCAGCTCAGCAACCTAAACTGCAAACTGCATTTGTGTCCAACACAAGTTCTCTTCCGTTTCCTCAATCAACTGCTGCTCCGGCTTTTGATCCGAGGTCTTACATTCCCGTCCCAACACAGCCACAAGTCCAACCTCCACAAGAACAACAGCAGGCTCACTATACAAACAATCCTCAACCTCAAAACCCTAACACAATCCGAGTCGATAATTCAAACCTTTCACACCTTAGCATTGAAGTTGCTAAGGAGCATATGGAAATTATCAATACAATGGTCAGTGCTTACTGTGGTTTGGTAGCAGGTCAGCTTGGAAACATCAACATGACCAATGAAGATTATCAGCAGATCGACAAGGAAGAAATGGAGTTGATGGATATTAAGTGGGCTTTTGCAAGTGCAGTTAGAAGGGCCAAAGACTTCATGGCTCGTACTGGTAGAACTTCGTTGGAAGGAAAGAAAGATACGAAGTATGGGTTTGATATTAACGCCGTTACATGCTTCAATTGTGGTAATAAAGGGCACTTCAAACGAGAGTGCACTCGACCAACAAAACAAGGCAATCACAACACTTTCAGAAACCAGACGAGTACCACAAATGTGAATGCCCAGCAAGAAAACCGTGAAAGGAGGATGGTGGCAGTTAATAACAATCAGGGCCAGCCTGGAACTTCAAATCCCAATCGGGCTTTGGCTGTTCAAGCTGATGAGGGATGTGACTGGTCAGTGCAGTTTGGTGAAGATGATCAGAGAAGTGGAACAGCTTGTTATGCAAAGATCATCGAGCATGTTCATAAAGAAGAGTCCTCTGGAAGTGATGACAGTTCTGGTTATTCTGGAAGTTCTGATGAAGAAGGCTCTGATTCTGGGGATAATCACTCAGAGTCTGATGTGAAGGAGGAAGGAGGTGATGATATTCAAGATCTACTGAATGAAGCTGATGAGCTTAAATGTCAGAAATCAATTCTGATTAGGAAGGCGGCTACTGCATCAAAGGAAATGGAGAAGTTATTTTCTGAAGATGGAGCTTTTTCTTTTCAAACTGCCTTTATGGCAAACTTTTCAGCCTCTTCTAGTCAGGTAAATTCTGAACCTCCTGCTCCTAGTGTTTGTAAATCATGTGCTGATATGAAGCTTGAATCAGAAAAGCTTCATAGTCATAATCAGAATTTGGTTATTGAACTGTCGAAATGCAAAGAGGCGAACATGGCTTTAACTCGGAATGAAAAAGAATTTAAATCTGTAATAGAAACATTAAAGAAAAATGTGTCCGAGGTTAACAAAGTAGTTTACCACAAGCAAGTAAGTATAAATGAATACATTAACATTGTGGAAGAAACTAAGAAGCAATTAGCCATTGCCCAATGCGAGCATGATGCGATCAAACAAAAATTGGAGAGTTATTCTAACTCCCAATTTGTGCTTGATCACATCATCGATGTTCAACAACCGAAGGGAAATCAGAAAGGCATAGGGTATAAGAAATGTCCGCCCCCCTTGATGAACAATTATACCAAGATGCCTGATGAGGAGGAAATGCCTCGGTATGAACCCAGTGTGCCCCTTGATGTTGAGGAATTTGCTACTGGCCTAGGGTTCAAACCGGACAATTCTTCAAACACATCCTCTAAGCAACAAGAAACTTCATCATCCATGAAGCAAAGTCCTCCAATTATCGAGGACTATGAGACATCGGATGATGAATCAGAAGTGGATGTAGGTGATCAGGATAAATCACTTAACAAGATGAAAGGAGTAGTTATTCCACGAGAGAATCACATTCTTTGTGATCCTGATACTCCTGATGTCACATTTGTTAAAAAGCAAGTGATTGATCCTGTCAAAGTTGATAAGACATGTGTGTCTACTGTTAAAAGCAGTAATGTGTTGTATACACTGGTTGGAGATAATAAAATCTACTCAGACCACGTTTTTCCAATTAAAAATGTAAATCAATCTTTGATTGATAAAGTCTTTGAAGACAATACAAACAAGTTTTTGGGAAAAACACTTCCGGGAATTGTCGTAACTCAATGTGATCCAATTCCTAAGGCTGAGATTAAAAAACAGTTTGGTAATCAAAAATCTTCAACCACTCAACAACCTAGTGCTTCTAATGGTAAACAACCAGTCAAACGAGCTCAAAAGCATAAAGTTTCTCAGATGAAGTCTGAAACAAAAGGAGCTCGATTTCAAAAGAAAGCAAAAGATGTCAAGTTCGTGTCATCCAAGGGTACTGATAAGATTGAAACTTTTGAGAACAAATCTAACACTGATTTTGTAAAACAAGTCACAATCTTAAAACGTAACAGTGATAACAATTACACTCAACGCACAAATGGGTGTGATGAAAAGGCTAGTACCTCAGGGTCCACGAGTTCGACATCTTGTGGTCAATCAAGTTCTCCTAAGTTTGTTGAAAGGAGAACATGTTTTAAATGTGGAGAAACTGGGCACATCATCAAAAACTGCCCAAATGCTCCAAAGAATAAATTTGTTGAGAAAGCTCCACCTGAAACAGTTCATCCTCAACGTCGGTCAGTTTCACCTAAACAAGATAAACGAACTGTAAAAGAACAAGAAACTAAACAACGACGTAAGAACATGAAAACTGTTGAAAAAGCTTTAAAATCTGAAGTTAAAACAGTTCAAAAGGAACCAAGTGTGTCACAACCTGTAAAACCAGAATCTTCAAAAACTGGTAGGCAAAAACGAACTTGGTTACCTAAGGCGAGTGACAATTCAGGGGGAGCAGTTGTTCTTGAAAACCATCAAGAGATTGATATCACGTTTCGTGATGCTCAGGGACGACCCAAGACCACTAAGGCTTGGGTCCCCATTCTCAACTGATGTTTTTAAATGACATGTGCAGGATGTTCTAGGAGGAACTATTAATAGTCACTGGATTGTTGATAGTGGAGCATCCAGGCACATGACTGGCGACTTACGGCTCCTATACGACGTGAGAAACATTAGAGGAGGGTATGTTGCTTTTGCGGGAGACAAAGGCGGATTCATCACTGGAGAGGGAAGTATCTCAAATGGTTTTGTGTGCTTCGATAAGATCAATTATGTTAAGCAAATTGATCATAATCTTCTCAGTGTGTCGCAAATCTGCGATAAAAAATTCTCAGTGCATTTTGATGATGCCGGCTGCTATGTACTGAAACCTGGATTCAAAATTCCACAAGAATGGATTCTCTTATCGGCTCCGAGAGTTAATGATCTTTATATTCTCGACATGAGCCAAGCGATTACAACATCTGCACAAGTCACTTGCTTTGTCTCGAAAGCCACGGAAAAGGAGTCTATATCTTGGCACAGAAGAATGGGACACATTCACTTGAGAAAGATGAACCATTTGGTGAAAAATAATCTTGTGAATGGTGTGCCTGTGAGAAGTTTTCACTTACAAGATATCTGTGTCTCATGCCAAAAGGGGAAGCAAACGAAGAAGTCTCACCCTTTGAAGAAAATCAACACTGTCAGCATGCCTCTCGAACGTCTTCATATGGACCTTTTTGGACCTATGAAGCACAAGACAACGTTCGGTGATGCCTATTGTCTAGTTGTTACTGATGATTATTCTAGATTTTCTTGGGTATCCTTCATGGCACACAAGAGTCAAACTCCTGGCATCCTCAAGGATCTTCTTACAATGTTGGAGAATCTCTATTCGTTGAAAGTAAAGAGGATCCGAAGCGACAATGGAACCGAATTCAAGAATCAAGTTATGGATGAGTTTTGTACTTCTAAAGGCATTCTTCATGAGTACAGTTCTCGTTATACTCCACAACAAAATGGTGTCGCGGAGAGGAAGAATCGGACGATTATAGAAACTGCAAGAACAATGTTAGTAGAGTCGGAACTCCCTATTCAATTCTGGGGAGAAGCTGTATCGGCTGCATGCTACACGTTAAACAGAGTTCTTACAGTAAAGAGACATGGCAAAACTTTCTTCGAACTCCTTCAGAAAAGGAAACCGGATCTTTCTTACCTAGAACCGTTTGGTGCTCCATGTACTATGATTGAGCCAGATGGAAAGTTTGGAGCAAGAGCTATCGAGGGTTTCTTCCTTGGATATGCTACTCCGAATTTTCGTGTTTGGAATCTGGCTACCAAAAAGATTGAGCTATGGAGTGAAGTGAGGGTTCAAAGGTACACGAGTCCTGTTAGGGCTCCGGGTGATCCGTGGATGTTCGATTATGATGGACTATTTGACTCCTTCAATCTGCCAACCTTTGACGAAGAATCAGCAGCGGCTAGGATGTTGTTGGAAAGTGACAACGCTGCTGTCTCGCCTTTGGTTAGACCTATTGTTGTTGACCCACAAGCTTCTTCGTCTGTCAACAATATGGTTCAAAATGAGGTTTATGAAGATGCTGCTGATTATAATGAATCTTCTGAAGATGACGAATATCATGATGCAGCTGAAGGATCTTCGGCTCCAGCTGCTCCTGTTCAAGGTGCTTCTGTTGATACACCTCATATGCAGAATGTAGACACTGCTGAAGGGAATGCATCCACCTCTACACACATTCCTGGTGTGGAGTTGGTTGTTGATCTTAATCTTAACAATTTGGGTATCAATGCACGTGTGCCAGAAAATCCTGAAATGAGGATTCATGATACCCACCCCCAGCAGAATATTATAGGAGATGTCCATCGCGGTGTGCAGACGCGTAATCAGCTGAGAAACAACCGGAATGCTAGTTTGTATTCAGCTATAAGAGAATCTGGTCAACAAAATGACTGGTCCTTCGCGTGTTACGTGTCACAAGAAGAACCAAAATCGTGGAAAGAAGCGTTGAAAGATAGTGCTTGGGTTGAAGCCATGCAGGAAGAATTGCAGCAATTTCAAAAGCTTGGTGTTTGGAAGCTTGTTGAAAGACCTGAGAATTACAAGAAAATTGGCACTCGATGGGTCTTCAAATGCAAGAAAGACGACCGTGGAGTGGTTATTCGGAACAAGGCACGTTTAGTCGTTCAAGGTTTTCGACAGATAGAAGGAATCGACTACAACGAAGTCTATGCACCTGTTGCACGTCTGGAAGCTATTCGGATCTTTCTGGCTTATGCCTCATTCAAAGGATTCAAGGTTTACCAGATGGACGTGAAAAGTGCATTCTTACATGGTGTGGTTGAAGAAGAGGTGTAAGTCGAACAGCCCCCAGGTTTTGAAGATCCTGTCCATCCCGATCGGGTTTGGTTGCTCAACAAAGCTCTCTATGGTCTTCATCAAGCGCCACGAGCTTGGTATGCAACTTTATCCACCTATCTGCTGGAGAACGGTTTTCGAAGAGGTCTTATCGATTGTACTCTCTTCATCAAAGAACAAGATGGAGATCTTCTTCTGGTTCAGGTATACGTTGATGATATTATTTTTGGTTCTACTAATGATGTCTTGTGTAGGAATTTCGAGCGCATTATGCAGGATAAATTCGAGATGAGTGCTATGGGGGAAATGACCTTCTTCTTGGGCCTACAAGTGCAACAAACTGAGTCTGGGATATTCATCCATCAGACTAAATATGTTGGTGACATCTTGAGCCGGTTCCAGATGTCCGATGCAACGCCCATTGGTACCCCATTGCCACAAAATCACGGGATTACTCCAGACTTGAAGGGTGAAGCTGTTAGCCCCTCATACTATCGCGCAATGATCGGATCTCTTATGTACCTCACAGCATCAAGGCCAGACATAATGTACCCAACGTGCCTGCTTGCCAGATATCAAGTCAACCCGAAGGCCTCACATCTTGCAGCTGTAAAAAGGATTTTTCGTTATTTGAAGGGTTACCCTGACACCGGTCTATGGTACCCTAGGGATAATAACTTTGACTTGGTCGCATTCAGTGATTCTGATCATGGCGGATGCAAAATCGACGGCAAATCCACAACGGCTGGATGTCAGTTTTTAGGAAATCGCCTAGTCACATGGCAGTGCAAGAAGCAGACGTGCGTCGCTACATCAACATGCGAAGCTGAATACATTGCTGCCTCAAGTTGTTGCTCCCAAGTTCTTTGGATCCAACAACAATTGCGGGACTACGGTTTTGAATTCCTAACTACTCCTATTTACGTTGATAATTCTGCTGCATTACAGATCACTAGAAATCCTGTGCAGCACTCAAAGACCAAACACATCGAAATTAAATATCACTTCATACGTGATTGCTTTGAGAAAAGACTAATCGATGTTGTTAAGATCCACACCGATGACCAACGTGCCGACCTTTTTACCAAAGCTTTTGACAAATCTAGATTTGACTTTTTATTATTGGTAAACGGCATTAAGGTCAAGCAAGAGTAAACCAACATCGGAAAATCATTTTTGTAAATATCTTTGTGTTTTAAATTTATCTTAGTTTATTGATTTTAGGGGGAGTAAATCCAAAAATCGGAAAATCCAAAAACATCGAAAAATTTCAAAAAAAAAAAAACACAAAAACAATAGAAAAACAAAAATGAGTTTCCTGGCGAGCAAAAGAGAAAATGATAGTACATCAGTGGTCTATACAAACCTCTTTAAACCTTAAATGAAAAACGATAAGCAGCTCTATATAAGATGTATCGGTAGGCTCACAATCATTTTAAAGTGTGCAGGGTGATATAAACTTAAATCGACTGAAGACCAGGTGGGAACCATTCATTGGCATATGGTCTTAGTACCGAAATTTCGTTTGATAGATTGCCGAGGTTCTGAGATATTCGGTCTTTATGCTGCTTATCATCTGGGTATCATGGTTGTTTCTATAAAAGACAAAGTCTAAGTTCTTCCATGATACCATACATACGTGTACATATTACATACTGCATTCGACCTCAATAAGTGATAAACAATCACATGTCCATATCAAATAAGTGATAAAATATCACATTTATCCGGGAGTCAAGTTCGTCTCTCTGCTGTACGAAAGTACTGACCTGTTCACGGACTTGCTCCTGTGCCCTCATGCATATGAAAATCAAGTTCCTCATCAATAAGTGATTATATCACATAGGGCTTGTTTTCAAATCAAAATAAGTGAGTATCTCACATTTTATACGGTCAAACAGATGATAATCAGTATACTCACCGGTAAGATGAACTCTCGTGCATACCTTGATACGGGAATGTGTCGTGATGTGGATGAACACCGGTCGGTAAGTATAAATCATACCTTAACGTATCCCCTCGCCATGATTACATCTGATAAGTTGAGCTTAAGTGGACAACCATACCGATAATTGTTATAGGATGCTTATTTTAATGTTAACTAACTGAACAACAAGAGTGTTTTGACATGACCGTACACTGATATGATTCTCTTACCCTCGAAACTCGCAAAAAGAATGTCTGTATATATTTATTTACTGCTTAACTGTTATTGTTTTTCTTTTAAACAGTTTCGTCGTTTGGTGCATATCAGCACGACATTAGCGGTGATGTCGCTTGATAACACTCAAAGGATGTTAAAATTGTTGTCTTTTAATTTATTAAAAAATACCAAAAAGATTTTAGGTGAGTTTTAATATAAACTTTATAAAAGCCAAAAAGATTTTATTTCTATTTTATTTTCGATCGTACGATGTTGGAGCTCGAGTCTTCGTTACCTGAAACCTGTCTGAAAACCGAATTGACTAAATCTTCATAAACGGTCGAAATTTGCAAGTTTTGAAAGTTAAATCTAAAATTGAGAAATTTATTAAACTTTCAAACTGTCGGACGGTGTTTGATAGTGACATGGTCATTCGTGTGTCATTTGTTTATACTAACTATTCCAAGCAGTTGTTCTCATTACGCGTTTAGATTTCTTGCATGTGCAGATTCTAAAGGCTAGGAGAACATGGTCGATGACAAGCTTTGGAATGAAGACACGACGTGAAGGCACTCAAAAGATGAAGATAATCGAGTTGCCGCGGACCATCATCAACACCACAAGGATCTTAAGCCTTGAAGATCAAGTCATTCACGAGCATAACTCAAGGGGGAGCTTATGTTAAGGGGGAGTTTGTCAACACACTTCCTACATGATACGGGGAGTTTGTTGATACACTTTCTACTTTCAAGACGTGAAGACTTTAAAGATCCTCCGACATTGAAGACTTGAAAGGACATCAGAGTCTTGAAGACATGAAGATCAATGATGATCAAGATCGAGACAAATCTGCACCCATCGAAGATCGAGACAAAGCTACAGCCAAGGGGGAGTTTGTTGGTGCACTTGTGTCTGTACTTTGTCTGTATTCGGTCTAGATGTAAAACGATGTCTATGTTAGTCTTGTAAGTTTGACCAAGTCAACTATCCTCCTAGTTTGACTTGGCCAAACAGTTTGTGCATGAATGTTAAAATGTCTGTGCCGAAGGATGTCTCATCGAAGGATAGTTCAGATCCTTCGATGAGCTCGAAAGATGAATCTCGACAGATCATCCTTCGAGATATACAGAGGTCCTTCGAAAGGTTTAACTTCGATAGATGATCCTTCGATCATTTATCGGATCCTTCGATCAGCCTTGATGATCCTTCGGACAGACTACCTGTGTTTGGGTATAAATACCCATGCAGTGTGTTCTTTTCATTTTAGACTTGGAGAGACACAAGAGACAGAAAGATACACTCGAGAGATAGTGAGAGCATTCTGTCAAGAACACACACACATTAGAGAGTTTGCAATACTGATTTGTAAACATTGTGCTTGTAACCGGAACCTTCATTCGTATTAATACAGTGGTGTTAATCGGTGAACCTTGTGTGTTTTGTGTTTATACTTGTCTCAACTCGGTTGCACTCTAGCTTGGATTCCGCACTCGCTAGTGTGTTAATATAACAAGGTTAAGGTTTAACCTCATCCTCCACGAGGGACCTACAAAATTTCGATTTTGGTGTTCATCATAAATTCAAAACATCACCAAATTACAAAATTTGACATACCTTGTGATCTCCTAGCTTAGGTGATCACGAATTTAGTTAAAGCCCTAATTCTTAGCTTGATTTCCCCTTTGATTTTGAGCAATTTTGATGGGTTTAGGGTTTGAAAGGAACTCCTTCTTGTCTCTGTGTTTTTGGTCGACCAAAACACACACAAAGTGTGTGTTTTTGAGCCAATTTTTCATTATTAATAATTTCACTTTCAATGCCACACCCCAACCAATGGCGGAATCATCGGAGTGGGACTAGTTCGAGATTGTAAAAGACTTTATAACACTATTTGTGACAATATTTAATTCAACAGATTTCATTTCATAATCAAAGTGTCAAACATTACAAGGAAATTCAAATAACAACATTGTTCATAACACAAACATAACAAAATTGATACAACACTTTAAACCTAAACGTCTAAGTGAGTATCTAGGCATCATTGCTAATCCATTTCATAGCATCATCAATCCTCAACCTGTAACATGTCTAAAATACAATTCAATACAAAAGCAAAGGCGAGTATACAAGTTTAAGAATAAGTATAAGCATAAGTTTAAAAGTTTAAAAACGAATCCACATGGCAACTTAGTTTATACAAGATCAACATAACATGGCATGCAATATTTCTAGTCAACCCTCTGTTTACGCAAAATGATATAATTCAACATGACCACTAGTCTACGGGCGGTGCGTTACTCCTATAGGATACATGTTAAATGGAGGCTCGTATAAAGCTAATGACTTATATCACATAAGTATGGTCCACGTATAAGCATCAAGTATAACAACATAGTATTCATGTATAAGGATTGTTTTTGTGCGTTGTATAAAGAATAAGTTAAGTGTGGTTTTGTTGGTGCACTACATCTGCTGATTACGTCTTGTATCGAGTCATAGACTTAGGATGTTAGATCTGGGCACGAAATACGAGAAAATGAGAAAATGTATAGGTTTGAGTTGGTTGGTTCGCTTATAGGTCCATTAGGATAGTCGGTTCGCTCGAATGACAAGGCTGGATCGCTCGAATGTCATAATGTGGGTTCGCTCGAGTGGTTATTGTTCGGATCGCTCGAGTGGTTCGCTTATTGGGCCTGTCCAATAAGCGAACCCACTAGCTTATAAATAGTCCATGAGCGATCTCATTTGTATGTGTGTGTTGAATCTCGTACCGAAGTGCTGCCGGATCGAGAACTGATTGTAATTGCTGTCAAATTAATACAGAAAGAGTTTAAAGTGAATCGCAAGCTATTCCTACGTTGATTACTTGTTTTCCGCACCTGTAATTGACGAAAACGCCTCTGATCGACTCATTCGGGTCAGAATCCGATCCTACAATTGGTATCAGAGCTTCAGGAGGAGGAGTTCTGCAGAGAATAGCTGAAAATCATCAAAATTTCTGTCTTCTACACCTTCTTTTTCTGTTTCAGACACTTCCAACGGTCGAAAATAGCTGAAAATCTCAGGGATTGTGCACGATTGTATAGAGACAAACCCTTGAAAGTTTGGAGCCAAAATTCGAAGGAAAAACAGGTCCGATTGGAGGTCAGCTTATTCGGACATTTGAGGTTCGCTTATTGGACCACATGTGAACCGCTCGTACAGCATATTTCGGTTCGCTCTTACATACAAGTTTGGTCCGCTCCAAAGTAACTCGATCGGTTCGCTCTTACATACAAGGTTGGTCCGCTCGATCGAACAGTTTCTGGTCCATCCGGTTCGCTTATTTGGTTCATCCGGTCCGCTCATCTGTCCAGTCGATCCGCTCGTTTGACCCATCCGGTCCGCTTTTGTGTACATTTTGGCATCCCGGTTTTGCTTTTTAGGCTGATTATTGAACTTTGTGAAAATTGTAAAAATGGACGAGGAATTCTTCAACGCATTCGCTACACCGGTTACCCCGATCACTTTGGCACAAAATACGATACTCGAGAACGAAACGGGCACGATGCAAAAACCACCAAGACTCATGAATATTGAAGAATATAAGGGTTGGGAAGGTAGATTTGAAAATTGGGTGCAAGCGAATTATCTTGACGCTTGGGAATGCGTAGAAACAAAGTATGTTCGACCATTGAACGATGATGAAGAACCTGTTCCAATCAAAGATTTATCTGCTGATGCTCGAAAGAAGTACAAAGATGAGAAAATGATGCTTAGTCTTCTTCAATAGGCAGTGAAGGAAGATATCATGGTTCTTTTACAGCATAATGGAACTTCGTATTCAATCTGGAAAGCGTTACGGTCAAAGTTTAGAGGAAGTGAGGAGATGGTCAAAAGCAAGAAATCACTTCTGAAGAAAGAGTTCGATTTATTCCGAGGATTGAAGAATGAGAGTACACGAGAAATAATTGAACGATATTGTAATCTTCTTGCTAATATGAAAAGATTGAGCATTGAGAAAAGTAATGAGGAATTGATTGAAAAACTTGCTGATGCGTTGCCATATGAGAGTTGGGGCACATACTTGATGATGCTCAGAAATAAGAAAGGTTTTAGCAATCTGACGCTCAGTAAGTTCATCGAAAAAATCGAAGCTCAAGAAATGGAACAACGGAAAGTGATTAGAATGAAAGATTTCGATGGTGAACAAGACATCGGGTTATATTATAAAGCTGGGGTAAATGAGAAATCATCAAATTTATCTCCAAAGATTGTAACCGGTATGAGTGCCAAAAGTTTATCAGAAAGTCCATCATCAGGGTCCAACAGCAAAACCAGCTTTAAGTCGTTTTCATCATATGATCCAAACATCTCTGCAACTAAAAATGTGAGAAAGTTACAATGCAACATAGTGTTAAATCTTGAGAATGATCAAGATTATTCTGAAGAAATTGCCAGAAACCAAATGTCTTTATTAGGAATGGTTTTGGAATCTTATACTTGTTTTGTTGCAGGTCGTATCGGCAATCCAATGTTAACTAAAGAAGATTACGACCAGATAGATGCAGAAGAGATGGAGCTGATGGACATAAAATGGTGTCTGGCTAGTGTTTTACGGAGAGCTGAGAAATTCAAACAAATAACGGGGAGAGATGATCTTCGTGATGCGAATGTTTCTACTTTAGGTTTTGACAAATCTAAAGTCACTTGTTTTCGATGCAGGGAAAAGGGACACTTCAAAAGAGAGTGCACAAACCGAGAAGCAAGTGGAGCTCAGAATCCGTTCAACAACAACAACGATTACTATCGCAAAGCCATCTATCACCAAGTTGGTCAATCATCACAACAACCAAAACATCAAGCTCAAACTGCACATGGAAGAGATGTGATTGAAGATTCGGGAAAGAGGGCTTGTGTGAGTAGTTATGATTGTGGCAAAAGAATAGATGGTAGTGCTTTGATTATTGATCAGGATGATGAAAAGCTAGCAGAGGGTTTTAGCTGGGCAAATTTTACTTGGGATAATTACATTCCTGATCAAACCACAGCTTACACTGCATTTACAGCAAAAATTGTAGATGATAGTGATGATGATACGGAATATTGGGCGAGAAAATACAGAGAAGATATAAAGCTGCTTGCTGAGAGTGATAGTGAAGATGAAAAGGTCAAAAAGAAAAAGAAAAAGATCAAGACACCGGTGAGCAGTGATGATGAAGAGGTGCCGGTGGTGAGAAGACAAAAGGTGAAAGAAGTGCCTAAATTCAAGGTTGAGGAAGAAGTTGATGCGAAAAAGATTCCTGTGAAGTGTGAAAACTGTGAAGTTGTAAAGAAGCAGAACATCACTTTGATTTACAACTTGAACAGTTTGAAGGAGTCTTATGATGTGCTGAACAAGACAATGAATCAGTACAATCAAACGAGTGAAGAGCAAGCTGTTGCTATGAAGACACTTCAGGGAGCATTTATGACAAAACAAAAAGTTGTAAACAACTATATTGAAAAATGTGCTGCTTTAGAACAGAAGCTTGAGCTGCAACGAACTGAAACTGAAAGAGTAAATCGTTTGTTGAAAAGTTACTCATGTACTTCCTATGTGATTGACAGGATTTATCCGACTGTTGAGAGCATGAAGGTATGGGAAGAGGATGATGTAACTGAAGAGAATGCAGCTGGAGTTGATGCTGGTGAAAAGATTGCTGACAAGAAGAAGAGTGATCAGAAAAAGGACACTGAAAAGGCTTCATCTGGTAAGAAGAAAGGTGTCAGTTACAATAAGTGTCCACCCCCGCTGGAAAATGGATATTTGCCCAGATATCCAAACGACGAAAGAGTCAAAAAGGCCACAAATTTACAGTGGGAGTCAGAGTCGTCGGTCAATCTTCCAGAAAGTATTGATGTTGTGTTTACATCATCTGACACTGATCAACAGTCTCAATTAATGAAGAAAGTCGTGGATCATGTGTTAGAGAGTGATGATGTTGAAGAGTCAAAGTCTGGGTCAAGCACACAGTGTCAAACAGAAAAACAGGGCAAATTAGTTTATGATAGAAAGTTTTTATCGTCAAAATCTAATTTGGATGATGGATTGTTTAAAGTTGCTTACACTTTGAATGATTCTGACAAATTATATTCTGATGAAGAATTTCCAATAAGAAGTGTTAAAACTGAACTGATTAAAAAGGTTTTCATACTCACAGAAATCAATATTTCTGAAATAAAAGGCTTATGTCTTATTGATAAACCTAAACCTTACACCTCAAGAGTTCAACAGAGATTAAACAAGAAAAAGAATTACGGTTCTGGTTCAGATTTCCAAAAGAGATCAAACCATAACGGTAATTTCAAAAAGAAAGGATTAGGTTTTACTCCTACAGAAAAACAGAAAAATGAAAAATATGTTCGTGATTTTAAATCCAAAATGTCATTTGTTTCAGGTACATCAACTGATGAAGAAGAAAAGACAAACTTCTGGAAAGAATCAAACAGTGAGTTTCTGACGAAGAAGCAAGTTGAGTTGAAGAAGATAGCTGAGCAGAAGAGAGATACGAGAACCTGTTTCCGATGCAACACTGTGGGACATATTGCAAAAGATTGTTCGAATGCGATACAATCAAAACAGGGAGTATTTCGTAAAATCAAAGATAAAGTGTTTGCGTTCGAATCACCACTTGATAGAACAAAACTGTTTAAAGATTCTATTTTTGAAATTGGTGAGAGTTCGAACAAGTTTTACAAGAAGAAAGCCAAATCTGACAATCAGAAATGGGTTGTTAAGAAGGTTGGTGAAAGCTCTAGCGATGATTCTGATAGGTCGAAATCAGAGGAGCTATCTTCAGGCGATGAAACTGATTCCATAAAATCAGTTGAGCCACAAGTTGTTTCAAAATGTGAAGCTGATGTAAAAGATGAGAACTCAGTTCCGATTGTTAATGATGAGGAGTTTCCATTACTTCGGGCTGAGAATTATAAAAAGAAAATTGGTAAAGTTGAAATTTCTAACCAATTTTATCATGATGAATAGGAATTTGATGCTGAGAAGGTCTTTAACCCCAAGGTAAAACACATCTTTGGCAAGATGATTGATCAAAAAGTCAAAGGGGTTAAAGAATTTTATGAGAAGAAAACAAAGAAAGAAAAGGTTGAACCATCCCTGGTTTGTGACTGGGATGGTACATATTATGAACAGTAAGTCTCAGGACTTGCCGGAGCTCCCAGGTTGGTAAGCGTGGAGCATGAATCGGCATCTTTCTTGAATATTATTCGGTAACGTCAATCATACAAACGGTAAAGAGGTTTGTTTATGTTTGTTGGTTATAATTACAAGTGGTTAGATGATTTGATTGCATTTGGTAAATCAAGGACATTAATTTGTACTTGTATTTTCCTACATCTGGTTGGAAGACAAGATGATGAACCACATCCCCGAACATTTGTTTGATAAATCTACAAGTGGTAAAATCAATCAATCTTATTTTCCGGAAAAACCATTTTGATTAAAACAAACTTAAGTGTTTTGAAATCTAAATGGGAAAATAGTTTGTTGATAGGGGGAGTTCTGATTGTTTATGCCTAGTGAATGGCGATTTGAGGTGATTTGATATCGGTTGTCATGTTTCTGTACAATTTGTTTTCATATTTTCGTTAATGTGTTTGCATTTTAGGGGGAGTAAGAAAATTTCAGAAAATCCAAAAACATTAGAAAATTTGAAAAAGCCAAAAACATGATAAAATCAAAAATGAGTTTTGTTGCGAAAAAGAGGAAATGATAGTACATCAGTGGACTATCACAACATGCTAAAGAATTGGAAAGTCAAAATGTGATAAACGATCTTACTGCGGATGTGTCAGTAGATTTTCGCACATTTAGTAAATTGAAACGAGATATAAACCTAAATCAAACTTGCTTGATTCGTGGGTAACTATTCTTGAATATATGGGTAACCCCCGAAATCTTGTTTGAAAGGTCCCGTATTCTGAGATACTAGGTCTTTATGCTCAGTGATATCTGGGGTATTATCCCGGGACTTCTGCTGTATGGAAGTACTGACCTAGTCCCCGGATAATACTTTTCGCAAAATGCTTGAAATATAGCATCGCCCTCAGCAAGCTGATGAAATAATAAAATTGATAGTCGCTGCTGTTGTAATCAAAAGATCCTCTAAAGGGGACCCACCAAAAGTCGAGCCGTCATCTCTCTGCTGAACGGAAGTTCTGACCTGAGCTCTCACGGCCTCGCACATAACCCCTTTACAGATATCATCTGTGGTATACTCACCTGTAAGACTGAATATTTGGGATCTGGATACGGGAGTATATTCAAGTGGAGTGATACACAATTAAGTTTAAGTCTCTAAAACATTAATATCGTATCTCGAATCAGTTGAAATTTGTGTGAAAATTTAAGTGGACAAAGATACTGACAATCTAGGTAAATCGTTTAGAACTTAATATGTAATCAAGCTTAACGGTGTTAGTGATATGTTTCATAATTGATATGATCCTCTTGCACAAACTCACAAAAATATTGTCTGTAAATATGTTCTGTTATTGCATTTCAATTTTCTTTTATTCAAAAATCCAAAAAGATTTTCAGTGTGTTTTAGCATAAATTTTTGAAAAAGACAAAAAGATTTTCGACAACTGATGTTGAATAGCTGATTTTCAAAATTCCGAGTGCTAAACATGATGAGCAATATTTGAGGGGGAGTGTTTGTGTGCAACTAAATGTTTTCATAATCTAACCTTTCAAGTGGTTTATCAGAATATGTGTTTGTTTTGAAAGAGAGTCTGAATTGGTGCAGGGTTATATGTTTGAAATATATATGTGAAAGAAATTTACTTTGAGGTAGAGCTTATGCAGGATAAGATCAGAAGCCGTTAGACGAAAAGCCAGATAACGATCCTGAAGATGTTACTGAAGAACAAAGGAATATTAGTAAATCGAGAGGGGGAGTCTGAAGATAGAGAGAGAGAAGCCCAAAGACTGATCAAGACTGAAGATGTGAAGACGCAACATTGTTGTGACTCGATAGTCGACTCCATCAACATCTGAGGGGGAGTCTGTTGGTGCACTACATCTGCTGATTACGTCTTGTATCGAGTCATAGACTTAGGATGTTAGATCTGGGCACGAAATACGAGAAAATGAGAAAATGTATAGGTTTGAGTTGGTTGGTTCGCTTATAGGTCCATTAGGATAGTCGGTTCGCTCGAATGACAAGGCTGGATCGCTCGAATGTCATAATGTGGGTTCGCTCGAGTGGTTATTGTTCGGATCGCTCGAGTGGTTCGCTTATTGGGCCTGTCCAATAAGCGAACCCACTAGCTTATAAATAGTCCATGAGCGATCTCATTTGTATGTGTGTGTTGAACCTCGTACCGAAGTGTTCCCGGATCGAGAACTGATTGTAATTGCTGTCAAATTAATACAGAAAGAGTTTAAAGTGAATCGCAAGCTATTCCTACGTTGATTACTTGTTTTCCGCACCTGTAATTGACGAAAACGCCTCTGATCGACTCATTCGGGTCAGAATCCGATCCTACAGGTTTTAATAACATGTTACACCCCAAAAGTGGTAAACATAAAAAGGGGGTTTGCGAGTATACTCACGGTTTTGCAAGTCTTCTACTTGTGAATCCGCAAGTGAGTTGTGGTTGATTAGGAGGTTGGAACACCAAGTCCTTCTACGTGAAGAAACAAAGTGTATGAGTGTAACGCCCAGCGTCCCTAAACTTTAGAATCTTGTCAAGATTAGTCCCTGAAGTTTAGTCTATTGTCATATTTGGTCCTTGTAGTTATGTGATGTTGATACTTTGGCAATTTTGGTGTGAATCTTATTGATACTTGATCCTTTATTCTAGAAGCTTGATTCTTGATACATAAACTATGAGACTTGATACTTAATCTAGATGCTTGACTCTTGATGCTTGAACTTTGATGCTTAAACTAGATGCTTGACTCTTGATGCTTAATTTAGATACTTGATTCTTATGATTAAACTAGATACTTGATTCTTTATACTATGAAAGCTAGATTCTTATTGTTGATACTTGATACTTGGACTCTTGATTCTTGAAACTTGAGAAAACTATGATTCTTGACTCTTGAAACTTATTTGGTGCTTGACTCCTTGGACTCGTAAGACTTGATTCTTGGTTGAACGAGAGATTGGAGTTGTTAGTGCACTGATGTCTGTTAACTTCGTCTTTATAGAGTCTTGTATTGTATAGTTTAGATCAGGGCACGAAAATCGAGAAACAGTGTTTTAGGGTAATTCCGCACGAAATTACACTGATGTAATTTCGCACGGAATTAAGTGTTTCACACGGAATTACTAATTCCGCACGGAATAAGGTAATTCCGCATGAACATGTAATTCCGCTTCAAGTTGTTTTGTGCGGAATTAAACGCCTATAAATACCTGATGCCCCTGATTCATTTCATACGGAATTACTGTTGGAGAGCTGAGGTGCTGCCGGATTTTTGTTAGAATTGTTTGTAAAAAGCTCAGGAAATCAATATAAGAGGAAAATTAGAAAAGAACAAGCTGTTTGACATCATTTACATTGATTCCGCCTTTGTATTTGATGATGAGCTACTCAGACTGACTGTTTCCGGTCATACGACGATCCAACAAGTGGTATCAGAGCTCAGGACGAGGAGTTCATACCAATTCAGCTTGATTTCACCGGATTCTCTCACTTCTACTCCTTCTTTTCTGATTTGAACAAGTTTGAACGGACAAAATGGCCTAAAATTCACATATATCAAGCGAAACATAGTGTTAACTAATCCTTGAAAGAATTGGACTCTAACTCGCACAAATTTTGATAAAACTGCTAATTCCGCTTGAAATCAGAATCGAAAATGCTGACATCATCATTAATTTCGTTTGCATTGAATCTTTAATTCTGCACGGAATTAGCCAACAAGTCCTAATTTCGCTTGAAAATTGAAGTCAAGTTCACACGGAATCTAATTTTGTTTGAAACGTTCAAACGGAATTACTAATTTCATTTCAAAGTTACTAATTCCGCACCAAGGGATTAATTTCGTTTGAAAGTGACCTAATTCTGCACGGAATTAGATCTGTTTGGTAATATTGTTTGAAAAGCCTATTTCCGTTTGAAAGGTTATTTCGTGTGAACAATCTAATTTTGTTTGAAGAAGTAATATCATTTGAAGCAATTCCATTTCAAGTGATTTCGTTTGAAAATTGTTTTCTAAAATTTCAAAAATTTTTCTAAGTGTTTGTTGACTTTTCAGGTATGTAAAAGATGGACGAGTTCATGAATCCTTTCAGTGATATGTTTACCTTTGCGGGAAACACCGGAGATGATACTTCAAGCAACACCAATGAGAACACTTCGAGTGCGAAGAAAACTTTGTCGGATGCTTTAAGTGTGGAAAGTGCTTATGGCACATACAACAAACCTCCAAAGTTGATGGCGATTGAAGAGTACAATCGGTGGGCCATGAAATTTGAAGAGTGGTTAAAGGCATTTGCATATCAAAGCTGGAAAAGTTTAAAGAATGGATACAATGATGGAGGTCAAAATGGTGAAAATTTGACACAAACTGAAGATATAGAGAATTTTGTTGCTGAACAAAAGTGCATTGCATTGCTGCATCAGTCTGTCAGAGAAGACATAATATCTTTGATCGAGTACAAAAATGCTACAGATCTTTGGGAAAAATTAAAAGTGAAATGCGTGGGTAGTGCTGAAATAGTAAAAAACAAAAAGAAACTGTTAAGAAAAGAGTTTGATTTATTTGGTTGTTTAAAAAATGAATCTGTTTCTAAGATGATTGAGAGGTTTGGGCATTTGAAGTTGGAGCTGGCAAGACACGAGGTTGTATATTCTAGAGAAGAATTAGTGGACAAATTATTTGACTCATTGCCGGATGAGATGGATTGGCAATACTTTGCGTTGATGTTGAAGAATACGATCGAGTCGGAGAAGCTTACAGTTGATTTGTTGATTGAAAGACTGGAGAGTCACGAGCTGGAGATAAAGAAATCAAACAAAGTCGATTATTCTTCATATCAGCAGAATGTGGAGCTGTACTATCCAAAAAGTATGATTCCCAAGAATGTGTCTCCCAAGACAGCTTTCTCTGCTGAAAATTCCAACACATCAAGTAAAGAGAGTTCAAGCAGTGGTTTTCACAGTGGTTCTTCGTCAACTTCAAGCCAATCAGCTTCAAAGAACTTGTTTCAATGCAACATTGCTGTGGATTTAAAGAACGCTCAAAATTTCAGTGAAGAATCCGCAAAGCAGCAGATGGTGTTCTTAGCTTCTGTGCTAGAGTCGTATGAGAGACTTGTGGCAGGCAAGATTGGAAACACCAACCTGACAAAGGAAGATTACGATCAAATAGACCCTAAGGAAATGGAGTTGATCGATATAAGGTGGTGTACGGCAAGTGCAGTGAGAAGAGCACAACGGTTCATGGAGATTACTGGTAGACATTCTATCGGAGGGCCGTCCAGAAAACTTGGCTTTGACAAATCAAAAGTCACGTGCTTCAGGTGTAAACAAAAAGGACATTTCAAAAGAGAATGTCGTAACGCACCAGCTGATGATACTGCAAATCCGTTTCGAGAAGATTACTACAAAAGAGCAATCTATCATCGGAACAAATTAGAACCGCCCAGAATGAAGCAGCTTGAGGATAACTCCAAAGAAAAATCCAGAGCTCTTGTTGTTATTCATGACGATGAACGTTTTGACTGGAGCGAGTTGCTACCAGAAGAGGATGCAGTAGGATATGCGTTTGTGAGCCTGTTCCTTTTAAAGACAACAGAAATGAAAAAGAGAAGTATGTCAACAGAAAGATGAAAGCTCAAACCAGGATGATCAGGATGTCTTCTACGTTCAATGAAGCTAAAAAAGCGAAGAGATGGGATGCTGATAGAGAATGTTATCTTGATTCCATGGGAAACATTGCTGTTGATCCAAAGACCATTAGCCTGGATACTCTGATTCAACAAATTGCTGAGAAGGTTGGCAAAGACTATGGTGGGGAGGAGGAGAAACTAATGTGAAAGAAAAAGAACAGCAGTCAAAGAAGACTGATGATGGGATCATTGATACTTCACAAGAATTCACCGCTGAAAACTTCAAGAAGATGGCTGATAAAGTTCTTGCTGCAAAAGAACTTGAGGTAGATTCTGGTTCTGGAACTGAGTCCAAAGATAAGGTCAGTTCAAATGATACACACGAGTCAGGTAAGAAGATTAAACCTGAGACTGACTGCAAAAATTGCATGAAAGAGTGCAAAGTTTGTAGTACAATCACTTACCTTAGTGGTAAGAAAGTTGAAGATCTGACTGCTAGAGTCTAAAGTGTTGAAGATCAGATCTTAAACCGTGATAAATTGTTGAAAGCTTCGAACGACAGATTAAAAGAATTAACTGATAAAATTGAAAATGATAAAAATGACATAGAAAGAGTTAGGAAAGAAAATGAAAAGTTGATTCTTGAAAATCGTCAGATTTCAGAAAAATTTGAGAAGCTAAAACGAACGGTTAAAGATTCTGATGAAAGAAATGGGAAAACAACAAAAGAAAATCTTCAACTGTCGGGAGTTCTTAGGGTGAAAGAAGAGTTAATCAACGAGCAACTGGATGAAATTGCTAAATTGAAGCTTCAGTTTCAAGAAGCTGAAATTGAAAATGAACGCATTCAGTTGAAACTAAGAAGTTACAACTCCGCAAGCTTTATTCTCCAACATATCGTTCCCAAACCAATTGGAAAGAACAAAGCAGGCGAAGATGTATACTCTGATGGAACAGGGGTGGGTTATCATCAAGTTCCACCACCAGTTTTAAACAATTTTTCAAAGAAACAATCAGGGTTGGTTAATGATGAAGATGATAATGAAGTGAAACTTCCGGACTTCCGGACACAATTGATGTCACATTCACTTCATCTTCCGATGACGATAGTGTCCAAACTGAAATTGTTAAAAGCATGGCTGAAAATGTTTTGAAACCGGAAAATGACACTATTGAGGAAGATGAATGTTTTCTGAACAATTACATTCTGAAAGCAAAATCCAAAAACAACTTAAATGAAGAACATACTCTTGTCATGTACAAGATGTCGGGATCGGATAAGTTGTATTCGGATTCTGAGTTTCCACTGGAGAATGTTAATGTTGCTAAATTGACAAATGTGTTCAAGTTGATTGAGATTGATGTGTTGGAAATTGAAGGGTTGAATCAGACAAAAAGGCAAATGAATTTTGAGAAAGATAAGGCTTACTATAAAAAACCTGTTATTCCACCACGTTTTTATAACAACAATCAAAACAAATGGTCGGGTGGTTATCAGGGTGGTAAGAATTATCAAAGGAAAAATGTTCAAAACAAGAAGTTTGCTGAGAAGAAAGTGTTTGTGAACAGTTCAAGTTAACTTTCTGATGAGGAATTTGAGATTTTTTTCGAAATCAAACAAAGAGTTCTTTGAGAAGAAGGCTTCACAGCCTCAGTCTGAAGGCACAAGTCGGGTAGTTGACACCCGAACATGCTTCAAATGTAATCAAGTTGGACATATTGCACGAAAGTGTACCAACTTGAAGCCTAAGACTGAAGTTGTTGAGATTCAGAAAAGGAAAGTTGATGGGAAAGGAAAAGCTCCATTGTTTGATGAGAAAAAGATTTTGAAAAATGAAAATATCAAAGTCAAAACTGAGCCTGCTAAAAACGTGGTAACTAAAAATGACAAATTTTATAAGCGGTTTGCATCATCTCAACAAACATGGAAGCCAAAAGTGGTTGAAAAGAAATTAAGTGTTCCAAAACCAAAGGTTACTGAGACTGAAAAACAATCATCTTCTACCACACCGGTAAAGATGAATGTTCCTTTGGATTATTATGAGAAACTTGAACCACGAGAGACTACTTCTGAAAAGAAAAATGTTCCAAAGAAAGACCAACCATCTGTTCAACCTCAGAAAGATGAGTTTTTCTTATACAAAAAGGTTGAGGTTGGGTCTGAAGAAAGCTTGAAAATGAATGATAAAAAATTTTCCACCATTGATCACCAAAAGAACTGTCATTGATTTCAAGTTACCTGAGTCGAAAGAGGCTTGGGTAGCATCTAAATCTAACTAAAAGTGTTCGTGATATGTGCAGGAGCTTCCAAGATCCGTTTCACGTTGGATTATGGATAGTGGAGCTTCTCGGCACATGACTGGGAAAACAGCTTTGCTGTACGATGTTAGAAATTTCAATGGAGGTTATGTAGGTTTTGCAGGCAATCAAGGTGGTAGAATAGTTGGTAAAGGGACGTTATCCAATGAGATTGTTACGTTTGAAAGAGTGAATTACATCGTCGAGCTTGAGAATAATCTTCTGAGTATTTCTCAGATCTGTGATAGGATGTATACCACTCACTTTACTGATAAAGAATGTTTGATCTTGAAACCAGGATTTGTTATCCCCGAAGAATGGATTATCATGAGGGCACCAAGAGTCAATGATCTGTACGTGTTGGACATGAGTGTAGCAACTACAACCACGGGTCAGGCTCATTGTTTTATGTCTAGAGCAATAGAGAAAGAATCACAGTTATGGCACCGAAAAATGGGTCATATTCATTTGCGAAAAATGAATCATCTGGTGCACAATGATTTGGTTACTGGTGTTCATATAAAAGGATTTCATCTGGAAGGGGAGTGCATTAGCTGCGTCAAAGGCAAGCAGAAGAAAAAGTCACACCCTAAAAAGCAAGTCAATTCAGTCTCAAGACCTCTAGAGAGACTTCACATGGATCTTTTTGGTCCTGTTAATGTCAAAAGTATTACAGGAGATCTCTATTGTCTTGTGGTTACTGACGATTATTCCAGATTTTCATGGGTATCATTCTTAAAGTCTAAAGATGAGACGTTTGAAAGCTTGATGGCGTTGTTCAGAAAAATTGAAAATCTGTACCAAAGGCGTATCAAAAGAATCAGAAGTGATAATGGTACTGAATTCAAGAACAACAAGATGGAAGAATTTTGTGATGAAAGATGTATATTGCATGAGTTTAGTGCTCCATACACTCCACAACAGAATGGAGTTGCAGAACGTAAAAACAGGACACTAATCGAAACGGCCAGAACAATGCTTGCTGATTCAAAGTTACCGATAAATTTTTGGGCAGAAGCAGTTGCAGCCGCATGCTATACGCTCAACAGAGTTCTCACTGTCAAGAAATTCAACAAAACGTGCTTTGAGTTGATCAATAACCGCAAACCAAATCTGAAGTATCTTGAACCGTTTGGGTCACCATGTACTGTTCTGGAGCCTTTTGGAAAGTTTGGTCCGAAGAGTATTGAAGGAATATTCATCGGTTATGCAAGTCCATTACGCCGAGTCTTCGTGCCAAGTCTGAAGCGGATTATTGAAGCTCACAATGTTGAATGTCAAGGCAATACTATGCCTCCGCATAATCCTGGAGATTCATGGCGTTATCATTATGACACTTTGTGGGATTCGTTTGACATGATGGAATAACAAGAAGAAGAAGATTTCTTTGACGAGTTGGATATTCTGAGAGAGTATAAATCATCGTAGGAAAGGTTCCCAGCTGAGTATTCAAGGCGACCATGACAAACTTCAAATGATGATGAAGCCGGTCCAAGTAATGCTGGTGAACATGATGATATACAACAATCTCCAGAAGTTGCTCATGATAATCAGACGGTAGTCAATGATAATCAAGAATCTGATAGCATGCAAGTATTTGATCATGGTGATTCAGATTCTGAGGGGGAGCAAATCCAGATTTCAACTCAAACAAACCCAATCAGTGAACAAGGTGCGAATCAGAATGTTACTAATCTGGAAGGCGAGGTAGATGTTCCAGGCGAGGTGATGCCGAGAACTCTTTCATACCATCCAGATGAGCTGATCATTGGAGAAATACAATCAGGCGTCTGCACTAGACGTCAAATTGACCAAGGCCTTACTTGTTTTTATTCTACAGTAGCACCTTTAAAAACTGAGTTTTCACTGAGTTGTTTTATTTCGCAGATCGAACCGTAAACATACAAAGAGGCGCTAACTGAAGATTCTTGGGTCAATGCTATGCAAGAAGAGTTGAGTCAGTTTGAGAAGTTGGGAGTGTGGAAGTTAGTAGATTTGCCTGATGGTCACAGGAAGATCAACACCAAGTGGGTGTTTAAGTGTAAAAGAGACGATCGAGGGGTTATTATTCGAAACAAAGCTCGACTCGTAGTCCAGGGTTTCAGTCAATAGGAGGGTATAGATTTCACTGAAGTGTATGCTCCCGTGGCTCGACTAGAAGCAGTCAGAATCTTCCTGGCATTTGCATCGTGGAAAAATTTCAAAGTTTATCAGCCAGATGTGAAATCGGCGTTTCTCTATGGGAAGGTAAAAGAAGAGGTATATGTTGGACAGCCACCGGGCTTCACCGACCCAATCCACAAAGACAAGGTTTACTTACTGGATAAAGCGCTGTATGGTTTACATCAGGCCTCGAGAGCTTGGTACGAGACATTATCTCAACACCTACTAGCCAACAGTTTCATCCGTGGAAAAGTGGATGCCACTCTCTTCACCAAAGAGGTCGACGGACATCTTCTGATAGTTCAGATATACGTGAACGACATCATATTTGGGTCTACAAATGAAAGTTTGTGCAAAGATTCTGAACGAGTTATGAAGCAGAAATTCGAAATGTCATCAATGGGTGAGATGAAATTCTTTTTGGGTTTACAGGTTGATCAACTACCGGAGGGAATTTTCATACATCAGACTAAGTACGTTCATGATATTCTAGAGAAATTTGGGATGTCGGGTTCTACTCCAGCTGCCACCCCGTTAGCAACGAACCATGGGATAAACCCAGATCTTACCGGAGACAGGGTAGATGAAACACTTTATCGTTCCATGATCGGTTCGCTAATGTACTTGACTGCTTCAAGACCCGATATCATGTACCCAACGTGCCTCGTAGCAAGATTTCAATCTAACCCGAGAGCTTCGCACATGGTGATTGTGAAGAGGATATTACGCTACCTAAAAGGAACTCCATCATTGGGGTTGTGGTATCCAAGAAAAGGCGATTTCACGCTCGAAGGGTATTCCGATTCCGATTTCGGATGCTGCAAAGTTAATGCAAAATCAACAACAGCGGGTTGTCAGTTTTTCGGACCTCGTTTGGTCACCTGGCAATGTAAGAAGCAGACCTCTGTGGCTCTATCCACATGTGAAGTCGAGTATGTATCTGTTAGCAGTTGCTGCTCTCAGATCTTGTGGATCCAGCAACAGATGCACGACTATGGTTTGCAATTTCTTAACACCCCTATCTTTGTTGATAATGAGGCCGCGATTAATATTACGAAAAATCCAGTACATCACGCTAAAACTAAACACATCGAAATTCGTCATCACTTCATCCGAGATTGCTTCGAGAAGAAGTTGATACGAATTGAGAAAATCCACACTGACAATCAGAAAGCTGATTTACATACCAAAGCTTTTGATAAAACACGTTTTAAATATCTTTTAAAACTGAATGGTATGATGCTTTTCTCGGTGTCGGATGGAATCATTGGCGTTGATGAAGGTACTATTGTAGATGACGATGAGAAACAATCTGCAATGGTTTGTCGATTTTTTACTTGTTTTGGTATTTAGGGGGAGTAAATATTTTCAGAAAATACGAAAACAGTAAAAAATTCAAAAATCCAAAAACATTAGAAAATTTCAAAATTCAAAAACAATAAAAAAAAACTGAAAAAGAGCTTGTGTAAAAAGGGAAAATGATAGTACATCGGCTTGACAGTTACAGTATGCTAAAGATTTGTAAAGAATAAAGAGTTAAACAGTCTCGCTGATGATGTGCCGATAGGTTTTTACACATTTAGTAGGTTTGTTCGGGATATAAACATAAAATTCAAACTTGCTTATTTCGTGGGGAACACTACTTGGATATATAGGTAACCCCTGAAATCTCGTTTGAAAGGTCTCTCTTTCTGAGATACTAGGTCTTTATACTCAGTGATATCTGGGGTATTATTCCGGGACTTCTGATTTTGCGGAAGCAATGGCCTAGTCCCTGAATAATACTTTCTGCATTGCTTGAAACATAACGTCGCCCTCAGCATAAAAAATGATGAAACATTGAAAAATGCTAATCATGTGCTGTTGTAAAAAAGATCCTCTAAAGGGGACACACCTAAAGTCGAACCGTTATCTCTCTGCTGAACGGAAGTTCTGACCTGAGCTCTCATGGTTTCACATCTAACCCTTTTACAGATATCATATGTGGTATACTCACCTGTAAGACTGAATATTGGGATCTGGATACGGGAGTATATTCAAGAGGTGGGACACATGAATGAGTTTAAGTTCTTAATTCACCTAATTCGTATCCTGGACAGATTGAAAATTGTGTGAGAATTTAAGTAGATCAGCATATCGACAATCTAAGCGAATTGTTTAATTCTGAGTATGTAATTAAAGCTTAACGGTACTAGTGACTTGTCTAATAGCTGATACGATTCCCTAACGCGCTCACCAAAATATGTCTGTAAATAGTTTACTTTCATTGCATTCTATTTCTGTATTTCATTTCTAGTTTAGAAACTTTATTGAAAATCCAAAAAGATTTTATTTCTGCTTTATTTTCCGACAAACCAAAGTAGAAAGTTGATTGTCAGATTTTCAAAGTTGAAGCAGATGCAGGAAGTTTCTCGACTAGAAGATGAGGAGAGCTTATCTTGATAAAATCCGAGTGTTGAAAAGTCAAAAACAAGTTCATTAATTTGAAACTTGTTATTTTCAAAAAATGTTTTGAAAAATGTTGTACTAAATCAGTTTTCATTTTGTCACAGATCAACCAAGGTCATTAAGTTGGACTTGGTAGATAAATTGAGTAATCAGGGTCATTAACTTGGACCTGAATACTTAAGTGGATTTCTAAAACTGATGAATAGGTGAAAGTAGTTAAGATGTGAATAGATTGTAATGTTAAATGTTTAAGAAACAGGAAACAGGAGTCAAAATCCCCACGGCAACAAAATGTCAAAGTTTGAACCAGAATTCAAGTCTCAGCTGATAGAGAGGGGGAGTCTGTGAAAGGGGGAGTCAGAATTCTGAATCAACATTCAAAGGGGATATTGAAGGTTAAAATTTGAAGATAGAAGATTGAAGGATGCTTTTACTATGTCAAGACAATTTACGGCAGAGAACGATAAATCAAGACTAAAGACCGAAGACAGGATGCTAAAGACTTCGTCAACATCCAAGGGGGAGTCTGTTAGTGCACTGATGTCTGTTAACTTCGTCTTTATAGAGTCTTGTATTGTATAGTTTAGATCAGGGCACGGAAATCGAGAAACAGTGTTTTAGGGTAATTCCGCACGGAATTACTAATTCCGCACGGAATAAGGTAATTCCGCATGAACATGTAATTCCGCTTCAAGCTGTTTCGTGCGGAATTAAACGCCTATAAATACCTGATGCCCCTGATTCATTTCATACAGAATTACTGTTGGAGAGCTGAGGTGCTGCCAGATTTTTATCAGAATTGTTTGTAAAAAGCTCAGGAAATCAATATAAGAGGAAAATTAGAAAAGAACAAGCTGTTTGACATCATTTACATTGATTCCGCCTTTGTATTTGATGATGAGCTATTCAGACTGACTGTTTAGGGTCACACGACGATCCAACAGGAGTCTTGTCACTAGCGGAATCTATGAAACTTGGAAACTTTTGGCTAGTGATGTAATCTAGATACTTTATCTAAACTATACGCAACGCAACGCTTAATCTAACTCGCAAAACGAATCAAAGATGGGAATGCGGAAAGATTGGATTGGCTAGAATGGCAATCCGATCGGATGGCCATCCGATCGGATTGTCATCCGATCAGATTGTCACCCTATCGGATGACCGTCCGATCGGACAGCCATCCGATCGGACTGCCATCTGACCCGTACCCAATTATCTCCTTCACACACTCTCACCCTATAAATAGACCTGTCACATCACCATTTTCAGTGATGTGACAGCTCTGCTCGACCAGACGCGCTACTCTCCTATTTTCTCCACTTTCTTGCTGATTTCGGTATGTTTTGCATTAGATCTTTGTACTTTCTCGCTCTATACATCATCCTCTACGTGATTCTCACTTGAAATCACACTTTTCACCGTGAAATCTCTCGGATCTGAGTTCTTGAGGATGATGTCATCATGGGGGTTTGTACAAACGGCCATATGATGTCATTCTGAGCAAGATCAAGGCCAGATCTAAGCTATTTCATGCGTTTTCACACTAAATCTAAGCTAAATCTAAACTTTTCCTATAAAACTTGGGTATCTTCATCTTTTTCTCAAACTTTCACTTTATTCGGTGAGAACCGGGTCTAAATGGACTGTGGACTTGATAAATAGTTTAAGATCGTCTTGGATCTGAGTTATTACCGGTAAAGACAAGCATGAGTACGAATTCCGACATAAACCCGTTAGAAACAGACGACTGATCGAACAGGGGTGATTCCCACCCGATCGGAGTTTCTGTATACTGAGGGGTTTTACCGTTGTCTCAATACGTGTCGTGGCGTCACCACTAAGCTAGAAACTTAGAAATTTTACAAATGATAAACAAGAACAAGGGTCGCCTGATCGAGCGGCAACCCGATCGGACAGCCGTCCGATCAGACAGCCACCCTATCAGGTGACACTTGCCTTTTGTCTTGATACTTTCAAACACTTGGTAAACAATCAAAACTTGGAAGTCTGATCGAGTGGCAACCCGATCGGACAACCGTCCAATCGAGCAGCCATCCGATTGGGATGACCAGGATACCTACAGATGAATCGAGTGGCAATCCGATCGGACAACCTAATCCCCTCGCTTATGAAAACTCAAGTGGCAACCCGATCAGATGGCCATCTGATCGGACAACCATCCGATCCAATGACCAAGTTGACACGTTGAGCAGTCTCGTTATCTTACCCGACTCTAATCCTATTGTAATCTAATCAGGCTAATTCTAAAAAGAGCTCCCTTTGATCCAATAATAGTTACGACTGTTAAGCAATCACTGTGAGTATACTCGATCCCCTTTTACTTTAAACTTTTGGGGTGCAACATGGATTCTATGAAACATAAACTTGATTCTTTGGAAACTTATACTCAATCCTATGTGTACGTGAAACTTGTGATTCTTGATTCTTGACTCTTTGTGCTATGTGACGTTTAATCCAGAGTGTGTAGTTCCGCCTTAACAATAGTAGCGCTATAGGAGTAATGCACCTCCCCGTTAGTCTTTGGGGTATTGTTAGGATGAGACATGTAACCTCCCATTAGACTTTGGGAAAGGCACTTAACGCATTGAAAACTTGGGCTATCACTGCGTGGACTGCGACACTAGTACGGCTGAAACTATTTTATTGCTTACACTGTGGATATGAGTTTTTTTAATCTATTATTCTATTATCAAACTTGTATACTCGCCAATACTTTTTGTATTGATATTTTAATACATGTTGCTGGCTGATAGGATGCTTTGGAATGCATGGAATCCGGGTAGGAGATGCTTAGAAACGTCACCTAGTTAACTTAGAATCTTTTGAGCAAATTGAACAATATTCATTATGGTTTGTATTTGGTACTTGAATTGGTTGTGTGGGCTTTTAGACAATGCTATGATGAATTTGATCTAATTTCTATTGAAACAAATAGTGTTATGGAATATCATGAGAAATCTGAACGCTTAGTGCTCGCACCCCGATGTTTTCGCCATCGGTTGGGGTGTGACAGATTGGTATCAGTAGCCATAACTATAGGGAATTAGGATAAGTAGGAATACTTGCCCTAGTCTATAGTTCTAGGAACTTGATTCTTATTTGTTGTTTAAGACTTATGCATTCTACAGTATCTGCTTCCTAGCAGCACATGTTCCTATTAAACATACATGCCTTTCTGGCTGATACAATGTACACTTTATACATTGGAAACACTGCTAACCAGTGTTTATATTTTGCACGAGATTTGCTCACAGGATAGGAGTGACATCCGAACCTTAAAGGGAAATCTCCGTATTACTCTAGTAGGCCTTATCTGCGGATAAGTGCCAACGGTATTTAGGGTACGATGTTGTCAAGATAGAGGTGAAACTCTGACCTTGATAACTAGTCCCGCTTGTTGATGATTTTCATGTCTCGCCAAAGTCTCGTGACCTACCGATCAATTGAGTACGCGAAATGACCAAAAGGACGAATATCGTAGGCCTAACATCGATGACGTATTTGTCCAAGTAAGTCAAAACACGCTACCTCAATTCGAAAGGGGTTCGAATCACTTTGGTTAGTTGCCGTTCCTCTACCCGGAACAATCCCATGATTTATGAGCCTATCTTGCTTTTATGTTGTCTCGATTTCTTATATGTGGTTTTATTTATGTGGTTTTAAACTCGATTCTTCGTTCATTTTAGTATATTTTTACACGAATCACACTTTGTCCACAATCTAAAACGTTAATCCTAATCTCAATCGAACTAAATTTATGAAGCTTTATTCTATGTGCAAACTATGTAGTAAACTTGATCGACTATTGTGTTATGATGAGATGTTGTGGGTATGAAACACTAAGATGACATGGAAGTACGAGACAGAAGTGGCATGTCCGAAGCATGGTGGATACGCCGCTGGTACTTCCTATATATAAGTGCTTCCGGCATGTTACCAACTTTTGTACCGAGTGCCATGCGAGAGTAGTGTTTGCAGACCAATGTGGAAAGTCTATATAATCTACGGAAACTTTATTTGTGTGATCTATGGGGAATCTATGTAATCTATGTTGACTCTAAAGCTATGCATGCAATCTATGAGTGGTCCACGTGTGAACTATGTGTATTCTAGCATGATCAAATGTTAATCTATTGCGTTAATCTAACGAGTTAATCTATGTTAAACTATTGAGTTAGTCTATGCTAAACTATTGGGTTATTCTATGAGCTAATCTCTGTTGATCTATCGGGTAAACTATGAATAAACTATGTGAATCTATTTAAGTAATCTATGCGAAACTATTTAAGCAATCTATGATGATGATGATGATGATGATGATGATGATGATGGGAAAAATGCTATGTTTGGTAATTGCGACACGTAGCATGACACTGAGTACGAGGCAAGGCGATGTGTCCGAAGCGTGGTGGATACGCCGCTGGTACTTCCTATATACAAGCGTTTCTGGCATGTTGACCAAACTTCGTACAACGTGCCATGTGAAGGTCGTGAGTTTTGTAGTGATTCAATCTAGATTCTTAATCTATCGTGTGTGTGTAATCTATATTGTGAAATCTCGTGAATCTATAGACTCATACGATCCTCTTGTTGGATCTTTAGGATGTCTTCTCGAAAGCTATCCGACACTCTCAGGAAATCCAGGGAGAAGTCTCAAAAAAAGATGATGTCATTCATGGCCGACCAGATTGCTCGAGTCGTGCCAAAGATCGTCTCTGAGCTCCAGGGATCAAACACTCCTCCATCCTCTGTGGACTCCAAAGTAGAGAAGCCGACATCTAACAAGTTCAACTACAAACACTTCATCTCCTGCAACCCCAAACCGTTTACGGGCAGTGATGGGGTAACAGCTATGCTTGAGTGGTTCGACAGCATAGAGGTCACTTTCATTAACAGTGAATGCCCCGAACATTTGAAGACCAGGAGTGCCACTGGAGTGTTTCAAGGGAGGGCTTTGGAATGGTGGTCCAATGAAAGGAACATCCGTACTAATGAAGTAGCCTATGCTCTTCCATGGGCTTAGGTGCGTGAATTGATGATGCTTAAATTCTGCCCTCCCCATGAACAACTCAAGCTCGAGGAAGAATTCTGGCATTTGAAATAAGTTGGTGATAACAACCTGGCGTATACTACCCGGTTTAAGCAGCTAAGTTTTATCGTTCCTCACTTGGTTTCGACTCCTGAGCGGATGATAACCAAGTATATCAACGGTCTACCCCCGGCGATGCACGATTCTATTGAAGCAGCCCAGCTCGACACGATTGAGGAAGTCTATCGTCTAGCAGCAAGTTTGAACAACAATCGTGTGCGTGATAAGCAGTTTGCTACTCCTGCCCCTTCAAAGTCTGCTAACCAAGTTACCCAGCAACCTAGTGGCAGCAAGAACAAGAAACGGAAGTCTCAGGGTCCCGGATGTAATGCTATTACTCCTGCTGTGAACCCTGCTGCTAAACATGCTTCTACTCCTGCTGCTGCTAACCCTGCTGCCCCTGAAGCTAAGAAACGGTACACCGATGCTCACCCGAAGTGTACCACTTGCAACTACCATCATCCGGAAAACTCTGCATGTCGTTTGTGCACCAACTGCAACCGCTATGGTCACACGACCCCGTATTGCCGTCAAGCTAACCCTGCTCCAGTCTAGCAAGTCCCAGTTCAAGCAGCTCAAGCAGCGCTTCCAGCTCCTCCGCAGAACCCAGGACCAGCCAATGCCATTCGTGCATGCTTTCAGTGTGGGGATACTACTCATCTCCGCAATCGTTACCCCCAGCTGAACCATGATCAACAGGCAGCCGCTCGTGGACGAGCGTTTAATCTCAATGCTAACCAGGCTCGCAACAACAAGGACGTGGTGAATGGTATGTTCCTCGTTAATAACCTCTATGCTTCGATTCTATTTGATACTGGTGCCGATAAAAGTTTTGTGTCCGTGGAATTTGAGTCTTTGATAAATTTACACGCTCTAAGTTACCTGAGTCGTTCTCTGTTGAGGTCGCCAATGGTAAGTCGATTCTTGTGAATTCCATTGTGCGTGATTGTTCCTTGATTCTTAACGATCACGTATTCTCTATTGATATTATACCCATGCAGTTGGTTAGTTTTGACGTTATCATCGGCATGGATTGGTCGCGTAAGAACCATGCCGAAATTGTGTGTCACGAGAAGCTTGTTCGCCTCCCTCTTCCGTTTGGTGATTTTATGCATGTTTATGGGGACCGACCTTCGAAAGGACTAATGTAGCGTTTGGTATGCAGGAATGAGAAGTGGAATGGAATGGATCATTGAGAGGGAATGAAGAAAAGAGTGTTTGGTTGGTCGATGGAATGGAATCTCCCATTCCAAAATGCATTCCATTCCCTTAAAATCATTCCATCCCTCCCCCTGTTTTTTTTCCATTCCATTCCCTCTTCACCCTTCATTAACAACACCACAACTCACTACCGTTGCCACCACCCACCACCACTGTCATCCGCCGCCGTCACCCGCCACCGCCGCCGCCCGCCAACGCCGCCACCGCCACCGTCGTTGCCGCCACCCACCTCCATCCCCACCATCGCCACCGCCACCATCCACCATCGTCGTTGCCACCTCCGATCACCGCCACCACCCACCTTCGATCATCGCCGCTGCCACCTCCGATCACCGCCGCCATCGCCATCCACCTCCGTCATCGCTATCAACCACCACCATGCACCGCCACCACCGCTACCACCTGCCACCACTGTCGCCACCGCTACCACCTCTGGCCACCGCTGCTACCAACCTTCACCGTCACCCACTACCACCACCGTTGTCACCACACGTCGCCGTCTCCACTCGCCGCCGTCTCCACCCACCACCACCGCCGCTACAACTGCCACCTATCACCACTCACAATCGCCGCCCATCATTGACCACCACCATCCGATTTTATTCCTTCGTCTTTTTTCGCATACCAAACAACAAAAAGTAATGGTTCATTTCATTCTCACATGGTAACCAAACAAGACATGGAATGGTAATAATCAATTCAATTATCTCATCCATTCCATTACCTCGTCCATTCCATTCTCCCGTCCATTCCATTACCCCATACCAAACAGATCCAAAGGCTAATGTCATGTACACAAGCGAGCAAAAGTTTACGTAAACAGAACCCTGCCTTCTTGGCCCACGTGGTGGGACGAAAGGGCAAGGGGAAGAACATAAACGATGTTCCGATTGTGTGTGATTTTCTTGATGTCTTTCCTGAGGATCTACCCGGTCTTCCTCCTCCCAGATCCGTTGACTTTCGTATAGACCTCGTACCTGGTGCGACTCCTGTCACCAGGGCTCCTTACCGTCTTGCACCTTCCGAGATGCAAGAATTGTCCAGCCAGTTACAGGAATTACTCGATAAGGGTTTTATTCGTCCAAGTACCTCTCCGTGGGGTGCTCCCGTTTTATTTGTCAAGAAGAAGGATGGTTCGTTTCGTATGTGTATCGACTATCGTGAGCTTAATAAGTTGACTATTAAGAATCGTTACCCATTACCTCGTATTGATGATTTGTTTGACCAACTACAAGGCGCGTCATGTTTTTCGAAGATTGACCTACGTTCTGGATATCATCAACTACGTGTCCTCAAAGATGATATTCCTAAAACGGCTTTTCATACTCGATATGTGCACTACGAGTTTGTAGTCATGCCTTTTGGCTTGACCAACGCACCTGCAGTGTTCATGGACCTTATGAACCGTGTTGGTAAACCTTACTTGGATCGTTTTGTTATAGTCTTTATTGATGATATTCTTATTTATTCTAAGTCTAAAGCTGATCATGCTCGCCATCTACGTCTTATGCTTGAACTTTTACGTGGTGAACATCTGTATGCTAAATTTTCTAAATGTGAGTTTTGGATTAATGAAGTGCAGTTCCTTGGTCATATTGTTAGTAGTCAGGGTATTCATGTTGATCCTTCGAAAATCAAGGCAGTGAAGAATTGGTGTACACCTAAATCCATGTCTGAGATTCGTTCTTTTCTAGGATTGGCGGGTTATTACCACCGATTCATCGCGGATTTTTCTAAAATCGTTGTCCCTCTTACTACTCTAACCCAAAAGGAGAAACCTTTTGTTTAGGGTCCCGAACAAGAGGAGTCCTTTCTGACTCTTAAGAATCTTCTATGTAATGCTCCTGTTTTGACTCTTCCTGATGGTAACGACGACTTCGTGGTATATTGTGATGCCTCAAATCGTGGATTGGGCTGTGTGCTCATGCAGCGGGACAAGGTCATTGCTTATGCCTCTCGTCAACTCAAAGTGCATGAGAAAAACTATACTACTCATGATCTGGAGCCTTCAACATATCTTTGACCAGAAAGAACTAAACATGCGATAGAGGCGTTGGGTGGAATTGCTTAACGACTACGACTGCGAAATTCGCTATCACCCTGGAAAAGCAAACGTAGTGGCCGACGCTCTTAGTCGTAAGACTCATGTCAAGGCTATTCGTATATCTAGTGATTTGCATGCTTGTATCCGTGAAGCTCAGTATTCGTCTGCTAATGAAGGAAGTCTATCTGTGGAAGTTCGTGGCGCTAATATTGATCAACTCGAAACTAAATCTGATGGTCTTCAGTACTATCTTAATCGCATCTGGGTGCTAGATCGCGGTAACCTCCTTGAGCTCATCATGAATGAGGCTCACAAATCTAGTTACTCTATCCATCCAGGTGCCGATAAGATGTACCAGGATCTGCGTATGACCTATTGGTGGCCTGGCATGAAAAGGGACATTGCTGTGTATGTTTCAAAAATGCCTCACCTGTTTGAAGGTGAAAGCTGAGCACCAGCGTCCCTCTGGACTCTTAGAGCAACCTAAAATCCCCATTTGGAAGTGGGATAGTCTTACTATGGACTTTATTACTAAGTTACCCCGTACTCCTGCCGGTCATGACAGTATTTGGGTAATTATTGATCGTTTGACTAAATCAGCCCACTTTCTTCCTATTCGTGAAGATTATAAAGTGGAGAAACTTGCGAGAATCTATACTGATGAGATTATAAGCCGTCATGGAGTACCTTTAGACATAATCTCTGACCGTGATGGTCGCTTTACTTCACGTCTTTGGCAAACATTTCAGTCCGCTATGGGTTCGCACTTGAATCTTAGCTTGGCCTTTCATCCTTAGACGGATGGACAGACCGCGCGTACTATTCAAACCCTAGAGGACATGCTCCGTTCTTGTGTCATAGACTTTGGTGGTAACTGGGATGTACACTTACCATTGATAGAATTCTCGTACAACAATAACTATCATTCCAGTATTCAGATGGCTCCTTTCGAAGCTTTGTATGGATGGAAATGCCGATCTCCTCTCAGTTGGCATGAGGTTGGGGAAAAGCAGTTCACTGGCCCTGAGATTATTCAAGAGACAACGAATAAGATCCTTTAGATCCGTGACAACTTGATCAAGTCTAGGAGAAGACAAAAGAGCTATGCTGATAAAAGGCGCAAGCCTCTGGAATTTGCTGTTGGTGACCGAGTTCTTCTCAAAGTATCTCCCTGGAAGGGAGTAGTTCGCTTTGGTAAAAGGGAAAGCTCGCTCCTCGCTATGTGGATCCTTTCGTGATACTTGAAAGGATTTGCAAGGTGGCGTACAAACTCGATTTGCCACAGGAACTAAACAACGTACACCCAGTGTTCCACGTGTCTAATCTACGAAAATGTCTAGCCGACGAGGAACTGCGAGTTCCCCTGGAAGACTTACAAATAAATGAAGCTGTTCAGTTTGTGGAGAAACCAGTCGAGATCATGGATCAAGCTGTCAAGCGTCTAAGGCGCAGCAAAATTCCCATTGTTAAGGTTCGATGGGAAGGAAAGCGTGGTGCCGAATTTACTTGGGAGTTGAAAAGTGATATGAAGGCCAAGTACCCGCATCTTTTTGAGCAGTCTTCTTCTAAGATTTCGGGGACGACATCTCCTAAAGGAGGGGAGACTGTAACGCCCAGCGTCCCTAAACTTTAGAATCTTATCAAGATTAGTCCCTGAAGTTTAGTCTATTGTCATCTTTGGTCCTTGTGGTTATGTGATGTTGATACTTTGGCAATTTTGGTGTGAATCTTATTGATACTTGATCCTTTATTCTAGACACTTGATTCTTGATACATAAACTATGAGACTTGATACTTAATCTAGATGCTTGACTCTTAATGCTTAAACTTTGATGCTTAAACTAGATGCTTGTCTCTTGATGCTTGACTCTTGATGCTTAATCTAGATACTTGATTCCTATGATTAAACTAGATACTTGATTCTTTATACTATGAAAGCTAGATTCTTATTGTTGATACTTGATACTTGATACTTGGACTCTTGATTCTTGAAACTTGAGAAAACTATGATTCTTGACTCTTGAAACTTATTTGGTGCTTGACTCCTTAGACTCGTAAGACTTGATTCTTGGTTGAATGAGAGACTAGAGTCTTGTCACTGGCGGAATCTATGAAACCTGGAAACTTTTGGCTTGTGATGTAATCTAGATACTTTACCTAAACTATACGCAACGCAACGCTTAATCTAACTCACAAAATGAATCAAAGACGGGAACGCGGAAAGATTGGATTGGTCAGAATGGCAATCCGATCGGATGGCCATCCGATCGGATTGTCATCCGATCAGATTGTCACCCTATCGGATGACCGTCCGATCGGATAGCCATCCGATCGGACTGCCATCCGACCCATACCCACTTATCTCCTTCACACACTCTCACCCTATAAATAGACCTGTCACATCACCATTTTCAGTGATGTGATAGCTCTGCTCGACCAGACGCGCTACTCTTCTCTTTTCTCCACTTTCTTGCTGATTTCGGTATGTTTTGCACTAGATCTTTGTACTTTCTCGCTCTATACATCATCCTCTATGTGATTCTCGCTTGAAATCACACTTTTCACCGTGAAATCTCTCGGATCTGAGTTCTTGAGGATGATGTCATCATGGGGGTTTGTACAAACGGCCATGTGATGTCATTCTGAGCAAGATCTATCCCAGATCTAAGCTATTTCATGCGTTTTCACACTAAATCTAACCTATATCTAAACTTTTCCTATAAAACTTGGGTATCTTCATCTTTTTCTCAAACTTTCACTTTATTCGGTGAGAACCGGGTCTAAGTGGACTGTGGACTTGATAAATAGTTTAAGGTTGGCTTGGGTCCGAGTTATTACCGGTAAAGACGAGCATGACTACGAATTCCGACATAAACCCGTTAGAAACAGACGACTGATCGAACAGGGGTGATTCCCAATCGATCGGAGTTTCTTTGTTCTGAGGGGTTTTACCGTTGTCTCAATACGTGTCGTGCCGTCACCACTAAGCTAGAATGTAACAACTGCCACTAAAATCCATAATTAGGATGGTAATTAGCTATTAAGAAAACCCTAATTGAGAAACCCAAGTAATTCTGCACTAACCCTAAAATTTCCAGAACAATCAGAATCAGGATCAGGGCCCCTAAAACTCAGGGGGGGGGGGCAAAATCCTAGTTACGATTATCTAAATAACTTGCTGGCCGTTTTGAATTTTACAATTTTATCAACTCAGCTAAGTTACTTAGACACGAAGCTACCTATAGAAAATAGGTGACCACTCGCGTAGCGCGACACCTATAGGGGTTACCCCTCGCGCTACGCTACAGGGACAAATTTCGCGTAACATAGGTTACCACTCGCGTAGCGCGACGCCTATAGTGATACCCCTCGCGCTACGTGACGGTGTCAAATTTCAGGTATAAATAGAGGAGTCTGGGACTTGATTTCTAGCACAAAAAACGGCGAAGAAATTCGTGGTACACGCTAAGTTATAGCCAAAATACTACACAAACACACACTAATCTCGAAACGCTGCCGCAATCAGGGTAATAACTCGATCGCTATTACGATTCAACGTCCGATCGATTATAACTATCCAACGATAGTCCAGGTGCTGCTCAATTGAGCTTGTACTTTGATTATTCGTCGTGATTTCGACTTGAATATTAGAGTGCTGTTCGAATTCGGACTATGCTCTGTTATTCGTTATGAATCCGATTGAATTATCGAGTATTGCACTGATTAATCGCTGTGAAGGTTTAATCTCGTGAATTGACGTAACTGCTGTATTAAGTTACCTACCTAGTTGTGTGCACTAGATTACAAAGCTAACTCAATAGGCTAAGCTCTACCTGTATAAATCTGCAATATATCAAGGCTTATCTGTAGACTAAACTTTGGCCGTATGAATCTGCATGATTATAATGTGAGTCATTCCTCTTTTATAAACTCTTTTCTCACAGTTTGTGAGTCATTCTTCTTTTAAACTATTTTCTCACAGTTTGTGAGTAATTATTACAATACCTCAAATTATTTTCAAGGTTATAATTACAGGGATTAAGTCTTTGTAATCACCAAATTACAGCTGGTATGTGGGGTATTGTGCACATTACTGTTATTATCACTCTATGTGAGTGAATATTACTCTATGTGAGTAAATATTACTCTATGTGAGTTATTATTACTCTGTGTGAGTACACCGTCACTATTTGGGCAACAGGACTCAATAGTGGTATGACCACAGTCACAGAAATGAATCGAGTGACAAATACCCATTCTTGATAATTGGTTGATAGAAACATTGTAATCGCTCTTAATACTGTAAATTATAACTAACGGGTCGTTTTAGAAAAACAGAATGATTCACTCAGTATTTCCCGCTGACAAAACCTTTTTAAAACACGTTTCAGGTAATTACAGTATATCGGAGTAAGAATTGGATCCGGCACCGAAAGGCATCAAGAAGTGGCTTATTTCATTAATTAAATCAAATTAAGAAATATCGTTTTTATATTAAAAGCTACCTTTGTAAAATATGAGTTTATCCCATCTATTTAATAAATAAAATCCGGTGTTTTTAAACTCTGATATTTTTCCTAACTCACTGTCCTGATGAAATTTCCGCTGCAATGTTTTTTCCAAATAAAAATAATCACCGGTACCACGGGACTGCTCGCGCCTCCCGACTCCGTCCAGGGTGGGTCGGGGGTCGTGATAGAAGGTGGTATCAGAGCTAAGCCACTGCTTTAAGCCTATAAGTGTTGTGATAATAATACTTAAGCTTAAATAAAAAGAGTTAGGAGATTTCTATTAAATGGTAGCACAGCTGATAGCAGTTAGACTTGAACATAAGAAAAGATGCCTTAGTATAAGCTAAGCCACTGGTTTACATAATTAGGTATTATAATAATACCTAAGTAAAAACGGAGAATTAGAAACTTAATATTATTTGATTACACTCCGGATGGTATTTAGACTTGAACTTAGGAATTTTGCCTTAAAATAAACTTTAAGGTAAATTACTTATATAAGTATAATGTAATGGACACTGGTATGACGGTTAGCAGGCAATAGCACTTAATTGCTATTTATTCTTGCTTATTGAAATTATTTGGTCTAGAATAAGATATGTTATGGGAATACAAATTTCCTTGATTCTGGATAAAAGCCTTAATAAAAGAGGCACTTTTTGAAAAGATACTATTTATGGGAAATAGAAAATTTTCTCCGGCAAAACTGGGTATAGAGTAGCAGACTCTCCAGCTTGACCGGACATATTGAGATTACCGCTCCGGCGTGAACCGGATAAGACGGGGTAAATGATATGTCAAATCAGTGACAAGATTTCCCTAAATAGTATCATGACCAAATACCTGAGTGGTTCTTGGAAATATGAATCTGTTAAATACATTGACCTGATAAATGGTATGTTTATTTCAGCATGTGAAATATGTGATTATATAGATAGGTATATCTATAAGCAAATTCCAAAAACCCATAAGGATTGACAAATTGAAATAAAGTACAAGCATCCGTGTCTAGAATTCTTTATCAGGAATCTCTTTTCCAATATCAAACATTATTTTGTTTGATCATTTACCTCGTAACTCATACAATGAGAACCCTTTAAAAAAGGGATATCATCGAAAGTATAAAAATTTACAATGCACAAGTAAGAAACATATAAAGTCGTGCTAACACACAAGAAAACACATGAAACTTAAAATATACGTCCACAGACGTTGAAATATATCACATACGACTTTCCAAGGCAAGAACTTTGAAAAGTATAAATTGGGCACGATGACACCAATACTAATTCTGTCAGTAGAAAACTACTAATTAGGAAGAAACCCTCTTGCCATATGATTCTACCAACGACACAGATCTCGCTAAGGTACGTTCCATAATCACACTGCAAAAAGGAATCACATACCTTTGTAAATTTTCTATTTTATTTTTTTTTTCAACATTCCATAATAACATCACACTAGTATCACACGGAAATCCAAGTAAAGTTTTTATATTATTAAAACTCTGACTTCTGCCTATAGTAAGTTAACTCTCGTGTTTCTACTCCTTCCCATAGGCATCATACCATGAGGATTTCTTCCATAGTAGCAAATTTTTACATTTCTTGGTAAATCCACATGATTGTACTTATGGTTCATTCAAATTAGGAAGACCATAGGAGGACATTATACCAATTGTTGTTTAATCAAAAGTTCAAATATCATTTCACTATAGTTGATCTTTGCATAGTAAAACCTTGTTTTACAAAGCAATGACTCTTTAATATCAAATCAATGAATTTCTTGAAAAACTCGATTTTCCATGGTTTCTGTTATAAAGATGTCCGAACTTCCTTATTACCACTCGTTTTGTTCAAACCCAGTTAAATTGCTCACAATTCATATTCAATTCCAGGTCCCATATGATATTTTAAGCCATCATATTCAAATTCAAAATAATCCCAATAAGCACTTTGATTCTCTTGAAACTATAACATGTTTTTGGCCTTCGATTTCACTAAAATATTTCTTTAATCACAATCACCCTCTGGTGACATCTCCACAAAATCTGAAGATTACGCTAATCTCGGATTTAAAATTATTTATATTAAATTTGCCTTATTAATTTATTCAATAAAAGTAATCTTAAAACAATCATATACTCAGATAATGATACACAAATTCACCTCCTATTCCGATTTAGGTTTATGATAATATATCAGTATTTTAATACCCTGGTTATTGTCAGGAGCAGATATTGAGTAGCCTAGCCTTAGTTAGGCATGGACTGATCACCTATGCTTAAACAAGGCAGCACTAACCAATATCCAACCATAATAATAACCATTTAATGTATATAAATTAAGTTATCATACTTATTTATTCCAACAGTCAAAAAGAACATTGTAAGCATTTGCATGCACTCTTAACTTTGTTAAGAAAAAGAAAAAAATTGTACGCCAAGATCTCGAAGTATGAATTCTGGCTACAGGAAGTGCAATTCTTAGGTTATGTAGAAAATCACGAAGGTATCCATGTGAATCCTTCTAAACCAGAAATAATTACTAAATAGAGGGTTCCGCAAACAGCCATAAAAATTCGAAGTTTTCTAGGTTTAACTGGATACTATAGACAATTTATTTAAGATTGTTCCAAGATAACTAAACCCTTAACTAAGCTAAACCTGTAAAATAGTTAAGTTTAAGTGAGGACCTAGACAAGAAGAAGCTCTTAAGATATTAAATCAAAAGTTAACAAGTGCTTTAATTTTAGCATTGCCAAAAGAAACTAAAGTATAAGGTGATACTTCAAAATTAGGAATAGAATGTGTGTTGATGCAACGCAAAAAGGTAATTGCGTATGCCTTCAGGCACTTAAAAGCACGAGAAAAATTTTACAACTCATGATTGAGAACTAGGAACTATAATTTTGTCCTTAAGATTTAGAGACATTATCTGTAAATACAGATCACAAAAAGATAAAGATACATATTTGGGCAAAACAAACTAAACATTAGGCAAAGAAGATGGATGGAAATCCTAAATGAGTACAACTGTGATATTCAGTATCACGAAGAAAAGCAAATGTAGTTGCAGATGCTTTAAGTCATAAGTATCATGAAAAGCAAGAGTGAGTCCATGCTCTTAGATTAAGATCTACGGTTAGATTTAATAGCACAAATTAAAGAAAGTTCAAGAAACAGCAATCGAAGACGATGCTGAAAGAATGAAAGGACAAGCCAAAGAATTAAAACAAGGAAGTGATAGAATTTGGAGATTCCCTAAGAAAACAATTGGGTACCTAAGCAGGGAAAATTAAGAAATAAGATTCTAGATAGATCTAGGTATACCATGTACCCAGGTAACAATCAGATATACCAAGATTTAAGAAATAACTTTTGGTGGATAGGAATAAAAATGAACATAGCCAGTCATGTATCTAAGTGTCTCACTTGTTCACAAGTTAAGACAGAGCACTAGAAACCTTTAGGATTACTCCAACAATTAGAAATGCCTATATGGAAATAGGAACTCTTAACAATAGATTTTGTTACTAAGTTACCCAAAACCAGAAAAGGTAATAAAGCGATTTGAGTAATCATGGATCGATTTACCCAAATTAGCTCATCTTCTAAACTATGAAAGAAACCTTTAGCATAGAAAGGTTAACCAAGTTGTATGTAGATAAAACAGTATCTTTACATAGAGTTCCACTCTCCGTTGTATCGGACAGAGATAGTCGTTTCACTTTTCATTTCTGGAACAAGTTTCCAAATAGCAATGAAAACACGACTAAAATTAAGTACAGCTTATCATCCCCAAACAGACGGACAAAGTAAAAGAACCATTCAAAACCTTGGAAGACATGCTGCGAGCATGTGTGATAACCATTCAAGTAGGATAACCACTTACCCTTAATTAAATTCTCCTATAGCAATAATTATCATTCAAGTATCAAAACTGTCCCATTCGAAGCACTGTACAGACGTAAGTGCAAACCCCAGTTTGTTAAGCAGAAATAGGAGAAAATTAATTATCAGATCCTAAAATTTTACAAGAAACCCCTGACAAAATAACTCAAATCAAAGAAAGACTGAAAACAGCTCGAGATCGTCAGAAAAGCTATGCAGATAATCATCATAAACCTTTAGAATTTCATATAGGAAATAAGGTACTTTTAAAAGTTTCTCCTTGGAAAGGTATAGTGCGATTCGGTAAGAAAGGAAAGCTAAGTCCGAGATACATTGGACCATTCCCTATGATTCAACGAATAGGACCAGTAGCTTATCAGTTACAACTACCAGAAGAATTGGCTGGAGTACATGATGTATTTCATGTATCCAATCTCAAGAAATGTCTATCAGACAAATCCCTGGTAGTACCTCTTCAAAATATAGAGATAAATGAAAAAAAAAAAAATTAAAATTCATAGAGAAACCATTGGCTATCGAAGATCGAAAAGTCAAATTCCTCAAAGCATAAACGACTGGGTTGGTCAAAATCAAGTGGAATTCAAAGAGAGGGCCAGAATACAATTAGGAGCTGGAGTCCGAAATAAAGCGAAAATATCCACATCCCTTCCAGTAAATCTCGAGGACGAGATTTTTCTTAAGGTGGGGAGGATGTAACAACTGCCACTAAAATCCATAATTAGGATGGTAATTAGCTATTAAGAAAACCCTAATTGAGAAACCCAAGTAATTCTGCACTAACCCTAAAATTTCCAGAACAATCAGAATCAGGATCAGGGCCCCTAAAACTCAGGGGGGGGGGGGGGGCAAAATCCTAGTTACGATTATCTAAATAACTTGCTGGCCGTTTTGAATTTTACAATTTTATCAACTCAGCTAAGTTACTTAGACACGAAGCTACCTATAGAAAATAGGTGACCACTCGCGTAGCGTGACACCTATAGGGGTTACCCCTCGCGCTACGCTACAGGGACAAATTTCGCGTAACATAGGTTACCACTCGCGTAGCGCGACGCCTATAGTGATACCCCTCGCGCTACGCGACGGTGTCAAATTTCAGGTATAAATAGAGGAGTCTGGGACTTGATTTCTAGCACAAACAACGACGAAGAAATTCGTGGTACACGCTAAGTTATAGCCAAAATACTACACAAACACACACTAATCTCAAAACGCTGCCGCAATCAGGGTAATAACTCGATCGCTATTACGATTCAACGTCCGATCGAGTATAACTATCCAACGATAGTCCAGGTGCTGCTCAATTGAGCTTGTACTTTGATTATTCGTCGTGATTTCGACTTGAATATTAGAGTGCTGTTCGAATTCGGACTATGCTCTGTTATTCGTTATGAATCCGATTGAATTATCGAGTATTGCACTGATTAATCGCTGTGAAGGTTTAATCTCGTGAATTGACGTAACTGCTGTATTAAGTTACCTACCTAGTTGTGTGCACTAGATTACAAAGCTAACTCAATAGGCTAAGCTCTACCTGTATAAATCTGCAATATATCAAGGCTTATCTGTAGACTAAACTTTGGCCGTATGAATCTGCATGATTATAATGTGAGTCATTCCTCTTTTATAAACTCTTTTCTCACAGTTTGTGAGTCATTCTTCTTTTAAACTATTTTCTCACAGTTTGTGAGTAATTATTACAATACCTCAAATTATTTTCAAGGTTATAATTACAGGGATTAAGTCTTTGTAATCACCAAATTACAGCTGGTATGTGGGGTATTGTGCACATTACTGTTATTATCACTCTATGTGAGTGAATATTACTCTATGTGAGTAAATATTACTCTATGTGAGTTATTATTACTCTGTGTGAGTACACCGTCACTATTTGGGCAACGGGACTCAATAGTGGTATGACCACAGTCACAGAAATGAATCGAGTGACAAATACCCATTCTTGATAATTGGTTGATAGAAACATTGTAATCGCTCTTAATACTGTAAATTATAACTAACGGGTCGTTTTAGAAAAACAGAATGATTCACTCAGTATTTCCCGCTGACAAAACCTTTTTAAAACACGTTTCAGGTAATTACAGTATATCGGAGTAAGAATTGGATCCGGCACCGAAAGGCATCAAGAAGTGGCTTATTTCATTAATTAAATCAAATTAAGAAATATCGTTTTTATATTAAAAGCTACCTTTGTAAAATATGAGTTTATCCCATCTATTTAATAAATAAAATCCGGTGTTTTTAAACTCTGATATTTTTCCTAACTCACGGTCCTGATGAAATTTCCGCTGCAATGTTTTTTCCAAATAAAAATAATGACCGGTACCACGGGACTGCTCGCGGCTCCCGACTCCGTCCAGGGTGGGTCGGGGGTCGTGACATAGAAACTTAGAAATTTTACAAATGATAAACAAGAACAAGGGTCGCCCGATCGAGCGGCAACCCGATCGGACAGCCGTCCGATCGGACAGCCACCCTATCAGGTGACACTTACCTTTTGTATTGAAACTTTCAAACACTTGGTAAACAATCAAAACTTGGAAGTCTGATCGAGTGGCAACCCGAGCAGATAACCGTCCGATCGAGCAGCCATCTGATTGGGATGACCAGGATACCTACACTCGAATCGAGTGGCAATCCAATCGGACAGCCACCCTAATCCCCTCACTTATGAAATTCAACTCAAGTGGCAACCCGATCGGATGGCCATCCGATCGGGCAAGCATCTGTCTACTCTTATATGAGTGTCGTCCGATCGACCGGCAATCTGATCGGATAGCCATCCGATCGGACAACCATCCGATCCAATGACCAACTTGACACTTTGAGCAGTCTCGTTATCTTGCCCGACTCTTATACTATTGTAATCTAATCAGGCTAATTCTAAAAAGAGCTCCCTTTGATCCAATAACAGTTGCGACTGTTAAGCAATCACTGTGAGTATACTCGATCCCCTTTTACTTTAAACTTTTGGGGTGCAACATGTATTCTATGAAACATAAACTTGATTCTTTGGAAACTTATACTCAATCCTATGTGTACGTGAAACTTGTGATTCTTGATTCTTGACTCTTTGTGCTATGTGACGTTTAATCCAGAGTGTGTAGTTCCGCCTTAACAATAGTAGTGCTATAGGAGTAATGCACCTCCCCGTTAGTCTTTGGCGAATTGTTAGGAGGAGACATATAACCTCCCGTTAGACTTTGGGAAAGGCACTTAAAGCATTGGAAACTTGGGCTATCACTGCGTGGACTGCGACACTAGCACGACTGAAACTATTTTATTGCTTACACTGTGGATATGAGTTGTTTTAATCTATTATTCTATTATTAAACTTGTATACTCGCCAATATTTTTTGTATTGATATTTTAATACATGTTGCAGGCTGATAGGATGCTTTGGAATGCATGGAATCCGGCTAGGAGATGCTTAGAAACGTCACCTAGTTAACTTAGAATCTTTTGAGCAAATTGAACAATATTCGTTATGGTTTGTTTTTGGTACTTGAATTGGTTGTGTATGCTTTTAGACAATGCTATGATGAATTTGATCTAATTTCTATTGAAACAAATAGTGTTATGGAATCTCATGAGCAATCTGAACGCTTAGTGCTCGCACCCCGATGTTTCCGCCATCGGTTGGGGTGTGACAATGAGTAACGGAGATTAACGGTAGATTAAGGATTTAGGAATTTAAAACACAAGAACATATGTATACGAAAATAATCATCTTTTAACACAAAGTACTTGTTTTTGACACTATGAAACCCCAAGGGTTAATGTTTTCATGAGTAGCATACTCATTAGAATTATAACAAGTCTTATGTCTTAGATGATGTTATTCTAGCACTTTGATGAATGAACACAAGTTCATCATCAAGGGTTCGAATGTTGTATAGATATTATATATATTATTATGTCCAATAATCAAGCATGAGGTAGAAGATTATATCTTCATTTAGGTACCTCTAAGTATCATGGAAATCATGTAGGAGGTAGGAAGAACAAGCTTCCATTTAGGTACCTCTTATGGTTCACCACTACACTTGATGTAAAAACATACAAGGAGGGTCATGAACTATGAATAATACAAGAATACAAACAACTACACTATGAGAAATCATCAAGTAATGTGGGGATTTTATGTTGGACAACCCAAGTTAGTTCATAATCACGCCTTCATCAAACTTGAAGTTTGAACATCACTTGTGGGTTAAAAACCCTAAACAAAACAGAATGTATATGAGGTTTATCCTCTAATTTTGAATGTCTCAACCTTGTTTTTAAGCCTAACTAACCATAGAAGTGGTTATAAGCATAAGACATAGGTTTGAGATGAGTTAGACTCAAGTTGAACAAGTTTAGTAAAGATTAGATGAAAATCAGAAATGAACAGTGGACTTTGGAGCCTTTTTTCCGGAGTTCCAGGGACTTATTTACTGTGAAAAACCCATGGAATCGAAGCTAAGGTCAATCCAAGCACATAGGAAAAAGAATGGATAAATTGGACAAGAATTGAGTGAGTTATGCTCACTTTAGTGAAGAGTTATGAATCTGCTCGAACTTCAGAACTCAGCTGCATTTTTGGTTGATTTGGGAGTGATTAGAGTGTTGTAAAAGTGGTAGGGAGGTTGAGATTAAGTTGTATTTATAGGGGGAAGGATTAGGGTTAAGTTGGGTTAGAATTAAATATGTTAGTTGGTTGATTAACATTTAAAAAAAATAAAAACAAACACCCTCAATAGGGCTGCAAACGCAAGGCTGGTTATTCAGCCATCTACCTTCTTTTTTTTTTTGATTTGGTGACATAATGGCCTTGGTATAATACCCATTGTTATGTTATTTAAAACACACGACTAATTATTTAAAAAGTCAAATGGGAGTGTTTTTAAACAATAAAAAAACATTCTAAAGGGTTGTTGTGGTTTCGAGACATGAAGCTGAAATGTTCTTTTCATTTTTTTTTGAATGTAGCATTTGTTCATCAAAAATTGATGTTTGATATATTTATTATTATATTATTATATTATTAATATTATTATTATGTTTATTATTATTATTATATTTAGAATTATTATTATTACTATTATATTATTAGAATTAACTACGTATTTAATAGTTAATAAGTATGTATAAGTTATGAGTACCATTATGTCGACTATCGGCCGCACGTATGCATTCGAGATTGGTAACGTATAACCCTAGTATTGCAAAACGTATAAGCATGTATAAAAAAAGTATTCCATATAAAAGATTTATTTCATTATGATCAAAGTCTCGGATTTACAATGGTTACAAAGAAAGAACGATTACAAGAACACAAGACTTCCAAAAATAGAAATACGAACAAGACTTGCTATAAATGGAAAGCAGAAAGAAGCAGGGCGTTACAGTCTCCCCTCCTTTAGGGAATTTTGTCCCGAAATTTAGGTAGATGCAACGTCGAACAGATACGGATACTTGGTCTTCATATCACTCTCGAGTTCCCAAGTAAATTCAGCGCCACGTTTTCCTTCCCATCGAACCTTGACGATAGGAATTCGACTGTGCCTCAGTTGCTTGACTCCTCGGTCCATGATTTCGACCGACTTTTCCGCGAAGTGAAGCGTTTCATTGACTTGTAAGTCTTCAAGAGGAACGTGTAGTCCTTCGTCAGCTAGACACTTTTTCAAGTTGGATACGTGAAAAATAGGGTGTACATTGTTGAGTTCTTCAGGCAGGTCCAGTCTATACGCAACCTTGCCAATCCTTTCGAGGATCTTGAAAAGACCAACATAGCGGGGTGCGAGTTTCCCTTTCTTGCCAAATCGAACCACGCCCTTCCAAGGGGATATCTTGAGAAGTACATAGTCACCTGTCTCGGATTCTAAGGGTTTGTGACGCTTGTCGGCGTAACTCTTTTGTCGGCTCCTGGCTTTCAGTAGATTGTCTCGAACCTGTAAAATCTTGTCCGTCGTCTCTTGTATGAGCTCGAGACCAGTGATTTGAACTTCACCAATCTCGTGCCAACAAATAGGCGAACGACACTTGCGGCCATACAATGCTTCGAAAGGTGCCATTTGAATACTCGCGTGATAGCTGTTGTTGTACGAGAATTCGATCAATGGCAAGTGTGAATCCCAGTTGCCACCAAAATATATTACGCAAGAACGAAGCATATCCTTTAAAGTTTGGATAGTACGCTCGGTTTGACCGTCTGACTGAGGATGGAAAGCGGTGCTAAGGTTAAGAACAGTACCCATAGCAGATTGGATGGTTTGCCAAAAACGAGACGTAAAATGAGCATCACGATCGGAATTGATGTCCATGGGGATACCATGACGACAGATGATCTCATCAGTGTAGATTCTAGCCAATTTCTCGACTTTGAAATCTTCACGACTGGGAAGAAAATGAGCTGATTTGGTTAATCGATCAACGATCACCCAAATACTGTCATGACCAGAAGAAGTACGAGGGAGCTTGGTGATAAAATCCATGGCAATGCTCTCCCATTTCCAGACAGGAATTTCTGGCTGTTCGAGCAATGCAGAGGGACGTTGATGTTCAGCTTTCACTTTTGAACAAGTGAGACATTTCGAGACGAAAGTGGCTATATCCTTCTTCATTCCAGGCCACCAATAGGATGCACGCATATCATGGTACATCTTGTCGGCACCAGGGTGAATAGAATATTTCGTGTGATGTGCCTCCTTCATCAGGAACTCTCGAAGGTTATCACGATTGGGAATCCAGATTCGATCGAGATAGTATTGAATATCGGATTTGGTTACGAGGTTTTCTTCAACACCACATCGCATCTCGTCATAGAGGTTACCCTCGTTAACAGATGAATATTGAGTGTTACGTATGTGGTTATGAAGGTCATGGACGAGTTGGAAACAACGGATACTCTTGACATGAGTCTTACGACTAAGAGCGTCGGCTACCACATTCGTTTTACCTATATGGTATTTGATTTCGCAGTCGTAGTCGTTTAACAGTTCCACCCAACGACGTTGACACATGTTCAGTTCCTTTTGGTCGAAGATATGTTAAAGGCTTTTATGGTCGGTGAAGACCACACACTTAGTACCATAAAGGTAGTGTCGCCAAATCTTCAATGCAAAAACAACTGCGCCAAGTTCAGGTCGTGAGTAGTATAGTTCTTTTTATGTATTTTGAGTTGTCTCGACGCATAAGCGATGCCCTTGTCTCGTTGCATAAGCACACAACCAAGTCCAAGGTTTGAAGCATCGCAATATACGACAAAGTCGTCGTTACCATTAGGAAGCGCGAGAATAGGAGCATTACAAATGTAGGATCGAGAGACGATCTAAACGAGTCTATCAGAAGAGTTCTTGAACTAATCAGAGGCGGAATTCATTGATTAGACTTTATAACAGCTTGATTCACTATCAAATTGTCTTGTATATTGATTTAACACTTTTACAGATCAGATGACACGTCGGCAGCACTTTGGTACCGAAATCATGAACGTTTCAAATGAATTGGCATGACAGGTATTTATAGGGGAAGGTATTTCGTACGAAATGGTCAAGAATCATTTCGTGCGAAATGACCTAATGTCATTTCGTGCGAAATGGCTTCTTGCCATTTCGTGCGAAATGAACCATTCATATTCAAACCCTATATTTCTCGTACAACGTGTCTATCTCTAACATTTATAAGTATAAGACTCGATACAAGACGAAGTCGACAGACATATGCACCAACAGACTCCCCCTTGGATGTTGACCAAGTCTTCGGTGTCGAGTCTTCACAGTCTTTAGTCTTTAGCGATCTGCGTGCCCTTCTAAAGATCTGACAGAGTAAAGCATCCACAATCTTTTCTTCTTCTCTTAATCAACTAATCTCCCTCTTGGATGTTGATTTAACAATCATCAATATCCTACTTCTCAGACATTTCCAGAATCATAATCCTGGCTTTATCTTTGTTTATCAGAGACTGGCTCTTGCATCTGCAGACTTCTTTTTACTAACAGACTCCCCCTTAAATTGTGCTGGGATAGTGACTTTCACAAGATCTAGAATCGAATCCTGGCTTAACCTCAGCTCAGGTTTGAACACTGGAACCTGCACAAAACTCTACCTCACAATAAATTTCACAAATTTAAAATTCTGACAAATTTATATTCTTGTAAGGACTCACTCAACAACACCAATTATAATAATAAAACATTTCTCAAATTATTTCAACATTAAGCTTCATTTTTCATCTTGAACATTCTTCTCCCAAACTTGTTCATCATGTTTAGCACTTGAAATTTTGAAAATCAGCTTTTCATCATCAGTTGTCAAAAATCTTTTTGAATTTTCAAAAATTTATGCTAAAACACACTTAAAATCATTTTGGATTTTTTTATTAATAAAATACAGTAAACAAATATTTACAGACAATATTTTTGTGAGTTTGTGTAAGAGGATCATATCAGTTTATGAGATAAATCACTAACACCATTAAGCTTTAAACATTTTAAGTTCTAAACGATTCACGTAGATTGTCAGTATACTGATCCACTTAAATTTTTACACAAAGTTCAACTGTTTCGATATATGAGATTTAGTGTTTTAAGCACATAAACTTATTCGAGTGTCCCACCTCAGAATATACTCTCGTATCCAGACTTCTATATTCAGTCTTACAGGTGAATGTACACTAATTATATCTGTAAACGGGTAAATGCGAGACCATGAGAGCTCAGGTTAGAACTTCTGTTCAGACAAAGAGATGATGGCTCGTCTTTAGGTGTGTCCCGTTTGGGGATCTTTTCTTCAACAACAGATGATTAGCATTTTGCAACGTTTCATCATTTTTATGCTGAGGGTGAGCTTAAAGATTTAAGCATATGCAAAGTATTATACGAGGACTAGGCTATTGCTCCCACAAAATCAGAAGTCCTGGTATAATACCACAGATATCATTGCGCATAAAGACCTAGTATGTCAGAAATAGAAAGTCTTTCAAACAAGATTTCAGGGGTTACCTATATATCCGAGAGATGTTCCCCACGAATTAAGCAAGTTTTATATTTAGGTTTATATCTCGAAAACAATCTACTAAATGTATAAAAACCTACTGGCATATCATCCGTGAGATCGTTTATTACATTTGACTTTTCATATCTTTAGCGTGCTGAGATAGTCCACTGATGTATTATCATTTCCTCTTTTATACAACAACACTCTTTTTCATTTTTTCATTGTTTTGGCCTTTTCAAATTATCTAACATTTTTGGATTTTCTAAACTTCTTACTCCCCCTAAAATTTAAAATCATTTAAAGGAAAAATTTGATAAACTGTACAAACAAAATGACAACTGTTGTGAATTACATCAATTCGCCATTCAATTGGCATAAACAATCAGAACTCCCCCTGACAACAAACTATTTTCCCATTATGATCTCAAAACACTTAAGTTTGTTTTAATCAAAATGGTTTTTCCGGAAAATTAGTTTTGTTGTTACCACTTGTAGGATAGGGGATAAACTCATCACATTGTTTTCTTAATTACTTTGTAAAGATTAAATCAAGTTCAACTTAATGATCTTGATTAACCACTTGTAGGTTTTCTCAAAAACAATTTCTCAAGAATGATGCCGATTCCTACTCCCCAATTACCAATCTGGAAGTTCCGGCAAGTCAGGATTTTTAAGCAGAAAATGCTGTCACCCAAGCCTGACTAGCCTTGTGTGATTTTGATTCAACTCTATCCCACCCTCTTTTCGATTTATAAAACTCTTTTGTGTCCTTTACCTTCTCGTTAACCATCTTTCCAAAGATATGTTTTACATTTCCATTGAAAACTTTTTCAGCATCAAATTCTTTCTTACCAGCAAAGAATTGATCTGAAATCTCAACCTTTCCAACTTTTAACTTCAAGTTTTCTTTTGACAATTTTGGAAAATTTTCATCATTCAATTCTAGAACGGAATTCTTTTCATTTTTCTTAACAAATGACTCCTCTGACTTTGACGAGTCAGATTCATTGTCAGAACTACTCTCTGATTTAACAACCCATCTTTGTTTGTTCAAATCGACTTTTCTTTTGTAAAAACGTTTCGAACTTTCACCAACTTCAAAAGTCGAATCTTTGAATTGTTTAACCTTTTCTGCAGGTTGTTTTGTTTTATCAACACATTTTTCTCTCATTTTCAAGTTAGAAGAAACTCCTTGTTGTTTTGTTTTGTTGGACTTTGGACAATTCCAAGCGATATGTCCAAACTTTTGGCATCTGTTACAGGTTCTTCTTTCAACTTTCCTCTCAAATTCCTTCATCACATTCTTTTTCTTCTCAGCAAGAAACTCTTTATTTGACTGTCTCCAGAATGATTTCTTCTCTTCTTCCACTGAACTTGTTCCTGAAACAAATTTAGTTTTTGGTTTATAAATTTTCTCATTTTTATGATTTTCTGGGGGAATGAAACCTAATCCTTGTTTTTTGAAATTACCGTTATGGTTTGGTTTCTTTCGATAACCAGAACTGTAACCTTTTTTCTTGTTCAATTTCTGTTGAACTCTTGAAGTGTACTTTTTAGGTTTTTCATGAAGATTTAAATCTTTTATTTCAGAAATATTAATTTCTGTTAATTTGAAAACCTGTTTGATCATTTCAGTTTTAACACTTCTTATTGGAAATTCCTCATCAGAATATAATTTGTCTGAATCATTCAAAGTATATGCCACTTTGATTGATTCGTCATTCAAATTAGATTTTGATAATAGGAATTCTTTATTGTAAACCCGTTTGACTGGTGAACTCGGACTCTTGTCTGACGAACTTGAACTTTCAGATTTAGACTCCGACTTTGACTCTTCATCCATATCCAACACCTGATTGACAACTTTCTTTAATAACTCAGACTCATAATCAGTGTCAGATGCTGTGAATGTAACATCAATGTTATCTGGTAACTCATCAATAGTTTTAGACTTTAATTTTATATTGACCGCCTTTTTCAAACGTTCCTCATTCGGTTTTCTGGGAGAATAACTTTCATAGATCGGAGGTGGACACTTGTTATACTTGACACTTTGTTTCTTACCAGGATCCGTTTTTTCCGTCTTTTTATCTTGAAAAGCTTCAAGACCTGCAACAGTAGGATACACTCGATCAATCAAATAATCACAAGTTGTATAACTCAACAACAATCGTTTGATTCTTTCACTTTCAATCTTTTCGAGTTCCAAATCCTGCTTCAGCTTTGCACAATCTTCAATATACTCATTGATGACCTTTTGCTTTGTCATTAATGTTGAACTCATCATCGTCTGAGCAGCTCCCATTTCTAGTTTTGTTTTGTTCAAATTATCAACCGTTCTGTTCAACACATCATACGACTCTTTCACATACTTCACATCAAACAACATTTTTTTCTTTCAACTCTTCAAGTTCACGAATCTTCTTGTCTTTCTCCTCACAATCTTTGCATGATTCCAGGCATTTCAGACAAGGTTTCATGACCTCAACTATCTTTTCAACCTCGACAACCTTCTCAACTTCAACAATTTTTTCAACTTCGACTATTTTCTCAACTACTTTCTCCACTTCAACAATTTTCTCCATTACCTTTTCAATCACCTTTTCAGTCTTCATTGATTCTTCATCGAATTTGATTTCTTCTTCCCACCCTTCAACTTCAACCTTTTCCGTCGAATTTTCTTCAACTTCTGCTTTCTCAACTTCCATTTTCTCTATTTCTTCTGCAATCTTTCTTGCTTCCAATTCTTCCAATTCTTTCTTCAGACCAGCAACCCTTTTTTCTTTCAACATCTCAATTTTATCTGCAAAAAACAAATTAAAACTGAATGAGTCTAAACTTTTTCTAGCATTATTAATGTATTCTTCTTCATCATCGGTATCTTCATCACTTTCTGATGGTCGGAAAATCGTTGTTCTTTTTGGCTTGGATTTGACTGCTTCTTCTTCCAAAATTTGAGCAACAAATGTTGATTTTTTTAAGAATTCTTTATCTGGAACATAATTATCCCAGCTAAATCCCTCTGCCACTTTTTCATCATCTTGATTAACGAGATAAGCTTTCTTCTTTCCGTCTTCAATAGCACGGGATGATGACGGTTGTTGTTCAATTTGATGAAAAATTGATTTTTGGTAAAAATTGTTCTTTCCAGACGAATCTTGTCTTCCGGTTGCTTCTTTGTTTTTACATTCCCGTTTAAAATGTCTCTTTTCTTTGCAACGAAAGCAAGTAACTTTTGATTTATCAAACCCTAATGGAGAGGTAGCAACATCACGCAGATCATCTCTACCGGTGATTTGTGTTAATTTTTCTGCTCTTCTTACAGCACTGGCTAAACACCACTTGATATCCATCAATTCAAGTTCTTCAGCATCAATTTGGTCATAATCCTCTTTGATAAGCGTCAGATTTCCAATTCTGCTAGCAACTAAGCTTTCATACGACTCTAACATAGTAACCAGTGATGCCATGTGTTGCTTAGCCACATCTGGAGAAAGATTTTGACCATTTTGGATGTTCAATGTAACATTGCATTGCAGATTTGTTGAATTCTATCGTTGAGGACTTGGTGTCATGAAATTCAGATCAAAGCTTGAATATGATGAAGTATATCCACCACTCTGAGTCACAGTACTAGCTTTTGTTCCAGAAGATCCATCAGCACTAAAAGCAGTTTTAATCTTTGGTCTCGGAGTAGTCTCAAATTTGTTTCCTCTGTAGTGTAGACTAACATCTTGTTGAGCATTTGGATTGGTCATGATAGCAGTCTTTTGAATATCCAATTCATGTTCTTCAATCTTCTGAATGAATTTTGCCAAGTTCATACTTTCAGATTTTCTCATCTGTTTTAAGATCAACAAATATGTTCCCCATTTCTGCTGTGGTAATGCATCAGCTAATTTATCAACCCATTCATCGTCGTCTTTCTTTATTTCCAATCTTCCCATTTCCAGAACAAGATGACAATATCTATCAATAGTTTCTTTTGTTGATTCTCCTTCAAATGCCACAAACAAATCAAATGATTTCTTTAGTAAAGCTTGTTTGTTCTTTATCATATCAGCGCTTCCCTTAAACTTGTTAATCAACGCCAACCAGATTGATCTCGCAGTACCTTGATGTTGAAGTAACACGAAAATATCTTCTTTTACAGATTGTTGGAGAAGACTAATCATCATTTTTTCACTGGTGTATTTCAATTTTTCAGTCACTGAGAAATCACTAAAGGCTTTTTCAATCCCATGTTCATTTTTAGGTTTAGTATAATCTACATCCAACGAGCACCATGCATCAAATTTATAGGCTTGCACCTAGTTTTCAAACCGATTTTGCCATCCTTTAAAATCCTCGATGTACATAAGTTTAGGAGGCTTTTGAGACGTTCCTGTTTCATTTTCAACTTCAATTGTTTCTGCAGCTGTGACTAGGGCAGTTGGAGTGGTTGCAAATGCGTTGTAGAATTCCTCTTCCATGTTTCGATAACCTGTTACACAAATTCACAAAGTTCAAGCAATATGTAAGTTCACACGAAATGACTTTTTATACGAAATGAAGTTTGATGCGAAATGGCTTCTTTCAAACGAAATCAATTTTGGTGCGAAATGACTTTTCAAACAAAATGATACTTTCACAAAGTTTCAAACGAAATAGTCCTCTTGTACGAAATGGATGTTCTCTTGTACGAAAATGATACTTTCATCGTGCGAAATGAAGTCAAAACTAATGATTTCGTGCGAAAAGTCCTCTTGTATGAAAATGATGCTTTCATCGTGCGAAATGAAGTCAAAACTAATGATTTCGTGCGAAAAGAAGTCCAAGGAATTGATTTCGTACGAAATGAATTCTACGAAGATGATTTCGTACGAAATGAGTTTTTAAAGATCAATTTCGTGCGAAATGTGATGACTAATTCACACGAAATAGTCTATTTCACGCGGAATGCTGCTGACGTCACTCAAACGAACATGGTCTTTGTCAAATTTATCAAAATTTAGGCCGATTTAGGGTCCAATTCTTTCAAGGATTCATTAAAACACTGTTTCGCTTGTTATATGTGAAATTCAATCCATTTTGACCGAGAAATCTTGTTAATTTTGAAAAAGAAGGTGTAGAAGTCAGATTTTTTAAGAAAACAAGCTGAATTCAGTAAGAACTCTTCCTCCTGAGCTCTGATACCACTTGTAGGATCGGGAGACGATCTAAACGAGTCTATCAGAAGAGTTCTTGAACTAATCAGAGGCGGAATTCATTGATTAGACTTTATAACAGCTTGATTCACTATCAAATTGTCTTGTATATTGATTTAACACTTTTACAGATCAGATGACAGGTCGGCAGCACTTCGGTATCGTAATCATGAACGTTTCAAATGAATTGGCACGACAGGTATTTATAGGGGAAGGTATTTCGTACGAAATGGTCAAGAATCATTTCGTGCGAAATGACCTAATGTCATTTCGTGCTAAATGGCTTCTTTCCATTTCGTGCGAAATGAACCATTCACATTCAAACCCTATATTTCTCGTATAACGTGTCTATCTCTAACATTTCTAAGTATAAGACTCGATACAAGACGAAGTCGACAGACATATGCACCAACAACAAAGCATCTCCTTGAGTGTTTGAAAAGATTCCTCTTGTTCAGGACCCCAAACAAAAGGTTTCTTTATTTGAGTCAAAGAGGTCAAAGGAACAACGATCTTCGAGAAGTTAGAAATAAAACGACGATAATAACCAGCAAGACCAAGAAACGAATGAATTTCAGACGGAGATTTAGGTGCGATCCAGTTCTTCACGGCTTCGATTTTAGCAGGGTCAACGTGAATACCAAGTTCGTTGACAGTATGACCAAGGAATTGAACCTCTTTTAACCAAAATTCGCACTTGGAGAATTTGGTGTATAGACGTTCAGTACAAAGAAGTTGAAGGATAAGACGCAAGTGTTGCTCATGCTCTCCTTGTGTCTTGGAATAGATTAGAATATCATCGATGAAGACGATCACAAAACGGTCCAAGTACGCTTTGCACACGCGGTTCATCAAATCCATGAAAACAGCAGGTGCGTTGGTCAAACCAAAGGGCATGACCATGAACTCGTAATGACCATAATGCGTACGAAAGGCGGTCTTAGGTATATCTTCTTCGAGAACTCGAAGTTGATGATACCCAGAACGAAGATCGATCTTTGAAAAGCAGGTCGCGCCTTGCAATTGATCGAAGAGATCATCGATGCACGGAAGAGGGTATCGGTTCTTGACAGTAAGCTTGTTGAGCTTACGATAGTCAATACACATACGGAATGACCCATCTTTCTTTTTAACGAACAAAATGGGAGCGCCCCAAGGAGAAGTACTAGGGCGTATAAAGCCTTTATCAAGAAGCTCTTAAAGTTGACTCGAGAGCTCTTGCATCTCAGAGGGTGCTAAGCGGTAAGGAGACTTAGCGATAGGCGTAGCGCCAGGCACGAAATCAATGCGAAAGTCGACAGAACGAGCAGGAGGCGGACCAGGAAGATCGTCGGGAAACACATCGAGAAAATCACGTACGACGGGAACGTCACTTATGCTTGGGCCTTTGTCCTTCTTTTCCACAATATGGGCGAGAAAGGCGAAGGTACCCTTGCGTAAGCATTTGTTCGCTTGGATACACGACATAAGCTTGAGACCTTGAGAAGGTTTCTCACCATACACGTGTAGAGAATCACCGTTTGGAAGGGGGAGGCGGATAAACTTTTCAGAACAAACAAATTCAGTACGAACTCGCCTAAGCCAGTCCATGCCTACCATGATGTCAAAGCTACCTATTTGCATAGGTATAAGGTCGATTGGAAATGTATGATCGTTGAGATTCAAGGAACAATTGGAAAGGATAGAATCAACAGTGACAGATTTACCATTGGCGACTTCGACAGCGAAAGAGTTTGGCAACTTAGAGCATTTACACTTAAGCAATTGTTCAAATTCTAGCGACACAAAACTTTTATCGGCGCCATTATCAAACAGACAAGAAGCATAAACATGGTTCACAAGAAACGTACCAGTAATGACATCGTTTGCGTTCTGAGCCTGAGCGGCAGTGATGACAAAAGCTCGGCCTCTAGCAGGTTGTTGAGCCTGTTGCTGCTGTTGTGGCTGTTGTTGGCACTGATGGGGTTGATTCCTTTGAGGGCAAACATTGGCGAGATAATTGAGATCGCCACACTTGAAGCATGCTCGCATAGGAGCAGCTCGAGGTTGAACCTGGTTGGGAGCAGGGTTTGCAACAAGAGCTTGATTCTGGTTGCTTTGGGGCTGAGGGAAGTTTCGACATCGGTTAGAAAAATGCCCATACCTCAGACAGTTGGCGCATTTACGGCACGGTACGTTGGTGGGATGATGAAACATACAAGTAGTACATTGTGGATGAGATCTAACATAGCCTTGTTTTGGAGGTTCGGTGTTTGCGGGTGCAACGACGGCTAAAGCTTGTAAGGGTTGTGGGTTTGGCGGAGTGATGACCACACAATTTTGACTTGAAGCCTTCTGCTTCTTGCCTCGGTTTTTCTTGGACGATTGGGAGGGTGAGGGTTCAACAAGGGCAGTATCAGTTGTAGCTTGGTGAGCACTTTTCGTTGCAACCTTATTGAAGGTTCCACGAAGGACACAATTGTTGTTAAGTTCAGTGGCTATGGTATAGGCTTCCTCTATGGTTTTGGGGTTAGCAGAGGCAAGATGATTGGTCACGGAAGGTGCAATACAACGAATGAACTTGGCTATGGTTTTGGGGACGGAGTCGACTTGTCCAGGACAGAGGACACTTAGTTGTTTGAAGCGCGTAATCAGACCACACATGTCGCTCCCCTTTTGCGTTAGATTCCAAAATTCGTTCTCCAACTTTTAGAGCTCGTGAGGAGGACAAAAGTGGTCTTTCATAAGCTGCTTAAGCTCGTCCCAAGGCATGGCATGTGCAACATCATTTCCCCTCTTGTTGCGTTCGGTGGTCCACCACTCGAGTGCCCTCGAGCGGAAGACTCTAGTTGCGTTCAAGGTTCGCAGCTCATCAGGACAACCACTTTGCAAGAATGTAAGTTCAACTGCGTCAAACCAATTCATCATGGCGGTAGCGCCATCTTTGCCAGTAAACTTCAAAGGTTTACAAGCCATAAATTGCTTGAATTGGAATGTCGGCTTGGGTTTTTCGGCTTTCGAATCGACAGAGCCATGCGGTTGTGACACCTGTGTCACTTCCATCATCAAACAAATTCCAAATCAATTAAATATTGTATTTCATACTTGGGATTTGTAAAAATATGTGTATCGTTTGCACATATCAATTCTTGTCCGATTTCAAACTCTAAATCGCTTTCTGGAAGGGTATGTGCGCACTGTTGCGTAAATATAACCAGTTTAACGCAACAAACACTCCGAAATAGTGAAATAGGCTTAACATACCTTAAATAACCCCCACATAACTTAGAAATAAGTTTTGGATGGTTTGGTGTGTTGAAATCAAGTTTGTTCGATCGCAGGGACTAATTGTGTCAAACTGCGAAACTATACCGATTCGTATAGTAACGAACATTCCGGAACTTGATCATAAGTTAAATATGCCCTAAATATCCTTTACATAGCTTAGAAATAGGCTTTGAGGTGTTTGGGCGCAAAAATAAACTTTTGGTCATTTAGGGACTAAAAGCTAGGGATGAGCATATCGGTATCCGATACCGAACCGATACCGATACCGCCTAATACCGATCCCGAATTTCACCCAAACTAGGTACCGATACCGATACCGAAACATGTCGGTTAGGTATCGGTACGGTACGGTATCGGTATTATACCGTATTTTGAGGGTCGGTATCGGTATAATACCGATACCGTACCGTACCCGATACCGAAAACGCCAAAAAGTGGATACCGATCGGGATACCGATCGGGATCGGTACGGGATCGGTATGGGATCGGTATTCGGTGGCATATGCTCATCCCTACTAAAAGCGTCAAAAAGTGCACAAGTTTGCATTTTCGCGCATATCTTACGTTCTGAATACATCCGGACATCCAAAAATTTATGTAATCACTAAAATATTATGTTTTAGTGATTGGCATGATAAAAATCCATTCGTCGCTAAATTTGGATCGTTTTTGCGTCCGTTACGACTTCCGTCGTAATTACCCGAACAACGCAATCGTATGGCCAAACGAACCCACATCCGGCATATTTTTGATTACATTTCAAGTTCCCTATACTTTAACTTCATTTTAGAGCTTTAAAATGGGGTTAACGGGGCTAAAACGTGCCAAAATGCATCAAAAACCAAGTTTGGAGGTGCAGGGGCCTGTTCTGCCAATTGCTGAAACTTGCTGCCAGCACACAAGGTCCTTACGGACCGTATGGAGGTGCTTACGGTCCGTAAGCCCTCTCCAGCACAGCAGACTTCATTTTTAATAACCCAGCTGTTCCCCATTGTTTTGCACATGGTTTTGGCCATTCTATGGGCTGGTTTGAAGGCTCCCATGGTATTCAAATCAGTGGGTATGATGTGTAGGGCTTAGATCGAAGCTCGGGTTTCAAGAAACGATCCTAACGGTTCTAGAAATCCTATAAATACCCCCCACCCTTCACTTGCAAAACCCACACTTGATTTTCTGAGATTTCTCTAAGTTGATGTGCTAGCCACTTCATACCTGAGAATACTTGGGAAATCAAAGCTTGCGGGGACCTTTTGTAAGTATTCTTTCGTTCTTTTCATTCGTTTCTATCGTAAAAGTCAAACTGCGTTTGACTTTCTACTTTGACCAGTTTATGGTCAACGCGAAGTTCGTTTGAACTTCATAACGTGAGCGTAATCACGATGGTTATAGTTCCTAGTAACTATACCTACTGATTACCACGTTATCTAGGCTCAGTGACGAGTCGTAGCTTCGGTCAAAATGCGTTTCTCACATATTTTGTAACCAAGCTACCTTTAGGTATCAAAACCGTTTGTTTTGATACCAAACCTGTTTTCTAACTTTGTTAAACGTGTTTCGACATGTTTAGCTCGTCACTTTTAGTTTAGTGCTTGTGTAAAGTCGTAAGTCAAGCGGACTAAACACCCGCTTAGACTTTCGAACACGACCCGTTTGGTCGATCATTAGGATCCGACCAAACATGTTTAGTGACCATAGTTGCATAGGGAATAACCTTCCGAGGTTATACCTTATGGTCACCTAGTTTAAGTAGTTGTATGATAAGTAGCTTATATGCCTTAGGTAAATTACCAAAATACCCTTTTCATACATAATTGGTAAATAAGCATATGCAACCTAAATTTTTGTCACATAACTAATTATGTAGCATATTTAAACATGTTTTGGCATATAATACTTGTCGTAGGGCTAGTTAGACGTCTCGAACGCACTTTGCGCACGCGACGCATTAAAGTAGCGTAAGCTACCTTAATGGATCATAATGGGTCGAAAGCACTTAGGATAAGTTTCATTTTAGTATGTAGGCCTTGTTAGACCATATCATATGAGTTCCCACGCTATTTTGGTTCACAAGACCTCATACTATCCGATCTCTCGATTTAGGTCCGGTTTATTTATGTAGTTATCAATATTAGGTGCCGTTTGATTCCGTGCTCCTCTAGCTTTGCTTGGTAGTTGTTCAAGACTCCTAAGCACTCTCAAGTGAGTACATAGTCCCCTCTTTTACTGTTTTCAACTGTTTTGGGGTGAAGCATGTGTACCTATCTGTTATTTTCATGATTTCAAAGTATAATTGATTATACATGTTAGTACTTATCTTTTGACAAACTAAATGACTATCTATGGTTTAAACACTAATTAATCCAAAGATTATAAAATTAATTGTTGGAATAGTACTTATTTTTGGTTCACCAGACCGGTTGGTAGTATGATATAGCGCTATAGGATTTGACACCCCATTCCTGTTGTCATGGAATGTCTGAAACCAATTTGTTGCTCCATCCAAATAGGGATTGCCTTTGTGGTATTTCTATAGTCTCAAAGGTGTATTTTGATACACTAGGTCTGAATGAATTCTTAAATCACATTATTTTTGTATATTAAGTTATACTCCCAAAAGTATAGCTTGATATGCTCTCATATGGGATATTGTACAAAAACCAACATATATTTTGTTAATCGTTAAAACATAGTTTGATATGTTATCTTCATAATCCAAAGCATAGTTTTAATATGTTATTTTCAAACCAAAACATACTTTAATGTGTTATTTATAAATCCAAAGTATACTTTTGATATACTACTGAAAACTTATTTACATTACCAACTAAAGTATGGTTAATATACTATTTACTTAATGACTTGTGTTTGGTTAGTGTTTAGATAACGGGACGGGTGTAATGTGATGAAAACATGGTAGATACGCCGTTGGTACTTCTTATATATAAGTGTTTTCATCGCATTACATACCGTGACGTTATTTAGAACACTTGGGTTTATGATTTTGGAACTAAAATATATTTTATTATATTACTTATTCAACTTTCTTAAAACCAAAATATATTTTATATATACTATAAATCTTTTATCGAAATGTTGTTTTTCAAACAATATATTTTATACAAACTTATTCTACTTACTTATTTAATTACCTGTGTATTATTATTATTTTATATCATCTGATTTCTTATTAACTTTGGTATGATTTACACAAGAAAACCTTTTTCAAGGATCATGACTACTTTTATTAAAACTTTTTCTTTAAACTCATAAGTCATGAATCCTTAATACAATAAAACCTATGTATCTCACAGGCATTTTTATGCTGACATACCTATTTTTACACATGTTTCAGGTACTTCTCTGTGATGATTGATGATATATGCTACACTTAGGATGGACTCGTGCCTTAGCGACTTTAAAACTTGAAAGATAATAGTTGTACTGATTTGATTGTATTTAAACAATGAGTTCATTTATTCAATAAAACAAAATTAATTATTCCATGGTTGTGAAACAATGATTCTGTTACAACACTCCCCGACGTTTCCGCCACGTTTTGTTGTTTTACGTGGTCGGGGTGTGACAGAAAAGTTGGTATCAGAGCCAATGGTTATAGGGAATTAGGTTATTAGTAATGTTTTGACCTAGACTATAACCTTCCTAGGACCCTAACGCGAGTTATCTCATGTTTAGTCTTAAAACAATACCATCACTTATCCTTAGGTGACAACCACAACAAGAACATAAATTTGATCCGCTTTGAAAACTAATCATCTGTTCTAGGATGATTGATTACTAGGTTTTGAACCCTTTGTTATAAGGTTTTGAACCCTTCCAGTTTGACTCATATTTGGCTTAGTGCCTTTTGAGTTTTTAAAATCCAGTCAAAGTTTGGGTCTAAATAATGTGAACACGTGCAAACTGGAATAGTAGGTGCCTGTACCCTGAGTTTTCTGTCTAAGGCTAGAGTGTTTGTACAAATCCGCAGTACCGGACCAGTAACTCTTACCTGGGAACTCTTGGGGTGAGTGTCCACTTATAGGCGAGCATGTCTTCGCGATACATTGTTTATGACCCATTTACTTTGATTAATCACCGTGTGTCGTTTGTTGCTTTGTAGTAACACACAAATGACCACCATCTTTGCTTTCATCAATTTTGTGTCATCTCATTCTTTTTGTCTAATCCTTTCACTTGTTTTCCTTCCTGTTTCCCCTTTTAGAATGCCTCCTCGACGCGAAAATCCGCTCTCAAATGCCGAAATGGCAGATATTCTGGCACAGCACATGGCTGCCACACTCCCAAACATTATAGCTCAAGTGAACCAAGTCAATAACAACCAGAATGCTCCCTGTAATTTCAAAAGTTTCAATTCAGCTAACCCCTCAAGTTTAGCAGTTCTGAAGGAGCAACTGGGCTCCTACAGTGGTTCGAAAGCATCGAAAGTACATTTCGTCATGTTCAATGTCCAGACAATCGGAAAGTCGAGTTTGCATCCAGTGTATTTCAGAAGAGGGCTCTCACATGGTGGAATGGAATTATGAGGGACCGTGGTGCTGAGGTCGCATTAGCACAAACCTGGGCTGAGCTTAGGGCACTTATGATGAGGGAGTTTTGTCCTCGTCATGAATTGAGGGCTTTAGAAAGGGAATTTGATGACCTGAAGCAAGACAGCGGTGAGCATCGCACCTATACTGACCGCTATGAGGAATTGAGCCTACTATGTCCTGCTATGGTTACACCTGTGGATAAGGCGATTGAGAAATATATTGATGGTCTTCCTGACCTAGTTCAGGATATTGTTACTAGTAGCAACCCTACTACTGTCAGACAAGCCATTGAATTGTCTGCCACCTTAAATGAATCCCACATCAGGAAGAAAAAGCTTTTTCGAAAAGGCGACCCGAGACCATCTGACAAGACTGCTCCAGCTGAGCCAAAGGAAAAGCAGGTTGAAGGATCCAAGAAGAAGAAGCGTAAGGTTTCTCAAAACTGCGCCATCACTGCTCAAGAGAAACAGGTTGCACCAAACCAACCAGCACAACCTCGCAAAAGGCAAAACTATGTTGGTACCGCACCTTTGTGCAACAAGTGCAACCGTCATCATCTGGAGCATGAGCAATGTCACAAATGTACCCACTGTGGGCGGTTGGGACATTTGATCAATGTTTGCCGTTATGCAAATCAAGCTGCTGCAAACCCTGCTGCTGTTCAAGCACGGTTCCCACCAGGGTCATGTTACAACTGTGGTGACCTTACTCACTACAGAAACAATTGCCCAAGACTTGTTAACATACCTCCAGCACGTGGACGGGCGTTTAACATCAATGAGGCAAACGTAGACAATGATGCAGCAGTGAACAGTTAGTGTTTTGTTATTTTCCTCTTGTTGTTATCTTTTGACATTTCAAGACAATTCGGTTGTTACATAAAATAAAGATTTGATGTTTTTATTTTTGCAAAACTGATGTGGTTGTATGAATGATTGATGCAACCTTATGATGACAACACCAAGACAAACTACTCGTGTGGTTTTATTTCTATGATCACTTGTGATCTCCCCAAGAACCTTAAATACTCGTTTCTTTTAAGAAACAAAGCCAAACTCCTATTAAAGATCCTTCTATCTCCATAGATAGATTCTTGAAAATGATTAAAGTGCCAAGTGAAATCCACGGATTGGATTCCTAGTGTGCTTTAAATATCCGTGTCCAAAGATAACAAATTAAAGATCAAGTTACCTAATTATGTGATTATGTTCTCTTATATGTTTTGTGTGATACATCCAAATCCTTGTAGAATCTTCCATATCTCATATGAGGGATTCATAGTAGGATATCCAAAGGTACTATCTTGAATCCTTAATGGACTTCTACGTTGTGATAAAGTCCCTTGGGTTTTAAAGTACTATTCTATATTTGGACCCCTTGAGTGGTCTAGTTAAACAGATTGATTTGAAATCTGGTTAGGAATATCATGTGATGATATAATTGAAAAGATCCCTTAAGTGGTCTATTTAAGGAGATCGTACGACGGTCTAGTTAAGAAGATCATGTGTTGATCTAGTTAAAAGGGTCGTTCGTTGATCTAGTTAAAAATACCCTTTGGTGGTCTAAGTCTAGTCGCTTCATGTTTATTCACTTGATTTGTTTCCCCTACACATTATGAAATGAACTGTGCGGACTGTGCAAGGAATTACGTAATTATGGACGCCTACATAATTATGGAATTTAGTGCACAGAAACCACAGGAAGTTTTGTCATGTGTTAAGACCTATAGTAACAAGAATAATGACATGGGGGAAGTCTTGCACTTTGACCGATGTCATTTATCTTACACTCCCCAATTCTGATTTCAAGCACACACAAGTTTCCTATGATAATTCTTCATAAGAAACGTTCTCCTGTCCGTAATTTGAAACTCCACGTTTTGTTATTACAAGGACATCACTTTGAGGGTTGACAATTTCGCTAAAAATCCTAACATGGCCCAGAGTTTTACTTAGGGTTCAATGGATTTATTTGAAAGCGAAACCGTCACAGCTGTCTTCACAAGTTTCATCTAAAAATTAAATTTCGGGACGAAATTTCCTAAAGTATGGGAGACTGTGACACCCGTGTCACTTCCATCATCAAACAAATGCCAAACCAATGAAATATTGTATTTCATACTTGGGATTTGTAAAAATATGTGTATCGTTTGCACATATCAATTCTTGTCCGGTTTCAAACTCTAAATCGCTTTCTGGAAGGTTATGCACGCACTGATGCGTAAATATAACCAGTTTAACGCAACAAACACTCCGGAATAGTGAAATAGGCTTAACATACCTTAAATAACCCCCACATAACTTAGAAATAAGTTTTGGATGGTTTGGTGTGTTGAAATCAAGTTTGTTCGATCGCAGGGACTAATTGTGTCAAACTGCGAAACTATACCGATTCGTATAGTAACGAACATTCCAGAACTTGATCATAAGTTAAATATGCGCTAAATATCCTTTACATAGCTTAGAAATAGGCTTTGAGGTGTTTGGTGCGCAAAAATAAACTTTTGGTCATTCAGGGACTAAAAGCGTCAAAAAGTGCACAAGTTTGCATTTTCGCGCATATCTTACGTTCTGAATACATCCGGACATCCAAAAATTTATGTAATCACTAAAATATTATGTTTTAGTGATTGGCATGATAAAAATCCATTCGTCGCTAAATTTGGATCGTTTTTGCGTCTGTTACGACTTCCGTCGTAATTACCCGAACAACGCAATCGTACAGCCAAACGAACCGACATCCGGCATATTTTTTAGCACATTTCAAGTTCCCTATACTTTAACTTCATTTTAGAGCTTTAAAATGGGGTTAACGGGGCTTAAACGTGCCAAAATGCATCAAAAACCAAGTTTGGAGGTGCAGGGGCCTATTCTGCCAATTGCTGAAACTTGCTGCCAGCACACAAGGTCCTTACGGACCGTATGGAGGTGCTTATGGTCCGTAAGCCCTCTCCAGCATAGCAGACTTCATTTTTAATAACCCAGCTGTTCCTCATTGTTTTGCACATGGTTTTGGCCATTCTATGGGCTGGTTTGAAGGCTCCCATGGTATTCAAATCAGTAGGTATGATGTGTAGGGCTTAGATCGAAGCTCGGGTTTCAAGAAACGATCCTAACGGTTCTAGAAATCCTATAAATACCCCCCACCCTTCACTTGCAAAACCCACACTTGATTTTCTGAGATTTCTCTAAGTTGATGTGCTAGCCACTTCATACCTGAGAATACTTGGGAAATCAAAGCTTGCGGGGACCTTTTGTAAGTATTCTTTCGTTCTTTTCATTGGTTTCTATCGTTAAAGTCAAACTGCGTTTGACTTTCTGCTTTGACCAGTTTATGGTCAATGCAAAGTTCGTTTGAACTTCATAACGTGAGCGTAATCACGATTAATATAGTTCCTAGTAACTATACCTACTGATTACCACGTTATCTAGGCTCAGTGACGAGTCGTAGCTTCGGTCAAAATGCGTTTCTCACGTATTTTGTAACCAAGCTACCTTTAGGTATCAAAACCGTTTGTTTTGATACCAAACCTGTTTTCTAACTTTGTTAAACGTGTTTCGACATGTTTAGCTCGTCACTTTTAGTTTAGTGCTTGTGTAAAGTCGTAAGTCAAGCGGACTAAACACCCACTTAGACTTTCGAACATGACCCGTTTGGTCGATCATTAGGATCCGACCAAACATGTTTAGTGACCATAGTTGCATAGGGAATAACCTTCCGAGGTTATACCTTATGGTTACCTAGTTTAAGTAGTTGTATGATAAGTAGCTTATATGCCTTAGGTAAATTACCAAAATGCCCTTTTCATACATAATTGGTAAATAAGCATATGCAACCTAAATTTTTGTCACATAACTAATTATGTAGCATATTTAAACATGTTTTGGCATATAATACTTGTCATAGGGCTAGTTAGACGTCTCGAACGCACTTTGCGCACGCGACGCGTTAAAGTAGCGTAAGCTACCTTAATGGATCATAATGGGTCGAAAGCACTTAGGATAAGTTTCATTTTAGTATGTAGGCCTTGTTAGACCATATCATATGAGTTCCCACGCTCATTTGGTTCACAAGACCTCATACTATCCGATCTCTCGATTTAGGTCCAGTTTATTTATGTAGTTATCAATAGTAGGTGTCGTTTGATTCCGTGCTCCTCTAGCTTTGCTTAGTAGTTGTTCAAGACTCCTAAGCACTCTCAAGTGAGTACATAGTCCCCTCTTTTACTGTTTTCAACTGTTTTGGGGTGAAGCATGTGTACCTATCTGTTATTTTCATGATTTCAAAGTATAATTGATTATACATGTTAGTACTTATCTTTTGACAAACTAAATGACTATCTATGGTTTAAACACTGATTTTTCCAAAGATTATAAAATTAGTTGTTGGAATAGTACTTATTTTTGGTTCACCAGACCGGTTGGTAGTATGATATAGCGCTATAGGATTTGACACCCCATTCCTGTTGTCATGGAATGTCTGAAACCAATTTGTTGCTCCATCCAAATAGGGATTGCCTTTGTGGTATTTCTATAGTCTCAAAGGTGTATTTTGATACACTAGGTCTGAATGAATTCTTAAATCACATTATTTTTGTATATTAAGTTATACTCCCAAAAGTATAGTTTGATATGCTCTCATATGGGATATTGTACAATAACCAACATATATTTTGTTAATCGTTAAAACATAGTTTGATATGTTATCTTCATAATCCAAAGCATAGTTTTAATATGTTATTTTCAAACAAAAACATAGTTTAATGTGTTATTTATAAATCCAAAGTATACTTTTGATATACTACTGAAAACTTATTTACATTACCAACTAAAGTATGGTTAATATACTATTTACTTAATGACTGGTGTTTGGTTAGTGTTTAGATAACGGGACGGGTGTAATGTGATGAAAACATGGTAGATACGCCGCTGGTACTTATTATATATAAGTGTTTTCATCGCATTACATACCGTGACGTTATTTAGAACACTTGGGTTTATGATTTTGCAACTAAAATATATTTTATTATATTACTTATTCAACTTTCTTAAAACCAAAATATATTTTTATATATACTATAAATCTTTTATCGAAATATTGTTTTTCAAACAATATATTTTATACAAACTTATTCTACTTACTTATTTAATTACCTGTGTATTATTATTTTATATCATCTGATTTCTTATTAACTTTGGTATGATTTACACAAGAAAACCTTTTTCAAGGATCATGACTACTTTTATTAAAACTTTTTCTTTAAACTAATAAGTCATGAATCCTTAATACAATAAAACCTATGTATCTCACAGGCATTTTTTATGCTGACGTACCTATTTTTACACATGTTTCAGGTACTGCTCTGTGATGATTGATGATATATGCTACACTTAGGATGGACTCGTGCCTTAGCGACTTTAAAACTTGAAAGATAATAGTTGTACTTATTTGATTGTATTTAAACAATGAGTTCATTTATTCAATAAAACAAAATTAATTATTCCATGGTTGTGAAACAATGATTCTGTTACAACACTCCCCGACGTTTCTGCCACGTTTTGTTGTTTTACATGGTCGGGGTGTGACAGCGGTGAATCGGTGTTTGGCTGAATCTTGCTAACAATGTCGGGTATGACCTTAGCCATTTGCTTGGCCATGAATTTCATGCAAACCCTTTGCCACATGGAGTTGGGTTTGGCGTTGGAGGTCGAACCCTTCTTTGACTTGGTTTTCTTGGAAGCATCGTTGGACGACATCTAAGGAATCGAAAGAGAAGGAAAAGAATGAGACTTGATCATAAATTCAAAATAAGTTTGCAAGTTTTAAACATGTAAACATGATGTAACACGCATGGTTCACATAGTTAGCATGATTTCAACAAGTATTCAACAAGTATAAACACGTATGAATGCGTAAAAAGAGTATAAATTTAGTTTGTTCACGAGAATTATTATTGTTTTTGATTGCGCGAGACGTGCGAATTGTGTAACGGTTTTGAAACGAACGAGGTAACAAGTATAAAATCACATATAAATTGAATCACATAAAAGAGAGGCTCCTAAAACATAGGATTGTTTCGGGTAGAGAAACGTCGACTATTCCAAAGTGAATCGAAAGCCCTTTCAAATTAGAGAAACGTGCTTTGGCCTATAGGTAAGATACTCTCGTCGAGAAGCGATTAACGGTATCTTACCCTTCCAGTTACTACACATCTCTAATCGATTAAGACAATCGAAACTTTGGCGAGATTGAAAATCGAGGAATGGGACTTAATCGACAAGGTGCGGGTTTCACCCCTAACTTGACGATTTCGTACCCTAATGTGATTGGTACTCGTTGGGTCAAAATATAATTTCGACACTATGACGAGGGTCCACTAGAGTTTGAATTGGAAATTTACCATTTAGATGTGGATTTCACTCCTAGCTAAATGGCAAAATTTGGTGCAAAAATGAGAATAAGCGGAATGAGAGTCGTTCACCAAATTGTGGGTTTCACGCCTATTTTGGTAAACTCGTCCCTTTTGTATAAAGAGTGTCTTCAAGTCTTCAAGTGTATTGTGTAAATTGTCTTAGGAAAGACATAATGTAAGTATTAAGACCAAAAGAAGAGAAAGGGGCAAAGAAGGAAGCATGTCATTTTAAGCAAGAATCAAGAATGGTCAAAAATATGGTTCCTACTATAGACTAGGTCGAACATGGCAATTCTACCTAATTCCCTATAGTTATGGCTTTGATACCAATCTGTCACACCCTAACTAATGGCGGAATCATCAGAGTGGGACTAGTTCGAGATTGTAAGAGACTTCATAACACTATTTGTGACAATATTTAATTCAACCGATTTCATTTCATAATCAAACTGTCAAATATTACAAGGAAATTCAAATAACAACATTGTTCATAACATAAACATAACAAAATTGATACAACACTTTAAACCTAAACGTCTAAGTGAGTATCTAGGCATCATTGCTAATCCATTTCATAGCATCATCAATCCTCAACCTGTAACATGCCTAAAATACAATTCAATACAAAAGCAAAGGCGAGTATACAAGTTTAAGAATAAGTATAAGCATAAGTTTAAAAGTTTAAAAACGAATCCACATGGCAACTTAGTTTATACAAGATCAACATAACATGGCATGCAATATTACGCAAAATGATATAATTCAACATGACAACTAGTCTACGGGCGGTGCGTTACTCCTATAGCACTATACATGTTAAATGGAGGCTCGTATAAAGCTAATGACTATAGTATATCACATAAGTATGGTCCACGTATAAGCATCAAGTATAACAACATAGTATTCATGTATAAGGATTGTTTTCGTGCATTGTATAAAGAATAAGTTAAGTGTGGTTTTAATAATTTAACATGTTACACCCCAAAAGTGGTGAACATAAAAAGGGGGTTTGCGAGTATACTCACGGTTTTGCAAGTCTTCTACTTGTGAATCAGCGAGTGAGTTGTGGTTGATTAGGAGGTTGGAACACCAAGTCCTTCTACGCGAAGAAACAAAGTGTATGAGTAACGGAGATTAATGGTAGATTAAGGATTTAGGAATTTAAAACACAAGAACATATGTATACGAAAATAATCATCTTTTAACACAAAGTACTTGTTTTTGACACTATGAAACCCCAAGGGTTAATGTTTTCATGAGTAGCATACTCATTAGAATCATAACAAGTCTTATGTCTTAGCTGATGTTATTCTAGCACTTTGATGAATGAACACAAGTTCATCATCAAGGGTTCGAATGTTGTATAGATATTATATATATTATTATGTCCAATAATCAAGCATGAGGTAGGGGCTGTTTGGTAACATCTGAATGGTTAAGTGTTGAACCAACAAGAGGTCTGAACCATTAAGAGCCTGTACAATGCTTAACCGTTCAGAGGCAAATATCTGACCAATTCAGATTAGAGGTTTTAACCATTCAGACTCTGTATATAAATCTTAACCATTCACAGGCAAAACTCTTAACCATTCAGACATCTGCTCGTGAAATAAACAGTCTGAACCATTAAGTGCTGAACCAGTAAGAGGTCTGAACCATTAAGAGTCTCATTAAGAGGTAAACAAACAGCCCCGTAGAAGATTATATCTTCATTTAGGTACCTCTAAGTATCATGGAAATCATGTAGGAGGTAGGAAGAACAAGCTTCCATTTAGGTACCTCTTATGGTTCACCACTACACTTGATGTAAAAACATACAAGAAGGGTCATGAACTATGAATAATACAATAATACAAACAACTACACTATGAGAAATCATCAAGTAATGTGGGGATTTTATGTTGGACAACCTAAGTTAGTCCATAATCACACCTTCATCAAACTTGAAGCTTGAACATCACTTGTGGGTTAAAAACCCTAAACAAAACAGAATGTATATGAGGTTTAACCTCTGATTTTGAATGTCTCAACCTTGTTTTTAAGCCTAACTAACCATAGAAGTGGTTATAAGCATAAGGACATAGGTTTGAGATGAGTTAGACTCAAGTTGAACAAGTTTAGTAAAGATTAGATGAAAATCAGAAATGAACAGTGGACTTTGGAGTCTTTTTTCCGGAGTTCCAGGGACTTATTTACTGTGAAAAACCCAAGGAATCGAAGCTAAGGTCAATCCAAGCACATAGGAAAAAGAATGGATAAATCGGACAAGAATTGAGTGAGTTATGCTCACTTTAGTGAAGAGGTATGAATTTGCTCGAACTTCAGAATTCAGCTGCGCTTTTTGTTGATTTGGGAGTGATTAGAGTGTTGTAAAAGTGGTAGGGAGGCTGAGATTAAGTTGTATTTATAGGGGGAAGGATTAGGGTTAATGATGCGTGCTAGTGTGTATATGTTTTAAGTATATATTTTAAGCCCTTTTTACACTTTAGCCAAGTTTTAATTTTATAAAACACGATATTTACTAACACTAAACACACATATGGGCAAGTACACCCATCGTGGATGTAGTATAGTGTTGGTAAGATACCGAGGTCATCCAAGGACACAAGAGCTTTTAGTACCGGTTTATCCTCAACGTCTAATCAAATCAAAATGTTAGAAAAGATTTTTAAAACTAAGAAAATAAAACTAACTAAATGCTGAAAAATAAAATAAAAATAAAAACAGATAGACAAGATGAATCACTTGGATCCGACTCGTGTGTTAGTATAACCTTTGATTATTTTCGCACTTTTGCACTTGTTTAAGAGATTATCTTAGTTATTGTAGTAGGCCCCTCTTTTGAAGGCGACGTTACCCTCAACCCAGTAGTTTGAGTCAGCAAGGATACAATCCTAAAGGGTCGGATTATTGAAAGATAATTAATTAAGTTATTAATGCAAATTATGGTAGGCCCCTCTTTTGGAGGTGACGTTACCCTCGACTAAGTAGTCTGAGTCAGCAGGGATACAGTCCTAAATAGCCGGGTTATAGTATTAATAGTAGTAAACTTATGAGGGGATCAAAGATTTTGGACCCCCGCCATCCAATACCTTTGGGTATTGAAGGAGGTCCTACTAAATTTGACCCAGGTCCCTTGCAGGACCTCTAAACGCTGAACAAGGGCAAGACCCTTACCAAACCGTTCCCTTAACCCCCGACCAGGTAGCCAACATACCTCCATATAGACCGTGGAGATATGAATGGTGAAAATCTTTTATTTTATATAGACAGTAAAATAATGCCAAAACACCACGAACAAACGATAAGGAAGAATCACCTTCAACATAAGAAACTAGTTATTAAAGTCATTAATACAAAACCAATTAAGAAGTGCAAAAGATTAAAATTAAAAGTATTATACTAAACACTTGTCTTCACCAAGTGATGTAAGAGACTTAGGCAAACATGGCCTTGATTGTCAAGAACTCTTACGATCAATCTTGGATCCCGAGACGACTCACACATTCTATGATGGATAATGGATGATGGTGGTGGATAATGGTGTTGTGATGGTGGTGGGTGGTGGATGAAGTGTGAGAGAGGTGGTGTGCCAAGGGATGAGTTGCAATGGCTCCAAGCATTCCTATTTATAGGCTGAACAGAAGCCTGGGCACGGCCCTGCGTCCGCTGGGCACGGCCCCGTGCCCGTCTGACACTATCTCTCTTCATTAATTGTAATTCGCAATTACAATTAATGCGCCTGCAGTACTTTGGGCACGCCGCCGTGTTCACTGGGCACGGCCCCGTGGTGAGCAATAGAAGCTTCTATAGGTTTGTCTTTTCTGCTGCTTCTTGGGCACGGCCCCGTGCTCGCTGAGCACGGGGCGTGTTCAGTCTTCTGCCTTCTCTGTTTTGCTTGGGAGGATGCTGTCGAGGGGTCGGGCAGTCCACTTTTGTTCCCTTTTTGTATTTATGTTAGATTTAGCTGTCATTTTGCTTCTTTTGTTCATTTGAACTCATTTAATCCTGAAAATACAAAAGGAAGACAAAAACACACTTTTTCCAACATTAGTACTTAAAAAGGGTTAGTTTTATGTCTCATTTGATGTAATTTATATGTTGCATTTTACACACATCAGTTAAGTTGGGTTAGCATTAAATATGTTAGTTGGTTGATTAACATTTTAAAAAAATAAAAACAAACACCCTCAATAGGGCTGCGAACGCAAGGCTGGTTATTCAGCCATCTACCTTTTTTTTTTTTTTTGATTTGGTGACATAATGGCCTTGGTATAATACCCATTGTTATGTTATTTAAAGCGCATAACTAATCATTTAAAAAGTCAAATGGTAGTGTTTTTAAACAATAAAAAAAACATTCTAAAGGGTTGTGGTTTCGAGACATGAAGCCGAAATGTTCATTTCATTTTTTTTTGGCAAATTGGATTTAAATAATCCCAACTCACTGTTATTGGCCAATAATAATCCCAACTCATTTAATCACCAATAATAATCCGAACTATTCACTTTTGTTTGTAAAATACTCCCTGTTAAAAAAACACTAACTAGGTTAAAAAATTGCTGATGTGGCTTGCCACGTCACCCGCCACATCAGCTGCCATGTCATCAAAATATGCCACATCAGCTGCCACGTCATCAAAATATGCCACGTCACCTGCCACATCAGCTGCCACGTCATCAAAATATGCCATGCAGACTGCCACATCAGCTGCCACATCATCAGAATATGCCACGTGGCAAGCCACATCAGCAATTTTTTAACCTAGTTAGTTTTTTTTTTAACTGAGAGTATTTTACAAACAAAAGTGAATAGTTCGGATTATTATTGGTGATTAAATGAGTTGGGATTATTATTGGCCAATAACAGTGAGTTGGGATTATTTAAATCCAATTTGCCTTTTTTTTTTTTGAACGTAGCATTTGAACATCAAAAATTGATGTTTGATATATTTATTGTTATATTATATTATATTATATTATTATTAGTATTATTATTATTATTATTATTATCATTATTATTATTATTACTATATTATTAGAATTATTATTATTACTATTATATTATTAAATTAACTACGTATTTAATAGTTAATAAGTATGTATAAGTTATGAGTACCAGTATGTCGAGTATCGGTCATGCGTATGCATTCGAGATTGGTAACGTATAACCCGAGTATTGCAAAACGTATAAGCATGTATAAAAAAGTATTCCATATAAAAGATTTATTTCATTATGATCAAAGTCTCGGATTTACAATGGTTACAAAGAAAGAACGATTACAAGAACACAAGACTTCCAAAAATAGAAATACGAACAAGACTTGCTATAAATGGAAAGTACAAAGAAGTAGGGCTTTCATTCAAACTTGACCATTTTAGTCCCTCTAATTCCATATTTATAAAAGAAGGTTAACTTACTCAAGTTTTCTTTATTATTCTAAAAACACATAACTAACTAGGTTAATATTCCTAGTTACCTAGTGGGTTCAGGGAAGTCATAACCCGTTTCATTTTAAGTCCCGTTAACTCGGGCTTCTTATAAACTTTGTTTTCTCAAAGCGTTTATTCTTTTTTTATTAATATAGGATTATTTATTTAAATCTTAATATTTACCGGGTTAATTTTACCACTAACGGTATTTTACCCGTCCATCATTTTTAACGTGGTTTTATTACCAAACCCGTTTTCGGGGTGTTACATTTATATCCCGCGATGATTTGGAAGGTTGGGTAAAACGAAGGGGTTTAGCCAGCGGATATGTTATTGTTACCAGACGGTCCAAGGATCACTGGATATGGCTCCAACGTTGTCGTAGTGGTGAGCATGAGACTAAGGCCACGGTTAGGAAAACCGGAAGCAAAAAAATGAGCGTGCCCTTTTATGGTGATAGGTCGTCTCGACCAAAGTCGTCGAGCTTGGGGGATAGATTATCTGCACAAAAATTTTAACGAGACCCACAACAACGGCCCTGCTGAACATCTGGAGGGTTACGCGTCTGGCAGGAGACTTACTCCTAATGAGTATAGACCGGTGCAAGAGCTGACAGATCAAGACATACAGCCCCATACAATCTAGAAGGCCGTAACCAAACAGAACCCTGAAAACAAATGTGTTCCGAAAGACATACACAACGCTCGCCAAAAGATCAGGGCCACAAAGTTCGAGAAAAAACGACTCCCATGCAGAGGATGGAACAAATCCTCCAGGAAAAAAAGATGACCTATTACATACAGGCGGAACCTTCCACCAATGTCGTTCATAATATATTTTTCTGTCACGACAAGTCCTTTGAAATGTGGAGGGCATTCCCGCATGTGCTTATGGTCAACACTACCTACAAAACTAACATGTACAATCTTCCACTTTTGCAAGTTGTGGGTATAACGTCGACAAATCAAACCTTCTGTGTTACGCATGCATTTCTTTGAAACAAGCAGGCGGTAACATACGTCTGGGTCATGGAGAGGGTCAGGTCCATGCTGCACGAGTGCATGGAGCCGCGTGTAATTCTAACGGACAGGGGCCAGGCACTGATAAACGCATGTAGAAAAATATTCCCTGCCGCACACAGATATCTCTGTAGGTTCCACGTCTTACAAAATATTGTGAAGCACTGCAAGAATTCGTTTACTCAATCAGATTAGGAGGACTTTGTTCGTCAGTGGAAAACAGTGTGTGATTCCACTACCGAGAAGTTATACGATTATAACCTCGTCAACCTTCAGAGACACCTTCTCAATCAACAACGTAAACGTATGTTTTCTCTTAAGTTAATACATTCATTTAAATAGATATATAATTTAAATATGTTTATTTTTTAGATGTTTTTTATTACCTGTGGGATAACTGGTTAAACACCTCCCGCCATTTGTTTGTATCTGCATGGACTAATGGTTCATCCGAACATGTTTAAGATACAATCTAAAATGAGAGTAAATTAGTCATTCAAACAATCATTACCTGGAATGAGAGAATTAAAGTGTAATTAAGATAAGGGATTAAAGTATAATTAGTCATTTCACTTACTGTTTGAATGACTAATTTACCCTCATTTTAGGTTATACCTTATGCATTAAAGCATGAAATTCGGTTTTTGGTTAATTGTGGTTCATTTTCACCTGTTTTCGATTTGGTTTCGGTTATTGTTCGCCCTTAATTTCAGGTATATATACTTCCATTTCTTGTATTTATACCTTAGTTTCATGTAATGTTTGAATGACTAAATTACCATCATTTTGGTTTTGGTTAACGATTCTGTTATTGTTCACCCTTAATTTCATGTATATATACTTCCGTTTTATGTATTATACCTCAATTTCATGTATTGTTTGAATGACTAATTTACCCTCACTTCATGTATAAATACATGAGGGTAAATTAAACATTTCATGTATTGTACCTCAATTGCTATACCTCCATTTTATGACTAATTTACCCTCGTTTCATGTATAAATACATGAGGGTAAATTAGTCATTTCATGAATGACTAATGACTATACCTTCATTTTATGTATTTGTACTTTAATTTCATATATTTCTATCTTTTATACATTTCGTTTTTATACCTTCATTTTATGTGTATACTTCCTTTCATGTATTTATACATCAATTTCATGTATTCATAAACAAAAGTTTATACAAGTTTGGTTTTGGCTATTAACCGAAATTAAACGAATCAAACCAAAAACCGTCAATCTGACCAAATAAATTGAATTGTTTAATTGGAAATCGATTTATTAATAAAATAAACTAACTGATGAATTCGGTTTCGGTTGAAGATAAAGATCGAACCAACCGAAAAATGCTTACCCTAACAGTGTCTATGATTCCCGTTGCATCGCGCGAGCACTCTTTTAGTGTGTGTGTATATATATATATATATATATATTGTAGAATCATAAAAACTTTGAATTTATGAAAAAAGTTGGAACTAAAAAAATAATAGTAATGCTTGATAGACAACTTTTTTCTATAAAATGATTTTAGTTTTACACTTATTGTTGCTAAAATGATCCACGTAATACATGCTAGAAACTTAGCTCCATAGTCGTAGCTAGTTATGGATACTCTAGTATAGTTATCGACTGTCATCTACAAACAAAACAGTGGCGAATCTTAAACGAAAACTTAGTGAGGGCCGAACTCTCAAAATCTAAATCGGTAGGGGCCAGACTCTTAAAAATCCAGCATTTTATACTACTAAAAAATTCCAGAAATTTTTAACAAAATTAACGCTACGATCAAAAAATCAACGAGGCCGGGGCAGTCCCCCGCCCCACTAAAGCTTCACCAATGATACAAATACCATTGGATGACATACAAACACCATTGGATTCGCACAATAAGGGAATGAGATCTATCTATGTGGTGGTAAGGCTCTGACTTGATACTCAATATTGTGTTTATGATAAGAGAGAGACAGAGGGTAGTAAATGCAAAGTAGTATAATTCCTCATAAAAGGGATGAGGTATTTATAGGGTGAACCCGTTTTGTAACAACTGTCACTAAAAACCACAATTAGGATGGTAATTAGCTATTAAGAAAACCCTAATTGAGAAACCCAAGTAATTCTGCACTAACCCTAAAATTTCCAGAACAATCAGAATCAGGATCAGGGCCCCTAAAACTCAGGGGGGGCAAAACCCTAGTTACGATTATCTAAATAACTTGCTGACCGTTTCGAATTTTATAATTTCATCAACTCAGCTAAGCTACTTAGACACGAAGCTACCTATAGAAAATAGGTTACCCCTCGCGTAGCGCGACGCCCATGGGGGTACCCCTCGCGCTACGCGACAGGGTCAAAATTCGGGTATAAATAGTAGAGGTTGGGACTTGAATTCTGGCACAAAATCGACGAGAAAATTCGTTCTGTACGTTGAGATATCACCAGATTACTCCAAAAACACAAATCGCTGCCGCAATCAGGGTATAACTCGATCGCTATTACGATTCAACGTCCGATCGATTGTAACTATCCAACGATTGTCCGAGTGCTGCTCAAATTGAGTTTGTACTTTGATTATTCGTCATGATTTAGACTTGAATATTAGAGTGCTGTTCGAATTCGGACTATGCTCTGTTATTCGTTGTGAATCCGATTGAATTATCGAGTATTGCACTGATTAATCGTTGTGAAGGTTTAATCTCGTGAATTGTCGTAATTGCTGCATTAGTTACAACCCCGTTTGTGTGAATTAGGCTAATCAGTAGACTAGACTCTGCCCAAATTGAATCAGCAGTATATCAAGGATATCTGTAGATTAACTTTGCCCGTAGAAATCTGCAATGTGAGTTCATTTCTCTTTTCTCATCGTTTGTGAGTCTATACTCTCTTTTATCAAAATTTTATCACCTTTTTGTGAAACAATTACAAAATGCTTTCTAAAATCCTAAATGGTTACCAGTTATACTTACAGTGATTAAGTTATTATATTTTACTGGTATGAGAAGTATTATACATTATTTGATTCTCATTGCTATTACCCAGAAAGTTAGCATAACCATAATTATTATATATAAATCTAAATGGCAGATACCATAACAAAGTCAAGTATACTGTATTCTATTTGTAGTCAAGTTATTATATCATATTATTACAATTAGTGAATTAACGTGTTTTGATGAGTTATAATAATTGACATAAAATGTCATTATTCTGAATTGCATGATTTGGTGCTAGAAATAATATATTTGACCAAGTAATAAGACATCATTATGTCCAAAGTCACTAGCTGAAAGAATGATCAGCAGTGATATGTCCAGAGACACTAGTTGAAAGAATGATCAACAGTGTTGTAATCAGAATCACTAGTTGAAAGAATGATCAACAGTGATAATGACCAGAAGCACTAGTTGAAAGAATGATCAACAGTGCCATAAATAGAATCGCTAGTTGAAAGAATGATCAACAGCGATATGACCAAAGACCTTAGTTGAAAGAATGATCAACAGTGTTATGAACAAGTGATATGGTCAGAGTCACTAGTTGAAAGAATGATCAACAGTGATATGACCCAGTCATAGGAATTGCCTAATGATAGATAAATTGAATAACAGTAAAGTATAGTTATTTGATTTATTCACTATTGGATGAAAGTAAACCAATGAGTGATATTATTACTGTTATATTGGAATTGCTATTATGTGACAAAATACTGATTGAGTAAGGTAAATGCAAATAAATATAAAACCTTAATACTGTAAGGTATAACAATATATTTGTATAAAAATGGAATGAATTCACTCAGCATTCCCGCTGACAAAACCTTTTTCAAACATGTTTCAGGTAATTATCATAAGGCTGGATACGACACTGAAAGGCATCAAGAAATGGCTTATTAAAGAAATATTGTTTTATAAAATAAAATTTATCTTTATTAAGCTACCATTTTAAAATAGGGAGTTATCCCATCCATTTAAATCAAATCCGGTGTTTTCTAAACTCTGATATTTTTCCTAACTCACGGTCCTGATGAAAATTCCGCTGCAATGTTTTTCAAAAATAATCACCGGTACCACGGGACTGCTCACGGCACCCGATTCCGTCCAGGGTGGGTCGGGGGTCGTGACACGTTTTGAGTCGAGGGGTGTTCAAAATGGAATATTCGAAAATTCGAATATCTGAAATTCAGATATCTGAAATTTTCGTATACTTGATTTCACTATCGGAATCCATATCCAAATTTCAGATATCCGAATATCCAATTTTTTATTTTATATATTTTTATTTATTCGAAACCAGATATTTTCAGATATACGAATATAAACTATCAAATAATTCGGATATTTTTTGTTTTTTTGGATACCCGAATATAAATTTTTAGATATTTCGGATACTTTTCGGATATTTGTATATCCGATATTTTTTTTAAGTTATAAATTTTCGGATATATCCGAAATTTTTTAAAATCACTATCCAAATCCGAATTCGAATCCGAAAATTCGGATATACGATTTTCGGATATCCAGAATTTTGGATAGTTCGGATCTGGATATCGGATACTTCGGATTCATATATTTTTGAACACCACTAGTTTTGATCACTCTGACATTAATGTTGTCACACCCCCAAAATCCACATGCGGAGCACCACCGCTTGGAGGCGTGACTGACCAGGATCCAGCCACCAATTACACTGAGCAATATAAATAATAACATAAGTAATACTCACCAACCACAAGGTTAGCAAATATCATAGTTAAAGTTCAAAAGTTTTTAAGTTTAAATAGTAGTTCAGATAAATAGCGGAAGCATAGACAAAATAGTTTAAAACAAGATCTTGATTCAAGTTTGTTTGGAACCCAACACACGGGTTAGACGACCACTACACATCCCCAAGTAGCAAGCTCCTAAGTCACTGGGTACCTGCAAAGCATGCAGTAGAGTGTCAACAAAATGTTGGCGAGTCCACGAGTTGTCCAGTTTTTAATTACCAAAAACTTGTTTCACCAGTTAATTTACCCGTTTATACATGCCATGGGGAGCTACCCCATAAGTAAGCGACTAAATTGTCTTTCCAATACCGAATACTTCATGTAACCGTACGTTTCCGTAAAGTGCCCCGTTTGTCAATGTTCTATCATCATTGACGGATTTGCCAGAGTCTATTAGTTCACTCCCGATCCGATACACGGGCACGGTGTGAGGCTGGTAAGACCTAAATAGCGCTATCAACTAATAACCCGTTCGCCTGGCCCCGGCGACTAATCGGTATTAAGTAGTAGGGACTTAAGTGATAGAGTTTCGTTTAGTGTTGCTCGTTGCATTCCGTATAAACAGTAATTAACTAAGAGTTCCCAAAAACAAGGGAAGAAAAGTAAGTTTGTATCCCTCACAAGGGGATAGTGTTGTTTTAGTTCCGTTTCCCAATCCACCGGGAACGCATGCTTTAAGTTGTGAACTAACCTTGGGTTGCTCGGCAGATTAGCTTACTTGGTCAAACTTGTTGGTCACCACGTCCTAACATGGTTACCAGTATAGGTCAGGTTTGGGGTACAAGTAATCACGTATATCCTACTAGAATCTAACACATAGAATGCATACAGTTACATGCTGAGTTATTGGGCCTGCTCTACTATTGGATCAGTCAACAGTAACAATTAACACACAGTTCAGTTAAACAAGCAGCCCAACAAATCACGTTGTGGCCCAATAACTAAAGTGAGCAGCCCAGTCGAGACAAGGTGGTCTCGACTCGAGAACATGCGGTCTCGAGTCGCAACCAGGAGGACTCGACTTGTAATGGTTGGTCTCGAGTGGTGCATGCATGACTCGCAACTTCGGAGGTCTCGAGTCCCGTCTCGAGTTGTCACGATGTGGTCTCGAGTCCCTGAAGTCTGTTTTGAAGTTGCTTGGTCTTGGTCTCGAGTCGCAACCGTTGCGGTCTCGAGTTGTAGCTCCATGGTCTCGAGTCGCAACCGTTGGTCTCGAGTCGTTTACCTGCTGATTCTGATGCATCTGTCCGAATTGTACTATGCAACTGAATTCTGATTTCATGCCATGAAGTACTATCCAATAAGGTTTCACAAACATGTTCCCTTGTCTAACACTTAACCAAAATGGATCAAACAACAAGTTTTTCAAATATTTGCAACAACATTCAAACACATTCAACACATATTCATCTAGTTCATCTTTAGGGTTTTCATCCTAAACAAAACATACTCATTTAAACCGATTTATGCTAGCATAATACACCTAGTTTAATGTCCTATCGATTATCATCATTCACACACCCAACCAAGAACATGATAGCACCATATTCAAGCATTTTTCTACTTATTCATGTGTCAAGTTAGCATGATTATTAACAAACCACTCTATCTAGAAACCAAGCATCCACAACATAGATGAACATCAATCTTCATGTAATTCATGATTTTTACTCACCAAATCAATCAAGGTCATGTAAAAGAGGTTAAGCATATATTTCATTCATCAAGCACCCAAGGCATCTAACACACATAAAACACCTAGTACACATTAGAACACTAACCGGTAGAGACTCGAAGTGTGAGGGTATGAAGGGTCGATGAGTGAGCTTCCGAATGGTGATTCCGAGCTTGAACCGAGCCGAGTGTCCTTGTTGTTGCCGGTTGAATCCGAGAGAAAGGAGAGGAGATCTTGTAGCTTCTAGGGTTTTAGTGAGGGAGAGAGTGTGTGAGAGTGTAATGGAGAAGGTGGATGAGGGGCTTTATATTCGGTTTGGGTGGTGCACCCTACAAGGGTTTCGAGTGGGCTAAGGGAGGTTGCGGCCCAACCGGCCCAACCGTTTACTGTTTACTCGAGACCGAGAGTGGTCTCGAGTCGGGTTCGTTGGTCTCGGTTCACTATTATAACCGTATATATATATATATATATGTATTACATGCACATAGTTTAATACAAGGATCACATAGCACACCCATATAATTTACAAATTTCCATTTAATAATATATGCACACACCGTGCTAATACAAGAAGGTTGTTCGGGAAAACCCGAAGTGTCACATTATCCCCAAGTTTTAAGAACTTTCGTCCCGAAAGTTAAGGCAGCCACTGTCAAGCTAGTACGTGTGAGAGTGTTTCAACGGGGTGTCACATCATCCCCCTGTTAGTTTGGAATTTCGTCCCGAAATTCGGTGGTAGCTTTAGTGCGGGGGGTTTCATTTGGGAACAACTGGGGATACTTGCACTTCATCTGGTCTTCCCGCTCCCAGGTAAACTCTGGGCCACGTCGCGAGTTCCAACGAACTCACACGAGAGGTATCTGGCTACGTTTGAGGGTTTTGATTTCTTGATCCGTGATCTCAATCGGTTCCTCAGTAAAGTGTAGCTGTTCGTCAATAGTGAGTTCCTTGAAGGGGATTATGAGTATTTCATCTGACAGACACTTCTTCAGATTAGACACGTGAAAAACATTGTGCACCGCACTCAGCTCTTCACGCAGATTCAATCTATAAGCGACCTTACCGATCCTCTTGTTAATTTCGAATGGTCCAACATATCGCGGATTAAGCTTGCCCCGTTTACCAAAACGAACCACACCCTTCCAGGGTGAGACTTTAAGTAGAACCCGGTCCCCGACCTGGAATTCTAGCGGTTTCCTACGCTTATCAGCGTAGCTTTTCTGACGGTCACGAGCTACCGCCATGCGTTGTCTGATCTGGGCAATCTTCTCCGTTGTGTCTACCACCAGTTCTGGGCCTGTGACCTGGCTGTCACCAACTTCCGCCCAGCAAAGAGGTGATCGGCATTTACGACCGTACAATGCCTTGAAGGGTGCTGCCTGAATGCTGGTGTGGTAGCTGTTATTGTAGGAGAATTCCACTAGCGGTAGATGCTTCTTCCAATTCTTGCCAAAATTGATCACACATGCTCTAAGCATGTCTTCCAGGGTTTGGATGGTGCGTTCAGACTGCCCATCTGTTTGTGGGTGATAAGCGGTGCTCATGTCCAAACGTGAGCCAAAGGATTTGTGCATAGCTTGCCACAACTCCGAAGTAAAACGAGCGTCTCGGTCGGAAATAATGGAGGTTGGCACCCCGTGTCTCGAGACTACTTCCTTTAAGTAGACTTCTGCCAAGGTAGAAAACTTGTCTGTTTCCTTGATGGCCAGAAAGTGTGCAGACTTGGTCAATCGATCTACTATCACCCAAATAGTGTCATTCCCGTGTTGGGATCTAGGTAGGCCAGTGACGAAATCCATGGAAATTTGCTCCCATTTCCATTTCGGGATTTCTGGTTGTTGGAGTAGGCCTGCTGGTTTCTGGTACTCTGTCTTGACTCTTGCACAAGTCAAACATTTGCTGACATATGTCGCTATGTGGGCTTTCATGCCAGGCCACCAATATGTAGTCCTTAAGTCGTGGTACATCTTATCCGAACCAGGATGTACTGAATAACGGGACTTATGGGCTTCGTCCATCACGAGTTCACGTAGATCTCCATAGAGTGGGACCCAAATGCGCCCTGTTACATAGTAAGCGCCATCTTCTTTTTGTTCTAATTGCTGATGCGATCCTCGCAGGGACTCAGCCCTGACGTTCTCCGGTTTCAGAGCTTCAACCTGAGCATTTCGAATCTGAGTAGGGAGGTTAGACTGGATGGTAAGTTGTAGCGCTCGCACGCGCTTGGGCATAGTGTCTTTTCGGCTGAGGGCGTCTGCCACGACATTGGCTTGCCCGGATGGTACTTGATGGCGCATTCATAATCATTCAAGAGTTCGACCCATCGACGCTGTCGCATGTTTAATTCCTTTTGCTTGAAGATATGCTCGAGACTCCTGTGATCGGTGTAAATAGTGCACTTGGTACCGTACAGGTAATGTCTCCATATCTTAAGAGCAAAAACCACTGCTCCCAGTTCCAAGTCGTGCGTAGTGTAGTTCCTTTCGTGAGTCTTAAGTTGTCGAGAGGCGTAGGCAATAACTTTCTTGCGTTGCATTAGCACGCAACCAAGCCCATGAATAGACGCATCGCAGTAAACAACAAAGTCGTCGGTACCTTCAGGTAACGAGAGAATAGGAGCACTACAGAGGTTATCCTTTAGCTTCTGAAATGCGGATTCCTGAGCTTCATCCCATTTGTAAGCAATACCCTTCTGAGTGAGGGTCGTGAGAGGCTGAGCAATCTTCGAGAATCCCTTGATAAATCTACGATAGTATCCTGCCAATCCCAAGAATTGACGAACTTCGGTCGGAGTCTTAGGGGTAGGCCAATTCTTTATAGAGTCGATCTTAGCTGGGTCGACGTGAATCCCGTCCTTATTGACCACGTGCCCAAGGAAATGGACTTCTCGAAGCCAGAAGTCGCATTTCGAGAACTTGGCATACAGTTGCTCATTGCGAAGGAGTTCGAGGATAAGGCGTTGTTGGGATTGAACCCTAACAGAGGAACAAATAATGTAAAGCCAAAACCGGATCTCATCAGTGGACCATCAATAAGCAGCAGTTTATCCTATGCTCTCCCCTTGACAGTGGTTATCTAACAGCTGATGGATCTTAAGTGCTGCTCAACTACAACAACTGATAAACCAAACTCTGATGATTATCCAACGACTGCTGAAGACAAACACTGATGCTCTATCTACTGCTGTTTCCTAAGTACTGCTGAAGACTCAAGCACTGCTCTCTCAAAGACTGATCACCTTTGAAGATTGCACTGAAGATTCAACATCTGTGCTCAGGCTACAACAGTGGAACGTGAAGCAGTAGTTTTTCTTAGTTTTTCATTTTACTACTTATCAGATGTTACATGTTAGTAGTGTGTATAGAACAGTGTTTATAGTTTGTTAGGTCGTTAGATGTCACTATCATGGTGACGTCAGCTGAAGCACATCAGTAGTTTGGTTTACCTATAAATATGACAGTATTCTGTACTGTTATACTTGATCGTTTTGAGTGAGTTCTTCTCCTCAATTCAATCCTTTCATCTTGTGCAACCAACTCTGGTGTATCAGGCTGAGGGGGAGTTTAGATTGTAAGCTTGCATTGTAATCTTTTGCTCTATTGTAAATCTTTTGACTCAATGAATAGCAATAGTTTATCAATCTATATTTTCCTTTGATTATGTTTACAAAGTTTGCTACTCATTTCCGCTGCACTTATTATTCGTTTTATGCAAACAAACACAATCATGATGGCCCTAGATCCTAACAATTGGTATCAGAGCCTGGACAGTCAAATTCGATCTAACAATCAATTTGACATAACAGTTCAGCTCAAAAGTTATTGATACTAAAGGATTGGTTGTATTCAGTTGAAAAACAGAGTAACGAGTGAATCATGGTCAAAATGGTTATTCAAAAACTCTGTAAATCAACCAAGATGTCATATGACACACAAATCTCACTCAACAAGTGTTTTCATGCATATGTCACTCATAGTTTTCAGATCTGTAAAATATCTGATAAATTATGGGATTGTTCGATGTTTTCAAAATTGATTTCAATTGTTGTTTCAATATTTGTGATGTTTTCAATAAACACTAAAGTATGTACCTCAGTTCAGCAAAACTTGTGTTCATCCAAAACACTAGAATACTGCTGACATAGAAAAGGGAGAAATAAAACTTTAGGCAAAATCTCTCATGTGCTCAAAGGCAAGTTGAGTACCTTCAAAAGGACCAAATCGACTTTGTCTAAAACACATTGAGAAAATAAGGTGTCAAAACAGTCCTAATCATAAGTGATGTGAGATCTGTAATAAAATATGGTAAAAAATGTTCAGATCTCTCAAAACATTGCTTCAAAATGATTATGGACAAAGTATGTTCAAAATATAATCTCCTAGTGAGTATTTCTGAACATATGAATAAAAAGGGTAAAAAGGGAAAAGAAAAATGAACAAATCTCAAAGTGTGGCTATCTCAAAAACTTTTGAAATCAAAAGAAAAGAGTATAAGCATAAAACACTTTTGAGGTTTAAAAGTTAGATCATCAGTGGTCATCATCATGCAACTGTGTGCATTCATCAATGCAGAAATTGTTCTGGTAACAATGGCATCTCCAGTGATTATGATTAAAAGAAACTTTCAATCAATTGACAAGAAAATGACCTAAACAATGGTTAAAATAACTTGAGAATAATATGATCATAAATTTACTGGAAAATTGTCGGATCCTTTTGATTATTTTTCAAAACTTCCTTTGATTTTTGTTAAGGTGTTTTCCTCTAAAATAAAGACCAGATGTATTTTATTTATATATTATGATCTTTTACTCATTTTTTTATAGTAAAAGTTCATATCTGGTCTGGATGTAATTACCTTATTTTTTGTGTGTAATTACTATCCCTAAAACTGGTCAAAAGGAAATGACACACATATCAAGGTCATGTTAAGCTCAAGTTTGGTAGTAATAGATTAAAAATTGATTGCAAATTAATTCTGAACTACAGAGACACTCATGCTCTAGTTCAAGTAATTAGAAGCAAAATGAGTTGTTTAGTAGTAAAAAGGACTCATCATCTGGGATGATAAACCACTGTCTGAAAAATAGACAGATGGTAAAACCTTAAACAAAATTTCTGAAGATAACTGATGACAATTTAATCTTGATATTATACATCTAAAATGTGTGGTGTTAAGAATAGCATTTCTGGTACTCATCAGATGATAGACAAGAGATTGTGCTTTTACAAGAACAAATCATTTTCTACATCTGAACAAACAGGTGCTAAAAGTTTTTGTCAAAAGTCAAAACATTGCTGCACAAACAGTTGTTAAACATATGATCCTCATTGGTTCTTATCCACTGTTGTATCTAAAATGTTGTTGTGCCTTAACATCTGCTCACTAAAATCTGTCCACTGCTAAGTGTCAACCTCTGCTCTTAAAAAACACTGATGTTTAAAATCATTGTTTCATCCACTGATACGTGTACTGTTTCTTTTTATTACCGTTGTAACTACTGATACTTGATCCATCAGTAGTTGTCAAAACAACTGTCCTCCATTATTTACCATTCCATCAGATGTTTGACACGTGGTCAGTTTTTAGCCTTCAGATCAAAATAACCGCTGCCACATCAACAATCACTTTTTCCCTAAATAAAACCCTGATTAAATCCAAACAGAGGATTACACTGTCGAATTGAATTCCAAACATTCTCTTCACAAAGCAGTTTCCCTCTCATAACTCCAAAAATCTTCTTCGATCTTCTTCATCTAAAATGACGAAACCAAAATCGAAGCCATCTGCAAAACCAAAATCAAAACCATCATCTTCTTCCACAACAGCAGAGGCCACTCAAATGGCTGCTGTAACCACGGAGATTCATTACAAAGCTCCACACAACTATGTAGGTATTCTCACAAAACCTACTGATAACCACACTTTCGACTCCATCCTTGACATCCTTTCTGCATCAAAGTACAAAACTTTGATAACAACAGACGCTCCTATTTACCTTGATACCCAGAGAGAGTTCTGGAAAAATGCCACCCTTGAAAAACAAGGAGATATCATCGACGCCATCAACTCCTCGATACAGGGTAAGAAGGTACAAATCTCACCAAAATCCATCTCTGAAACCTTTAAACTCGATGATTTGAAAGGAAAAACCTCATTTACTAAAGACGAGTTGGTAAAGGATTTCATGAACAGGGGCTATGCAGAACAACCAAATAGGGATACCCTACAAAAGGGTTACTTCCCTTCTGCACCCAGATTTTTATTCCACACACTGCTCATGTGTGTTTCTAATAAAACAACGTCTTTTAATGAGATACCAACAAAAATCCAATGCCTGGGGTATGCAATTTTAAACGATAAAAACTATAACTACTCCCAGGAAATATTTGATGATTTGGTAAAGAACGTTGATAATAAAGCATTTCTGCTCTTTCCAAGATTTCTAAGCTACTATTTTGAACAAAAAATTGTTGAGAAAGATGCAGACTTGCCCAAACAAGGTGTCTCATTCAAAATAAACAGTTTAACAATTGAAACATTTTCAAGAATGATGGCACCAATAAAATTAAAAACAAAGGAGGCTGAGCAGGTTTTAGAAACTGCTACTGATCCTCAAGCAACCACTGCTGAGCCCACTGCTCCAGGTGATCAAAGTAGCACACCCACTGCTTTAAAACCAACACCTGCCACCAAAAAGACCAAAAGAAAAACATCCAGAAAACCCACCAAACCCACACCAAAGGCAACTATGGAAGATGAGATCCCAGAGTAATGCCAGTGACAACACAAAAGTCACAAGAAACCACTGCTGCTACTTCCTCACAGCAGTTGGAAGAAAGATCTCAACCTCAACCTAAAACTCCTCCTGCATCCTCACAAAAGGATCAGGTTGTAAGCACAGGGACACCAAATTATGAAGCTCTGTATCCACTCGGATCCATCTTCCACAGTCCTGATCCCAAGGACATGTCTCTTTCAACACCCATACCCTCACCAATCATATTGCCACAATCAATAATACCCCTGTTGCATGCAGTTGATATGGCACAGACACAAACCAGTTCCTCTCTATCACCTATTACTGAGAGTATACCTCCACAAGTGACTGGGTCTGATGCTCATACCTCTGCTACCCCAGCAACAGCTGAGGAGGTTACACCCCTGAGTTACAAGTAACTCTTGGTGGTAGTTCAAGTGGAGTAGCAACTACAACTGATGGATCAACAGATCTTCAGTTGGACAGTTGTTACATTACTAAGACTCCCTTGAAGGCAATTTCTTCCATGGCAACATCGGTAACCACCAGTGAGTTAACTTTAACCACCGGTACCATCAAAGGTTTATCGGTTGCTGAAGAAAAAAGTCCCCAGTACCAAGAAAAAGGGGCATCAATGGATGATTTTTGGGACTCTGTTCCTAAGTCACACATTGATACAACCACTGCTGGTGGGGATTCAGATGATCCTGTTAATTCAGGTGATGATTCAAAATACAATGAATTGACGGCCAGAGTTGAAAATCTGGAATCTTCAGTTGCAGAGATAAAAGATATGGTGCAGCAGCTGTTAAAAGCTCAAAAAGCCCAATCATCTGCTCCTCCTGCTCAAGCACCTGCTCCACAAGCATTTGCTGCAAATGAGCTTTGGAATATTTTCCAACCAATGCTTGAACAACAGCAACAAATGGCTGATAAAAAGCATGCTCTTCAAGTACAAATGCTGACCAACATGGTGGAATCAAGGTTCAAAGACACTGAAGCAGACATCAAGGCTATAAAAGCTAGCATACAAAAGACTGCTCAGAGTGAGAAAGTTCCATCTGCCCTCTTCTTCATGGATACACCCCTGGCAGATAATGCCAAAAAGGGGGAGAAAATTAAGCTGAAAAAGAAAGGCATAGAAGATGGGTTGTACATTGAACCAGAAAAACCCAAAACCTCAAAAAATTCAACTCAAACAGCTGATACAACAGCAGTTACAAAAACTACTGTCTGTAGCCAAACAGCTGCCATCTCATCAACACACACACCTCCAACACATACCACCTCAACACAAATCACCACAACTACTGTTCCACCACCACCTCCTGTGTCCACAACACAAAAACCACCATCAAAATCAAAAACCACCAAACCATCATCACCCCCTGCTAAAAGGCAGAAGACAACAGATGTTACAACATCTGTTGTAATGGCAACAGTGGTTGAAACACAAGTTATTTCAACTACTGCTAGTCAACCACTGATCACCACCCAAACAACTGCCACAATAACCCCTGCTCAAAAGCAGAAGACATCTGCTGATACATCAGTAGTTGTGATGACAACAGCAGTTGAGACACCAGTTGTTTCAACAGTTGTTAGTCAACCATCCACCACTGCTCTATCCTTTCCTATATCTCAACCAAAGCTCTTTAGCAGAAAAAGAAAGCCAATCACTGCCAATGAAGGGATACATGATCCGAATGCTGAAAAGTATCCATTGGAGCTTGAAGCCATCAAAAATGAGATGAGGCAGTTTTATACAGAAACAGATCCCTCAAAAAGAAAATTCTCCTCACTCATAGGCTATATAGCTCCAGAAGATATAAATGATTATCTCAAGATAAAGGCTAGGCAAGCTAAAGTTAAAGCTAAGGTTGACAGTGAAAATGAAAGGCTAAGCGAAGAAGGCATTGCTAATAGACTGGAGTTCTACCTTGCAAAGGTTAAGCAGTTAGAAGAATTTGCACAAGAGCTAGACAAAGAAAAGGCTGATCAAAAGAAGAAGTTGAGAGAACAACTTCTAGCCTTCATCATGAAAGAAAAGTTCTATCCTGCTGAAGAACAACAGTTTAAAGAATGGCCTTTAGTAGCTTTAAAGCATGAGGCTGAAAGGATCCAAAGAATCAAAAATGATCCTTCAAAGAAAAAGAATGCTCCAAACTGGAGTAAATACAAAAAGCTCATTGCTGACCTCACTGCTGAATATAAAGGAAAGAAAAAGGAGCTAGTGGATGCTAAGGTGGACACTGCTGAAGCCATATCAAAATGGTCTAGGCAGCAAACTGATGAAGCCTATGAGAGGCTTAAGAAAAGGAAGAAGAGAGAACAAATGGTGAAGCTGGAACAACAAATTGAAAGCCTCAAAACAATGCTAAAATCAGCAAACAACCTTACTCTTGTGACAAACCAAGAAGAAGGTAAACAGCTGTCTGACAAGGAGGTCAAAGAAAAGGAAGCAGAGTATCTCAAAGACACCATCATGAAAATGGGTCTAAAAGAAGATAGCTCAGCAAGAATTCAAAACCTTTTTAAGAAGGTATTAAACAGTCCTGCATCCCCAAACACTGCAACAGGCATGATAGAAAAAGAAAAACAAGAGCTTACTGGACAAGAAACTGCAGAAGACATAGCTGCAGCAAACAAAGTCATTGAAGAAGCTTTCAAAAGAATGTCTGAGAGTTTGCATGTGTTTTCAAGGCCGTCATCCCTCAACTCATCTGATAATAAATCTCTCCCAAGAAACCCATTGGATTCAAAAATACTAAAGTGGAAGTCTGATCAAAAGACCCACGTATTGACTTTGCTCATATCCAATGGTGAGGTGAAGCACATATCAAGGAAAGAAGCACTAGGCTTAGTATTGAAGATTTGCAGGATCTCCTTGAGCTTTCACTGTGCAGGGATGAAGATGACCAGAGTACCAAAGAATTTGAAGCTGAATTTAAGGAACAAGCTAAGGCACTCTTGATGAGTAATAAAGGTCCTGAATAAGGAAGGGTTTTGGCATTATCTGTTCCAGGGGGAGATTGTTGGGATTGAACCCTAACAGAGGAATAGATAATGTAAAGCCAAAACCGGATCTCATCAGTGGACCATCAATAAGCAGCAGTTTATCCTATGCTCTCCCCTTGACAGTGGTTATCTAACAGCTGATGGATCTTAAGTGCTGCTCAACTACAACAACTGATAAACCAAACTCTGATAATTATCCAACGACTGCTGAAGACAAACACTGATGCTCTATCTACTGCTGTTTCCTAAGTACTTCTGAAGACTCAAGCACTGCTCTCTCAAAGACTGATCACCTTTGAAGATTGCACTGAAGATTCAACATCTGTGCTCAGGCTACAACAGTGGAACGTGAAGCAGTAGTTTTTCTTAGTTTTTCATTTTACTACTTATCAGATGTTACATGTCAGTAGTTTGTATAGAACAGTGTTTATAGTTTGTTAGGTCGTTAGATGTCACTATCATGGTGACGTCAGCTGAAGCTCATCAGTAGTTTGGTTTGCCTATAAACATGACAGTATTCTGTACTGTTATACTTGATCGTTTTGAGTGAGTTCTTCTCCTCAGTTCAATCCTTTCATCTTGTGCAACCAACTCTGGTGTATCAGGCTAAGGGGGAGTTTAGATTGTAAGCTTGCATTGTAATCTTTTGCTCTATTGTAAATCTTTTGACTCAATGAACAGCAACAGTTTATCAATCTATACTTTCCTTTGATTATGTTTACAAAGTTTGCTACTCATTTCCGCTGCACTTACTATTCGTTTTATGCAAACAAACACAATCATGATGGCCCCAGATCCTAACAGGCGTAGGTGCTGTTCATGCTCTTCTTAACTTTTCGAGTAGATTAGGATGTCGTCGATAAACACAATCATGAATTTGTCGAGGTAAGGCTTGCACACTCGGTTCATGAGGTCCATGAAAACCGCAGGCGCGTTAGTCATTCCAAAGGGCATGACAAGGAATTCGTAATGACCATAACGAGTTCTGAATGCAGTTTTGGAGATGTCTTCATTACGGACTCTTAGCTGATGATAGCCCGATCGTAGGTCGATCTTAGAGTAGTAGCTCGATCCCTGCAACTGATCGAATAAATCGTCGATACGCGGGAGAGGGTAGCGATTCTTGATGGTAACCTTGTTCAGCTCACGATAGTCGATGCACATTCGGAAAGTGCCATCCTTCTTCTTAACAAAGAGTACTGGGGCTCCCCAGGGCGACGAACTAGGACGGATAAATCCTTTATCCAATAGTTCCTGTAACTGCGCAGAAAGTTCCTTCAGCTCAGCGGGGGCTAGTCGATAAGGTGCACGAGCTATGGGCGCTGCTCCGGGAGCTAGCTCGATTTGGAATTCGACCTGACGGTGGGGAGGGAGTCCAGGTAGTTCCTCAGGAAACACCTCGGGGTAGTCGCGTACCACTGGAAAATCTCCAATCCTCTTTTCCTTTTCCTGTGTGTTGGTGACAAGTGCTAAGAGAGCGGTGTGCCCCTTTCGTAAACATTTCTGGGCTTTCAAGAACGAGATGATGCCTGTGACTTCTCCGCCTTTGTCACCTTGCACGATGAGGGGTTTGCCAGAACGGTGGGGAATGCGAACCATTTTCTCTTAACAGAGGATTTCCGCGTGATGTTTGGATAACCAATCCATACCGATAACGACGTCGAAGCTTCCAAGAGCAATAGGGAAAAGATCGATGCTATAGGTCTGACCAGACAATACTAGTTTGCAGTCGTTGACAACATGTGAGGCCTCGATGTTTCTACCATTAGCTAGCTCGACGATATGTTTAGAACTTAGTAACGAAGGCGGGTGCTTAAGCTTCTTACTAACGCGTAGGGATACATAACTAGCATCGGCTCCAGAATCAAATAATACAAAAACATAACGATCATCGAGTAGGAACTTACCCGCCATGACGTTGGGGTCATTCCTTGCTTCTCCAGCTCCAATCACAAAAGCCCTTCCCCTTACACCATTCCCAGCATTGTTGTTTTGATCGTTGATTCCAGCTCCCTGATTGTTGTTGCGGTTCTAGTTTAGTTCAGGGCAATCCCTTCGCATGTGCCCCGTTGCTCCACATTTGTAGCACCCACGGTTATTTCCTTGCTGCTGTTGTTGTTGCGGTTGTTGCTGATTCTGCCTGGCTGGGAACTGACTCCTACAATCCTTGGCTTCATGCCCCATCTTGTTGCATCGCTGACACTGACTTTTGCCACATGGCCCGTTGTGATGTCGGTTACACTTGTTACACTTGAGGTGGTTCCCTCGATAGCCACCCTGTTGCTGAGGGCCTTTGTTGTTGTCAGTTTTCCTTTGCTGGGTTGGGGCCTGAGTGGGGTTAGCATCCTTGCTTTGGTTTCCTTCCCACTTACGCTTGTTATCACCAGAAGTTCCATCAGTGGCACTGATCCTTTTGGGCAACTTGCCCTGTTCCACAGCCTGATCAGTGAGTTTGTGAGCAAGACGGATGACGGGCTGAATGGTAGTGAGGTTGGCTGAGGTCACATGGCTTCGAATTTCTGGGGCCAAACCCTTGATGTACAATTCGACCCTTCGGTACATAGGTCGAGACATGTTTGGGCAAAGGGCAGCATAGTCGTTGGACTGTTTGGTGTATGCCTCGATCTCTGATCCAACCATCTTGAGCTCATAGTACTCGTTTTCGAGCTTGTGGATGTCATCCCTGTGACAATACTCCTCCTTAATCATGTCCTTGAAATCCTCCCACGCAGTAGCATTAGCAGTTTCCAAGCCAAACATCTGAATTTGCGCCTTCCACCAGGAAAGTGTGTTTCCTTCAAGCGTACCAGTAGCAAACTTCACCCAATTCGCAGGGGGACACTCACAGACAGCAAAGACAGCTTCGACTTTCTCAATCCAGTGCAGAAGACCTATGGCACCCTCAGTGCCATTGAATGGGAGAGGTTTGCAATCCATGAAAGTTTTGAAAGTACACACGTGTGGTTGCGCAGGTGCATGCTGACCTGTGGTGAGAAGCGAAGCGAATGGGTTTAGGGGTGAAAAGACGATGCGGCAGTAGGACCTAAACATCCTAGGATAACGAGTTTACCTCTAGGGTGAGCTGCGAAAGCTGCAGCCACTGTGTTGATCAGGTTAGTGAACTGAGCCTGAGTCATGTTAACGTTTCCTCTTCCGCGTCCACTCATTGTCTTCATAACCAGAAAACATAGTATGAGTGTGGTGTCGTAATATAGCGAGAATGAGATGGAAGAGGGAGGTGTATCTATCTAACTAGGCACACTAGTACGTATAGCAGAACAGAACAAAAAGCATAAAGCAAGCACGCAAGTAGATACTAGTCCGAGCTATGAGGTCTAATGGGTCGAGTCTTGCACTTGGAGTGTAGTGTCATCATGAGTCACGGGTTATAGTCTGGTTTTTCTCAAAAAGATTTCCCCTTTCTAAAACCAAGTTCACTATAACCAATGGCTCTGATACCAATCTGTCACACCCCCAAAATCCACATGCGGAGCACCACCGCTTGGAGGCGTGACTGACCAGGATCCAGCCACCAATTACACTGAGCAATATAAATAATAACATAAGTAATACTCACCAACCACAAGGTTAGCAAATATCATAGTTAAAGTTCAAAAGTTTTTAAGTTTAAATAGTAGTTCAGATAAGTAGCGGAAGCATAGACAAAATAGTTTAAAACAAGATCTTGATTCAAGTTTGTTTGGAACCCAACACACAGGTTAGACGACCACTACACATCCCCAAGTAGCAAGCTCCTGAGTCACTGGGTACCTGCAAAGCATGCAGTAGAGTGTCAACAAAATGTTGGCGAGTCCACGAGTTGTCCAGTTTTTAATTACCAAAAACTTGTTTCACCAGTTAATTTACCCGTTTATACATGCCATGGGGAGCTACCCCATAAGTAAGCGACTAAACTGTTTTTCCAATACCGAATACTTCATGTAACCGTACGTTTCCGTAAAGTGCCCCGTTTGTCAATGTTCTATCATCATTGACGGATTTGCCAGAGTCTATTAGTTCACTCCGATCCCATACACGGGCACGGTGTGAGGCTGGTAAGACCTAAATAGCGCTATCAACTAATAACCCGTTCGCCTGGCCCCGGCGACTAATCGGTATTAAGTAGTAGGGACTTAAGTGATAGAGTTTCGTTTAGTGTTGCTCGTTGCATTCCGTATAAACAGTAATTAACTAAGAGTTCCCAAAAACAAGGGAAGAAAAGTAAGTTTGTATCCCTCACAAGGGGATAGTGTTGTTTTAGTTCCGTTTCCCAATCCACCGGGAATGCATGCTTTAAGTTGTGAACTCACCTTGGGTTGCTCGGCAGATTAGCTTACTTGGTCAAACTTGTTGGTCACCACGTCCTAACATGGTTACCAGTATAGGTCAGGTTTGGGGTACAAGTAATCACGTATATCCTACTAGAATCTAACACATAGAATGCATACAGTTACATGCTGAGTTATTGGGCCTGCTCTACTATTGGATCAGTCAACAATAACAATTAACACACAGTTCAGTTATACAAGTAGCCCAACAAATCACGTTGTGGCCCAATAACTAAAGTGAGCAGCCCAGTCGAGACAAGGTGGTCTCGACTCGAGAACATGCGGTCTCGAGTCGCAACCAGGAGGTCTCGCCTTGTAATGGTTGGTCTCGAGTGGTGCAGGCATGACTCGCAACTTCGGAGGTCTCGAGTCCCGTCTCGAGTTGTCACGATGTGGTCTCGAGTCGAGACCTTGATGGTATCGAGTCCCTGAAGTCCGTTTTGAAGTTGCTTGGTCTTGGTCTCGAGTCGCAACCGTTGCGGTCTCGAGTTGTAGCTCCATGGTCTCGAGTCGCAACCGTTGGTCTCGAGTCGTTTACCTGCTGATTCTGATGCATCTGTCCGAATTGTACTATGCAACTGAATTCTGATTTCATGCCATGAAGTACTATCCAATAAGGTTTCACAAACATGTTCCCTTGTCTAACACTTAACCAAAATGGATCAAACAACAAGTTTTTCAAATATTTGCAACAACATTCAAACACATTCAACACATATTCATCTAGTTCATCTTTAGGGTTTTCATCCTAAACAAAACATACTCATTTAAACCGATTTATGCTAGCATAATACACCTAGTTTAATGTCCTATCGATCATCATCATTCACACACCCAACCGAGAACATGATAGCACCATATCCAAGCATTTTTCTACTTATTCATGTGTCATGTTAGCATGATTATTAACAAACCACTCTATCTAGAAACCAAGCATCCACAACATAGATGAACATCAATCTTCATGTAATTCATGATTTTTACTCACCAAATCAATCAAGGTCATGTAAACGAGGTTAAGCATATATTTCATTCATCAAGCACCCAAGGCATCTAACACACATAAAACACCTAGTACACATTAGAACACTAACCGGTAGAGACTCGAAGTGTGAGGGTATGAAGGGTCGATGAGTGAGCTTCCGAATGGTGATTCCGAGCTTGAACCGAGCGGAGTGTCCTTGTTGTTGCCGGTTGAATCCGAGAGAAAGGAGAGGAGGTCTTGTAGCTTCTAGGGTTTTAGTGAGGGAGAGAGTGTGTGAGAGTGTAATGGAGAAGGTGGATGAGGGGCTTTATATTCGGTTTGGGTGGTGCACCCTACAAGGGTTTCGATTGGGCTAAGGGAGGTTGCGGCCCCACCGGCCCAACCGTTTACTGTTTACTCGAGACCGAGAGTGGTCTCGAGTCGGGTTCGTTGGTCTCGGTTCACTATTATAACCGTATATATATATATATATATATATATATATATATATATATATATATGTATTACATGCACATAGTTTAATACAAGGATCACATAGCACACCCATATAATTTACAAATTTCCATTTAATAATATATGCACACACCATGCTAATACAAGAAGGTTGTTCGGGAAAACCCGAAGTGTCACAAATGTTGTGTACGACACCTGACATTTGCGAGATGTAAATAATAACATTGTTGGCGTGATAGGGGTCCGAGGTAATAATCATTAGGTTCTGGTATTGCCCGCAAGTCGGTATGTCAGAAGGTACTGTTCATTTGCATGTTTGGTCCAAACTTACAATGACATTGTAAGGTATTTAATCCGTACCTTAAAAGCTGGAGGCACTGTTTGTTCTGATAGTATGGTGCTCTCGAGGACTTTAGTCCTAGTGTTCTAGACACGATGTGCTCTAGAGCCATGATGTTCCTGAGGTTGTGCTCTGCCTAGTGAATGTGAAATGATTACGGGATTATACTATGCTGATTGATAGGTTTACGGGTTAACTCATGTTGGGTTTATTGATCAAACCGTCTGAGTATAAATAAGGGCGTAGTTTTGGGGGGGCAGGAGGGGGCGACCGACCCCCCGAACTTTTCACTCAGCAGTGTAGAGTATGTAGTTCTCGTATAATAATTGTTGGGTATTATATACGTCTTCAACCCCTCGGTCGGAAATCTCAAGCTTCACCACTGAGTATGAGAGACATAAAATAAAAAAAGTATAAATAGCCCAAATGATATGGGCTGTCCGTAAGTAGAACAATCGCAATGTCTAATTATTTTACATGTGAATTTAAACAACCACGTTGGTGCTAATATGACAAATAAAATCACATATGAACTCAAAAACATATGAACTCAAAAGGCGGTATATTCTACTTTTAGAACATGCAATGTGATTTTTATATTTAAGCTAAATATTTAATTTTCTCATGGTTTAATTGTTTACCATGTGTGATTATTTTACCAAATTTACATTTAAAAGTGACTTGACGAGTATATAATAAGAAAAATGAAAAGCTTTATAAATTTATGAGCTGGATGCAGAAATGGTTCATGTGGAAATATACTTTAGGAATTTAGTCATCTTTTCTTTTGGATACCACATTACTAAGGGGAGTGGGTGGTCTGTGATGGAGCCCCCATCACGAATGATGAAGACTTGCACACCGCCGCCACCCACAAAAATAACGCGTGGAAAGGATCACGCGTTGTAAAATTATTGATCGTATGTGTATGACTTGTACGTTGTGTATTAATACTTGTACGTTGGAATCCCGCCACTAAAGAATGCTTGTGAGTGATAGAATAGTGGTTGCTGACATGGCGGAACATGATTGGATGTTTGTGAGTGATGAGATTTCATCACTTGTGACCACCTCCACTCCCCTAATAATATTACTTTTCGTCAAACTATGGGGAATGGGTTGAGACATTATTTGTCACACAGGACCATTAATCTGAGTTTGATGAAGTTCTGAGGTTGTGAACATGCAGATTTGATAGATATAACATGCGGGTTTTCGTTTTCTAGGTTTATAACGTGCGGATTTCTAATCGTGTACGCATCGTATGTTAATGCCAATTGTATGTTAACTGACCCCTATATATATAGGGTTAGGTTCATTATTTAACAACTCCCTTAATTGTGAACACTAGTGAACTAATCCTAGTCCTTGATTATCAATACACAAGTGTAAATCAATGACCATGATTTGATGATGAAAATACACTAGTGTACTTTACAATTTAATAATGTAAATCAATGGTTAGGATTTGTTCTATACATGATACTTTGTAAAAAGTGAAAATATAATGCAAAACGTATGAAGTCTTGATATACTTAGTTCAGAAGCGTTTTAGTGTAAAATACAATAGGATCTTTTCTCCACAAATTATAAGATCGTACAATGAGTCTAGGTTTTAGAATTGATAACCAACTTATTAAGAAACATTATTACAAGATTATATTATACAAACGGATAGTAACAATAAATATTCTCACTTATTTTACATCTACACCCCTCCTTGAAAAGTCTCCAGGCTTTCAAGTATTGGATTCTTGTGCTTTGCATTATAATGAGCGGTACAATGTGCAAAATAAGTTGTAGTAGCATGATATGTAGATCATATGTTTATTTGATGATCGAATCAAGAAAGTATACCAAACGAGAGGGTCTTATTTTGACCGATCAAACATTACGCACTTGTTTAATATAAATATATAATATATTATAAAATAAGAGTACATGCATAATATGTATGGTTCTTGTAATATGTATATTTTGAGATTTTGGTCCTTTTTTAAAATTAATTATGGAGTTGACATTTACAATAACGACCGTACCCAATAAATAACACAAATAACAAAGTTATTGATAGAGTATGTGAAGGATGAGATGTAGACAAACCTTACCCATATCCCTACAAATAAAGCCTTTGCTTCCGGATTGACCCATGACTCGAAAACAAACAACATGCAAACAACCTGAGCTAGAAATATAGATATATAAAGCTACCAATAACAAAAGAAGTGGTGATATAGTAATATAGAAAATATAAACATATATAACATCATAGAACAACATATATACATAGATACAAGAAGGTAATCACATGCAAAGGTCACCTAAAGTGTAAAAAATCTAAGAGCATAACACAAAGCTCAGACACATCGATCGATACTCTACCCTAAAAGTCCCTAACCTTAATCTTATATATACACAAACTCTAATCTAAAGCACAAAGTTGACAATTAATGTTTATCAATGTTAACATGTTCGGTTCTTATATATAGTAGAGATACAAAAATCGGTTAAAACCACATCAAATGGTTATTTTACCTCCATACTTAAAAGAAAAATTAAGAAAGTTGGCATATAAAGTGGTAATATACGAGATAGCTCGATTTTAAAAATGAGAAATGATACATGTAAGGAATTCAATTTGTTTACTTAAAAGTTTAAAAAATATGTTTGATAGTTATATAAAATGAATCATATTACCATGACCAATAGTTATTTAAAATGAACCAAACCTGTAAGACACTAGCGTACATTAGATAAATTCAGATTATTTGATTATCTTCTAAAGTTAGATATTATTTTGATTAGAGTTAATTACACAAATGGGTCCTGTGGTTTATACCTAATTTCCCCTTTGGGTACTAACTTTATTTTTTAACAGGTTTAGATTCTATGGTTTCAATTTTATAACACATTTGGGTACTAACACCAAAATTAGTTAATTAATGACTAAAATACCCTTGCATTTTTTTAAGTTTATCAATGTAACACATTTGAGTACAAACACCTAATTTTATTTAAGTTTAAATCAATTTTACAAAATCTATTTTTTTTATTTTCATCTTTTTATTATATCTCTTAATTAACATAAACTCTATTTATTTTTTTTATTTTCATATTTTTATTAAATTTCTTATTTAACATAAAATCTACTTGTTACTCCAGTATTTTTTTAAATAGATTTTTTAAATAAAATCTACTAGCTATATAGTTTTATGTAAATTAAATTTCTTACTAGTTTTAAATAATGTAAACCTTACTCGTTTTCAATTTTGGATATATAAGATTAATAATAGTAATAATAAATATCTTTGATGAAAAAAAAATTAAGCCATTTTTAACTTGTTTTTTTGTTCATTTACATTTTACTATGTTAGAAAGATATTTAATTTACATAACATCTACTAGTTGCACCAGTAAAATCTACTAGCTATATAGTTTTATGTAAATTAAATATCTTTTTTACAAAAAAACGAGTTAAAAAAAAGGCTTAAATTTTTTTAGTTTTATCTAAAATACCTAGCTATATAGTTTTATGTAAATTAAATATCTTTCTAAAATAGTAAAATGTAAATGAAAAAAAAAGTTAAAAAAAGGCTTTATTTTTTTACATGAAAGATATTTATTATTATCAATCATTTCAATCCAAAATTGAAAACGAGTAAGGTTTACATTATTTAAAACGAGTAAGAAATTTAATTTACATAAAACTATATAGCTAGTAGATTTTATTTAAAAAATCTATTTAAAAGAAATACTGGTGTAATAAATAGATTTTATGTTAAATAAGAAATTTAATAAAAATATGAAAATAAAAAAAAAATAAATAGAGTTTATGTTAATTAAGAGATATAATAAAAAGATGAAAATAAAAAAAATAAATAGATTTTGTAAAATTGATTTAAACTTAAATAAAATTAGAAGTTAGTACCCAAATGTGTTACATTGATAAACTTAAAAAAATACAAGGGTATTTTAGTCATTAATTAACTAATTTTGGTGTTAGTACCCAAAGGTGTTACAAAATTGAAACCATAGAACCTAAACTTGTTAAAAAATAAAGTTAGTACCCAAAGGCGAAATTAATTATAAACCACGGGACCCATTTGTGTAATTAACTCTTTTGATTATATGATTATTATATATAATGTATTTTTAAAAATTAAAAGAAAATAGTGACTATTAAATATTGGTATAGAACCGAAGCTTGTACAAAGGTTAAGATAACATGATAAGTTTAAATAAATCATACATCAAATTGTAAATAATTACACTTTTTCATCATACTTTATTTCTCGTAACTTATATTCTACATGTTTGGAATAATTACAAAAGTAACTATCCTCTATATATAACCACTCCCTAAAGTACTAGTATTTCATTCCAACTCCAAACATGGCTTCCACCACCACCCTCATCATCTTCACTCTCCTAGCCGCTCTCTTTATCTCCGGCAACCTCCAAACCACCTCCGCCCGCCGCCTATTGTTCTTCTCCATCCCCGGTTTATCCGGAACTCTCCCAATCCCCTCACTGCCACCTACACCATCACTACCACTCCCACCGTTGCCTCCATTTATCCCAACACTTCCCAACTTCCCCTTTCCTATTGGCACCCCCTCCGGGCCCTCCACCACGCCGCCGTTCGCCAGAATATTTGCTCCTCCCATTGCCGGAACCATCCGTCATTGAAGTTACGTACGTAGGCCTACATTTCTGATCCTTCCGCTATGATATGTATTGTTATTATGTAATGTTTAAATGTTATTTTATGTTTAATGTGTATTGGAATATGTATGCTGGATTTCTTTGTTTTTTTTATGTTATGAATTGAAACATTGATTTTGTATTTAAAATGATTGTTTACGTACGTTTTTCTTTAATTAATTGCGATTTCAACCCACTAAGGGGAGGAGAGATGGTTACTAGTGATAGAATTCTATCACTCCCAATATCCAATCAACTCATGCCATGTCATCACCCACTATTCTATCACTAGTGATAGAAATGTAGTAGGGGTGGTCACTAGTGATAGAAAATAGCTGTTTAAAAATAGCTAACAAAAGTTGAGTGGCTAATTTGCACTTTTCATCAAACTTCTATTAATTCAATTACATAAATTACATAAAGGGCAAAACATCCCTGCAAAAGATTCCTTTTTCAACGCGTTAACAATTCAACGAGTTGCAAAATTAACACGTGATACATATAGGGGCGGCGGTGTTCGTGGTGGTATAACGCGTGATGGGGTGGCCATCACGGACCACCCCGTCTGGCCTTATTGATATATTAAGTAGAGATAGGGGTGTTTTCAGGTTTCTGATTGGAAAAAGCGCACTGGGCTCATTTAAAGTTCGGAGTGGTTAGAATTGGGATGTTCGGTTTTAAAGTTTAGATATAGTATGAACAAAAAAACATGTTTATATTTCTACTAAAATGATCAAACATCATTAACAATGAAATATGATATGATAATGTTCAAAAGTTTCAAAGCATAATGTTCTAAATAACAAATACTCCAAACCAAAACACATCTATAAAAAATAACGATAACATCCAATCACCCGATGTCGTCTATGCGCGCACGGTTGACTTATATAGCATAGTTTGAGATTCCAGGATCCGACAGGTTTGACGGAGTTTTGCCCCGAGATAACCGGTTCGGTGAAATATTATTGATAATAAAGGAGTAGAAGAACCGAACAGGTTAATTTAAATTGGTTTCTATTCAATGATTTGAAATTACATACCCGCAAAACCAATTGGACAACATTTCCCCTCTGGGAACCAAAGCTTATCCAAATGAGGAGACCTCATCCCTATTTATAGGCATAGCCCATTCGCAAGGATCAACATGTGCGAATGGACTTTATCACAGATGCACCTGGGACGGATCTGCTCATTCGTGAGGACCTGCATGTGATGTCCATTCGTTTTATAAAATTACCCTTTGTTTATTTCTTCTCAATTAAATTTTCTTCTCAAATGAACTTTCCCATAAATATATATATATATATATATATATATAGGGGGCCGCTAAAATAAGAACCACCTCCAGTTGTAAGAACCGCGAGAACCACTCTCAACCAATCAGAATATGACAACTCAAAGGGTATTATGGTCATTTACTCCAAATGTCACCCTCTCTCCTCATTTATTAAATGTCAGTTCCTCTCTCCTCTTTATAAAATGTCAGTCTTTTTATCTCATACTTCATCCCCTCCGATTCTCTCTCTTAAAAGAAACCCCCTGCAAGATCCCCTCCGATTCTCTCTCATAAAGAAACCCCCCATTCATCCCAGTTCCTATCCGCCGTCGCCGGTGGCGGAGAACGGCGTCAGTGGTTCGAGTTCCATTGTTTTTCAAGATCCGAGTCGGTGTTCCATCGAACCACCGCCTTTACCTCCGCCGCATCCCCGATCCTCAACCAGAACACCACCATAACCCGGATCCAGGTTTGAGTTGTTTATAACATTTTGGGGGTTGGTGGCGGCGTCTCTCCGGCGGCATCTTCTGCCTCTTTTTCCTCTCTGCCGCCCCCTTTGAGACTAGTGTTTGGTGGTGTTGGATTTGTGGTTGGTGGCGGTGGATGAAGGCGGTGGCGGTGGATGAAGGCAGCGCCGCCGTGAGCGGCGGAGGTCCCCCGGATCCAGGTTTGAGTTTGGGGTTTCTTGATTTTTGATAGGGTTTCTTTATTTTGTTTGATGGGGGTTTCATTCTTGTTTGAGGGGGTTTCTAGTTTTTTGTCTGATGAACTCTATGGGTTTGTTCTTGTTGTTTTTTGATCAATGATTTTTTGATTTTCTGGTGATTTTTGTTTTGATCAGTGAACTATGTTTCATCAGTGGATATGTGGGCTTTGATATGTTGGTATTGATCTGTTTGGTTTAGATATGTTTTGGTATTGATCTGTTGGTTTTAGATCTGTTTGGTATTGATCTGTTGGTGATTTGGTGTTCTTTGAATCTGTGAGTTTTGATACGATCGATTTTTGGGTGGCGATGATGCGAAAAAAAAAAACGTAGTTTTTGATGACGATGGCGCGGCAAGGACGGCGGAGGGTAGGGTTTTTGATCCTGCAACACCACTTTTTGCAGCCTCTTTGATTATCGGATAATCTGAGCCAAACCCCGTTTATTTTTTCCGAGATACCCTTTGTTTTTTATGTTTGTTGGGTTTCTATATTTTTTTTTGAGGCGTCGATGATGATAACAATATATCTGAGACACCCCCCGAGTTTGCGATTTCTGGGTGAGTTCGTTTTTGCGTAAAAAAAAATCTGTAAAAAAAATAACCCGTAAACTTTTTTACGTAAAACGTAAAAACGTGAAGCGTAAAAAGTTTTACGTAAAACGTTTTACGTAAATCGTAAAAAGTCTTACGTAAAACGCAAAACGTAAAACGTTTTACGTTTTACGTAAAACGTAAAGCGTTAACGTTTTACGTTTTACATAAAACGTAAAAAGTAAATTTTTTTTCGTAAGACGTAAAAAGTTTTACGTAAACCGTAAACCGTAAAAAGTTTTACGTAAAACGTAAAACGTAAAAAGTTTTCGTAAAACGTAATTTTTTTTCATAAAACGTAAAACATAAAGTTTTTTTTTAGTAAAACGTAGAAAGGTTTACGTAAAACGTAAAAAAGTTTTACGTAAACGTAAAACGTAAAAAGTTTTACGTTTTACGTAAAACGTAAAAAGTTTTACGTAAAACGTAATTTTTTTTCGTAAAACGTAAAAAGTAAAAAGTTTTAGATAAAACGTAAAACATAAAGTTTTTTTAGTAAAACGTAAAAAGTTTTAAGTAAATGTCATTTAAAAACCGGCGCGTAAAACGTAAAAACGTAAAAAATGTTAACGTAGAAAACCGGCGTGTAAAACGTAAAAAAACGTTAACGTAAAAAACCGGCGCGTAAAACATAAAAAAACGTTAACGTAAAAAACCGGCACGTAAAACGTAAATAACGTTAACGTAAAAAAACGGCGCGTTGAAAAAAACGACGCGTTGAAAAAACGAAGCCAAAAACCGGCGCGCAAAAATATTCGGGACGCCAAAAACCGGCGCGTTGGGAAAACCTGCGCGTAAAAAACGTCACGGTAATACGGGACGCCAAAAACCGGCGCGCAAAAAAATTCGGTTTGTTAAAAAAATGTTAATTTAAAAAGAGATTGTAATAAAAATATTCTTTTAATAAAAAATTATCACAAAATCTGAATTAAAAAAATGATTTTAATAAATTTTTGTTAGACAAATCTGAATTTTGAAATTTTTGTTTAACATAAAATTCTGATTTTTTAATATAAAGTAATTAATGAATAAAACAAAAAGACAATTAAATATAATATATATATAAAGACAAAATAGTGTAATTTTACTATACTACCCTTTTTGATTAAAATATAAAAGACATAATAAGACAAATTTTATTTAATATTAGTTTTTGTTACTTTTAATCTCATCCATCCATCAAGTTGATCTAAAGGCTAGAAAGTGGTTCCTATGGTTCTTACAACTGGAAGTGGTTCTCATTTTAGCGGTCCCCTATATATATATATATATATATATATATATATATATGATTGGGTTCATTTTAAAACTCTAAATAACTATAGAACTTTTAATAAACAATTATTATATATATAGGGGACCGCTAAAATGAAAACCACCTTCAGTTGTAAGAACCACGAGAACCACTTTCTAGTCATTAGATCAAAAAGATGGATGGAGAAGATTAAAAGTAGTTAAAATTAATATTAAATATATTTTGTCTTGTTATTTCTTTAATATTTTAATCCAAAAGGGTATATAATTAAAATTGTTTTTTTTTGTCTTTTTATATATATTATTTTTAATTGTCTTTTTTTGTCCTATTCATTAATTACCTTTGGTCTTAATTTATTTTTTATTAAGAAATAGATTTTTTTGTTAAATAATTTTTTGAAATCAGATTTTTATGATAACTTCTTTAAGATTTGTTTAAAAGAAACGTTTTGAAGAGCCTTTTTTTACGCCCGGTTTTTACGTTAACGTTTTTTTACGTTTTACGCGTCAGTTTTTTACGTTAACGTTTTTTTACGTTTTACGCGCCGGTTTTTTACGCGCCCGGTTTTTTTTTACGTTAACGTTTTTTTTACGTTTTACGCGCTCGTTTTTTTTACGTTTTACGCGCCTGGTTTTTACGTTAACTTTTTAACGCCATTTTTACGTTAACGTTATTTACGTTTTACACGCCGGTTTTTTACGTTAACGTTTTTTTACATTTTACGCGCCGGTTTTTTACGTTAACGTTTTTTTATGTTTTACGCGCCGGTTTTTTACGGTTTACGTAAAACTTTTTACGTTTTACTAAAAAAAAATTACAATTTACGTTTTACCTAAAATTTTTTACGATTTACGAAAAACTTTTTACGTTTTACGTAAAACTTTTTACGTTTTTACGTTTTACGTTAAAAAGTTTACTGTTTAAGTTTTTTTTACAAAACCGTTTTTACGCAAAACCGAACGCACCCAGAAAATCGCACACTCGGGAGGTGTCTCAGATAGTTTGCTATCATCATCGACGCCTCAAAAAAAAAAAAAAAAAAAAAAAAACCCAACAAACAAAAATCAAAAGAACGAGTGGATTCTTGAAAAAAAAAACGAAGTTTTGGCTCAGATTTTCCGATAATTAGAGGCTGCAAAGTGGGGTTGCAGGTTCAAAAACCTACCCTCCACCATCCTTGCCGCGCCATCGTCAGTTTTTTTTTTTTTTTTTGCATCATCACCGCTGATTCAATAAGGCACCAGATTCAACTGATTTAAATATTCAAAAGGAACAAGAACATCATTCAAACATATTCAACACAGATTCAAACCTGTATCAACTGAGATCAACCCCCAAACATCAAAAAAGGAATCAACACAGATCAACCCCCAAGAAACTATGTGCTACAAATCAACAATAAATCACTTATGCAAACACAAAACCGACATAATCAAAACACACAAATCATAATTTGTGTTCAAAAACACAAATCAAAAAACTATCACTGCCAAAATCTCAAAACACCAAACATAATTTGTGTTAAAAAAACAGCTCACACAATCAGAATTAAAGGAACACAAATCATCCCCAACTCAAACCTGCATCCAGCTTCACCGGCTCAGCCACCGCCTTCCCTGGCTCAACCACCATCGCCGTCGCCGGCCATCTCCACCCACCCACCATCCCCAACGCCACTGCCGCCGCCTCCAACCCCCTATGTTATAAACAACCATGACCGTCGAACATCGGCGCTCGGATCTTGAAAACGCTGGAACTCGAAACACCGGCGACATCAGACTATGGGGTTATGGTGGTGTTCTGGTTGAGGATCGGGGATGCGGCGGCGGTAAAAGCGGAGGTTCGATGGTTGTTGTGGAGGAGGAGGTGGAACTAGATCTGCTTGTATTTCAATGGAATTTGGGAATTTTATTCACACAGAAGTTGAAAATGGAGGAGAGATGAAAGTTGAAAATGGAGAGAGAGGGGAAAATGAAATATGACAGAGGAGAGATGAGAGAGGCATTAATAAAGTCTGTAGACTTTAAATGCAAGAGAGAGAGAGAGAGAGAGATTTGACATTTAGAGTAAATGACTAAACTACCCTTTATTATGATTGCTTAAGAGTGGTTCTCGCGATTCTTACAACTGGGGATGGTTTCTATTTTAGCGGCTTCCTACATATATATATATATATATATATATATATATTCTCTTTTGTATTTAAGATCTTTTTATCATCAACCTAACCATATATATATATATATATATATATATATATATAGGGTGGAGTTATTGTAAAAAAAAAACAAAAGTGTGAGAAAGGTAAGAAAGAATCTCAACCATTAGATCTAAATTAATTGAAAATGGTATAATTGTAAATGAATTAATAAATTCAAATATGGTAATCCTTGATTTAACGATTTGGAGAGAGAAAATCCTTGATTTAAGGACTTATAACCGTCCATAAATATAACACCATTCAGAGCATGTTCATACATGGTGTTTTAAATATAACACAATTCAGAAAAATATAACACCATTCAGCACAAATATAACACCATTCAGCACAAAAAAAACACCATTCACACAAAAATAACATCATTCAGCACAAAACATAACACCATTCAGCACAAAAAAAACACCATTCACACAAAAATAACATCATTCAGCACAAAATTTAACACCATTCAGCACAAAAAAAAACACCATTCAACACAAGAATAACACCATTCAGCACAAAAAAAACACCATTCAGCAGTAAATAAAATAAACACCATTCAGTACAAGAATATAACACCATTTAGTAAAAAAACACCATTAAGAAAAGAAAAAAAACACCATTCAGAAAAGAAAAAAACATCATTCAGAAAATAAAAAAAAACACCATTCAGTACACAAAATAACACCATTCAGTACAAGATATAACACCATTCAGTAAAAGAAAAAAATAACACCTCTCTCTACTTCCGGCACCACCACTGCCACTTCCGGTACCACCACTGCTGCACCACCGATAATTGTCCTACCACAATAAGTGTTAGAAGACTGTGATAGGGCCGCTCGCAGTCGCCGCTCGCAGTCATCTCGCCGTCGCCGCTCGCAGTCGCCGCTCGCAGTCATCTCCTCCGAGCATCACCTCACCACTCCGGAACCGCTGGCGCCGGACTGTAATTCCCCATCGGACATCAACATCGCCCGTCGTCGGCCTTCGTCCTCAGCCGTCTTCTTCAGTCTCCGATCACCACCCTTCACACCGGAAACCCAACCGTCGCTGGTTCAGATCAACATCCATCTTCTTCGCTACTCAAGAAGAAAGAGAGAGAAAGAGAGAAATTAGGAACGTATGATAGAGAGAGAACGAAATTGTAGGGATTTTGATTTACAAAATGAAGATAAAAAGACACAAATGCCCCTAGATATTTCAATTCAATCCAAATTAATAAAAATATTTTACATTTTGGTCCCTATTGATCTCAACCAAAAGATCTAATGGCTGAGATTCTTTCTTACCTTTCTCACACTTTGGGTCTTTTTTACAGGATCCTCTACCTATATATATATATATATAGGGTAGGGATAGTGTACATTAATTCAGAAGTGTGAGAAGTGTATTATAACACTATATAACACCATATAAACACCGTATAACACTATGCAACACCATATAACACCATATAACACTATGTAACATTATATAATACTATATAACAATATATAACACTATACATCTATCATAGACATGCTATCAGACAAAATATAGTGTTATATTTGTTATGTAATGTTATATAGTGTTACATAGTGTTATATGGTGTTACATAGTGTTATACGGTGTTTATATGGTGTTATATAGTGTTATATATAGTGCTATAATACACTTCTCACACTTCTGGATTAATGTACAGGATCCTCTACCTATATATATATATATATATATATATATATATATATATATATATATATATATATATATATATATAGGGGAAGGTTCAAATGAAAACCACTAGTTATTGTGAAAACTCGAAAACTAATTAAAAAAAGCCAAAAAAACATACAAAAATTTTTTTTTTTATATTTTTTTTTGCAATCAAAATTTCGCAGGTTTTTTAATATAAAAAAAAATTTCAAAAATTTTTTTTGTGTAGTGCACATGTGTAATACTGCACATATGTATGTGTACTACACATGTGTATTATTACACATGTGCACTACACAAAAATTTTTTTTTTTTTTTTTGAAAAAAAGTTTTTTTTATATATAAAAACTAGCGATTTTTATAAAAAAAAAATTGAAAAAAAAAATTTTGTGTGTTTTTTAGGCTTTTTTTAGTTAGTTTTCGAGTTTTCACAATAAAAGTGGTTTTCATTTGAACCATCCCCTATATATATATATATATATATATATATATATATATATATTCTTTTTGTATTTAAGATCTTTTTATCATCTATTATATCTAATTTTTTGATTAGATACATGTTAAACAGGGCCGTCTATCAAGGGGTGCAGGAGGTGCATGCGATCAGGGCCCAAATCAATATAGGCCCCAATTTTTTTGTTAAATTTTTTATATATATATTTAAAAAAAATTCTGGATGTTTGTATAAATAAGGGCCTGCTAAAAGACCCAAACTTTTTTAAATAAGGACCTGCTAAAAGACACAAAGTTTTTTAAATAAGGGTCTGTTTAAACGTTAGAAAAAAAACGGCCCAATTAACAAGCCCAGGTGACTAGTCTAAACAAAAATAAGGGCCTGCTAGATCAGGGAAATGAAACAAAACGTCACACTGTCGCAGGCAGTATAGTATATCACACAGGGAATTGGGACGAGAGAAACTGGAAACAAAACGTTGATCATATGTTTTTGACGTTTTGATTTCATATGTTTTTGATGTCATACGTTTTTGATTTCATAATATATTAATATGTGTGATTCTGATTTCATATACTATAAAACTTCATGTGATTGAATGAATGTGTTTGGTTAGTATTTAGAAATTATGTCTCCCGTTCCTAAATACAAACCTATGAAGCACGGGGATGACATATTGCATCGAGTACCCGTCCCGGGGATGGCTCGGGGATGGAAAAGCGTAGGGGACTACCCGGATATTGGGGACTTCTATAAAACCGTACCCGGCATTGGGTACTTCCAAAACAGAGTATCAGGGACGTTTCCTAACATATTTAAGGTTTTAACCCTTTTAACTTCCAAATACATAAGTCGGCCTTCTATAATTATATATGCTACGTCAGCCTTTTATAAATATATATGCTATTCTAAACATTCACTTACAAGTACAACAAGTCTAATCATCATCTCTATTCAAGTATTCCTCATTCATATGAACCGGAATTTGAAACCGTTTTGATTATTGATAATTAATTACCTATGGTTGATGTAGTGTTTTTGGAGTTTAATATATTTTTGGACTTTGTTTAATATATTTTTATTTTTTAATATTATATTTTTGCCGTACCCGTATCTTGTATTTTTGAGTTTTGTCGTTCCCCGTACCCGTATCGTCCTCGTACCCCAGTCCCGTACCCGTATCTGTGCTACGTAGATATAAACACTTATACGGCCATCAAAAACGTAAGAAGAGGAAGCTAGAGGAAGAGAAAAGAAAGGCGGACGAAGTAAAACAAAACCGAATACACAAGTTTTTTTCAAAAGAAACTCAAAATTCTAGTTCTAACTTGGGTGACGATAATGTGGGTGAAGAAGATGTGAACGTAGATGAAGAACCACACTGTTCACTTAGCAAGTAGGTTCGATGATCTGATCATTTTTGCTACACTATTTTTGTTAATTTGTTTTATGTATTTCATAACAATTATCGTAGTATTATGGGTTTTTGTATTTATATATTTGATTTAATGATTAATGAGTTTATATTATATGAAGATCTGCGAATAGGGTCCAAATTTTTTATCTTGAACAGGGCAATTTTTTTTTTTGTGATTTTCGAAGATCAGCCTGATGTTAAAATTACTTTTCATGCCCAATATGAAAATATGGACAAGTTGGTTGTTGTAGGAGACCACTACGCCCGCCGCTAAGTGAGCTATGAATAGGGTTTCTAAAACACTCGACACACTCAGCATGGTAACTAAAGACAACGACCAAGTTTCCTAGAGCTGCAAAAGTACCGGAGCTTGACACATGGCATGTGACGCAACTAGCCAAAGCGGTAGCAGACCTCTACCATTTCTTAGCAATCCCCCTCAAAGAAAAATTAAAATGGGGACTTTAATCATACAAACGCAAACCATATTCTCTCTCAAATTCCCGTTGAACCACATCCACTTTATCAACATTTCTTTACAGTTAGCCAGTTAGGCTACGTGTAAACGTTCATGCTCGTGTAACTATTATATTGTAGTAGCTACTGATATAAATTATTTTTTAAGAAAAATGATTTTTGTAATTGATAGTTAGTCACATGGGCATCATATATAATGATAAACATACAACTTGGTTCTTCATACCCGAACCCTGTCCAAACAAGTTTTCCCGATTATTTGGTTGCCTTGTTGCATTTCAAGATACTCCTTGTACTTCATCGGATTATATGCCGACGGACATCTTTCCTCGGTCACCAACTTATAAGCTGGCTCCACCACTGCATCCAATGATGGTCCATTTGCCACAACAACCGATAATCTTGTGACCGCATTATTCACGATAGCACGATGCTCCACACTCTTAAACTTCCCATTACTAAAAATCTGCAATGAAAAGAAAAAAAAAACATCATGAACGCGTTAAGGATAACCTACCGACCCTTATATAGAACAAAGACATGCGTACCTCAAGTTGATCAGCAGTATTGACAAGAAACGAGTTTGGAAGATCGTTATTCACATTGACCCATTTTCCCTTGTGCTTGATTTGAAGTCCACCTACGCCATTGTTGATCAAGAGTGTGAGCAGGCCATGGTCCGAATGAGGTGGGAACCCGATTGCAAGTTCCGGTTGTGGGCAAGGGGGGTAAAGATTGGCCACCAATATTTGCAAACCGGATTCCAATTTCAAAGCTTTTTCTACATAACATTGGTCGAGTCCTAGGCTCGTTGATATGCCACTCAGTAACCCTTTTACTACTTCTCTAGTTCTTTTCGAATACTCTAATAGGACTTCCCTGCAACATATGTTAATTGACCTTGACTTTTAATTATGTTTGTAAACGATTCATTTGAATTAGGGTTCTAAACGAGACGAGCAGAGCTAAACCAGGGTGGGCTCCTGATCGACATATTTATCATCACTAGTTTTAATGTTAGTTCGATCTCGGCTTGCCAAATGCTTGAGTCGGCTAGTGGCTCATTGAGCTGACTCGTTTATTTTTTATAACTTTAAAACTATTTTAATTATATTTTTTACACATATTGAAATACATAAAAACAAAAAGTAATATTTTTAACATACACGTAATGAAAAGAGCAATCACCTGAGACCTAAGGGCTTGTTTGGGCAGTTAAACTCCGGGTGTACAATAATCTTGAGATAATCTCTCCAGTAAAAGATTTCATCCTTCTTAGAATTAAAGCTTGTTCCATATCTAATTGGATCAAGAACACCATTTTCTTCAAACTCTTTCTTCTCTTCATCTCTCAAATCAAAAAATTCTTTTGATTTTTCAATCACCATGTTCATCAAACTCTCAGTGACACTATGATTAATCACCTAACATTTTTAAAAACTTTAAAACAAGTCTTCCCCATAACTTTTAGTGACTGATTCAGAAAAGAAAGCAAGTACTTACCCGGAAAAAACCCCAATCTTTGCATGCGAAATAGAGTTCCTGGATCACTTGGGACCGTAGTTTAGGATTATCAGAAGTGAGCAAGGAAAAATCAATAGTGGGGATTGCATCTTGAAGATCTGAAGCAGGTGGCTCGGTTGAGTTTGCAGAGTTTATGTAGATTGAAGGAATGCAACTGAGATCAGGCGATTCCGCTAATGCTTTAACGGAGTTCATCTTCAAACACTTAACAGTCCACAAAAGTTGCTAAGGTAAAGCACATAATGGAGTTGAGTGTGTATTTTGATCACTGATCAGATGGATGGAACATGCACCAAGAAATGCCAAATATGATGATCATCTTCACAATCAACCACGTATCATGTGCTCACATCACACACCAACAAAGGATTACAATATCACAGATAAGGCCAAAATTTGAAACGTTTTGTAACTACTTTGAACATCGTTAAATTATACTAATGATTTGAAATCGTACTTTTACATTAGTTTTACATAAGTATAATACATTTTGTAAATGATGGGAAATGAATATAGTTTTATTACTTAATATAAAATTTTAGTTTTATTCCTTTAATTAACATATGTTTTCACTTGTTTATTTTTTACACAATTTTACTTCGATATAAATTATGTTGACAATGGAGTTGTATTCAAATTTGTTACCGTAAACTATGCCAATTGACAAGTACTAGCTTGGTTACGTAGCAATACTAAAACGAATTCAACTGATACTAGCAGAAATCGAATTCTCACCGCATAACAAAAAAAAATTCTACTAGTATATTTTTTTTTTGAACGGCCAACGAATCCTCCAAATGGGCTACTGGCGAAATTCACCACATCGGGATACACTCGCCTTCCGAACCGGGGAAAACCCTCACCTAGGGCCGAAGCCCGTGAACACTCGCCCGAAGGCACGACAGTGCGGTGAGGTAAAACCCGCTCAGTTCAAGGATCGAACTAGCGATCGCCGCCTACTCGCCTAGTCTCCCATCATCACCAGGTGCCGCAGAAACTAAATGCTAGGGGTAGGAGTTGAACTTGCGTCACTTGGAACACAAGGTCTCTCCCTTACCACTCCACCACTAGCTCATTGGCATTCTACTAGTATATTAATAGTTCGATTAAAGCCCCTGTATATTCCAATTAATTAATATTACAATGTATTGATATGTTTACTTTATTTTTATTTAATGTAAAAGGTATAAAATATGATGATCTGGAATACAAACATCCACAAATATGTTTAGTAGGCTATCATGATGATCTGGAATACAAACAGCCACAAATATGTTTAGTTGGCTATCATATCACTAATGCATACATCTTTAAAAATGTATTTTTTTTTTCCAAACAATACATTCACTATATGAGAATCCTTCCATCTTCACGACATCATAATCTTTTACAAATTGTTTTTATGGTCAATTTATTTATTATAATAAAGTGTTTAATTTTAATATTTTATTATAAAATTTGATAAATTAATTTTGAGTTTTAACCATTAAAACTTATATTAAGTGAGGGTATTTTTCCTTCATGGTGGACTCTAACTACCACGTGTACTCGGGACCTCTGCGGGCATCCCATTTGACCTTTACAATAGGCACATGCTTCCTTCGAAGCTTCTTTACCTGTCGATCCTCAATCGACAAAGGTTTTTCCACAAATTTCAAGCTCTCATCTATGTGCACATCTGTGTGTGGTATGACTAGCGATTCATCAGCTAGACATTTCTTCAGATTGCAGACGTGGAATACATTGTGAATACCACTGAGCTCTTCAGGTAAGTTTAACTTATAAGCCACTGTTCCTACACATTCGATGATCTCGAATGGTCCTATATACCTCGGGCTTAACTTACCCTTTTTACTAAATCGTATCACCCCTTTCCAAGGCGACACTTTAAGCAGGACTTTATCACCAACCTCAAACTTTAGAGGTTTTCGTCTTTTATCCGCATAACTTTTCTGCCTATCCCTGGCAACTTTCAGGCGGTCACGAATCTGGACAATCTTGTCCGTCGTTTCAAAGACTAGGTCAGGACTTGATAACCCCGTGTATTACACGGGTTAAATAAATGTAATTTTATATATTAAATAATAAAAAGTTATATCTTTATGAAAATCGTATATTATACGGGTTAAATAAATGTAATTTTATATATCAAATAATAAAGAAAAAGTTTATCTTTAAAAACCATGTGTATTACATAGATTAAATAAATATAATTTTATATACTACATACTAAAAACGTCGTATTTTTAAAAAAACTCGTGTATAATCGGGTTGAATAAATCTACCAAATGATAAAAAAAATTACATCCTTAAAAATCTCGTATATTACACGTGTTGAATAGATCTAAAAAAGAGTTATATCTTTAAAAATCATGTGTATTACACAGATTAAATAAATGAAATTTTGTATATTAAATACTAAAAACGTCGTATCTTTAAAAAACCCGTGAATAGTTGGGTTGAAAAAATCTACCAAATAAAAAAAAATTATATTCTTAAAACCTCCGTGTATTACACGTGTTGAATAAATCTAATTTTACATAGCAGATGATAAAAAGTTATATCTTTAAAAACTTCATGTATCACACGGGTTATATAAATGTAACTTTGTATAGTAAATAATAAAAAAAGTTAAATTTTTAAAAACCACGCATTTTACACGAGTTGAATAAATATAGTTTTGTATACCAAATAATAAAAAAAGTTATATTTTTAATAAATTATGATAACATTTAATATTAATTTATTATTTATATATTTAATATAAGATAAATAGGAAAGAGAGGTATTTGTTTTAAAAATATATTAATTTAACAATTTAGATTTGAGGATAATATTTTATTAAAGTATGATAAGATTTAATATTAATTTATTATTTATTTAGTTAATATAAGATAAGTATAGATTTAAAGATACATTCAATGAATGACACGTGTCCAAAAGTTGGTTTCTTTTATTATAGTAGATGATTAGTTTCACCATAAGGAATTTCAAAGATTGTCATTTATCTTTATACTCATTTTCAGGCGCTGTACTTTATGTTCAAAATTGACGTGTTTTGTCCTTTATGTTTTCATATCATACACGTTTTATCCTTTAGGCATAACCCAGTTAGTTTTTTTAGTTAAATTTGGTCATATGTTTTGCACATGGGGGCATTTTTTGTCAATTCAAAGATAAGTTCAACGGCAGATTTACAGCTCAAAGCTTCTGCAACCTTTGAATTAACAAAAATGCGCTCATTTGCAAAGCACATGACCAAATTTAACTGAAAAAACTAACTGGGTTAGGCCTAAAGGACAAAACGTGTATGATATGAAAACATAAAGGACAAAACTCGTCAATTTTGAATATAAAGGACATCGCCTGGAAATGGGTATAAAGATAAACGACAATTCTTGAAATTCACTCTAAATTTTATAAATTCTTATATTTTAATTAGAACTATTATTAGCAAAGAATACATATTTATTAATAAATTAAATGATACAAAAGTTTAAAAATACATATATTAATCTAAAATTTTATTATGTATAGTTTAATAAGTTCAGTAAAAATAAAATTATTGATAAATTCATTAATAAAATTATTTTCCTAAATGTATAAAGGTACTAGTGGAAAACTCGCGCGTTGCTGCGGAGTCGACAATTAACAGTGTGGTACTCGTTTTCCGTAAATTCACGGTAATTCAAACTGCAATAGCAATTACTTTTTCAATCAACCAGTTGCCTAATAAAACTCAAAAAAAAAAAGACAGGATCCTCTTACATGAACTAGTTACTTTCTGGCCGCGCGTTGCGGCAGGACCCAATGACTACAAAAGGCGTGTCAGCAACGGCAAACAGATACCGAATATCAAATCATAAATAAAATGACGTGGTAAGGATAGTCACTCCGTCATAAAAAAAAACGATTTTAAATAACCTAATATATAATAATAGGACCCACACGTCCTACACGTTGGAAATTCGGTTGTTTTCAGTTCAGTTATTACGATGCCAACACGTTAAAATATGGATGAGCTCGGTACTGGTAACGGCAGCGAAAATACCGATCCGGAAAATCATCGAAATTAGGTACCGGCATCGAAAATGCTTGGTACAATACGGTATGGTATTTGAAGGTAAAAATCAATAAATACATGTATGGTGCTAGACCGGTGTCGAACCGAAACTAACGATTCTGAAAACGCCAAAAGGTGGGTACCAAATTGGTACCGAAAATGATTTGATATAGTAAATTTGGTACCGATACGATACCGGTTCGTTTACAGGATTTGATACGATTTGCTCATCAATATTCTAAATATCCAAGTTAATTTTACATGCTACAATTCATTCATTACAAAAAAAGACAAAAAAGAAAGCAAAAAAAGTTGTTGTGTATATAAAACCTCATTCAAACGAAGTACAGTTTACTTACTGTGTGTATGAAAAGTAATCTAAACGGTGCAATTACTTGCATTGCTGCGTTGCTACAGGATTTGATGAGCTCGGTACCAACCGGTACCGAAAATACCGTTACCGAAATCCCCAAAAGTGGGTACCGTTACCAAATATACCTAGCATGGTACGGTTCGGTACCGGTCGGTACTGGTACAGCACTAGTATTTGAGGGTAAAAACCGGTGAATACCTGTGCAGAACCGGTACCAAAAATACACCGGTTTGATAAATTTGAGACCGGTACTTATACCCGATACCATTTGATCATCTCTTAATGATGTTACTATTAATTTCATTCTAATTTTAATTTAAAAAATAAATAAAGAATCACTGTTCATTGAGTTTCTTTTTTATCATATATAAATTTTATTAATTTGTTATTTTTTGAGAATATCAATAACCCATCAATTTAGGGATGGCAATGGGTCGGGTACGGGACAGATTTTCGTAATCCCAGCCCCATATGCGATTGTAAAACTATGTCATAATTAACCGATCCCATACTCGTCGGGTATCCGTTAGCCATTACTCGTTACCCATCAGGTATACCCATTTATGGTCTTATATAAGATCCTTGGTGTGATGCCCATTATTACCTCGAACCCTATCTTAAACTCACCTAAAAAACCAACCTGAACGATACAAAATATTCAACTTCGCTTCTACAAATTCCATAATTTTAATAATTTCAAGTTTCCAACATAAACGGGCTCGGGTAATCGGGCGGCTATAATTGTCCCAAACCCGCAAAAACTAAGAAAGCTAATTTCATAAACTGTAATCTAATTTTGCAATAAACAAACATTTTGGACTACTTTTGGCCAGCTTGAACAGTTTCCTTAAACTAGTTGCATAATCCGGTTGACTACTGTGTCTTATTGGGCAGCGGTGTGGTTCCGGATTTGATGGATGATCGCCTCAATAGTCATGTTCTCCATAACAAAACAAGCTGCAAAAGGTAATGCATTTTCTAGAATCTAGCTCTTTGTTATAAAACTGAACATAGTTAAAATCAAAATCTAATGATAATAAATGCACTAATCTTGTGATCAAAATGAGCGCACACAAAACTATTTGAAAACATATGATCTTTAACAGAGGTAACAAGATGAGCATGTTGCCCCACAGGCCAAACAGGCTTGAATTAAAGCGAATCACTTTTAGTATGGGATGGGCTGGGTTGACCCGTAAACACTCTTTCGTCCGTTTTATATACATGATTAATGCGTTAATTATGTGCTAACCAATGACTTATTCACCTTTTAGGTAAAGGTTTTAAGATAAAACACAACCCAAATTGACCCATTCAAAATGGGTCAAAACTGCAATACCAAAATGTGGATATCTGTAATTGCATGTAATATGAGGAAAAGTTACCTTGTGAAGATGGAACATCACTTTATCAATGACAATAGTTATATCACTTGGCAAACTTGCATTACAAAACCTGGTCCAAACAAACCAAAATTTTCAGATAAACATACCAATATAAAGAGGTATTCATATGTGCATTCAAACTGATCATTTTCGCCGATGACCCTCTGGTGCATTGGCAACCCCACGACCTTCCAATGTGGAGGTCAAGGGTTTGAGTCTCGCCTCGCTTGGAGCAAAATGCTCTGGGTTGAGCCAAGTGGGTCATCAGGTTGCGGGTTTCCTCTGGAACAGTGGTAGGCCAGGTCACCAGCGCCACCTGCGTTCGCAGGCGTGGGTGGCCTTTTGCCATTGGGTTTACCCGGGTGATGAGGCTTTTGTTGGTCGTTCAAAAAAAGAACTAATAAAGAACCATTCTATAGACCAATTTTGTAAGTTGTCAAGGAAGGAAAGGAGATGGGTGTAAGAATATATTTATATATTTAATATATTATGTGGCCATTATTATCATTTATCTAATATTGATCATTGACCTAATTACCCCTATATCATTAATTGGTAAATATTTGATGGACGTATTTACCCTTAGTAGATAAACATAGGGTTTCCCCTTGGGTGTATATAAATAAAGATTACTAGAGAGGGTTTATGCTAAGACAATTATAATAACATCATCACTATCAATTCGTCTCCCCTTTCTCTCATAACCGTGTTCATCAAGAACACATAAACCCATCAGAACTATACACCCTAAAGGGGAACTCGACTAATCTGACGAACATGACGTCTACTTCATTCTCTGATGTGGTTACTGGCTAATCTGGTACACACATCTTATTTTATTGTTCATGATTGAATTTATTTAATTAGGGTTTATGTTTACCCATGCTCTTATAATATAATCAACATGTGGTATCAGAGCAATGTTGATTATGTTAATTCGATCAAGAAAAGAATCACATAACTTAGTTTATGGAGAAGTCGATAACTTGGATCATAAATAAATTGACGTTTTTTTATATTAACTTATTTAGAAATTTTATATTCTAAAATATTGGAATTCCCTACCTGCCTTTGAAATATGAACTAGAAAAGTGACCCGCGCGTTGCGCTGCGGGCAACGAAATTGGCGTGCAATCGATCAGATTTACACCAATTATGTTTAAGCTTATCATACTTCTTTCGTCATCAAAATCTGAGCAACAACTATAACTACAACGTTATATAAATAATTGTGTACACTAATAAACACGTTGAACCTCCAGTCTTAACATCTTCACACATAAACTTCTTAGCAATCCACGTACTATCTCCTTATGACAAACAACGTTAATTTGTAAACTTCCTATGTGATTATTTGGTAAACAGAGAACACCCTGTACATCGATAAAACAGGGGCTTAGCTTCTATGACCACCTTCCGCCAAGTTCAGATACAGATACAAGTAGAAAGCGGCGGCTGCACCTGCAACAGTAATCAATCATACCATCGCCAGCTATGCCAACACTTGCTCCATAAAATGGATACTGTCCATTTGAACCTCTATATACGTTTAGCAACTCTGAGTACAATAAACCAACCAAATTAAACATGTCAATTAACACGATTTTCAATTACTTTTTTCACTTTCCAGTTTCCAAGCTCCAAATTCAGTAAGACACAAAACAACCCCCTAAACTTCCTCTATTTAGTTTCAATTCTAAAAAACATCAGAAAACTAATGTGTATATACAGTGTAATTTAAAAGATACAATCATTATTTGGAACTTGTATCATTGCACTGCTCCATCAAGCCAAAAGCCACATACCCAAACTCCATATATTTAAACCGCGTGCTATCAACCAAGTAGGTTTCTCGTTGATTTCATAAATACGCGCATTTTAAACAATTTTTAGTATACTAAAATTGGATAAAGAGACCTTTCCCGCAAAGGTTGAAAGTATACATTGGTTATAAACTGTATCAATCCTGTTATAATATCAAACCACATGATGAAAACGGGAAAAAAAGATATATATATGAAGACATACAAATTGGGGTAGTTTTTAGAGAAGCACACATCAAAGGAAAAAAGACCATCATCATGATATAGAGTCCCTTCTACTCCTATTATCACAACTGTTATAAAGTCCATTCTCCCTTCGTAAACCCTATTATATATCATATCTGCAACCAAACAACAAAAATGAATAAACCCAAATGTTAAAAAAAGAATTTAAAAATTATTGCAGAGTTAGCAAAAACAAACCAGACAAATCCCTCTCAAGAATCCTCCATTCTTGAATTCTTTTTAGCCCAGATTTTTGGTGACTGCAAATTTCATAATAAAAAATCATTTGAAAGCATAATGCACACATTTCAAGTGTATGTTTTAAGGCCATAAAAAGTATTAATGTATAACATGTTATATATATTTTACATGCATTATTACACTTAGCTTAGATGCAACAAAGTTAGTTTGCTAACTGCTTCTTGCAGAGCTATGAGTTGATTGAACTTAGGACTAATAAACAAACAGTGTGTAGTGTCTGATTAAAACTATGAATTCCTAGCATTAACACTCCACAATTAAATAATTCAACCTTAACCCGACTAACCCGTTTAATTACTATAACTTAACTTAACTTGCATTGCAAATCAATGGGCGGGTAATCGGTTCACATAGGGAGAATCGGGTTAAACCGAATAACATCAGCAATCCTACCAAACTGCATTCATAAATATCAAAACTTCCTCTTCTACTTCGTTTAACAACAGCAATCCTAAGTAACAACAGCCATCACGTCACCTTCACTCTACTTTTCTTATTCGTTTTTCTGTTAAAACCCAAACCCAACACACATTCACCCTTCTTCTTCTTATTCTTATTCTACAACTTACAAACAAACACCAACCCTAATATTCTATTATACCTGCTGCATAACCAATTGCTTGTTCTACTTCTTCTTTATACGATGAACATACACAAACCCTAAAGTTAATCTATAGACGCAAGTTCGTCTTTTCTACCTTATGAGAACATAACACAGAACCAACAATCTCCTAACCCTAATCTTTCAAACCAGTTGCAAACTTGCAACATTACACCTTACTTTTTCGTTTTTCTTAAACCACAAGATTGTAGCAAGCGGACGAATAATCTGACCAGATAACAACTAAAAAAACTCTCAGATGAGCTGATGCTCACCAGCATCAAGCAAACAATAGAAATAAAGCAATAATCACAAACTAAAAATTAGGGATTACACAACTGAAACAGAATCTCATCGAACAGCAGATCTTCCACCACCGAGCTCTAGGATGAGCTTTAGCGTTAGTTGTGTGTCTCGGAGATCGGGTCTGATGCGCCACCATACCATTCGCCGGAACCACCATTGTGTTCATTTTCGTTTACGCCTATTATCATCACCGTCCTAATCGATACTGGCCGCCAGCGGAGTGTGGTCGGATGTCCGGATTCTCTTTCTCCCAATCTCTCTCTCTCTATCCCGACTTGTGTGAGAAAATGGTCTGTGGATTTCATATGACGAGGACTGTGAGCTTATGTGCCCTTCCACCGCCCACACTACCCAATGATAGAAAGTGATACACCAAAACTAATATTAAGCACAATGTACAACTCTTTAAGCATACAAATGTTGAAAATTAGAGTATATATAAATTCATGGGAAAATCGGTTCCACTGAATGTTGTAAATCCTATGCAAACCGCATATATAACTTTTCTTGATGTTCTAAATTAAATAAATCCATTATGTTGGATAAAGATTGAGCTAGTTGCTGTGATGCAACTAAAATTGATTTACAAGTTTTCTTTTATAGTCATTTTCTTACTTTATGGTATATAGAATTTCATTGCTTTATTTTGTGATGATAACCGATTGGTGTAAAGCTTATATTTTTTTTAAGAGTGAATTTCAAGGATTGTCCTTTATCTTTATACCCATTTTCAGGAGCTGTCCTTTATGTTTAAAATTGACGAGTTTTGTCATTTATGTTTTCATATCATACACGTTTTGTCCTTTAGGCCTAACCCAGTTAGTTTTTTCAGTTAAATTTGGTTATATGCTTTGCACATGAGGACATTTTTGTCAATTCAAAGGTAAGTTCAACGGCAGATTTACAGCTCAAAGCTTCTGCAACCTTTGAATTGACAAAAATGCCCTCATGTGCAAAGCACATGACCAAATTTAACTGAAAAAACTAACTGGGTTAGGCCTAAAGGACAAAACGTGTATGATATGAAAACATAAAGGACAAAACTCGTCAATTTTGAACATGAAGGACAGCGCCTGAAAATGGATATAAAGATAAAGGACAATCCTTGAAATTCACTCTTTTTTTAATATAAATCGAATAATGATGAAGATAAGTTTGAACATTCTTAGGACTGTTCTTGACGAATCATTCTTATTTATTATGAAAAAACTATATAATTGGTTAAGAATCAGGATTGTAATTTGTTTTTCCTATTTTGTGGGTAACTATATCTCTAAAAAGATTTCGAAATCTAATAAATTGATAATCCTAATATTTTTCGAATTCTTATGAAATCTCGGATATACTTAAATTCCTATTAAAAAAATTGGATACACCTCAAATCATTAAAGATTCGAAATCAAAACTGCCTTATCGGATCAACCTCATGGTTTCATGAGATCAGGTTTACGGGTTAAATTTTTTACTGAGAACTTACGAGTTCAAATATTACCGAGAACACCTACGAACTCGAAATCTCATAAAACAAAAACTCGAGATCTCATAAGAAAATTAGAGAACTCGAAAACTAGAGAACTCATCATTTCTCGAAAACTCATTATTCTCGTGAACAATTATTCTCGGTCCGCGCTAACTGGTGGTTTGCTATTAAATAATTGGTTTTGTAAACACTTAATTAATTAGAATTAGATAACCTTTTTACAAAACCAAATAGCTTAACTTGAATGAACTTCTGATGTATCACTTCTGGCCAAAGCTGATTTGATGCATCTATTTATTGTTCAAGTATTATAAAAGCTATGTTAAGTATCCATTACAAACGTGAATTTCTTATTTCTAGCCAAAGCTGATTTAATTCATTTATGTCTAGCATACCTAACAAGTACATAACTAAAGTGATTGTCTCATTTCTGGCCAAAGCTGATTTGTTACGATTACTTTGCACACACGTTTAAATGATTACACTTCTGGCCAAAGCTGAATTGTCTTCGTTTAAATAAACTTTTAACTAAGTCTATTATTTTGATATTAGTAATAGACATATCACAACTTCTTCAAATTATAATCCACATATTAATGATCCTTCATTGATCTTATGATCATTTTGTCTGCCTTATTTTTTTAAGTACCCATAAGTTTACTCACTATATTTTTCTTCTATAAATATATATCTCATCCACTCTAATTCCTAAACCTAAAATGAATTGCTTTATTTAAAGTTTCTATAGGATTAGCCCTCTAACAAAATGTTATCACTAAAGTTATTCCAGATTAAGTTTTTTCCTAAGACTAATCTATTATCTGTGGAATAATCACATGAACTCCTAAGATGCATGCCTTCATTTAAAAATTCTAAACTATAAGGTTAAGTGGCATTCATGAATACATCATAATATATAGTACCATGACCCATAAGATTAAGGGCATACGCATGGAAATAAGTGCATTTTCCAGTATATTACATACTAAAATTTTCACTTGTACAATTTAATGCCTTATAAATCAACTATAACACTCAAAAGTACCAAAGTAAAATGAGTGTGTTGATAAGCAACATATGTACAAAGAAATAAATTTTTGGAATTGGAAAATAAGATGTTATTCACCTTACAACCACTGAAACCTTAAAAGTGTTCTAAGGTCCATAGTCAAAATACAAGTACAAAATTCCAACTCTAAGGTTCTGTTATGGGTAAAATTCTGAGCCCATATCCTGGGAAATATCTTGAGTTATATCTTGATTGTATGATATCTGCTCATACCCGGGATGCTCATTCAGGATATTGGTAACATCCTGAATGGTATCCTCAGGATTACTAACGGGTTATGTGCAGGAGTACGCGTCCAGATGGAGCAACGTTCACAAAGACCCTTTCTCCGGGAGACTCGGTCCAAGTCGTTCGAATGAAGACGTTGAAGCCGCATTACTCGGTCTACAACGTTCATAATGGAATATTCGGAGCATCCCATATTTGTAGGAATTTTTGTTTATATTTCGTTACTATAAATAGGTGGGTATATCAGATCGAATAGGACATCACAGCTACACTCACTACACTCTCACACTTGTTCTCTCGCAACTTTTACTTTCACACAAAGCATTGTAACACTTAGCGATCTGGTCAATATCCTGCACTGTATCCTGAAGTTTGAAGTAATAAGAAGAACTAGGCAGCTGCGATTGTCAGCTCCGGAGGTTTTATGCCGGCGATCTAGATTGATCAAGGGCTTTCCTCGTACATCTCGTGTCATTTCCTTTACTTTTTGCTCATAGTTTGATCGTAGATACAACTCAATATCCTGAGCCGTATCCTGAAAACTGTTTTTACAAACAACATAACAAGCATATTTCCGGTACACTCTTTGGCACACTACCTCACTTAACTAATTTGATCACTTAATTACTTCGGTAATTTTTGACCAAAACAATTTGGCGCCCACCGTGGGGCAAGTGGTGCTATCTTTACTAAAAATCTTTGTGAAATCATTAATCAGTTTTCTGTTTTCAAAACTTTTTGCCACATTATTTGCAATGGCCACAAGATCAAGCATGAGCTCCTCCACTGTGTCTGCTATAACTTCTGCTACTACTGGTTCGGTGCTTCCACCACCTCCTCCAAGGATGCCAGCTTCTTCACAACCTCAGGATGTTATCCCTACCCGGAGCGTTCAGGGATCTGCTCCCGTTTTAGCTTCTAATGATGAAATTCTAACCTTATTTGGAAGTGTGCAGGAACAAATGAGGCAACAACAGGAAACTAACCAAATGCTGTTAAGAGAAATATAACTCTTAAAAGCTGGCTCGAGCAGATCCAGTGAAGATATCGTCACTTCTCTACAACCCAGAACTTTGAACTTCAGTTCGGCTGTGTATACTGAGGATAATATGGGGAATATTGTGCCTAATCATTCCCAGAATCATACTCCTGAAATACCCTCATCGATCAGGATGTCAACTGTGAGGAGCTCAGGATATGTTTAAGGATATGGCCAGGATCCTCAGACTGGTAACGTATCTAATAATAATAATACTCTTGCCACTAACAGTGTTGGATCTTTGCAGGATACAGCTGTGACATCAGCATTGTCTAGGGAGCTTCAGAAGCTAAAGGATATGATATCCAGTGTACCTGGGGTGGTTCAGCCAATTCCTGAAGTATCACAGGATAGCCACAGGATATCTCGGTTTGTGCATCCTATTTGTGATGCTGAAATCCCAAAAAGATTCCAAACTCCCAACATGAAGCTTTATGATGGAACCACGGATCCTGAGGAGCATATTGCCCAGTATAGGGAACAGATGGAAATCAATCCTATCCCTCCGGAACTTAAGGAAGCATGCTTATGCAAGGGTTTCGGCTCTACCTTAACAGGATCAGCCTTAAAATGGCTGTTAAACGTTCCTCCTCACTCAATTACTTCTTTTGCTCATTTGGTTAACTTATTTAATAGTCAATTTTCTTGCAGCAGGAGTTTTGAGAAATTAACCAGTGATCTTTACAGGATAACTCAAGGACCTCAGGAATCCTTGAGGGACTATGTGAATAAGTTTAGCCGGGAATCCTTGGATATCCCGCACCTTGATGTCGCAACAGCTGTGCAGGCTTTCAAGATGGGATTGCAGAAAGATTCCCAATTTTACCAGGATCTTGTGATGAATCCCTGCAGGAATCTGGATGAAGCTCGTAACAGGGCATTGAGATATATCAGGCTGGAGGATTATAAGAAAATGCAAGAGACGATGAATGCATCCTCAACATATGAATCAACTAACAGGAAGTTAGAATCCTCGTACAAACCATACCGCTCTAAGCCATATGGTAGAAATGATAACAAGTAAGTGAATGCTGTTGAAGACGAGGATCCTGAAGAATATCCTGAATTATTTGAATATTGCTTTTCTGTTAACATTCCAGAATTAATGTATGCTATGCAGGGTTTAGGAGACAAAGCCAGGTGGCCTCGAAAGAACCAACAAAAAGCTGATTGGAAGGATAAATCCAAATGGTGTGCCTTCCACGAAGATTTTGGTCATGTGACTGAGGATTGCATTGCTCTAAGAAAAGAAATAAGTTATCTCCTGAGCAAGGGATATCTGAAGGATCTCCTAGGAAGAAAGAAGAATAAGGGTCAGGATACGGAGAAGGATCTTGAACGAGCGGCATCACCTCCTGCGGATGCCAAGATAATCAACTTTATCTCAGGAGGATCCGACATTTGTGGGACTTCGTATTCTGCGGCCAAGAGGCATGCAAAGGAGGCTAAGACTGAAAGGGGAGATAAACCAGCCAGGATGACGACCCTTACAACTGATAAAGTGATCACTTTCGACAGTGGTGACCGGGATACTGTGCAGGATCCTCACCATGATGCTCTCGTAATAACATTATATGTTGCTAACCATTTTGTACGCAGGATATTGGTGGACAACGATAGTTCTGTCAACATAATTCAGCTGGAAACATTGAAGAGGATGAATGTATCTCCGATGGACATTACTTTGAAGTCTACTGTGCTCGTCGGTTTCAGTGGAGAAGCTAGGAATACCGTGGGAGAGATAAAGTTACCAGTATATGTTGAAGGGGTCAACTCGATACAACGTTTCTGTGTGATGGATTCCCTATCCTGCTATAACATTATACTGGGCAGGCCAAGGATCCATGACATGAAGGCCGTCCCATCAACCTATCATCAGTGTATCAAGATCCCTACTCCTTGGGGGGTTGTCAAGGTGGAAAGTGATCAACAGGAGGCAAAGGAATGTTACCCATCCTCGATGAAATCCTCAACCAAGCCCAATGCAGCATAGCAATTAAAGATACGAGCCCAGGATATCGCAGAGGCTTCAGAACAGGATGTTAAGAAAATTATCCTGGACCAGGATAATCCGGATATCTCGGTGCTCGTAGGGACCAATATCCCTCAAGATATTGAGGATCAGCTTACTAACTTTTTGAAATGCAGGATGTCAACATTTGCATGGAAGCATGAGGATATGACAGGTATATCCAAAGATGTTATTACTCACAAGCTGGGAATTGACAAGTCTTTCAAGCCTGTCCAACAAAGGAGAAGGAAGTTTGCTCCAGAACGAAACATAATTATTCAAGAAGAGGTTGAAAGACTATTGAAGTCCAAGATGATCAGAGAAGTCAAATTTCCCAAGTGGCTGGCAAATGTGGTAGCCGTTCAAAAGAAGAATGGGAAATGGAGAGTTTGTGTAGATTACACAGACTTGAATAATGCTTGTCCCAAAGACCCATTTCCTCTTCCTCATATTGATGCCATGGTGGATGCTACCGCTGGCCACGAAATGTTGACCTTCATGGATGCATCCTCAGGATTTCAGCAGATTTAAATGGAGCCTTCGGACCAAGAGGATACTGCCTTCATGACACCAACAGGTATTTATTGTTATACTGCTATGCCTTTCGGTTTGAAAAATGTAGGTGCAACATACCAGAGATTGGTGAATATGATGTTCAAAGATAAGCTGGGGGACACAATGGAGGTATACATCGATGATATGGTGGTAAAATCTAAAAAGGCCGAGGATCACCTCCAGGATATTAAGGGAGCATTTGATATCCTGGATCAATATAACATGAAACTAAATCCTGCCAAGTGCCATTTTGGAGTGGGGGCAGGAAAGTTTCTAGGATATATGGTAACTAAAAGGGGGATAGAAGCGAGTCCGGAACAGATCAAAGCCATCTTAGATATCAAATCACCCTCTAACATGAAGGATGTTCAAAGGCTAACAGGGAGAGTTGCGGCACTAAACAAATTTATCTCAAGATCCTCCGAGAAATGCAAAGAATTTTATGATATCCTGAAGAAAAACAAGAAATTCGAATGGGGAGAGAAGCATGAAGCAGCCTTGCAGGATTTGAAGCAGTATCTTTCAACTGCACCCCTATTGATGAAACCTGAGGATGGTGAACCATTATCCTTGTATCTTGCAGTATCAGGGAACGCAGTAAGTGCTGTCCTTATAAAGGATCATGAAGGTCAGCAGTATCCTGTTTATTATGTTAGCAAAAGTTTATTAAATGCTGAAACTAGATATTCTCATTTAGAAAACTTGATATTGGCTCTAGTTATGGCATCAACAAAGCATAGACATTACTTTGAGACACAGAGGATTCATGTTAAAACTAATTATCCTGTTAAAAATGTGCTTAGGAAACCAGAGATGTCCGGTAGGATGGCTAAGTGGTCAGTGAAGTTGAGTGCTTATGACTTAGTATATGAACCTAGGAATGCCATAAAGTCGCAGGCTCTAGCCGACTTTGTGGCTGATTTCAGTAGTGACATTCAGGATGAGGTAGACCTAGAAGTTCAACAATTAGGAGAATCCTCAGGATCCTGGACATTGTACACTGATGGAGCATCTAATGTTAGAGGAGTAGGATTGGGTATACTACTAAAATCGCCACAGGGGGACATATTACCCCAGGCTATTAGATGTGAATTTCCTGCCACTAATAATGAAGTAGAATATGAGGCTTTGATTGCAGGATTAGAATTGGCTAAGAACATGAATATTATAAGTTTGCAAGTACATGTTGACTCCTTGTTAATCACTAATCATTTTAATGGATCCTATGCAGTTAAAGGTGAGAAGTTAATCGAATATCTCGATACTCTCAAAACATTAGCAGGATATTTCGATGTTTTTACACTTGAACAGGTACCAAGAGAGGATAATGCTGAAGCAGATGCCTTGGCAAACTTAGGATCATCGGTCAGGATACCGGAGGGAACCCAAATACCAATACTACATATCTTGTATCCTGCAACAAATCCTAAGGATAAAGAAGTAACAAGCATTCAGGATTCTGGTCATGATCCTGAAAAGGATATTGGGTCCTGGATGACTCCAATCATAAGATATCTCAAGGAAGGACACATTCCTGAAGACGAAAATCCTAAGGCATTTAGGATGAAGGTATCCCGATTCACCATTATAAATAATATTTTGTATAAGAAATCTCTTGCAGGTCCATACCTAAGATGCTTGAAGGATCCTGAAGCCATGGAAGTGCTTCAGGATATACACGAAGGGGATTGTGGTAACCATACTGGGGGCAGGTCATTATTCTCAAAGGTGTTGAGAACAGGATACTATTCGCCAACGATGAGGAAAGATGCTACGGAATATGCTCGAAGATGTGATGCATGTCAAAGACACAGTAACATACTACATCAACCAGCTGAACCACTATATCCTATAGCTTCCCTTTGGCCATTTATGAAATGGGGAATGGACATAGTAGGGAAATTGCCAAAAGCCCCAGGAGGAAAAGTCTTTATGCTGGCAATGACTGATTATTTCTCTAAGTGGGTGGAGGCTGAAGCATTTGTTCAAGTCAGAGATCAAGAAGTAGTATCCTTCATAAAGAGGAATATCCTGACCAGGTTTGGAGTACCAGCTGAAATCATTTGTGACAATGGATCTCAATTTATAAGCAAGAGAACTACTGACTTTTGCAAAAGTTGGGGAATCAAGATGATCACGTCCACCCCGGTACATCCTCAAGCAAATGGGCAAGCAGAATCCTCAAACAAGATAATAGTCAACAACCTGAAAAAGAGATTAGGAGCTAAAAAAGGAAGACGGGCAGAAGAACTACCTTTTGTTTTGTGGGCCGATAGAACAACGGTAAAAAAATGCAACTGGTCAGACACCATTTTCCTTGGTATTCGGAGCAGAAGCAGTGATCCCAACAGAGATGGTGATACCTACTACGAGATCTATCCTCCAGGATCCTGAGCAGAATCCTGAAGCTTTGTGCCGAGATTTGGACACCATAGACGAGACAAGAGATGCAGGAAGACTAAGGATGGCAGCATATCAACAAAGAATATCCAAAGCATACAACAAGAATATAAGGACCAGAAGATTCAAAGTTGGGGATTGGGTGTTAAGAATGGCTTTTCAAAATACCATTATTCCTGCTAATGGAAAACTAGCTCCAAAATGGGAAGGACCATATGAGGTTGAATCAGAATCAGGAAAAGGAGCGTACCGACTTAAGAATATGGAGGGGGATATGCTACCAAGATCCTGGAATGCTATACACTTAAAGCTCTATTAAAAGTAAGAATAGAATTTAATTTCTATCTCAGAATGGTATGTGTTCTATCTCTCTTAAATATATTTGAATTCGTTTATTATCTTGAACCCAATACTGACTTAGGCATCGGAGGGGTGTTAGCCAAGTTAACACCCACCTTAGTTTAAGGTTGTTTTGTAGAATATGTGTCAGGATATAGCTCCAGGATATACGCTCAGGATATTTCGGAAGATTAGAGGATTGGCCCCCTCTCTCACGTTTAAGGGATCCCCATCCCTTCAAAGGTTTAAAGGTATTCACCTTTCTTTCGAGTTGGGTTTGAACACCCCGACTGGAGCGCAAGTCATCTGGGGATAGTTCAAGGTAACGGGACCAGTTCACGTAAAAGTGGCTGACAATTTCGTTACTATTGACAATATCCTGGATTCTAAAGGTATATGAGGATTGATCACCCTCCCCCACGAAAGGGTATTTTCATACCCTGTAAGGTTTAAAGGTTTTCACCTTTCTAAGACTTGGAGTTTATACACTCTCGCCTGTAGCGCATGAAAACCCGGGTTTATCCCCAGCATATTAAGAGTTTATCCCAGGATATCAGGGGTGATCCCTGGATATTCAGGATCTATTCAGTAAAGCTAAAGTATGACTGTATCTACACTCCTATGTTAAAAACAGGGGACATATATCATACAATTTAAAGGATAGATCAAAGTTTGTAAGTGTGCACTGGGACATTTCTATGGTGGAAAATTGGAGTTGATTCCTTAGGGAATTCCTGGTATTGTTTTGGTCAAAAATTACCTAAGTAATTAAGTGATCAAATTAGTTAAGTGAGGTAGTGTGCTAGAAGTGTTCGTGAAAAATATGCTTGTTAAGTTGTTTACAAAAACAATTTCAGGATATAGCTCAGGATATTGAGCTGTATCTACGATCAAACAATAAGCAAAAAGTAAAGGGGTTGACACGAGATGTACGAGGAAAGCCCTTGATCAATCTAGATCGCCGGCATAAAACCTCGGGAGCTGACAATCGCACCTGCCTAGTTCTTCTTATTGCTTCAAATATCAGGATACAGTGCAGGATATTGATCAAATCACTAGGTGTTACAATGTTTGTTGTGAGAGTGAAAGTTTCGAGAAAGAAAAGTGTGAGAGCAGGGAGTGTTTGTGTTGTGTCCTATTCAATCTGATTTATCATCTATTTATAGTTACAAATAACAAACCAACTCTCCTATTATTCCGGGATGTTGGGAATATTCCATTCTGAACGTTGGGGGTTGTTTCTACTTGTTTTCCACGTGCTTATTAACTATAAAACCGGGTCTTCAGCTCATATAACCGTTACAATGTCAATAACATTGACCAACATCCGATATTCTCGCGGAATATGCCTTTCTTCTATTCTGACCGTTACAAGACCCATTCTTCCACCATCAACGTCCATTTTTCAACCACCTTGAGCGAATCTTCAGGTAGATCATGTCTTTTAACGTTGGTACCTTGCAACCAACGTTTCACAAGCCAATCGTTAGTAATAGTTAGGATACTGCCTCAGGATATTACCAATATCCTGGCCCGATATCCTGATACGGTATCCTGATCAGGTATCCTGATCCGATATCCTGATTATATACAACTAATAAAAAATCAAGATACAAAGTCAGGATATGGGCTCAGAATTTCACCCATAACAATTGTCCCCAAAAATATAACTGTTGGATATCCTGATTCCAACAGATATATTTTTTTTAGTCATTCCAACATGTCTGGTAAGGATATCTGTTAAATATTCATGCATAGGTTTGGTTACTTCAGAATACAATCATGTAATGAAATTAGAATTACTCCCTTTTACGCAGATTCCATCAAGGACCCTGCTACTTTTGATCTAGAGGAGTTTGACAGCTTTTCTAAGACTGCCTTGGTGAAAAAGGAGCCATATGTTGCCATCAGCTCTAAGCCCTCTGCTGCTGCTGCCGAAGGTTTCTCTTATGGTGACCTTGGCTTCATGGAATCCATCGAGCCCATGATCTCCTTCCCTAGTAAGGTAAGTATCCAGATCCTGTATCCCGTATACATATACTGAACATGTATCCTGGTTAGTTTGTCTTTAATGATACCTGTATTTTGTAGGGTCTAAATCATCTGGCCGTCCTGCACTTAGAACAATTTTAATTTCCTGCAAGTAGAATAGTTTGACAGTAGAAGGTGGAGGGATCCTGTGTTTTCAGGACGAAGCCTTCAACTGTTTATGTAAATATGCTTTAAAAACTTAATTGTGTTCTTGGTGAATGGGTCTCTTTTTGAGACGAACCAAGAATACAATCTTTTGGACTAATAATAATAAACTGACCTTTTAGTCTTATTTATTATGTTTTTATTTTGAAAGGTATGTTTCGAATATCCTGATCAAATATCCTGGTCAGGATACTGATGAAATGTGTTACACCCTGCTAGTTGCGGAAGCGTGTTGCGTGTGACATAAGAAAGGTTATCATTGCATCCAATCATGTATCACCGGCTCAAGACTTGTTTCCTGAAATACATGTAGTTTTAAAAAGTCAACAAAAGTTGAGCGAGTTCATGCAGTTTTTGTTATCATATGTAATCGTAGTATTCTTGAAAATGAAATCTTGTAATCGTAGTATTCATGAAAATGAAATCTTGTAATCATGGTATGTTCTGATTCATACATGGAGTCTGTTAAGGATCTATCAGTGGGTAGCGAGCCCCTGACATAATGTACCATAAGTAAATAACCAAACCGAGAACAGTTTTTCATCATTTGGGATCACAAAAGCACTCCAGGGTATACCAACCAGGAGTGGGGCGTGCCTCAAGCCCAATAGATCTACACCTTTTGCACCTTGGTCACTAAGTGATTAATGGTTACTAATGTTATCTCCCTACTTATGCACATTGATCATGTTATCTACTACTCCGTAACTAACATACCAATAGTTTTAGCATGTATTTCCCCTCGATGTTTTTGAAAACAAAACATTGAAAACAGTGAAAGGAGGGACATGAACTCACAAGTTTGCGTTCCATGTATTATGATATCGAAGTGAGCGCCCGTACGTGTCAATAACCTACATGTGTACTAATCTCATTAGACACTAGGTCTTTCGGACCTCGTACAAGTTGTTCATCTTAAATTCTTTATTATGTTCTCGTTTGTCATTTTTGGAACAACTTTGTATTTTAGAGCGTTGATAGTTTACTCGCTCGATTGTTATGTGTATACATGTATTCTATTCGTATTGAATTCATAAGCGTATTCATGTATTCTATGTGTATTGACTTATGTGTGATCGGCTTCGTTCTTCACACGTCCTCGTGCAGTGCACGCATGTCATTGAGCCTTTGCTCATGTCATTGGGCCGAGCCCATGTCATTGGGCCGAGCCCATGTCATTGGGCCGAGCCCATGTCATCTATGTTATCGTAACTAACCATGTTTTAATGTTATTGGGCCGATCCCATGTCATTGGGCCGAGCCCATGTTATCTATGTTATTGGGCCTAACCCATGTTTTATTGTTATTGGGCTGAGCCCATGTTATCTATGTTATTGGGCCTAACCCATGTTTTATTGTTATTGGGCCGAGCCCATGTTATCTATGTTATTGGGCCTAACCCATGTTTTATTGTTATTGGGCCGAGCCCATGTTATATTGCCATTGGGCCCTAGCCCATGTATTAAGGAATTTGGGCCTAGCCCATTACTAACTTTGATAGGCCCAATTCTAACTTTATGAGTCCATTAATATAATCTTGCATATTTTACCAAAATGTTACCAAGTAGCAAACTTTAAATAAGTTCATTTTTCCTATGAAAAATACATGGTAAATTTAATAGTTTTCGACTTTCCGGATTCTTGTTATAGGTCACTTACATATGTGCTCGTTTAAACGTCTAAAATATGTTATTTTAGACTCGACTTTGTAGTAACTTGTTTACGGTGTCGATGCGCCCAAATTGTCGTCATCAAGTGTTATGTATTTCCATTTCGGCCATTTTATATAATTGTCCGATTTTATCAGCATTTCTTGGACCATGTAGGAACATGTTTGTGTATTTATTTTGATCACCCTATAGGTATCTAATACATACACATATATAGCACATATACACATACTTGATATGTCTCAAAATATAATTTTTCTTACCAAAAATTATACTCACACATTGTTATATTTTTACCCATTTATTTTTGTAAAAAAAAATAAGTTTAAGTTCATAAGAACTTCTTGAATATTTAAACCTTAAATATTCTCATCAAAGTTTCCGTAATGACGTTTAAGACCACTAATCGCGTTTAACATTGTTAATCACCCTTTAATCCCCTCTTTAATCGCGATTAGATTTTTAGAAAAATTCGCCATAGTTTCCCCTAAAACTATGACGTTTCCCACGTTATAAAAACGCGTTTAAATCAATAATCAATTTTCCAAAATCACCACCCATTGCAATTTAAGTTTTTAATAACCAACTTTGCATGTATACATTAACTCATAACACCTTCATTTTTCCCCCACGAACTTATATATATTTTACCATGCTTCTAAAAAAATAATGACACTTTATGTATTTTTTTACAAGGTCATTAAACCAACACATTTTCTCATGCTTCTTAACTAGTTCATCCATGCATATAAACTTGCTTATGTGACCTTTTTAAAAATATTTATATCACAAATCATGTCCTTAATAACTTGTAAAAGTTATATTTATTAAAAATTACTTTCAAGTTTATGGTTTAAGTTCATGGATTATGAAGGTGATGATCTTGCTTAGATCTAAACATCTAAATGTTTAGATCATTATTTTTTTGACCATGTTCTTACAAAATCATAATATTTAATACTCTACTTTAACATGATCACAAGATAATATAAACTAGTCTACACTAAGCAACATATTTATGCTAACTAGCTAAAACTAATCTAATAAATCAACATATAATATACTTATATTTAGTGTTTATTATGTTTGAGATTAGGGTTTTTGGTTATGTTTATCTTTAATTTCAAGATCACCAACTTGTACAATAATAATCTACTAGTAATAAGAATCATAAATATGGTGTTTAGTAGACTTACAAAGTGCACAAGCTAGATTAGATAATAAGAAGAAAGATAAGCTCCAAAGATGCTCCTAGTGAAACTCCATGCATGTACCAAGTATAGATGATCTTGTAAAGGCTATAATATGGTGAAAATATGAAGTAATTGAAGGTTTGAAAGTGGGTTGATAGGGGGTGTTGGCTGCCGATTATAGAGGTGCACAAAGAAGGGTTTTAGGTGCTTTGAATGTGATAAGAATGAAGTGATATGATATATTTTCAATTAAGTTAAATATGGTAAGATATGATCACACTTCAATCAACACCCACTTCAATCAACACCCATACTCATACCATACTTTAAATCTTTCATCTTTCAAACTAGTATGGTGAGGCCATGGGCCCACCATGACCGTCCAACATGAAAAAAAGGGGGGTAATATGATTTTTTAATGCTTAATCATGAGATATTTTGGTAATTAAACTAATTATAGTGATTAGGAGTTTAAAGTAATCCATTAGTGGGGTAATTAGGGATTGGGACTTTAATTATCATTAACTAGTTCACTAGACTAGTTAAAATAGTGTTTAACTAGTTTAGACGGTGCCTGGTTAAGCGCCGGTTTACCTACGATGCTTTTATGTCGTACCGACAAGGATTTTCCGAAAGTTGTTTTCTTGCATCCGAAGGTTGTATGAAATGATTCCGAGTCCCAAATTTAGCTTAACTAGCTCGCTAGATTCTTCGTTTGCTTATTTCGTGACAAAAAATGTCGCCTACTAGTTCGTCGAGTCGCTAACGGACTAGTTTAGTGCATTGCGACGTAACGCCGAAAACTTGTGATTATGAACATTCCGTTGATATCATCTTATTGTTTTAGTGTGTTTTTCATCAATTGACATCATTCCGAAGTCCCGAAAATGCTTCCTTATAGGTTCGGACACGTTAAAAATGCTATATTTTAAGCCGAAACGGACATTTTTGAGATTAGGGCGTTATACCGAAAAGTCTTGTTTCTTTGCAATATGTGTTTTCATAATAATGTTTTCTTATATAAATGGACTTAGTTATGTTATCCGAGTGTCATTTTTCAGTGTTTCGGTCTGATTTCACGGTTTGCTGGCATGAATAGTGTAACCGGTGAATTGTGCACGCAACACTTTCTACCAACACTTTTAGGACATTGTTTGTTTGGTTTCGCATTACGACGAAAACCCACATATGTTTTAGCTTTGTTTTCTTGTCCTAACACTGTTATCCAGTATACGACACAGTTACGTAATTAAGTTACGCTAAATGCATGAGATTTAGAAATATAAATAGTGATTAGATTGTACGGAATTACCAGTTATTTGCCAGTTGTCACATTCTCCTCCTGTTAAAAAGAATTTCGTCCCGAAATTCAAGTTGAGCCATCCTTTGCAGGAGTCTTCTTAAACAGGTGGGGATATTTTGCCTTACTCTGATCTTCACGTTCCCATTTGTACTCGGGTCCGTGACGTGAATTCCAGCGGACCTTGACTAGTTCGATATTACTTCTCCTTGTCTTGTGGACCTTCCGGTCCATAACCTCAACGGGTTCTTCGGTAAACTGGAGCGTGTCGTCTACATGAATTTCATCCGTGGGATGATAACTGTCTCAACAGTCGGACTTTTCTTGAGATTCGACACATGAAATGTGTCGTGTACATTACTGAGTTCTTCCGGCAGTTTCAACTTGTACGCGACGGTAGCGATCTTTTCTAGAATCTCAAATGGCCTAATGTATCTCGGGTTTAGTGTTCCGCGTTTCCCGAATCTAGCTACGCCTTTCCAAGGCGAGACTTTTAGTAAGACTTTGTCTCCGACCTTGAAGGATAATGGTTTACGTCTTTTGTCTACGTAGCTCTTTTGTCTGTCACGAGCTGCTTTGATACAGTTTCGTATCTTTTCTATCTTGTCAGTAGTCTCTTGGACTAGTTCCGGGCCAATGAGTTGTTTGTCTCCGACCTCCGCCCAACACAGCGGTGATCGGCACTTCCGTCCTTAAAGTGCTTCGTATGGGGCGACTTTGATGCTTGTGCGATGACTGTTATTATAGGAAAACTCTATCAGAGGTAAATGAGTATCCCAGTTTCCGCCCAAATCCATCACATAGGCGCGAAGCATGTCTTCCAACATTTGGATGGTTCGTTCGCTTTGCCCATCTGTTTGCGGATGAAATGTTGTGCTTAGATCCAAGCGATTCTTGAAATGATTGCCATATTCTTGACACAAAGCGACCATCACGATCCGAGATTATCGAAATAGGCACTCCATGGCATGCCACAATCTCGTTGAGGTAGATTTCAGCTAACTTCGCGGTACTGTCTTTTTCACGAATAGGTAGGAAGTGAGCCGACTTGGTTAATCGATCAACGATAACCCATATCATGTCATGACCTCGAGAGGTCCGTGGGAGTCCTGTAATGAAGTCCATTGATATATGCTCCCATTTCCGAACAGGAATCTTGGGTTGTTGTAATAATCCAGATGGCTTTTGATATTCGACCTTGACCTTCGCACAAGTTAGGAAATTCCCAACATAGGTCGCAATATCTTTCTTGAGTTTAGGCCACCAATAGTATTCTTTCAAATCCTGATACATCTTATCAGATCCTGGGTGTATTGAATATCTGGACTTGTGTGCTTCATCCAGCACTAAGTCTCGTAAGCCACCAAAATAGGGAATCCAGATCTTTCCCCTGAAATATAAAGTGTCATCTTTGTTTGTTTCCATGTGTTTCCTTGCTCCTCGCAAGTATTCTGCTCGAATATTTCCTGGCTTTAGGGCTTCCCGTTGTGCGTCGCACACTCGAGTTGTAAAGTTTGTCTGGATTGTCAACTCTAAAGCCCGTACTCGTCATGTTCTAACTCGCTCTTTCTGACTCACAGCATCCGCAACAACATTTGCTTTGCCCAAGTGGTACCTGATTTCACAGTCACAGTCATTCAACAATTCTACCCATCGCCACTGGCGCATGTTTAATTATTTTTGATTGAATATATGTTGAAGACTTCTATGATCAGTGAATATGGTACACTTAGTGCCATAGAGATAGTGACTCCAAATCTTTAAAGCGAATACCACTGCGCCCAACTCTAGGTCATGAGTGGTATGATTCTTTTCATGAACTTTCAACTGTCGTGACGTGTACGCGATGACTTTTTCACGTTGCATCAATACACAACCCAAGCCTTGGTGTGATGCATCACAATACACCACAAAGCCATCGGTGCCGTCAGGGAGTGATAAGATTGGCGCTTGGCATAGTTTATCTTTGAGCGTTTGGAATTGTAGGTCCCTTTTTCGCGGAGGATTACGAACCTAAACCTTGTTATACAAACCTACTAGCGAGTGCGGAATCCAAGCTAGCAAGCAAACCGAGTTAGTAGCAAGTAGAGAAACAAACACACAAAGATTCACCGATTAACACAACTTGTATTAATGCAATGAGGGTTCGGTTACAAGCTCAATGTTTACAGAAGTGTTCTATAAACTCTCTAAGATGTGTGTGTGAGTTCTGGGCAGAATGCTCTCTAAGCTTCTATCTCTTGGTGTGTAAAATGGCAGAACTCAGAACTCCAGAACTCACTCACACTCAACACATGCATGGGTATATATACCCAGCTCAGCATGTCTGCTCGAAGGATTCGACAGATGGTCCGAAGGATCATCTGTCGACCACATGTTACACGAAAGATCAGCATGGACCTCGAAGGATCATCCTTCGAGGTCTAATGGTCGAACCATGGTCGAACCATATCTTTCGATCACCTTGAAGGATCAGGTGTATCCTTCGAGGCTATCCTTCGATCAGAACATCTTTCAACTGTTGTCCAAGTCAAACCGGAGGATGGTTAACTTGGTCAACTTACAATACAAATCAGGACATCGTTTATATCAGACCGAATACAGACAAAGTACAGACACAAGTGCACCAACAAACTCCCCCTTGGCTGTAGCTTTGTCTTTGATCTCTAATCTTTGTCTTGTTCTTCTAAAAGTGTAGACTCGTCTTGAACTTCGACGGTCTTTGGTCTTCAAGTCTTCAAGACTCTGATGTCCTATCATGTCTTCAATGTCGGAGGGTCTTCAAAGTCTTCACGTCTTGAAAGTAGAAAGTGTATCAACAAACTACCCGTATCATGTAGGAAGTGTGTTGACAAACTCCCCCTTAACATAAGCTCCCCCTTGAGTTATGCTCGTGAAATACTTTAACTTTATGAAGTAAGATCCTTCGAGGTGATGATGATGGCCAGCGGCAACTCGATCATCTTCATCAGTTGAGTGCCTTCACGTCGTGTCTTCATTCCGAAGCTTGTCATCGACCATGTTCTCCTAGCCTTTAGAATCTGCACATGCAAGAAATCTAAACGCATAATGAGAACAACTGCTTGGAATATAGTTAAACATAAACAAGTGACACACGGATGACCATGTCACAATCAAACACCGTCCGACAGTTTGAAAGTTTACTAAATTTGTCAATTTTAGTTTTCAACCTTCAAAACTTGAAAATTTCGACCGTTTATGAAGATTTAGTCAATTCGGTTTTCGTTCAGGTTTCAGGCAACGAAGACTCGAGTTCCAACATCGTACGATCGAAAATAAAATAGAAATAAAATCTTTTTGGCTTTTATAAAGTTTAAATTAAAACACAGATTTCAGGTGTGTTTTTGAAATAAAAAGACAACAATTTAAAATCCTTTGAGTGTTATCAAACGACATCACCGCTAATGTCGTGCTGATATGCACCAAACGACGAAACTGTTTAAAAGAAAAACAATAAAAGTTAAGTAGTAAGTAAATAAATATATACAAACATTCTTTTTGTGAGTTTCGAGGGTAAGAGAATCATATCAGTGTACGGTCATGCCAAAACACTCTTGTTGTTCAGTTAGTTAACATTAAGATAAGCATCCTATAACAATTATCGGTATTGTTGTCCACTTAAGCTCAACTTATCAGATGTAATCATGGCGAGAGGATACGTTAAGGTATGATTTATACTTACCGACCGGTGTTCATCCACATCACGACACATTCCCGTATCAAGGTATGCACGAGAGTTCATCTTACCGGTGAGTATACCGATTATCATCTGTTTGACCGTATAAAATTGTGAGATACTCACTTATTTTGATTTGAAAACAAGCCCTATGTGATATAATCACTTATTGATGAGGAACTTGATTTTCGTATGCATGAGGGCACAGGTGCAAGTCCGTGAACAGGTCAGTACTTCCGTACAGCAGAGAGACGAACTTGACACCCGGATAAATGTGATATTTTATCACTTATTTGATTTGGACATGTGATTGTTGATCACTTATTGAGGTCGAATGCAGAATGTAATATTTACACGTATGTATAGTATCATGGAATATCTTAGACTTAGTCTATTTATAGAAGCAACCATGATACCCAGATGATAAGCAGCATAGAGACCGAATATCTCAGAACCTCGGCAATCTATCAAACGAAATTTCGGTACTAAGACCATATGCCAATGAATGGTTCCCACCTGGTCTTCAGTCGGTTTAAGATTTATATCACCCTGCACACTTTAAAATGATTGTGAGCCTACCGATACATCTTATATAGAGCTACTTATCGTTTTTCATTTAGGGTTTAAAGAGGTTTGGATAGACCACTGATGTACTATCATTTTCTCTTTTTCTCGCCAGGAAACTCATTTTTGATTTTCTATTGTTTTTGGGTTTTTGAAATTTTTCGATGTTTTTGGATTTTCAGACTTTTGGATTTACTCCCCCTAAAATCAATAAACTAAGATAAATTGAAAAACACAAAGGTATTTACAAAAATGATTTTCCGATGTTGGTTTTACTCTTGCTTGACCTTAATGCCGGTTACCCAAATTAAGTTTTTATCAGAAAAGATTTATCTAATTTTGGGAAAATCAGTTGGCACATCGGTAAGCGGTGCGGACCATAACAACATTGACGAGTTTCATAAAGAAACAATCACGTGTGAGGTGATATTCGAGATCAACGTGTCAGGCCAAAGAGTGTTGTACAAGACGATATAATTCATATAGCAGCCTAAAAATCAACAAGTATAGGAGAGAATAGAAATTTAAAAACCGTATACTGCAACTGCTTCGTGCATTGCAAGGAATCTGATCACTCTCCCAAACTGGACATCCACTGGATGTGGACTTCAAGGTCGATTTAGAAGCTACTGAAAAATTTCTTCACAGCAACACAATCAAAAACCTTTGGTTCCGGCTGGTCTTCCACATTGCACCAGCGAAAGGTCTTTGTCTTTCTCTTTCAGAAGCGGTGTGCGGATGTTCAATCTACACCACGACATCTGCACATCATTCATTGTATTCTTTCCTGAGAACCTGATTAAAAACCATAGCAACCAAATTTTGGCGCGTTCTTCATTTGGTCGAATTTTGCAACTTCATTCAGCCACATTCTTTCATCAGACATTTTTGTCTTCTTTTCTTTTTCCTTTCCTCTCTCTCCATCAATGGCAACAACATTCTCCTAGACATGCCAATATTTCGGAGCCTTATGTCGCCAATCTTGTGCATGGACGCTCCACTATCAACAATCCTAAGACTATCAATAGTTCCTCCTGGAACATCCTGCACACTCATTCAGAGATTAGTTGGAGAGGGGGACCCAAGCCTTCACAGACTTGGGTCGTCCGTCATCATCGAGAATTGTAACATCCATTTCCCGATGATTCGGAATTGATGTAGCTCCCCCTGAAACAGTTACCGGTTTTGGTATCCAAATCTGTTTCTGTTTTTCATGTTTAACATCCGATTTAACAGATTTTGTTAGGATGACCTCCGGTTTTAAAACCTTTTCAACTTCTTTTCTTTGTTTCTTTTTCTGTTTCTTTTCTCGTTGTTTAACAAAACGAGGGTCCTGTTTTGGTGAAACAGGTCTTTTATGGTAATTGTTACCATGGGGGGCATCAACTTTTGACTTTCTCTTGGTGAGATATGGACAATTCTTAATGATGTGTCCATACTCACAGCATTCAAAGCATGATCTCCGCTCAACAAACCTCGGAGTATCATAACTGTAACAGCTGGATGATGAACTTCGTGATCTTGAGGTACTTGGTCCTACATCACAACCGTTTGTTTGTTGTGTATAGTTGTTTTGACTGTTTCTTTTCAAAATTTTACTTTGTTTAACAAAATCCTTATTGGATTTGCTTTTGAAAGTATCAATTTTATCAGTCCCTCTTGATTTCACGAAGTTTATCTTCCGATCCTTTTTCTTGCTTTCGCCCTGTTTGCCTTTTCTATTCTCTTGGGCGGCATGATTTTGTTCACGGGGATCATCAACCTTTGCTTTCAACTTATGAAGATATGGACAATTTCGAATTATATGTCCAATTGTACCACATTCAAAACACATTCTCCGCTCTACAAACCTCGGAGAAACGTGTTGATGACCCGACTGAGAACCAGAGACTGAACTTTGTGATTTAGATGTGCTAGGACCTAAGTCACATCCATTTGTGTGTTGGGTATAATTGTTTTCATCATTTCGCTTTAAAATTCTAACTTGTTTTATAAAATCAATGTTAGATTTATTTTGAAATGTTTCCAGTTTGTCCGTACCCTTTGATTCAACAAAGTTCACCTTCTGTTCTCCTTTCTTGACAGGAGCTCTTTTGTTTTGCACCCTTTGAACCTTAGGTTGCTCAACCTTAGATTGTGGAATTTTAGGTTGTGCAGCCTTAGGTTGAGTAGCCTTAGACTGTTCAACCTTAGGTTGTTGAACCTTTGGTTGTTCAGTTTTAAGCTGCTGAACCTTTGGTGCTTGGGCATTCTTGCTTTGAGCTCTCTTTTCCTGTACCTGCCCCTTACCTTTTCCAGAATTCCCTTGTTGTTTTCGCTCAGCTGACAGTTTTTGATTTCCGTATTGTTTTCTAATCATTTCACACGGAACAGGTTCACATTGAGTGACCGTTATTTTGTTACCTTTGTTTCCCAAAAACTTGTCAGTTCTTCCTTCAAAAATTTTCTCAATTAACTCTTGATTTACGTTTTTGATTGGAAAATCTTTGTCAGAATAGATTTTACTGTCTCCCTTGAGCGTATACAACAAGTTATTCTCCTTAATGCTAGGTACACTGTACTTCACTGCCTTTGATGTTTCAGTCTTACTCGGTTTCACTGGTGGATCACACAAGATGTGATTCTCAATTGGAATGTTTGGTGTAACCGAGTTAGACTGTGGCTTCACAATTTCTTCAGATTCATCGTCTGAAGAGTCAGCATCCTCAATGATGGGAGGACTCTGTTCCTTTTCACACGATGAATTTTCCACATTCTTAGAAGCTGATTGTTCCGAGGAAGATGTACCAGTTTTGAACCCGAGGCCTGCAGCAAAGTCATCTCGCGCAAGTGGCACAGTAGGTTCAAAACGGGGCATATCCTCGTCATCAGGCTGTTTTGAATAATTGTGACTCATTGGGGGAGGACATTTTTTGTATCCAATACACTTGACGTCCCCCTTTTTCTTTTGAACATTGATGATGTGATCCAAAACAAAACGGGAATTGGAATAACTGTCCAATTTCTGCTTGATTGCATCACATTCGCATCGAGCTGTAGCTAACTCCACCATTTGTTTCTCAATTGTGTCAATTAAGTTATTATTAGCATGTTGTTTTCTCAAAACAGCCTTTTGTAATTCAGAAACATCATGTTTTAATGACTTAATTGTTTCTTTAAACTCCTTTTCATTTTTGGCTAAAAAGAAGTTAGCTTCAGATGCTTTAGCAAGATCAACAATCAATTTTTGATTGTGTTGCAGTGTAATTTCAAGCTCACTTTCCTTTTCTGCATAATCTAAACATTTAGCACATTCAACAGCAGCAGAAACAGAATCAGGTTTAGAATCACATACCTGACTGGAATCACTCTCAGGTGTTGGCTTTTCTGCATCAGAATTAATAACCTCCCTTGATGATTCACATTTAGATCCATCCTCGCTTGAACTTGAAGTTGTATCACCCTCAACTGAAGTTGAAACATCTTCATCTGAACTTCCGTCATGTTCAGAACTGTCATCATTTCCCGAGGATTCACCATTGCTTGCATCTTTGACAATTTCAGCATACAACGCCGATTTTGTCTGACTACTGTTCTTTGGATCAAAAGATGATGGTTCTACAGTAGAACGATGGTGTTGTAAACCAACTAGGGTTAAGGGATTTCCATACAAGTCTGTGGTTGAAGCCGGCTTTACAGGAACCTGTATTGGATTGCCAACACAATCTGTTGTTATTTTCGGTTCACTTTGCCTTTGATTGGTAACTGATGCCCACTGATTTGCAGATATCATGGCAGTTGAACGTGGGGTAATAGCCTGCATCCAAGCATTCTTGAATTCTTGATCAGATTGAGAAGTAGATGATTGCGTATTAGATGAATACGGATTCAAAGACCATGCGGATGGATCCCATTGACCGTTTATTCCCATTTTCTATTTTAATATATTCTGTGAAAATTAACTTAATAAAAAGTTGATTTTCACAAACTATGTTAAAAGTTTCGAAGGATAGCAAGCAGCCGAAGGATTGAGGATCGAAAGACCTGAAATTCACAACTGTTAAGTCTAAAAAATTAAGACTCGAAGGATCCACGAAAGATCACACCAGTTCGAAGGATCAACAGTGTCGAAAGATTACTGTTGAGATTCGAACGATGACCTCGAAGGATAACCTTGAAAGATTCACCTTCACGAAGGATCCTTATCTTTCGAAATGAACAGTGACTCGAAAGATGATCTTTCAAAAAGATTCCTTGACTCGAAGGATAACCTGCTGACTTCGAAGGATGTTCGAAGGATGGCTATCTTTCGAATCTCCTAGTTCGAAGGATATCTTTCGAGTTCGAAAGTTATCTTTCGATGGTTCTGACACAAGTACAGAAAGGTACAAAAGTTGGTGAAAAGTTGATGTGGTTGGTGACCTGCTTTCGGCAAAAGAGGATGTCCTGACACCACCTTTTCACAAAACAGTTTGACTTTCAAAAATAATACCCAAAATAGAACCTTCTTATCCACACCAAGGCAACCGGAATTTGACCGGAATAATGGTCGGAAAACAGAAAAACTATCGGATATGATTTTTAAGTTACCCAAACCTTCCCGTAACACACCCGGTTAGTTTAGAACACGTTTTTATGGTTAAAATCCAGAAAACACACTAAAAACGGGTGCTAAACCAAGAAACTTTTTGTCCAAAAACTACCAAGTCTTGCACAAAAACCCGGTTTTAACAAGGAAAAGAGCCACGGCTCTGATACCACTTGTAGGTCCCTTTTTCGCGGAGGATTACGAACCTAAACCTTGTTATACAAACCTACTAGCGAGTGCGGAATCCAAGCTAGCAAGCAAACCGAGTTAGTAGCAAGTAGAGAAACAAACACACAAAGATTCACCGATTAACACAACTTGTATTAATGCAATGAGGGTTCGGTTACAAGCTCAATGTTTACAGAAGTGTTCTATAAACTCTCTAAGATGTGTGTGTGAGTTCTGGGCAGAATGCTCTCTAAGCTTCTATCTCTTGGTGTGTAAAATGGCAGAACTCAGAACTCCAGAACTCACTCACACTCAACACATGCATGGGTATATATACCCAGCTCAGCATGTCTGCTCGAAGGATTCGACAGATGGTCCGAAGGATCATCTGTCGACCACATGTTACACGAAAGATCAGCATGGACCTCGAAGGATCATCCTTCGAGGTCTAATGGTCGAACCATGGTCGAACCATATCTTTCGATCACCTTGAAGGATCAGGTGTATCCTTCGAGGCTATCCTTCGATCAGAACATCTTTCAACTGTTGTCCAAGTCAAACCGGAGGATGGTTAACTTGGTCAACTTACAATACAAATCAGGACATCGTTTATATCAGACCGAATACAGACAAAGTACAGACACAAGTGCACCAACAGGAATGCCATTTCTTGTTTTTCACCCCAATCAAACTTTTTATCCTTTTGAGTGAGTGAGGTTAGCGGTTGAGAAATTTAGAAACATTCTCAATGAATCTTCGATAGTATCCCACTAAACCCAGTAATTGTCTTACTTCCGTGGGGTTCTTTGGAGTGTTCCAGTTCTTTATGGCCTCTATCTTAGTTGGATCAACATGTATTCTGTTCTCGTTCACCACCTGACCGAGAAATTAGATCCGCGAATCCCAAATTCGCATTTTGAGAATTTGGCATACAATTGTTCTTTCTTAAGTAGCTCCAGAATAGTTCTCAAGTGTTGTTCATGTTCCGCCTTGGTTTGTGAGTATATTAAAATGTCATCAATGAATACGATCATGAACTTGTCGAGATATGGCTTACATACCCGATTCATCAAATCCATGAATACGGCGGGAGCGTTTGTTAGGCCGAAAGGCATAACAAGGAACTCGTAATGCCCATAGCGAGTCCTGAACGCTGTCATAGGAATGCTTTCCTCTTGGATCCTTAGCTGATGGTGTCCGGATCTTAGATCAATTTTGGAATAGAAGCTAGAACCTTTTAACTGATCGAACAAGTCGTCAATCCTTGGTAAAGGATACCGGTTCTTTGTGATTAACGTGTTCAGTTCTCGTTAATGTATACCCATCCGAAAGGTTCCGTCTTTCTTCTTGACAAATAGCACCGGAGCTCCCCAAGGTGAGAAACTCGGTCTATTGAATACTTTGTCAAACAATTCCAAAAGCTGAGTAGATAATTCCTGCATCTCCGAGGGTGCGAATCTATATGAATCTTTCACCACCGGTGCAGCTCCTGGCACAAGATCGATACTGAATTCGACTTGTCGCTGCGGAGGTAGTCCCGGTAAGTCTTCTGGAAAGACTTCAGGGTATTCCCTTACCACAGGGATGTCCTCCACCTTGCGCTGCTCGGCCTTCTTGTAGACCACATGGACAAGAAAGGCGATGCATCCTATTTTCAGACTCATCCGAGCCTTCAAACAGTTGTTGGTCAGCAGCCGTGTGTCGTGTTTCTCTCTGTGCACCAAAAGATGTTCTCTCGTCAGACAGGGGGAAAAAGAATAATAGTTTTCGCAGGACAACTACTTCTGCTCGGTTGTCGGCCAACCAGTCTATGCCAGAAGTTAAGTCGTAACAACCTAATTGAATGAGTGAAAAGTCGTTACTGAATTTTCGTGCTCCAAGTTCGAGTGTGCATCCTTTGATGTCTTTCCTGACTTGACTAATTTACCATTGGTCAATCCTATTGAATGGGAGGACGTCTTGTTTACTTGACTCGGCCAAGCATACTTTGAATTTTATGGGGATGAAGCTAATACCGACACCGGTGTTAAACAACACGGGTGCAACAGGTCAGTTGATAGGAACGTATCGGTGACCCTTAATGACTTCACATGACTTCGCTAATTCCTCATTAGCTAACTTGATAGAGCAAGACATGTTTAACCTACATGACTCTAATTCATGTATATGCTTAGTATCTAAAGACACTAAGTTAAGCCGACGTTGGTATCCAAAGAATTGATACATGATGGTTGTAGAGTATAGCATACCCCTAGACTTGCTTAGTCACTAGCTTGATTCATCCTTAACCATCCATGCTCGTAGTGACCTCCTTGCCACAGTAAAAACCACCTCGTTCATTCTTAAATATAGCTAACTCATTAGTTTCTGTTTTGTGCCAAGTCTCACCACACTGCTACTCTTGTCACTTTTGCAAGTGCCCTCATGATGAAAGTTTCACCTATCTCATTCCGAATTTTGACAAGTTATTAGCATACTTCTTAATGCGAGCATCGATTATGGCAGTAATCGCCTTCGCTTTGCTTGTCACGGGATTTCTCTTTCTCTTAACACCCTCTTTGGGCAGTCCCCCATCCTCACCACATCCTTGGTGAAACTAACTGAGAGAGTTACTTGAAAATGAATCTAGGTAGGGACGTAGGGTGACATGATGTGATCATGATTCGGATCTCAGGGCTAAACTCCAAATGTAGCGCTCAGTGCGTTTGGATTCGAGTGTTGTCCAATATGCAGTCAATCCTTGACAGATTGTAGAGGCGTGGGGGTAACTAACAACATTAGCTCTAATCATGATCGAGTTCTAGAGCTCGGTTCCCAAACTTGGAATTTTTCCACTAGTGAGCAATACTCTTCTCGCTTAAGATTCTTGAGTTCTTCCCACAATAACCTTTTTGTTGTATTACTCCCTATAGTTTGCACTTGGAGATTCCACCAAGTTAACGCCTCATTCAACAGAAGGCTATTCGTTTACCAAAACGTTTACTTAGGAGTACATTTATTAGGAAGGTTAACTGACTTCCTTGTCTTTATCTAGCGGATAGAACTCACCGCACCTTCCGTATCAATGAGGTCTCGCGGCTTATAATCCGGAAAAGCCTTAGGATTAAAATCTGGTGTGATTGCATCTCCAAGTGTGGCATTGCCACTCATTCTCGTCCCATCGGGATTTGAACCACTTGAGCTACCGGTACCTTCAGTACCATCACTAGTGTCGACTCGACAACCTCATGTTGTTCCATATGACCTCTAGTTCAACTTTAATAGCAGGGCGCTGATTAACTGACCCTCTTCTAGGGGTAGATTTTCTTGTCGATGCCACGTTTTTTCTGATACATAGTATCATTGGGTCTACGCTTTTATTTGGACAAATATAGCCTATCATGCGCCTAAGAATTAAGAATGTGATTGGTCATGGAAACCTCAAGACAGCGTTGCTCAGGTATGTTTGAACAATGATATTCATGAATAAATGCATTCCAAAATGCATAGTACCTCTTGAGTGTATTAGCCATGTGCCTAAATGGGAAAAGAAGTAATTCGTTGAGGAGGAGAAACTAAACGGTTATATCCAATTTTTACAACGTGTATCCCATACTTCCTGGATCTCGATCGCCCAAAGTAGGAAAAATCCTTCGCCGCACTAGCCCGTGTGACGAATACGTTGATACTCCTTGAGCTCCACGAGCTTCGACAAAATTGTTATAATTTCCATAGATGTCGAATAATACAATGAAGGGGTTGTACCTTGGCTCATGCCATAGTATGCCTTGGAATAAGACAAATATCAAACGATGGAGTTTAATGTAATCATCTCCGATAACTAAGATAAGGTAAGGTGTCATAGACACCAAAGAACCAGCCCATGTACAAGAATTTCGAGAATGTTGAGGAAAAATCCTCCATGAGTGGCTAACGAGTTTTGTTTGCTTTCGATGACTAGTCTCAGACGACTCGTGTTATAGATCGAATGTTAAGTGCAAACAATACGTGTAGTTTTCCTGTATTGTAGAGTGTTATAGTATCCGTTCCGGTTAGTGTTCCACTAGATAGAAACTTAAACAACTTAGGGATTTCTTATGGCTAGTGATCATTAGCTGGACCCGCAGAGCTCACTAGGATTCTCTTACACTACAAGTTGTGATTACGTGGGCCCCCGTAATAATAAATTGTCTTGTATGGTCACCCTAGCATTCTCTCGTTCAAGCAGTCGATCAATCAAAGGGAGGACACTATTGTCTATATACTTTCAACACAGAAGGGACCTTCGTGATGGTCCACATGCTAACGCCCATTGTCATTATTCGTGAAAGGGCACAATGTTAGCCGAAATAGGAATAAAAAGAATCCGTGACAATAATAACTGGAGGGGCACCTTTAGGATGAGTACTTCATCTTCCTTGTCTGGATGAGAGTGTCATCAATCACGATTAGTATGAGCCTCAGGGACCTCGTCCCACTAGTAGGGTTGTTGTCCAAGGCCGCCACCTCAGCCTCGTTGTCACTACCAAAGTCGGACATATACCATCCGAGGGAAAACAACCATCTTCCATAGGATCAATGCTTTAGGGTCTCTCTCAGGGACCACGCCCGCCATAAGCTTCGTAATAGACGCGAGGTCGTCATTCTTATCACGTGAGTCAAGTGTAATAATAGGATTCGTAGTCGAAGTTATTTTCGTTCATGGCAAAATATTCCGTACATCACATATATAAATACATTATATATATAATCACTAAATCTCATGTTATTTTTTTTCTCGTGTTTCACATGTAATTCCTAGTGTTTCGAGTCTATTCCTTATAGACTAAATATGTATTGATCCATATCCGTTACTTATGATTGAGCTCATGTGATAGATCCTCATGTTATCGTGACACAATGAAAACCTTTTGTCATTTTTGTCATACTTTTGAAATCATTTGTGTATTCTTATCGACTTTGTTTTCATGTGAGAGCCCTTCGTGATTGTAGACCAAACTTTATAAAAGTTTGTCCCCGGTTCACTACAATCGGAGCTCTGATACCAATCTGTCACACCCTGCTAGTTGCGGAAGCGTGTTGCGTGTGACGTAAGAAAGGTAATCATTGCATCCAATCATGTATCACCGGCTCAAGACTTGTTTCCTAAAATACATGTAGTTTTAAAAAGTCAACAAAAGTTGAGCGAGTTCATGCAGTTTTTGTTATCATATGTAATCGTAGTATTCATGAAAATGAAATCTTGTAATCGTAGTATTCATGAAAATGAAATCTTGTAATCATGGTATGTTCTGATTCATACATGGAGTCTGTTAAGGATCTATCAGTGGGTAGCGAGCCCCTGACATAATGTACCATAAGTAAATAACCAAACCGAGAACACTTTGTCATCATTTGGGATCACAAAAGCACTCCAGGGTATACCAACCAGGAGTGGGGCGTGCCTCAAGCCCAATAGATCTACACCTTTTGCACCTTGGTCACTAAGTGATTAATGGTTACTAATGTTATCCCCCTACTTATGCACATTGATCATGTTATCTACTACTCCGTAACTAACATACCAATAGTTTTAGCATGTATTTCCCCTCGATGTTTTTGAAAACAAAACATTGAAAACAGTGAAAGGAGGGACATGAACTCACAAGTTTGCGTTCCATGTATTATGATATCGAAGTGAGCGTCCGTACGTGTCAATAACCTACATGTGTACTAATCTCATTAGACACTAGGTCTTTCGGACCTCGTACAAGTTGTTCATCTTAAATTCTTTATTATGTTCTCGTTTGTCATTTTTGGAACAACTTTGTATTTTAGAGCGTTGATAGTTTACTCGCTCGATTGTTATGTGTATACATGTATTCTATTCGTATTGAATTCATAAGCGTATTCATGTATTCTATGTGTATTGACTTATGTGTGATCGGCTTCGTTCTTCACACGTCCTCGTGCAGTGCACGCATGTCATTGAGCCTTTGCTCATGTCATTGGGTCGAGCCCATGTCATTGGGCCGAGCCCATGTCATCTATGTTATCGTATCTAACCATGTTTTAATGTTATTGGGCCGAGCCCATGTTATCTATGTTATTGGGCCTAACCCATGTTTTATTGTTATTGGGCTGAGCCCATGTTATCTATGTTATTGGGCCTAACCCATGTTTTATTGTTATTGGGCCGAGCCCATGTTATCTATGTTATTGGGCCTAACCCATGTTTTATTGTTATTGGGCCGAGCCCATGTTATATTGCCATTGGGCCCTAGCCCATGTATTAAGCAATTTGGGCCTAGCCCATTACTAACTTTGATAGGCTCATTTCTAACTTTATGAGTCCATTAATATAATCTTGCAATTTTTACCAAAATGTTACCAAGTAGCAAACTTTAAATAAGTTCATTTTTCCTATGAAAAATACATGGTAAATTTAATACTTTTCGACTTTCCGGATTTTTGTTATAGGTCACTTACATATGTGCTCGTTTAAACGTCTAAAATATGTTATTTTAGACTCGACTTTGTAGTAACTTGTTTACGGTGTCGATGCGCCCAAATTGTCGTCATCAAGTGTTATGTATTTCCATTTCGGCCATTTTATATAATTGTCCGATTTTATCAGCATTTCTTGGACCATGTAGGAACATGTTTGTGTATTTATTTTGATCACCCTATAGTTATCTAATACATACACATATATAGCACATATACACATACTTGATATGTCTCAAAATATAATTTTTCTTACCAAAAATTATACTCACACATTGTTATATTTTTACCCATTTATTTTTGTAAAAAAAAATAAGTTTAAGTTCATAAGAACTTCTTGAATATTTAAACCTTAAATATTCTCATCAAAGTTTCCACAATGACGTTTAAGACCACTAATCGCGTTTAACATTGTTAATCACCCTTTAATCCCCTCTTTAATCGCGATTAGATTTTTAGAAAAATTCGCCATAGTTTCCCTTAAAACTATGACGTTTCCCACGTTATAAAAACGCGTTTAAATCAATAATTAATTTTCCAAAATCACCACCTATTGCAATTTAAGTTTTTAATAACCAACTTTGCATGTATACATTAACTCATAACACCTTCAATTTTCCCCCACGAACTTATATATATTTTACCATGCTTCTAAAAAAAATAATGACACTTTATGTATTTTTTTACAAGGTCATTAAACCAACACATTTTCTCATGCTTCTTAACTAGTTCATCCATGCACATAAACTTGCTTATGTGACCTTTTTAAAAATATTAATATCACAAATCATGTCCTTAATAACTTGTAAAAGTTATATTTATTAAAAATTACTTTCAAGTTTATGGTTTAAGTTCATGGATTATGAAGGTGATGATCTTGCTTAGATCTAAACATCTAAATGTTTAGATCATTATTTTTTTGACCATGTTCTTACAAAATCATAATATTTAATACTCTACTTTAACAAAATCACAAGATAATATAAACTAGTCTACACTAAGCAACATATTTATGCTAACTAGCTAAAACTAATCTAATAAATCAACATATAATATAATTATATTTAGTGTTTATTATGTTTGAGATTAGGGTTTTTGGTTATGTTTATCTTTAATTTCAAGATCACCAACTTGTACAATAATAATCTACTAGTAATAAGAATCATAAATATGGTGTTTAGTAGACTTACAAAGTGCACAAGCTAGATTAGATAATAAGAAGAAAGATAAGCTCCAAAGATGCTTCTAGTGAAACTCTGATGTGTGTAAAATGCAACATATAAATCACATCAATTAAGGCATAAAACTAACCCTTTTTTAGTACTAATGTTGGAAAAAGAGTGTTTTTGTCTTCCTTTTGTATTTTCAGGATGAAATGAGCTCAAAATCACAAAAGAAGCAAAAAGACAGCTAATTCTACCATAAATACAAGAAAAAGGAACAAAAGTGGATTGCCCGGACCCTCAACGGCACCTCCCAAGGCAAAGGAGAAGAAACAGAGTCTGAACACGCCCCGTGTCCAGCGAACACGGGGGCGTGCCCAGGAAGCAGCAGAAAAGACAAACCAGTAGAAGCTTCCATTGCCCACCACGGGGCCGTGTCCAGCGAGCACGGGGGCGTGGTGAAAGTACAGCAGGCGCATTAATTGTAATTCGCAATTACAATTAATGAGGAGAGAGAGTGTCAGGCGGGCACGGGGCCGTGTCCAGCGAGCACGGGGGCGTGTCCAGCCTTCTGTTCAGCCTATAAATAGAGGAGCTTGGCTTCATTCTCTCTCATCCCTTGGCACACCACCTCTCTCACACCTCATCCACCACCCACCACCACCATAACACCATCATCCACCACCATCATCCATTGTCCATCGTAGAGTGTGTGAGTCGTCTCGGGATCCAAGATTGATCGTAAGAGTTCTTGACAATCAAGGCCATGTTTGCCTAAGTCTCTTACATCACTTGGTGAAGACAAGTGTTTAGCATAATACTTTTTATTTTTAATCTTTTGCACTTTTTATTTGGTTTTGTATTAATGACTTTAATAACTAGTTACTTATGTTGAAGGTGATCTTTCCTTATCGTTTGTCCGTGGTGTCTTGGCATTATTTTACTGTCTATATATAATAAAAGATTTTCACCATTCATATCTCCACGGTCTATATGGAGGTATGTTGGCTACCTGGTCGGGGGTTAAGGGAACGGTTTGGTAAGGGTCTTGCCCTTGTTCAGCGTTTAGAGGTCCTGCTTGGGACCTGGGTCAAATTTAGTAGGATCTCCTTCAATGCCCATAGGTATTGGATGGCGGGGATCCAAACTCTTTGACCCCCTCATAAGTTAACTACTATTAATACTATAACCCGGTTATTTAGGACTGTATCCCTGCTGACTCAGACTACTTAGCCGAGGGTAACGTCACCGCCAAAAGCGGGGCCTACCATAATTTGCATTAATAACTTAATTCATTATCTTTCAATAATCCGACCCTTTAGGATTGTATCCTTGCTGACTCAAACTACTGGGTTGAGGGTAACGTCGCCTTCAAAAGAGGGGCCTACTACAATAACTAAGATAATCTCTTAAACAAGTGCAAAAGTGCGAAAATAATCAAAGGTTATACTAATACACGTGTCGGATCCAAGTGATTCATCTTGTCTATCTGTTTTTATTTTTATTTTTATTTTCAGCATTTAGTTAGTTTCTATTTTTCTTAGTTTAAAACATTTTTCTAACTTTTTGATTTGATTAGACGTTGAGGATAAACCGGTATTAAAAGCTCTTGTGTCCTTGGACGACCTCGGTATCTTACCAACACTATACTACATCCACGATGGGTGCACTTGCCCATATGTGTGTTTAGTGTTAGTGAATATCGTGTTTTATAAATTTAAAACTTGGCTAAAAGTGTAAAAAGGGGCTTAAATACTCATAAAAAATATAACACACTTCACGCACATCAAGTTTTTGGCGCCGTTGCCGGGGACACAAGGATTTTAAGAAAGTTAGGAATCAACGGCCTAATCATATTTTTATTTTTCTTTAATTTTTTAGGATTTTTTCTTAGATTTTCAGCTTCTGCAGAGCTCAACACGGGGCCGTGCCTGGTCGGACACGGGCCGTGCTCAGCAAAGTTACTGGCAGTTTTTGTTTTTCAAGTTACAGAAGGCTGACCACGGGGCCGTGCTGGTGCAACACGGGGCCGTGTCCAACTTCCAGTAACTGGGATCTGGAAAACAATCACTGTATTTCCGACCACGGGGCCGTGTTCGCTCAACACGGGGCCATGGTGAACCTTCTGACCGACATTCTTTTTTGTTTTTATTGCAGGACTTGGAACCCGACGCCATCCTCACGTAGTGTATGAGCTCCAGTTCCAATAAAGACATAAAAGAACCGCTAGAAGAACCCGAACGCTTTCTCAGAAAAAGGTTAAAAGCCAAAAACCAAGAGAAGGTTTCGGGTGATCCACCCCCAATGGCGGACCAACGTACCCTTATGGATTATCTACGGCCCACCGTAGGTAATCTAGGCGCCGCTATCAATGCTCCGAATGTCGAAGCCAATAACTTCGAACTCCGACCGCATTTGATACAAATGCTCCAAAACTCCGCAACCTTCCACGGGCTTGCGGACGAGGATCCTCATCTACATATAACTAATTTGTTAGAAATATGTGATACCTTTCGGATCAATGGAGCATCAAACGACGCCATACGCCTCCGTATGTTTCCGTTCTCACTAAAAGACCGAGCGAAAGCTTGGCTCAACACCCTCCCAGCTGGATCGGTAAACACCTGGGATGAACTAGCCCAAAAGTTTCTATATAAGTATTTCCCTCCTTCTAAAACTGCTAAATTAATGGCTGAAATTAACACATACTCACAAGAGGACAGGGAATCCTTATATGAAACATGGGAAAGGTTCAAGGAGCTATTACGCAAGTGTCCCCATCATGGCCTCGCAATATGGCAACAAGTATCCACTTTCTACAATGGATTGTTGCCACACACTAGGCAGACACTTGATTCTAGCTCCGGGGGACTTTTAGGTAATCGACGCCCACACGAAATATATAATCAGATTGAGGAAATTGCTCAAACCAATTTTCAATGGCACACTCCCCGGGGAAATAAGTCTATCGCCCTGGGCGCCCATAAGGTCGACGAAAGCACCTCTTTACAAGCCCAAATCGAGGCCCTTTCTTCAAAAATAAAAAAATTAGAAATGACAAAAACAGTCTCGGTTATGGCTTGTGAAGGGTGTGGTGGGTCACATGAAAATTGGAGTTGCATGAAAGAAACGGACGATCAACAAGAAATGGTAAACTACATTGATAATAGACCTAGGCCGTCGGGTCCTCCAACGGGAACTTACAACCAAGGATGGCGAAACCACCCAAACCTTGGTTGGAGGGAAACTGGCAATAGTAGTAACCAACAAACCCAACGAACAAACTTTCAGCAATCAAGAAATGAGTCACAAAATTTCACTCAACAACAAGGTGGACGAGAAAGGCTCGAAGATACTATATCTCGCCTCGTCTCCGACACTGAAAAGAAAAATTCGGAAAGATTTCTACAATTAGAATCTAATTTTAGGAATCAACAAGCTAGCATTCAAAACATAGAAAAACAAATAAATCAACTAGCACAAAATTTTTCCGAGAGACCGCAAGGCGCATTACCTAGCAATACCGAAACAAACCCAAAGGCGCAAGTTCACCTCATCACACTACGAAACCGCACCGTAGGGCCTGCAGAAGTACCTCCACCAACGGAAGAAACAATGCCAACACATCTGCAGGAAAAGAACTCTCCCCCATCACCAGAGCCTACCAAGGCCCTCGAGTTCCGTACCCCGGTAGGTTAATTCGTCAAAAGGCCAATGAGCAATTCGCAAAATTCGAAAGTCTGTTAAAACAATTGCATGTCAATATTCCTTTTATCGAAGTCCTAACCCAAATGCCCAAATACTCTAAATTTATGAGGGACTTCCTTACACATAAAAAGAAAATTGAAAATTTGCAATTAGTTAATTTAGGCGAAGAATGCTCTGCCCTCGTACTCAATAAACTACCCCAAAAGAAAATCGATCCCGGAAGTTTCACGATTCCATGTTCAATAGGGGAATCACCCGTTCGCAATGCCTTGGCCGACTTAGGGGCTAGCATTAACCTCATGCCCTCATCGATGTTCAAAAGGCTTGGCTTGGGAACCACGAGCCCTACAAAAATAAGCATACAACTCGCTGATCGATCAGTCAAGTTCCCACAAGGTGTCATCGAGAATGTCTTGGTAAGGGTAAGCAAATTCGTTTATCCCGTTGACTTTGTCATACTCGACATGGAGGAAGACACCGAGGTCCCCCTTATCCTAGGGAGACCCTTCCTTGCCACAGCACAAGCAGTGGTAGACATGAATGAAGGGACACTGACTTTGAGGTATGGGGACGATGAGGTGAAGTTCGGAGTTGGGAAGAAAATAGAGGACGACGACCCAGTCAATTACATGAAGGTTATTGATTCAAGCTTGGATGCCGCTCTCCGACGGTGTAACTTGGGAAGCAAGGCACTCCACTCAGAAGATATATAACCAGGAATCGGGTCTAGCCAAGGACCCTTATAAACGTGGCGCACCACGGAGGCATTCCGCGGATCTATCCTTAGTTTAGTTTAGTTTAATCTTTTAATTTTTGCAGAATAAAACACACTCATGGTGGTAATGGATGAAAAAGGGAACAAGAAAAAATGGAACCATGCACGAAGAACAGAGCAACCCGACAAAAATCTCCATCACAGAAGGCTCAACACGGGCCGTGCCCAACCAACACGGCCCCGTGCTGAGCCCCTGCAGAAAAATCACCCAGTTCAGGTAACTGGACACGGGCCGTGTTCAGCGGACACGCCCCCGTGTCCAGGCTTCTGTTTCAATTCTGTAATTTTTGTTACTGGCACTTGACCACGGGGCCGTGCCCGGTGAACACGGGGCCGTGTCCAGGATGCCAGTAACATAAATCTTTGCTTTTTAACACACTTTTATACATTCTAATCAACCAAAAATATTATTTTTGGACACATTGAGGACAATGTGTAATTTAATTGTGGGGGGGATGCTAAAACCTTGAAATTTTGCAAAATCCTAAACACAAGCCTTACACAAAACTCTATTGGAACCGCTAAACACCCCAAATTTTTTTCAAAAAACTTTTTCATTTTTTTTATTTACTTGTCTTAGTTTAAGTTGGGAATAACAAGTTCTAAAAAGGTTATATTTTTACAAGTTTACAACCGATAGCGTCGTGATAAAAAAGGAACCAACATAAGAAAATTATGAAACGGTATAACAAGTCTAGTTTAAAATTCGATTATATATGCTTGGTCACATTAAAAACCCATTCCCACAAAAGTGAGTTTTGAGCCTTTATTGAGCATAAAAGTACACATATTTAGATTAAATGCTCATTTTTCGTTTCTTGTTTGAATAGCCGCTCGGTCCTTACAAATCTAGAACTTGCCACGACGATACATTCCTGGTCCTTACCAACTTAAACCCAAGTAAGTAAATGATGGAGGCATTAGGACTAACCATTTTTTTTTCTTTCAAAACCATTATTTTTCATTTTTTTTACCTACCCAAAATCCCCCTAGATAGCCCCTTTGAGCGTAAACCTTTCATTTCATTACCCCAAAACCCTTTTTACCCACCAAAAACCTTTTTATTTATTTTTTTTAGTAACAAGTTCGCTTTTTCGTAAAAATCGCCTTTTTATGTGACGAAAAAAAAATGATGATGAAGTCAAAAACAAACAAAAGCTATAAAAAGCTTGTTTGGAGAAATACTTTAAAAATAAAAAGTCACTAAAAATAAGGTACTTCACGAAAACCGACGCTTGTTACGATTTTCGCCCTTTTTACTAACCACTAACCAACCACCCACCTTTAAACCCAAGCCTTCACCCAAAAAGTCCTCTTGATATTTACAAAGGTAAAAAGTTAAAAAGGAGGAAGGATTGATTGCTTGGCAAGCCTATGGAAAGACGTAAGTTCTGTGCCGCTCTCGAGTGATTCACTAAAATATACACCTTCGGCCGAGTGTTGAGTGATCTCCCGTGAGGTATGTGAACTTGTATATAAATGGAATTTTAATAAGGCATGCTATGCCCAAATAAGTAATTTATCTTATGAAAAGTTCAGAATAAATCATAACGAATAGGATTGTAAATAAATAAAAATAAAGCCTATAAGAACCTTGGATTCCCGACACTCTTGGACAAGCTAAAAAACTTCTCTTCTACCTATTCCATTTGGGAGTGTAAGCCACATTTAAAGAGTTTTGCTTGAGGACAAGCAAAAGTTCAAGTGTGGGGGTATTTGATGTGTGTAAAATGCAACATATAAATCACATCAATTAAGGCATAAAACTAACCCTTTTTTAGTACTAATGTTGGAAAAAGAGTGTTTTTGTCTTCCTTTTGTATTTTCAGGATGAAATGAGCTCAAAATCACAAAAGAAGCAAAAAGACAGCTAATTCTACCATAAATACAAGAAAAAGGAACAAAAGTGGATTGCCCGGACCCTCAACGGCACCTCCCAAGGCAAAGGAGAAGAAACAGAGTCTGAACACGCCCCGTGTCCAGCGAACACGGGGGCGTGCCCAGGAAGCAGCAGAAAAGACAAACCAGTAGAAGCTTCCATTGCCCACCACGGGGCCGTGTCCAGTGAGCACGGGGGCGTGGTGAAAGTACAGCAGGCGCATTAATTGTAATTCGCAATTACAATTAATGAGGAGAGAGAGTGTCAGGCGGGCACGGGGCCGTGTCCAGCGAGCACGGGGGCGTGTCCAGCCTTCTGTTCAGCCTATAAATAGAGGAGCTTGGCTTCATTCTCTCTCATCCCTTGGCACACCACCTCTCTCACACCTCATCCACCACCCACCACCACCATAACACCATCATCCACCACCATCATCCATTGTCCATCGTAGAGTGTGTGAGTCGTCTCGGGATCCAAGATTGATCGTAAGAGTTCTTGACAATCAAGGCCATGTTTGCCTAAGTCTCTTACATCACTTGGTGAAGACAAGTGTTTAGCATAATACTTTTTATTTTTAATCTTTTGCACTTTTTATTTGGTTTTGTATTAATGACTTTAATAACTAGTTACTTATGTTGAAGGTGATCTTTCCTTATCGTTTGTCCGTGGTGTCTTGGCATTATTTTACTGTCTATATAAAATAAAAGATTTTCACCATTCATATCTCCACGATCTATATGGAGGTATGTTGGCTACCTGGTCGGGGGTTAAGGGAACGGTTTGGTAAGGGTCTTGCCCTTGTTCAGCGTTTAGAGGTCCTGCTTGGGACCTGGGTCAAATTTAGTAGGATCTCCTTCAATGCCCATAGGTATTGGATGGCGGGGATCCAAACTCTTTGACCCCCTCATAAGTTAACTACTATTAATACTATAAACCGGTTATTTAGGACTGTATCCCTGCTGACTCAGACTACTTAGCCGAGGGTAACGTCACCGCCAAAAGCGGGGCCTACCATAATTTGCATTAATAACTTAATTCATTATCTTTCAATAATCCGACCCTTTAGGATTGTATCCTTGCTGACTCAAACTACTGGGTTGAGGGTAACGTCGCCTTCAAAAGAGGGGCCTACTACAATAACTAAGATAATCTCTTAAACAAGTGCAAAAGTGCGAAAATAATCAAAGGTTATACTAATACACGTGTCGGATCCAAGTGATTCATCTTGTCTATCTGTTTTTATTTTTATTTTTATTTTCAGCATTTAGTTAGTTTCTATTTTTCTTAGTTTAAAACATTTTTCTAACTTTTTGATTTGATTAGACGTTGAGGATAAACCGGTATTAAAAGCCCTTGTGTCCTTGGACGACCTCGGTATCTTACCAACACTATACTACGTCCACGATGGGTGCACTTGCCCATATGTGTGTTTAGTGTTAGTGAATATCGTGTTTTATAAATTTAAAACTTGGCTAAAAGTGTAAAAAGGGGCTTAAATACTCATCAAAAATATAACACACTTCACGCACATCAAACTCCATGCATGTACCAAGTATAGATGATCTTGTAAAGGCTATAATATGGTGAAAATATGAAGTAATTGAAGGTTTGAAAGTGGGTTGATAGGGGGTGTTGGCTGCCGATTATAGAGGTGCACAAAGAAGGGTTTTAGATGCTTTGAATGTGATAAGAATGAAGTGATATGATATATTTTCAATTAAGTTAAATATGGTAAGATATGATCACACTTCAATCAACACCCATACTCATACCATACTTTAAATCTTTCATCTTTCAAACTAGTATGGTGAGGCCATGGGCCCACCATGACCGTCCAACATGAAAAAAAGGGGGTAATATGATTTTTTTAATGCTTAATCATGAGATATTTTGGTAATTAAACTAATTATAATGATTAGGAGTTTAAAGTAATCCATTAGTGGGGTAATTAGGGATTGGGACTTTAATTATCATTAACTAGTTCACTAGACTAGTTAAAATAGTGTTTAACTAGTTTAGACGGTGCCTGGTTAGGCGCCGGTTTACCTACGATGCTTTTATGTCGTACCGACAAGGATTTTCCGAAAGTTGTTTTCTTGCATCCGAAGGTTGTATGAAATGATTCCGAGTCCCAAATTTAGCTTAACTAGCTCGCTAGATTCTTCGTTTGCTTATTTCGTGACAAAAAATGTCGCCTACTAGTTCGTCGAGTCGCTAACGGACTAGTTTAGTGCATAGCGATGTAACGCCGAAAACTTGTGATTATGAACGTTCCGTTGATATCATCTTATTGTTTTAGTGCGTTTTTCATCAATTGACATCATTCCGAAGTCCCGGAAATGCTTCGTTATAGGTTCGGACACGTTAAAAATGCTATATTTTAAGCCGAAATGGACATTTTTGAGATTAGGGCGTTATACCGAAAAGTCTTGTTTCTTTGCAAGATGTGTTTTCATAATAATGTTTTCTTATATAAATGGACTTAGTTATGTTATCCGAGTGTCGTTTTTCAGTGTTTCGGTCTGATTTCACGGTTTGCTGGCATGAATAGTGTAACCGGTGAATAGTGCACGCAACACTTTCTACCAACACTTTTAGGACATTGTTTGTTTGGTTTCGCATTACGACGAAAACCCACATTTGTTTTAGCTTTGTTTTCTTGTCCTAACACTGTTATCCAGTATACGACACCGTTACGTAATTAAGTTACGCTAAATGCATGAGATTTAGAAATATAAATAGTGATTAGATTGTACGAAATTACCAGTTATTTGCCAGTTGTCACAAAATGTCTCCTAAATGTTAGACAAAACTTGGTTAAATATGACTTTTTAGAAAACTTAGATCATTTAGACAACGTTTCCGAGACTTGAAGAATAATAAATCATACCAGAAACACTTAGGCAATAATTTCCAACCTCAACCTTTGAATCCTTTGCAATGTCCCCGGCATGGATGTCCCCTGACTGTGCAGGATATTGCATCAGTGCATGACATACTTGAGTATTTATTCACTTAGTGATTAAACTTCGTAGCTTCTTATCCACAAAGAACGTGTGTAATCACAGCTTGTCATATCTTTGTAATCTTGTTAAAAACTTTAGTTTTACTGGGGATAAACCCTTACTGTACTGGGGATAAACCCTTAGTATCCTGGGTAAAATCCCAAATTTTCGTGCGCTACAGGCGGGAGTGTGGAAACCCCAAAACATAGAAAGGTGAAAACCTTTAAACCTTAGAAGAGTGTGAAAACACTCTTGTTTTCGTGCGCTACAGGCGGGAGTGTATAAACTCCAAGACTTAGAAAGGTGAAAACCTTTAAACCTTAGAGAGTATGAAAATACCCTTTCGCGAGAGAGGGTGATCAATCCTCATATACCTTAAGGATCCAGGGTATAGCCAATAGTAACGAAATTGTCAGCCATTTTTACATGAACTGGTCCCGCCACCTTGAACTATCCCTGGATAACTTGCGCTCCAGGCGGGGTGTTTAAACCCAATTCGTGAGAAAGGTGAAAACCTTTAAACCTTTGAAGGGATCAGGATCCCTTAAATGTGAGAGAGAGGGCTAATCCTCTAATCTTTCGAGTTATCCTGAGTGCATATCCTGGAGCTATATCCTGGAGCATATGCTGCAAAACAATTGTAAACTAAGGTGGGTGTTAGCTTGGCTAACACCCCTCCGATGCCTAAGTCAGTATTGGGTTCAAGATAATAAACAAATATATTTAAAAGAGGCAGAATTCATACCATCTTGAGTTAGAAATTAAATTCTAAACTCACTTGAAATATGCTTTGAGATATATAGCATTCCAGGATCTTGGTAGTATATCCCCCTCCATATTCTTAAGCTGGTATGCTCCTTTTCCGGATTCCGATTCAATCTCATAGGGTCCTTCCCACTTTGGAGCCAACATTCCATCAGCAGGATTCGTAGTATTCTGAAAAGCTTTCCTTAACACCCAATCTTTGACTTGGAACCTTCTAGTCCTTACATTCTTGTTGCATGCTCTGGATATCCTCTGTTGATATGTTGCCATCCTTAGCTTCGCTGCATCTCTTGTTTCATCCACAGTATCTAATCCTTGGCACATTGCTTCAGGATTCTGCCTAGGATCCTGGAGATTGGATCTTGCCGTAGGTATCACCATTTCTGTTGGGATTACCGCTTCTGCTCCAAATACTAAGGAGAAAGGGGCTTGGCCAGTTGCACTCTTTATTGTTGTTCTATCAGCCCACAAAACAATGGGTAGTTCTTCTGCCCATCTTCCTTTTTTAGCTCCTAGTCTCTTTTTCAGGTCGTTGACTATTATCTTGTTCGAGGATTCTGCTTGCCCATTTGCTTGAGGGTGTACCGGAGTAGATGTGATCATTTTGATTCCCCAAATCTTGCAAAAGTCAGTAGTCCTCTTACTTATGAACTGAGAACGATTGTCATAGATTATCTCAGCTGGTACTCCAAACCTGGTCAGGATATTTCTCTTTATGAAGGATACTACTTCTTGGTCTCTAATGCTTCAGCTTCAACCCATTTAGAAAAATAGTTGGTCATTTAGCATAAAAACTTTTCCTCCCGGAGCTTTCGGCAACTTTCCCACTATATCCATTCCCCATTTCATGAATGGCCAAGGGGAAACTATAGGATATAATGGTTCAGCTGGTTGGTACAATATGTTGCTATGCCTCTGACATGCATCACATCTTCGAGCATATTCTGCAGCATCTTTCTTCATTGTCAGCCAATAGTATCCTGTCCTCAATACTTTCGAGAATAAAGATCTGCCCCCAGTATGGTTACCACAATCCCCTTCGTGTATATCCTGAAGCACTTCCATGGCCTCAGGATCCTTCAAGCATCTTAGCTATGGACCTGCAAGAGATTTCTTATACAAAATATTATTTATAATGGTGAATCATGATACCTTCATCCTAAATGCCTTAGGATTTTCGTCTTCAGGAATGTGTCCTTCCTTGAGATATCTTATGATTGGAGTCATCCAGGATCAAGTATCCTTCTCAGGATCCTAACCAGGATCCTGAGTGCTTGTTACCTCTTTATCCTGAGCTTTGAAGGGATCCATGGCAAGATACAGGATATGAAGTATCGGTATTTGGGTTCCCTCCGGTATCCTGACTGATGATCCTAAGTTTGCCAAGGCATCCACTTCAGCATTATCCTCTCTTGGTACCTGTTCAAGTGTAAAAACATCGAAATATCCTGCTAATATTTTGAGAATATCGAGGTATTCGATTAACTTTTCACCTTTAACTGCACAGGATCCATTAAAATGATTAGTGATTAACAAGGAGTCAACATATACTTGCAAACTTTTAATTTTCATGTTCTTAGCCAATTCTAATCCTGCAAATCAAAGCCTCATATTCTGCTTCATTATCAGTGGCAGGAAATTCACATCTAATAGCCTGGGGTATTATGTCCCCCTGTGGCAATTTCAGTAGTATACCCAATCCTACTCCTCTAACATTAGATGCACCATCAGTATATAATGTCCAGGATTCTAAGGTTTCTCCTAGTTGTTGCACTTCTAGGTCAACTTCATCCTGAATATCACTACTGAAATCAGCCACAAAGTCAGCTAGAGCCTGTGATTTTATGGCATTTCTAGGTTCGTACACTAGATCATAGGCACTTAGCTTTACTAACCATTTAGCCATTCTACCTGACATCTCAGGTTTCCTAAGCACATTCTTAACAGGATAATTGGTCTTGACATGAATCCTATGTGTTTCAAAGTAATGTCTAAGCTTTGTTGATGCCATAACTAGAGCCAGTATTAATTTTTCTAGGTGAGAATATCTAGTTTCAGCATTTAATAAACTTTTGCTAACATAATAAACAGGATACTGCTGACCTTCGTGATCCTTTACAAGGACTGCACTTACTGCATTCCCTGACACTGCCAGATACAGGGATAATGGTTCACCATCCTCATGCTTCATTAATAGAGGTGCGGTTGAAAGGTATTGCTTCAAATCCTGCAAGGCTGCTTCATGTTTCTCCCCCCATTCAAACTTCTTATTTTTCTTCAGGATATCATAAAACTCCTTGCATTTTTCTGAGGATCTTGAGATAAATCTGTTTAATGCCGCTACTCGTCCTGTCAGTCTTTGAACATCCTTCATGTTAGAAGGTGATTTGATATCTAGGATGGCTTTGATCTGTTCTGGGCTCGCTTCTATCCCTCTTTTAGTTATCATATATCCTAGAAACTTTCCTGCCCCTACTCCAAAATGGCACTTAGCAGGATTCAGCTTCATGTCGTATTGATCCAGGATATCAAACGCTGCTTTAATATCCTGAAGATGATCTTCAGCTTTCTTAGATTTCACTACCATGTCATTGATGTACACCTCCATAGTGTCCCCCAGTTTGTCTTTAAACATCATGTTTACCAATCTTTGATACGTTGCACCTGTATTTTTCAAACCAAAACGCATAGCAGTATAACAATAAATACCCGTTGGTGTCATGAAGGCAGTATCCTCCTGGTCTGAAGGTTCCATCTGGATCTGCTGAAATCCTGTCATATCCTCGTGCTTCCACGTGAATGTTGACATCCTGCATTTCAAAAAATTAGTTAATTGGTCCTCAATATCCTGAGGGATGTTGGTCCCCACGAGCACCGAGATATCCGGATTATCCTGATCCAGGATAATTTTCTTTACATCCTGCTCCGAAACCTCCGCAATATCCTGGGCCCGTATCTTTAATTGTTATGCTGCATTAGGCTTGAGGATTTCATGGAGGATGAGTAGCACTCCTTCGCTTCATGCTGGTCACTATCTACTTTGACAACTCCCCAGGGTGTAGGGATCTTGATACACTGATGATAGGTAGATGGCACAGCTTTCATATCATGGATCCATGGCCTACCCAATATAATATTGTAGCAGGATAAGGAGTCCAGGACACAGAAGCATTGCATTGAGTTGACCCCTTCAACATATACTGGTAACTTTATCTCTCCCACGGTATTCCTAGCTTCTCCACTGAAGCCGACGAGTACAGTGGATTTTGAAGTGATATCCATTGGAGATACATTCATTCTTTTCAATGTTTCCAGTTGGATTATGTTGACAGAGCTTCCATTGTCCACCAATATCCTGCGTACAAAATGGTTACCCACATATAATGTTATTACCAGAGCATCATTGTGAGGATCCTGGACATTATCCCTGTCATCACTATCAAAGTGATCACTTTGTCAGCTGTGAGGGTTGTCATCCGGGTTGGTCTTTCCCCTCTTTCGGCTTTAGCCTCCTTTGCATGTCTCTTGGACACAGAATATGAAGTTCCACAAATGTCGGATCCTCCTGAAATAAAGTTAATTATCTTGGCATCCATAGGAGGTGATGCTGCTCGTGCAGGATCCTTCTCAGCATCCTGACCCTTGTTTTTCTTTCTTCCCAGGAGATCTTTTAGATATCCCTTGCTCAAGAGATAACTTATTTCTTTCCTCAGAGCAATGCAATCCTCAGTAACATGCCCGAAATCTTCATGGAAGGCACACCATTTAGATTTATCCTTCCAATCAGCCTTTTGTTGATTCTTCTGAGGCCACCTGGCTTTATCTCCCAAACCCTGCATAGCATACATTAGTTTAGGTATATTAACAGAAAAAAAATATCCCGACAATTCAGGATACTCCTCAGGATCCTCATCTTCAACAGCATTCACTTTCTTGCTGTCATTCCTGCCATATGGCTTAGAACGATATAGTTTGTATGAGGATTCTGACTACCTGTTAGTTGATTCATATGTTGAGGATGCATTCATCCTCTCTTGCATTTTCTTGTCATCTTCCAGCCTGATATATCTCAAGGCCCTGTTTCGAGCTTCGTCCAAGTTCCTGCAAGGATTCACTACAAGATCCTGATAAAATTGACGATCCTTTCGTAACCCCATTTTGAACGCTTGTACTGCCGTAGCAATATCAAGATTCGGGATATCCAGGGATCCTCTACTAAATTTGTTAACATAATCCCTTAGGGATTTTTGTGATCCTTGTGTTATCCTGTAAATGTTAGGGCTGGATTTTTATTAGACATGATCCTTACACGTGATCCTAACCAATGATCCTTGTTTCTTTGGCAGACAGTGATCCTCAGGAGGACTTCAGGATCAGGATCATGGACCATTACAGGATCCTCATGCTAACGGTTACCTTCGTTTAATACAATGTTATCTTGCAGGAACATCTAGCAGGATACGCTCTTAGCATCATAACCAAGGGACGCGTCTTCACAATTATGGCATTAGCTTAATCGGAGATAGACGTTGCAAAGGATATGGAAACTTAGCTTGATTTAAGGGCGGAAATTTAGGCTAGATTGTCTTTTATTCCTAAAGGGGTAATGAGCTGATTATTAGTCTTTTTACCTAAAATAGGTCACCTACACTTGTATAAATACCACTCTTCCTCATTTGGAAGAACACACGACGACACACAACACAACTCTCACACGCTTAGACACTAAAAACCATAGTGATCCTTGTACTCAGCTCATTATCATCCAAAGTTGTAACTATTTTTCTTATATTGAAGTTTGGTGATTGGTAGTTGCCATCACCCGAGGTTTTTTATGCCGGAGATCATACATTGATCAAGGGCTTTTTCCTCGTATAAATCATTGTGTCTTTGCATATTTCTCATAAAAGTGATCCTTTACTTTTATAATTAACCAAGCATCATACCCCGTTTACATAAAGTTTGGTTACATTATCCTTGTGTGATTTTTGACCAAAACAGTTTGGCGCCCACCGTGGGGCAATTGGTGCTTCATTCATAAGAAAACTCTTTGTTCAAAATCATTTCGAAGAATTACATGGCTTCATCATTGAAAAACATGTCCACGGCAATGTCTGCAGTCACCTCGTCCCAGAACATTCTGCCTCCACCACCGGCAGGATCCCAGAAGAATGCTGAGAAGAGACAAACTCCTACTAATTCTAAAACTCCATCTCCTTCTGCTATGAATTCTTATATTCCCAGTACTAGTGATGTATTTACTTTGATTTTGCAGATGAAGGATCGTATGCAACGGCAGGATGAAACTAATGAAAGGATCCTCAGGGAAATTGGAGATCTCAAAAGACAGAAGAAAACGGCAGAGGATCATTCCCCACTGATGCCCAAGTCTTTGAGCTTTGATACTCCAATGATTACTTCTCAGCCATCAGGAATTCCAGACGTGCAAATTATGGGAGAATCAAGAGGATTGCACCTCGGATCGACAGCAATGACTCAGGCATCAGGCTCGCACTTTCAGCCGGCAGGATCCTATCCCCAGTATATAGGATCCTTCATGAATTCGGGAGCCTATCCGGGAGCACAGCAGTTTCAAGGATCCTACTTTGTTCCAGGATCATCCCAGGGTCAAGGATCCTCCTTCGTTCCAGGATCATCCCAGGTTCAAGGATCCTCCTTCGTTCCAGGATCATCCCAGATACCAGGATCCTTCCAAATATCGGGATCCTTCCAGATGCCAGGATCCCTGAAAAGTTTGCAAACAGGAAGTCTAGATGTCCATCAAGGAGACTTCATTCCAATGCAGACCATTGCTTCCACTGGTCCCTCCGTTATCCCTGAATCCCAGCAATATGGATTCACTAACTTAAACTCAATGGGAGGTAACACTTTAAATAATCATCTTACTACTAACCATGGATTCATGCAGGATACAGGTGTCAATCATGCTATGGCCAGGGAATTGCAGAAGCTAAAAGATATGATCTCAAGTGTTCCAGGGGTAGTCAAGCCTATCCCAGAGATTGCAGATGGAAGCCACAAGGTATCTCGCTTTGCACCACCAATTTGTGATGCAGAGGTACCCAAAAGGTTCCATATCCCTACTATGAAGCTGTATGATGGTACAACGGATCCAGAGGAGCACATAGCACAATACAGGGAGAGGATGGAGATCAATCCTATCCCAGAAAAGCTGAAGGAAGCATGCCGATGTAAAGGATTTGGATCCACTCTTACTGGATCAGCTCTTAAGTGGCTGCTAAGTCTTCCCCCTTACTCTATTACTTCATTTGCTAATTTAGTTAATTTATTCAATAACCAATTCTCTTGTAGTAGAAAATTTGAAAGATTAACCAGTGATTTATATAGAGTAACTCAAAGTCATAATGAATCATTAAGGGATTACATAACTAAATTTAGTAAAGAATCCTTAGACATTCCCAACTTGGATATGGCTACGGCTGTTGAAGCCTTCAAAATGGGACTGCTTAAGGATTCATTATTCTATGATGATCTTGTTATGACACCATACAGGAATTTAGATGAAGTAAGAACTCGGGCACTCAGGTTCATCCGGCTAGAGGATGACAAGAGGATTCTGGAGAGACAAGTAGGATCCTCAAAACAGGAGAAACAAGGATCCTCCTTCAAGAACAACAAATTCAAATCCTACCATAGAAATGAGAACCAGAATGTGCATGCTGTTGACCAAGAAGAGGATGATGAAGATTATCCTCCAATCTCAGAATATTGTTTTTCCGTTGATAATCATGAACTAATCCTTGCAATGCAGAATCTAGGCGAAAAAGCTAGGTGGCCCAGGAAGAATGATAAACCATCCGGGACTAAAGACAAGTCAAAATGGTGTGCATACCATGAGGATTTCGGGCATCTAACTGAAGAATGCATAGCTTTAAGAAAAGAGATTGGATATCTGTTAAGCAAGGGGCACCTAAAAGAATTATTGGGAAGAAAAAAGCAAAGGACTCAGGATCCTGAGAGGATCCCTGAGAAGGCTCCTGCACCTCCGGCAAATGCACAAGTGATCAACTTTATTTCCGGAGGATCAGACATCTGTGGTACATCCTTCTCGGCGGCCAAAAGGCATGCAAAGGAGTCAAAAATGGATAATGGAGAAAGGCCTATTAGAACATCAAGTGTCTCAGAGGGGAAGATAATATCGTTTGATGAGGATGATCGCATCAATATTCAGGATCGTCATCATGATAGTTTAGTTATTACTCTCTTTATCTCTAACCATTTTGTCCGCAGGATCCTTATCGATGGAGGAAGCTCAGTGAACATTATCCAGCTTGATGTTCTGAAGAAAATGGGTATCCTAGAATCAGACATCACACCAAGATCCTCCGTGCTTGTAGGATTCAGTGGAGAAACGAAGAAAACTCTGGGGGACATCAAACTCCCAATCTACGTGGAAGGATTACATAATTATCAGAAATTTTGTGTTATTGACTGTTTGTCTTGTTGCAATGTTATCCTTGGCAGACCTTGGATACATGATATGAAAGCAGTCCCATCCACCTACCATCAATGTGTGAAGCTCCCTAGCCCATGGGGAATAATCAAGATCGACAGTGATCAGCAGGAGGCTAAGGATTGTTATACCTCATCCATGAAGCCAACCTCGAAGCCAAGGGAGCAATAGCAATTACAGTATCCTCCGAGGAATGTCTTGGAGGCAAGGGAACAAGATGTGGACGAAATCCTCTTGGATCCTAGTGATCCTGAATCAAAAATCTATATCGGATCAGGGATCCTTGGCAAGATGAAAGAAGACCTAATATCCTTCCTCAAAAGATGAAAATCTACCTTTGCTTGGAAACATGAAGATATGACAGGTATATCTAAGGATATTATTACTCACAAACTTGGCATTGACAGGTCTATCAAACCAATCCATCAAAAAAGGAGGAAGTTTGCACCAGAAAGGAATGCCATTATCCAAGAAGAAGTAGAGAGACTACTTCGAGCAGGTATGATCAGAGAGGTAAAGTATCCAAAATGGTTAGCCAATGTGGTCGTTGTCCAAAAGAAAAACGGAAAGTGGAGGGTATGTGTCGATTTCACTGATCTGAATAAGGCATGTCCCAAGGATCCTTTCCTATTACCCCACATTGACTCCATGGTGGATGCAACAGCGGGGCATGAACTATTGACCTTTATGGATGCATCATCTGGATTCCAACAAATTCAGATGGAACCATCTGACCAAGAGGATACAGCCTTTATGACCCCAACAGGTTTGTATTGTTATATTGCCATGCCTTTTGGATTAAGAAATGCAGGTGCAACATATCAAAGGCTGGTGAATATGATGTTCAAAGAACAAATTGGACAAACAATGGAAGTATACATAGATGATATGGTAGTCAAATCAAAGAAAGCTGAGGATCACCTAAGGGATTTGGAGGAAGCATTTGATATCCTTGATAATTATAACATGAAGCTTAATCCTTCGAAGTGCCACTTTGGCGTTAAGGCAGGTAAATTCCTAGGATATATGGTAACTCAGAGGGGCATTGAGGCAAGTCCGGAGCAAATTAAAGCACTAATAAACATCAAGTCCCCTGCCAATGCTAAGGATGTGCAAAGGCTAACAGGCAGGATAGCAGCTCTGAACAGGTTCATATCAAAATCCTCAGAAAAATGTAAAGAATTTTACGATATCCTAAGGAAGAACAAGAAGTTTGAATGGACTGAGAAACATGAGAATGCTTTACAAGCCCTTAAAGAATATATGTCCTCAGCACCAGCATTATCAAAGCCCGAAAAAGGAGACGTGTTATCCTTATATTTGGCGGTATCCTCAACCGCTGTAAGTGCTGTCCTTGTTAAGGATCACGAAGGTACACAATATCCTATCTACTATGTAAGTAAGAGTTTACTTGATGCCGAATCCAGGTACTCACACCTCGAAAAACTTATTCTTGCATTAATCATGGCATCAACTAAGCTAAGGCATTATTTTGAAACCCATACTATTGTTGTTAGAACTAACTTTCCAATTAAGAATGTCCTCAGGAAACCAGAGATGTCAGGAAGAATGGCTAAGTGGGCAGTAAAGCTTAGTGCCCATGATATAAGATATGAGCCAAGAACAGCCATTAAATCCCAAGCACTAGCTGACTTTGTGGCTGATTTCAGTAGTGATCTACAAAAAGAAGCAGAATTGGAGGTCCAACAGCTGGATGAGACCAAGGATCCTTGGATACTACACACTGATAGATCCTCAAATGTCAAGGGCACAGGGCTCGGGATACTACTAAAATCGCCACAGGGGCACATAATACCCCACTCCATAGCCTGTACCAAGGGAGGATAACACGGAAGCTGATGCATTGGCCAACTTAGGATCATCCTTAAAAATTCCAGAAGACATAAGTATCCCTATCATCCATATCCTGGCTCCTGCTATTGAAAATCAAGTAGCCATGGAAATAGAAGAGGATACTGCAGTAATCCCTAGTGAAGAAGCTCAATCTTATGCAGGATCATGGGTCTCACCAATCATGAAATACTTGCAACACGGAGAGATCCCGATGGGAGAAAATCCTAGAGCTTTCAGGATCAAGGTATCTCAATTTACAATCTTAAACAATGTGCTATATAAACGATCCCTTGCAGGACCATATTTAAGATGTATTGAGGATCCTGAAGTTGAAGAAGTGTTGAGAGACTTCCATGAAGGAGATTGTGGAAACCACACTGGGGGCAGGGCATTATTCTCAAGGATCCTTAGAACAGGATACTACTGGCCAACCATGAAAAGGGATGCTGTAGAATATGCTAGGAAATGTGATCCTTGTCAAAGACACAGCAATATCCTTCATCAACCAGCTGAATTGCTACACCCCATACCATCCTCTTGGCCATTCATGAGATGGGGAATGGATATAGTTGGCAAGCTCCCTAAAGCACCTGGTGGAAAAGTATTTATGCTTGCCATGACTGACTACTTCTCTAAGTGGATAGAGGCTGAAGCTTTTGCTCAAGTCAGAGAAAAAGAAGTTATATCCTTTATCAAAAGAAACATTATAACTAGATTTGGCATTCCCTCTGAAATTGTATGTGATAATGGTTCCCAATTCATTGGAAGCAGAACTACTAACTTTTGTGACAGTTGGGGAATCAAGATGATAACATCAACACCAGTTCATCCACAAGCCAATGGCCAAGCAGAATCATCCAACAAGATCATCATCAACAATCTAAAGAAGAAGCTAGGATCCAAGAAGGGAAAATGGGCAGAGGAGTTACCTTATGTGCTATGGGCTGATAGAACAACTCCCAAGAATGCCACTGGTCAAACACCTTTCTCTTTAGTATTTGGGGCAGAAGCAGTGATCCCAACAGAGATGGTGATCCCAACTGCTAGAACAACTGCTCGTGATCCTGAAGAGAATGCTGCAATCCTGGCTCAGGATTTGGATACTATTGAAGAAATCAGGGATTTGGCTAGGATAAGGATGGCAAGCTACCAACAAAGAATGGCTGGTGCTTACAACAAAAATGTTAGGATAAGGAAGTTCCAGGTCGGAGATATGGTGTTGAGAAAAGCATTCCAAAACACTATTAATCCTGCTGACGGGAAGTTAGCACCAAAGTGGGAAGGCCCTTACTTGATTGAAGCTGAAGCAGGAAAGGGGGGATACAAATTGCTAACTATGGAAGGAAACTTGTTACCAAGAGCCTGGAATGCTGTTCACTTAAAGAGATACTTTATGTGAACACGATCCTTCAAGCATGTGATCCTTACATTGAAGTATCCTAAAAGAATCCCGGTGATGTCAGTGATCCTTACTCTGGTAATGTCCTTATCTTAAAACTATTACATTCCCTTACTTTTTACCAAAGGATAAGGATCCTGTATCCTTCATCCTCTTCTCACAAACCATTTGAGTTATGATAGTTCAGGTATCTACAGCATATCGTCAAAGATCATCAAAAGCAACGCAGATCCTTGGGCTTGTCCCCAGTTATCCTTGGGATTATCCCCAGTTTCCGCCAGCAGCGCACGATGATCCTGATATAGTTCACGTCTTTGGGACCAGTACCCACTTCCGGGGCTGACAACCTCATCGTACTGGCTATACCCAGGATCCTCCGTATAATGGTAGACGTACCATACATCCGTTCCTAAGGTTTCTAACGTTTTCACGTTAGCTAAGGTTTTGACATTTTCATGTCACTAAGTTTGGATAGTCGCCAGTAAGGGCCATACTCCAGTTTACATACGATCCTTTGGGCTTGTCCCCAGTTATCCTTTGGGCTTGTCCCCAGTGATCCTTTGGGATCATCCTCAGTGATCCTTTGGGCTTGTCCCCAGTTATCCTTTGGGCTTGTCCCCAGTGATCCTTTGGGATCATCCTCAGTGATCCTATGGGCTTGTCCCCAGTTATCCTTTGGGCTTGTCCCCAGTTACTAACTTATCTTTTATATTGGCTTAGTCCCAAGTTACATTCCATTTTTCAGGTTTTCGAAGTTAAACAATTAAGGATCCTTAATCCTTATTATCCATTAAAGTTTTACTTATGGTTATCCCGATTAAAGGTTAGGATCCTAACTTGGATCCTCAGGTATGATCCTTAACTATTTTCAATTTCATTATTCATTTGAATAACCTTTAGACCTTGACAACTGAACCTATGATCCTTAAATAAACTACCTTGAAAATTTTCGATTATAGGATATTTGATCCAGGATCATATCCTAAATTTCTTAAACATAATTTGCTCAACTTTTCTTACTCAAACAAACATGTGTCAAAACAATTGAAAATAAAAAAGATAATAACACAAGATAAGCGAAAAAAGTTTAAGATTTTATTTATTAACGAAAGGATTAACCCTTCAAAAGTTGTCAAAATTGCCAACCCACATTTCTACCAGCAAAACGTGGCCCGTCCACATGGGTTGGCAAAGGGTGTCCATTGTCTATGCGGTCTTAGCAGGTGCAGGAAATAAAAGGCGGCAGGATCACAAAGGCTTTATCCCCCAAACAGAGGATCCCTCCACCTTTTGCGATCCTACCTATTGTTCAAAGGATCCAGGATCCTTAACCCTAAAAACTATTATTCAAAGATTACAAACCATAATTGTCTCAAACCACAAAACAAACCACTACCAAACTCAAAAAAATTGGGCTCCGGCCTAGTCTCGAAATATCCATCATCGCCCAATCCAGCAGCTCACACCTTTGCTGCTCCATCACCACCAGCTTCTCCACCCTGATCCTTGTCAGCATCACCGCCCTCCAGCATTGGGATCTCCTTTGCTTCGTCCTCATCCTCCAGCTCTGCCAATCTTGCCTTCCAACCCTCCACGTCCCATGAGCTCTTGTCAAAGGCAGGATCCTGAGCCTCCGCAGCCATTTGTAGTTGTATCTTGTACATAGCAGTTGCGGCAGAGACCTTGGCATCCTGGATGATCTCCTGCTTCTCGCCATCCATGTCAATTAGCCTTTGAGCAGCCTCATCCTTTGTAGCCCGGAGCTCCTTCTCAAGATCGGCTATCTTGAGATCCTTTAACACGCCCATTTGTTGGAGGTCGGCGATTTGGCTCACCTGATCCTCGACGTGGCCAAGGTAGGTCTCAATCTCAGCAAGTTTCTGCAAAAGAGAAAAAAGGTAAGTTCAGGATCAGGTGATCCTCAAAAAAGCAGGATATACAGGCAGAATATACAAGCAGGATATTCGAAAAGGATAACCAACAGGGGCAATGATCCTTACCTCATTGACATAGTCAAGGAACTGTTGGCGGATCAGGGGAAATCCTTGGAGATCCTCAGAAGTCTTCCTCTTCTTCCCCTTACCTCTAACAGGTGCTTTAGGAGCCGAAGCAGAGGGACTGGCAACAGAAGCCTTCTTTCGTGAAGACTTGACGTTGGCAAGTTCATCAATCCCGAACTTGGATGCAGACTTGGCAGACTTAGCAGGTTTCCCAGCGCCTACACAACCAAAACAAGATAAGTTCCCTTACTAACTAAACAGTCTGACATATAACTTACTTTTTAATAAGGATACTTACTTGACATAGTGGCAGATGCGGAGGATACTTCTTGAGAATCTTGGACGGTGACTTGAAAACTTCTGATTTCAGGATCAAGCTTCTTGAAAGCAAGGACCCTCTCTCTGGCAGCAGGGGTTAACTTGAGATGAGCAATGGAGACAGCTGCACAATAAACAAAAAACAAGACATTAGTGATCCTCATCATAAGAGACCAGTCTGATGGTGATCCTTCCAGGATCCTCTATCCTACCATGGGTGGCCCACTCCTTGGGCAGATCATTCCCATCAGGGAGGGAATCCCTTCTCACAAAGAAGAAACGACGCTTCCAGTTTGTGTCATTTTTGGTAACTTTCAAAACAGGGTGATCCTCCCCAGCTTTCCGTTTTAACAGATATCGGTAAGAACCAAACGTGGTAAGATCATAAAGTTCGGCCAGCTCTGCCATCCCCAAATCAATTCCCTCCTGCTCGATGATCCTCTCGAAGGTGTACAAGACCCTCCAGATCATCGGCATAGCCTGGATATAAGATATGTCGGTTAAAGAGAAGAAGGATTGGGTGAAGGCTGGAAAAGGATACGAATATCCTATAGTGAACGGGGTTGCAGGGAAAGCCATCCAGACGTCTAAAACAAAGTCACTCAAAGCAGTGGGTGTGAAGGATTTGAAAACAGCATTCGCCGGAAAGCAATGACGAATCCTATCTACATGAGCATCGGTAAAGCAACATCTCTCCGTAGGAGAGTCCTTAATGATCCCTTGGCTTTTCAGGGGACTGCTCTTCTCGTGATCCTTATGGGGAGAGTTTCGGAGCAACATCCTCACAGCAGAATAAAAACAGGGGAGCAGAAAAACAGAGCAAGAGAAGGAAGAATGAAAAAGAAAAGAGAATACCTGATCGATCTTCGGTAGAGATTATAAAGGGAAGTTATTTCGAATTTAAATGCAGAGTGATCCCAACCCTATCTCTTATTTATAATCATGATTTGCAGGGATTGTCACATCTATGACGTAAGGGTTGCAACGGCTAGTTCGAGATTAACGACTAGTTATTCTAGTCATTCGTTGCAGATAAGATCAAAGCAAAATATAACTTGTTTATTTACAATAAACTCCTTATATTTTGGGGGCAATTGTTAGGGCTGGATTTTTATTAGACATGATCCTTACACGTGATCCTAACCAATGATCCTTGTTTCTTTGGCAGACAGTGATCCTCAGGAGGACTTCAGGATCAGGATCATGGACCATTACAGGATCCTCATGCTAACGGTTACCTTCGTTTAATACAATGTTATCTTGCAGGAACATCTAGCAGGATACGCTCTTAGCATCATAACCAAGGGACGCGTCTTCACAATTATGGCATTAGCTTAATCGGAGATAGACGTTGCAAAGGATATGGAAACTTAGCTTGATTTAAGGGCGGCAATTTAGGCTAGATTGTCTTTTATTCCTAAAGGGGTAATGAGCTGATTATTAGTCTTTTTACCTAAAATAGGTCACCTACACTTGTATAAATACCACTCTTCCTCATTTGGAAGAACACACGACGACACACAACACAACTCTCACACGCTTAGACACTAAAAACCATAGTGATCCTTGTACTCAGCTCATTATCATCCAAAGTTGTAACTATTTTTCTTATATTGAAGTTTGGTGATTGGTAGTTGCCATCACCCGAGGTTTTTTATGCCGGAGATCATACATTGATCAAGGGCTTTTTCCTCGTATAAATCATTGTGTCTTTGCATATTTCTCATAAAAGTGATCCTTTACTTTTATAATTAACCAAGCATCATACCCCGTTTACATAAAGTTTGGTTACATTATCCTTGTGTGATTTTTGACCAAAACAGTAAAGATCACTTGTTAGTTTCTCAAAGCTCCTGCTACAAGAAAATTGTCTGAAAAACAAATTAACTAAATGAGAAAATGATGTATTTGAATAAGGTGGAACATTTAAAAGCCATTTTAAGGCCGATCCTGTTAAAGTTGAACCGAAGTCTTTGCATAAGCATGCTTCCTTAAGTTCTGGTAGGATTGGATTTGTTTCCATCCTTTCCCTATACTGGACAATATGCTCCTCAGGATATGTCGTCCCATCATACAACTTTATGCTGGGAGTCTGGAATCTTTTTGGAATTTCAGCATCACAAATTGGATGAGCAAATCGGGATATCCTGTGACTATCCTGGGATACTTTCGGTATAGGCTTCACTACTCCAAGAACACTTGATATCATATCCTTCAATTTCTGAAGTTCCCTGGTCAATACTGGTGTTACACCTATATCCTGCAAAGAATCAGAATTATTAGTAACAGGGATACTGATATTGGCAAACATGTTACCAGCCTGTCGGCTTTTGCCATATCCTGGACCATATCCTGGGCGGTCGATATCCTGGCGGATGATGGTATCTCCAGCATGTTGCTCCGGGACTGACTCAGTATCATGTTGCCTTGATTATCCTCGGTAAATGTTGATGAACTAAAGATTAGCATCCTGGGCTATAGAGGAGTAGTTGTATCCTCTACAGGTTTCCTGGAGTTTGACTTCAAGAGTTGTATATCCTTCATGATCGTCTGGTTAGTTTCTTGCTGCCTCTTCATTTGTTCCTGTATACTACCAAACAAAGACAGAATTTCGTTATTAGAAGCAAGGATATGGGTTCTCCCTGAATTTCCGGATCTAGAAACATTCTGAGCAGCAGGAATTTCTCTCGGTGTGTGGCTTTCATTTCTCCTCTGAAAAGTCTGAACTTGTGAAGGTGGAGGAGGCACCGAACCAACTGTTGCAGAAGTTGTAGCAGACACAGTAGAAGAGCTCATGTTTGATCTTGAGGCCATTGTAGACAATGTGGCAAAAAGTTTTGAAAACAGAAAATCGATTAATGATTTCACAAAGATTTTTAGTAAAGATAGCACCACTTGCCCCACGGTGGGCGCCAAATTGTTTTGGTCAAAAATTACCTAAGTAATTAAGTGATCAAATTAGTTAAGTGAGGTAGTGTGCTAGAAGTGTTCGTGAAAAATATGCTTGTTAAGTTGTTTACAAAAACAGTTTCAGGATATAGCTCAGGATATTGAGTTGTATCTACGATCAAACAATAAGCAAAAAGTAAAGGGGTTGACACGAGATGTACGAGGAAAGCCCTTGATCAATCTAGATCGCCGGCATAAAACCTCGGGAGCTGACAATCGCAGCTACCTATTTCTTCTTATTGCTTCAAATATCAGGATACAGTGCAGGATATTGATCAGATCACTAGGTGTTACAATGTTTGTTGTGAGAGTGAAAGTTGCGAGAAAGAAAAGTGTGAGAGCAGTGAGTGTTTGTGTTGTGTCCTATTCGATCTGATTTATCATCTATTTATAGTTACAAATAACAAACCAACTCTCTTATTATTCCGGGATGCTGGGAATATTCCATTCTGAACGTTGGGGGTTGTTTCTACCTGTTTTCCACGTGCTTATTGACTATAAAACCGGGTCTTCAGCTCATATAACCATTACAATGTCAATAACATTGACCAACATCCGATATTCTCGCGGAATATGCCTTTCTTCTATTCTGACCGTTGCAAGACCCATTCTTCCACCATCAACGTCCATTTTTCAACCACCTTGAGCGAAGCTTCAGGTATGTTTTGGTCAAAAATCACACAAGGATAATGTAACCAAACTTTATGTAAACGGGGTATGATGCTTGGTTAATTATGAAAGTAAAGGATCACTTCTGTGATAAAGATGCAAAGACACAATGATTTATACGAGGAAAAAGCCCCTGATCAATGTATGATCTCCGGCATAAAAAACCTCGGGTGATGGCAACTACCGATCACCAACTTCAATATAAGAAAAATATAGTTACAACTTCGGATGATAATGAGCTGAGTACAAGAATCACTATTGTTTCGAGTGTCTAAGTGTGTGAGAATTGTGTTGTATGTCGTGTCTCCCCTTCCAAATGAGGAAGAGTGGTATTTATACAAGTGTAGGTGACCTATTTTAGGTAAAAGGACTAATTATCAGCTCATTACCCCTTTAGAAATAAAAGACAATCTAGCCTAAATTGCCGCCCATAAATCAAGCCAAGTTTCCATATCCTGTGCAACGTCTATCTCCGATTAAGCTCTTGCCATAATTGTGAAGACGCGTCCCTTGATCATGATGCTAAGAGCGTATCCTGCTAGATGTTCCTGCAAAATAACATTGCATTAAGCGGAGGTGACCGTTAGTATGAGGATCCTATAATGGTCCATGATCCTGATCCTGAAGTCCTGCTGAGGATCACTATCTGCCAAAGAAACAAGGATCACTGGTTAGGATCACATGTAAGGATCACGTATAAGGATCACGTATGATAAAAATCCAGCCCTAACAATTGCCCCCAAAATATAAGGAGTTTATTGTAAATTAATGAGTTGTATTTTGTTTCGATCTTATCTCCAACGGGCGACTCCGAATAACTAGTCGTTACACATGGACTAGCCGTTGTGATCATTACGTCATAGATGTGACAATCCCTGCAGATCATGATTATAAATAGGAGATAGGGTGAGGATCAGTTTGTATTTAAATTCGAGATATCTTCCCTTTATAATCGCTACCGAAGATCGATCGGGTATTCTCTTTTCTTCTCTTTTCATTCTTCCTTCTCTTGCTCTGTTTTTCTGCTCCCCTGTTTTTATTCTACTGTGAGGATGTTGCTCCGAAACTCTCCCCATAAGGATCACGAGGAGAACAGTCCCCTGAAAAGCCAAGGGATCATTAAGGACTCTCCTACGGAGAGATGTTGCTTTACCGATGCTCATGTAGATAGGATTCGTCATTGTTTTCTGGAGAACGCTGTTTTCAAATCCTTCACACCTACTGCTTTGAGCGACTTTGTTTCAGACACCTGGGTGATCTTTCCTGCAACTCCGTTTACCATAGGATATTCGTATCCTTTTCCGGCCTTCACCCAATCTTTCTTTTCTTTGACCGGCATATCTTATATCCAAGCTATGCCGATGATCTGGAGGGTCTTGTATACCTTCGAGAGGATCATCGAGCAGGAGGGGATTGATTTAGGGATGGCGGAGCTGGCCGCGCTTTATGATCTTACCACGTTTGGTTCTCATCGATATTTGTTGAAACGAAAGGCCGGGGAGGATCACCCTGTTTTGAAAGTTACCAAAAATGACACAAACTGGAAGCGTCGTTTCTTCTTTGTGAGAAGAGATTCCCTCCCTGATGGGAATGATCTGCCCAAGGAGTGGGCCACCCATGGTAGGATAGAGGATCCTGGAAGGATCACCATCAGACTCGTCTCTTATGATGAGGATCACTAATGTCTTGTTTTTTGTTTATTATGCAGCTATCTCCATTGCTCATCTCAAGTTAACCCCTGCCGCAAGAGAAAGAGTTTTAGCTTTTAAAAGGCTTAATCCTGTGGTCAGAAGTTTTCAAGTCACCATCCAAGATTCACAAGAAGTATCCTCCGCATCTGCCACAATGTCAAGTAAGTATCCTTACCAAAAAGTAAGTTCTATGCAAAAATATTAAATTAGTTAGGAGACTTATCTTGTTTTGATTGTGTAGGTGCTGGGAAATCTGCGAAGTCTGCCAAGTCTGCCTCCTTGTTTGGGATTGATGATCTTGCCAACGTCAAGTCTTCGAAGAAGAAGACTTCTGCTGCTAGTCCCTCTGCTTCAGCCCCTAAATTACCCATTAGGGGTAAGGGAAAGAAGAGGAAGGTTTCTGAGGATCTTCAAGGATTTCCCCTGATTCGCCAGCAGTTTCTTGATTCTGTCAACGAGGTTAGGATCACTGCCCCTGTTGGTTATCCTGATGGTTTTTGAGGATCACCCGTATCTGACGTCATATCCTGTTGTTTTTGCAGAAACTTGCTGAAATAGAATCTTATGTTAGCCACGTTGAAGATCAGGATCGCCAGATTGCCGACCTTCAACAGATGGGTGTGCTGAAGGATCTCAAGATCGCTGATCTTGAGAAGGAGATCCGGGCTGTTAAGGATGAGGCTGTCAAGGCATTGATCAAGTTTGATTATGAGAAGCATGACATTACTCAGGACGCTAAAGTCTCTGCCGCGATAGCTATGTACAAGATACAACTGCGGATGGCTACGGAGGCTCAGGATCCTTCCTTTGATAAGAGCACATGGGATGTTGAAGGCTGGAAGGCAAGGCTAGCAGAGTTGGAGGATGACGATGATGCTGAGGGTATCCCGATGCTGGAGGGAGGTGATGCTGACAAGGAGCAAGGTGGAGAAGCTGGTGGTGATGGAGCAGCGAAGGAGTAGGCTGCATGATTGGGCGATGATGGATATTGTTGACTAGGCCGGAGCCCAATTTTTTTAGGTTTGGTAATGGTTTTTTGTGGTTGTTGATGGTTTGAAACAATTATGGTCTGTAATCTTCGAACAATAGTTTTTAGGGTTAAGGATCCTGGATCCTTTAGACAATAGGTAGGATTACAAAAGGTGGAGGGATCCTCTGTTTGGGGGATGAAGCCTTTGTGATCCTGCCGCTTTTAATTTCCTGCACAATGCTAAGACCGCATAGACAATGGACACCCTTTGTCAACCCATGTGGACGGGCCACGTTTTGCTGGTAGAAATGTGGGTTGGCAATTTTGACAACTTTTTGGAAGGGTTAAAGATCCCTTTGTTAATAATATAACTTTAATTTTTCTGGCTTATCCTGTGTTGTTATCCTTTATTTATCTTTTTATTTTCCAGTTTGTTTTAGAAACATATTTGTTAGAGTAACGAGAGTTGAGCAAACCATGTTCAAGAAATTTAGGATATGATCCTGGATCAAATATCCTATAATCGAAAATTTTCAAGGTAGTTTATTTTAAGGATCATAAGTTCAGTTGTCAAGGTCTAAAGGTTATTCAAATGAATAATGAAATTCAAAAATAGTTAAGGATCATACCTGAGGATCCAAGTTAGGATCCTAATCTTTAATCGGGATAACCATAAGTAAGACTTTAATGGATAATAAGGATTAAGGATCCTTAATTGTTTAATCTTCGAAAACCTGAAAAATGGAACATATCTTGGGACTAAGCCAATGTAAAAGATAAATTAGTAGCTGGGGACATGCCCAAAGGATAACTGAGGATGATCCCGGAGGGTCACTGGGGACAAGCCCAAAGGATAACTGGGGACAAGCCCAAAGGATAACTGGGGACAAGCCCAAAGGATCATATGTAAACTGGAGTATGGCCCTTACTGGCGACTATCCAAACTTAGTGACATGAAAATGTCAAAACCTTAGCTAACGTGAAAACCTTAGAAACCTTAGGAACGGATGTATGGTACGTCTACCATTATACGGAGGATCCTGGGTATAGCCAGTGCGATGAGGTTGTCAGCCCCGGAAGTGGGTACTGGTCCCAAAGACGTGAACTATATCAGGATCATCGTGCGCTGCTGGCGGAAACTGGGGATAATCCCAAGGATAACTGGGGTTGGACCCAAGGATCTGCGGTGCTTTTGAAGATCTTTGACGATATGCTGGAGATACTTGAACTATCATAACTCAAAATGGTTTGTGAGTAGAGGACGAAGGATACATGATCCTTATCCTTAGGTAAAAAGTAAGAAAATGTAATAGTTGTAGGATAAGCACATTACCAGAGTACTGATATCACCGGGATCCTTTAAGAATACTTCAATATATGGGTCACATGCCTGAAGGATCATGGTCACATGAAATATTTCTTTAAGTGAACAGCATTCCAGGCTCTTGGTAACAAGTTTCCTTCCCTGGTTAACAACCTGTATGCCCCCTTTCCTGCTTCAGCTTCAATCAAGTAGGGGCCTTCCCATTTTGGTGCTAACTTCCCGTCAGCAGGATTGATAGTATTTTGAAATGCTTTTCTCAACACCATATCTCCGACTTGGAACTTCCTTATTCTTACATTTTTGTTGTAAGCACCAGCCACTCTTTGTTGGTAGCTTGCCATCCTGATCCTAACCAGATCCCTGATTTCCTCAATAGTATCCAAATCCTGGGCTAGGATTGCAGCATTTTCTTCAGGATCACGAGCACTTGTTCTAGCAGTTGGGATCACCATTTCTGTTGGGATCACTGCTTCTGCCCCAAATACTAAAGAGAAAGGTGTTTGACCAGTGGCATTCTTGGGAGTTGTTCTATCAGCCCATAGCACATAAGGTAACTCTTCTGCCCATTTCCCCTTCTTGGATCCAAGCTTCTTTTTCAGATTGTTGATGATGATCTTGTTGGATGATTCTGCTTGACCATTGGCTTGTGGATGAACTGGTGTTGATGTTATCATCTTGATTCCCCAACTGTCACAAAAGTTAGTGGTTCTGCTTCCAATGAATTGGGAGCCATTATCACATACAATTTCAGAGGGAATGCCAAATCTAGTTATAATGTTTCTTTTAATGAAGGATATGACTTCCTTTTCTCTGACTTGGGCGAAGGCTTCAGCTTCTACCCACTTAGAAAAATAGTCAGTCATGGCAAGCATAAATACTTTTCCACCAGGTGCTTTAGGAAGCTTGCCAACTATATCCATTCCCCATCTCATGAATGGCCAAGAGGATGGTACTGGGTGTAAAAATTCAGCTGGTTGATGGAGGATATTGCTATGTCTTTGGCAAGGATCACACTTTTTAGCATACTTTACAGCATCCCTTTTCATGGTTGGCCAGTAGTATCCTGTTCTAAGGATCCTTGAGAACAATGCTCTGCCCCCAGTGTGGTTTCCGCAATCTCCTTCGTGGAAATCTTTCAATACTTCTTCAATTTCAGGATCCTCAATACATCTCAAATATGGTCCTGCAAGAGATCGCTTATATAATATATCATTCAAAATTGTGAACTGAGATACCTTAATCCTGAAAGCTCTAGGATTTTCTTCCATCAGAATCTCCCCGTGTTGCAAGTATCTCATGATTGGTGAGATCCATGATCCTGAATAAGGTTGAGCTTCTTCACTAGGGATCATCGCAGTATCCTCTTCTATTTCCATGGCCACCTGATTTTTGATAGCAGGAGCCAGGATATGGATGATAGGGATACTTATATCTTCTGGAATCTTCAAGGATGATCCTAGGTTGGCCAATGCATCAGCCTCTGTGTTTTCCTCCCTTGGTACCTGTGTCAAGCTGAAAGAAACAAAGGAGAGTGCCAATTCTTTGACTATCTCTAAATACTTGGTTAGTTTTTCACCTTTAACAGCATAGGACCCATTAAAGTGATTAGTGATCAATAATGAGTCTACATATACTTCGAGATATTTTACCCCCATATCCTTAGCGATTTGCAAGCCAGCAACTAAGGCTTCATATTCAGCCTCATTGTTAGTTGCTTGGAATTCACAGGCTATGGAGTGGGGTATTATGTCCCCCTGTGGCGATTTTAGTAGGATCCCGAGCCCTGTGCCCTTGACATTTGAGGATCCGTCAGTGTGTAATATCCAAGGATCCTTGGTTTCATCCAGCTGCTGGACCTCCAATTCTGCTTCTTTTTGTAGATCACTACTGAAATCAGCCACAAAGTCAGCTAAGGCTTGTGATTTAATGGCTGTTCTTGGTTCATATCTTATATCATGGGCACTAAGCTTCACTGCCCACTTAGCCATTCTCCCTGACATCTCCGGTTTCCTGAGGACATTCTTAAAATTAGTTTTAACAACAATAGTATGGGTTTCAAAATAATGCCTTAACTTAGTGGATGCCATGATTAATGCAAGAATAAGTTTTTCGAGGTGTGAGTACCTGGATTCGGCATCAAGTAAACTTTTACTTACATAGTAGATAGGATATTGTGTACCTTCGTGATCCTTGACAAGGACAGCACTTACAGCGGTTGAGGATACCGCCAGGTATAAGGATAACACATCTCCTTTTTCCGGTTTTGCTAATGCTGGTGCTGAGGACATATATTCTTTAAGGGCTTGTAAAGCGTTCTCATGCTTCTCAGTCCATTCAAACTTCTTGTTCTTCCTTAGGATATCGTAAAATTCTTTGCATTTTTCTGAGGATTTTGATATGAACCTGTTCAGGGCTGCTATCCTGCCTGTCAGTCTTTGAACATCCTTGGCATTGGCAGGAGATTTGATATTTACTAATGCTTTGATTTGTTCCGGGCTTGCTTCAATGCCCCTCTGAGTTACCATGTATCCTAGGAACTTTCCTGCCTTAACACCAAAATGGCATTTTGAAGGATTAAGTTTCATGTTGTAATTATCAAGGATATCGAATGCTTCTTCCAAGTCCCTTAGGTGATCCTCAGCTTTCTTTGACTTGACCACCATATCATCTATGTACACCTCCATAGTTTTTCCAATTTGATCTTTGAACATCATATTTACCAGCCTTTGATATGTTGCACCTGCATTTCTTAGTCCAAAAGGCATGGCAATATAACAATATAAACCGGTTGGGGTCATAAAGGCTGTATCCTCTTGGTCAGATGGTTCCATCTGAATTTGTTGGAATCCAGATGATGCATCCATAAAGGTCAATAGTTCATGCCCCGCCGTTGCATCCACCATGGAGTCAATGTGGGGTAGTGGGAAAGGATCCTTGGGACATGCCTTATTCAGATCAGTGAAATCGACACATACCCTCCACTTTCCATTTTTCTTTTGGACAATGACCACATTGGCTAACCATTTTGGATATTTTACCTCTCTGATCATACCTGCTCGAAGTAGTCTCTCTACTTCTTCTTGGATAATGGCATTCCTTTCTGGTGCAAACTTCCTCCTTTTTTGATGGATTGGTTTGATAGACCTGTCAATGCCAAGTTTGTGAGTAATAATATCCTTAGATATACCTGTCATATCTTCATGTTTCCAAGCAAAGGTAGATTTTTTTCTTTTGAGGAAGGATAATAAGTCTTCTTTCATCTTGCCAAGGATCCCTGATCCGATATAGATTTTTGATTCAGGATCACTAGGATCCAAGAGGATTTCGTCCACATCTTGTTCCCTTGCCTCCAAGACATTCCTTGGAGGATACTGTAATTGCTATTGCTCCCTTGGCTTCGAGGTTGGCTTCATGGATGAGGTATAACAATCCTTAGCCTCCTGCTGATCACTGTCGATCTTGATTATTCCCCATGGGCTAGGGAGCTTCACACATTGATGGTAGGTGGATGGGACTGCTTTCATATCATGTATCCAAGGCCTGCCAAGGATAACATTGCAACAAGACAAACAGTCAATAACGCAAAATTTCTGGTAATTATGTAATCCTTCCACGTAGATTGGGAGTTTGATGTCCCCCAGAGTTTTCTTCGTTTCCCCACTAAATCCTGCAAGCACGGAGGATCTTGGTGTGATGTCTGATTCTGGGATTCCCATCTTCTTCAGAACATCAAGCTGGATAATGTTCACTGAGCTTCCTCCATCAATAAGGATCCTGCGGACAAAATGGTTAGAGATAAAGAGAGTGATAACTAAACTATCATGATGAGGATCCTGAATGTTAATGCGATCATCCTCATCAAACGTTATCATCTTCCCTTCTGAGACACTTGATGTTCTAATAGGCCTCTCTCCATTATCCATTTTTGATTCTTTTGCATGTCTTTTGGCCGCCGAGAAGGATGTACCACAGATGTCTGATCCTCCGGATATAAAGTTGATCACTTGTGCATTTGCCGGAGGTGCTGGAGCTTTTTCGGGGATCCTTTCAGGATCCTGGGTCCTTTGCTTTTTTCTCCCCAGCAATTCTTTTAGATGCCCCTTGCTTAGCAGGTATCCAATTTCTTTTCTTAAGGCTATGCAATCTTCAGTTAGATGCCCGAAATCCTCGTGGTATGCACACCATTTTGACTTGTCTTTAGTCCCGGATGGTTTATCATTCTTCCTGGGCCACCTAGCTTTTTCCCCTAGGTTCTGCATTGCAAGGATCAGTTCATGATTATCAACGGAAAAACAATATTCTGAGATTGGAGGATAATCTTCATCATCCTCTTCCTGGTCAACAGCATGCACATTCTGGTTATCGTTTCTATGGTAGGATTTGAACTTATTGCTCTTGAAGGAGGATCCATGCTTCTCCTGTTTTGAGGATCCTATTTGTCTCTCCTGGATCCTCTTGTCATCCTCTAGCCGGATGAACCTGAGTGCTCGAGTTCTTACTTCATCTAGATTCCCGCATGGTGTCATTACAAGATCATCATAGAATAATGAATCCTTAAGCAGTCCCATTTTGAAGGCTTCAACAGCCGTAGCCATATCCAAGTTGGGAATGTCCAAGGATTCCTTACTAAATTTAGTTATATAATCCCTTAATGATTCATTATGATTCTGAGTTATCCTGTATAAATCACTAGTTAATCTTTCAAATTTTCTACTGCAAGAGAATTGGTTATTGAATAAATTAACTAAATTAGCAAATGAAGTAATAGAGTAGGGGGAAGACTTAGCAGCCACTTAAGAGCTGATCCAGTAAGAGTGGATCCAAATCCTTTACATAGGCATGCTTCCTTCAACTTTTCTGGGATAGGATTGATCTCCATCCTTTCCCTGTATTGTGCTATGTGCTCCTCTGGATCCGTTGTACCATCATACAGCTTCATAGTAGGGATATGGAACCTTTTGGGTACCTCTGCATCACAAATTGGTGGTGCAAAGCGAGATACCTTGTGGCTTCCATCTGCAATCTCTGGGATAGGCTTGACTACCCCTGGAACACTTGAGATCATATCCTTTAGCTTCTGCAACTCCCTGGCCATAACATGATTGGTACCTGTATCCTGCTTGAATCCATGGTTAGTGGTAGGATAATTATTTAAAGTGTTACCTCCCATTGGGTTCAAGTTAGGGAATCCATATTGCTGGGATTCTGGAACAACGGAGGGACCAGTGGAAGCAATGGTCTGCATTGGAATGAAGTCCCCTTGATGGACATCTAGACTTCCAGTTTGCAAACTTTTTAGGGATCCTGGCATTTGGAAGGATCCTGGTGTCTGGGATGATCCTGGAACGAAGGAGGATCCTTGAACCTGGGATGATCCTGGAACAAAGGAGGATCCTTGGCCCTGGAATGATCCTGGAACAAAGTAGGATCCTTGAAACTGCTGTGCCCCCGGATAGGCTCCCGGATTCATGAAGGATCCCAAATGCTGGGGGTAGGATCCTGCTGGCTGGAAGTGTGAGCCTAATGCCTGAGTCATTGCTGTCGATCCGTGGTGCAATCCTCTTGATTCTCCCATGATTTGCACGTCTGGAATTCCTGATGGCTGAGAAGTAATCATTGGAGTATCAAAGCTCAAGGATTTGGGCATCAGTGGAGAATGATCCTCTGCCGCTTTCTTTTGCCTTTTGAGATCTCCAATTTCCCTGAGGATCCTTTCGTTAGTTTCATCCTGCCGCTGCATACGATCCTTCATCTGCAAAATCAAAGTAAATACATCACTAGTACTGGGAATATAAGAATTCATAGCAGAAGGAGATGGAGTTTTAGAATTAGTAGGAGTTTGTCTCTTCTCAGCATTCTTCTGGGATCCTGCCGGTGGTGGAGGCAGAATGTTCTGGGACGAGGTGACTGCAGACATTGCCGTGGACATGTTTTTCAATGATGAAGCCATGTAATTCTATGAAACGATTTCGAACAAAAGGTTTTCTTATGAATGAAGCACCAATTGGCCCACGGTGGGCGCCAAACTGTTTTGGTCAAAAATCACACAAGGATAATGTAACCAAACTTTATGTAAACGGGGTATGATGCTTGGTTAATTATGAAAGTAAAGGATCACTTCTGTGATAAAGATGCAAAGACACAATGATTTATACGAGGAAAAAGCCCTTGATCAATGTATGATCTCCGGCATAAAAAACCTCGGGTGATGGCAACTACCGATCACCAACTTCAATATAAGAAAAATATAGTTACAACTTCGGATGATAATGAGCTGAGTACAAGAATCACTATTGTTTCGAGTGTCTAAGTGTGTGAGAATTGTGTTGTATGTCGTGTCTCCCCTTCCAAATGAGGAAGAGTGGTATTTATACAAGTGTAGGTGACCTATTTTAGGTAAAAGGACTAATTATCAGCTCATTACCCCTTTAGAAATAAAAGACAATCTAGCCTAAATTGCCGCCCATAAATCAAGCCAAGTTTCCATATCCTGTGCAACGTCTATCTCCGATTAAGCTCTTGCCATAATTGTGAAGACGCGTCCCTTGATCATGATGCTAAGAGCGTATCCTGCTAGATGTTCCTGCAAAATAACATTGCATTAAGCGGAGGTGACCGTTAGTATGAGGATCCTATAATGGTCCATGATCCTGATCCTGAAGTCCTGCTGAGGATCACTATCTGCCAAAGAAACAAGGATCACTGGTTAGGATCACATGTAAGGATCACGTATAAGGATCACGTATGATAAAAATCCAGCCCTAACAAGGTAGATCATGTCTTTTAACGTTGGTACCTTGCAACCAACGTTTTACAAGCCAATCGTTAGTAATAGTTAGGATACTGCCTCAGGATATTACCAATATCCTGGCCCGATATCCTGATACGATATCCTGATCCGGTATCCTGATCTGATATCCTGATCATATACAACTAATAAAAAATCAAGATACAAAGTCAGGATATGGGCTCAGAATTTCACCCATAACAGGTATGATCTCTCCTTTTTATTTGGATAACTTATAGATTGTGTGTTAGTATCCTGATCAGGATATCTTTCAGGATACATTTACAATGTGTTCCCAAAAATGTCCAGACAAAATAATCTTTGCAAGTAAAATTCGTGTAATGAAAATATAACAACAGAAATAAAGCCAAAAAAGGGTTATATTATTAACATACCATAAAGTTGTTCTCTTGGTTTCACTCAAACCAAGGACCATCCACCAAGAGCACAAATAGTTCCTAGCCATATTTACTTAACAATTGAAGGCTTCGTCTTGGAACCCAAGATACCTCCACCTTCAATTGTTAAAAGTGTTCAAAATAAACTATACTAACTGATGACCAAGGGCTTCGTCCTGAAACTCAGGATCCCTCCACCTTTGGCCATCATATTTTCTAAGTGCAGGAAAGTAAATTGTTTTAAAGACAAGAAAAGTAAATTTTTCGAAGGACCACAACCATCAAATCTAAAAAAGTGGGCTCCGGCCTAAGCATCAACATCCATCATCGCGCACTCAAATGCCCTCACACAGCGGCGTCTTCACCAGCCTTCTTCGTCTTCTCAGCTTCAGCATCCTGAGCAGCATCCTCACCAGCATCCGCCTCAGCATCCTTCTTGGCTCCAGCCTGGTCCACCACCTCTGCCGACTTAGAGGATTCACCAGCTTCAGCAGGAAGAGGCACAGCCTTGCCTCCAAGCTCCTTCAGCTTTGCCACCCAAGAGTCAACTGGCCAAGATGGGCACACAAGGCCTGTCTCCTTGGCCTCATAAGCCATCTTGATGCGGGCTTGCGGCAGAGAGACTATAGCAGAAGCCTTGATTCCTTCCCGGAAAGAGACCATGGCTTGTTCATGATCCATTTGCACGGTGGCCAGTTTGAGCTCGGCATCCTGGGTGACCTTTTTCAGCTTATGCTCATAGTGCCGACTCTTCGCTTCAGCACTGGCACCTTGATCGGCAACAGTAGTTTTAAGCTGCTTAATCCTGGCTTCGTAGAGTGCAGCAGTACCACATGCATCATTGTAAAGGTGGAGTAGATGCTGGAGGCCCTGTAAGTTAAAATTCAGGTATAAGTCAATATTTACTAACCAGAATATCCTGTCAGGATATTCTATCAGGATATTATGCAGGATGTAGTGCCAGGATATTACCTTGTTTAAGAAGGATGTCATCGGTTCCAAGGAGTCGGTAAAGCTAAGTTCGTCATAGGAGAACCCTTCGGAGCCTGGGGCACTAACTTCAGAGCCCTTCTTCTTTTTTGCGGTAGAAGCACGAGTCCTCGGATTAGCCTTGGGAGCCGGAAGCGGCTTGGAGCTGGTGGCAGCAGGGGTCTCCTTCTTGACCATGACTGGAGTAGGGTAACTGTCAAGCTCGTCAAGATCGAGAAGGATTGGAACTTTGCTGGAGTCTGCATACAGGGAGTAAAATTATTTCCTAAATATTTCAAATAGAAACATGTATGCAGGATATCGAGCAGGATCCTTACCAGACATATCTGCACTAGAAAGAGGGCTTGGAGATGGTGGAGATGGGTTAAAACTTCTTTCGGCCTCGGGAAGGAGTCTGATAGCGTCAATCCTTTTATGTGAGTCTGCAAGGGGAGGTGCGAGTTTCCTGAAGTCAGCTGTGTACAAGAAAACAAAAAAGTCAGTACAAGATATAAAGCAGGATACAAGACAGGATCATCCTAAAGCCCTAAGTCCTACCCTTTTTCAACCACTTCACCGGATATTCCGTTCCACCAGGGATTGAGTCTCTTTTTACAACGAAGAACTTGGACTTCCATTCCTCCTCATTCCTGGTGGCATGAAGTATCAGTGGGTCGCCGGAAGTAGAAATGTAGAATAGAACAAAAATCTACAGGATCCGTGGCATCTAAGCCGGTAAGCTAGGGGGAGGTCGTGAACAGAAAGATCAGGAATGTGATTCTTCTTGATCTGGTCAAGAACGGATAAAACACGCCAAAGCATCGGCATTGTTTGGCTAAAAGAGATTTTTGTAATGTTGAAAAACTCGGTGATAAAGTCTGGAAAGGGGAACCGTAACCCTAAGGTGAAAGGAAAGGCATTAAAGCACAACCATTCGTCGGAAACCATATCCGACCTGATTTCCCGGTCAAACGGGCAGAATACCGTCCCTTCCGGGAAGATACCGGAAGATTTGAGGGCCGACAAATGGGCACTATCAAAGGAGCATATTTCTTTTTCCGGATCCTGGAGAAGATTCTGTTGTATGAATGTGGGAGCGGAGTCTCCGGAACTCGATCTTGTTTGCCTTGTCATATTATCGCCGGAATGTTGAACCGAAAAAGAGAAGAAGATGGAAAAGAGAGAGAGCTTTTTACCTTTTTCACTTCGGTCAAGAATAAATGGGATAAGGATGAGAAGTTATAGGGTGGTGATGAGTAAATATAGGCTGAGCAGTTGCAAACCGTCATATCATGGGTCTAATATCTTAAATTGCCTCGTTCTCCGGAAAAAATATAACCGTTAGTGCCAGGATACTAAACGGTAACATTTTTTGGGGACAATTGTTATGGGTAAAATTTTGAGCCCATATCCTGGGAAATATCTTGAGTTATATCTTGATTGTATGATATCTGCTCATATCCGGGATGCTCATTCAGGATATTGGTAACATCCTGAATGGTATCCTCAGGATTACTAATGGGTTATGTGCAGGAGTACGCGTCCAGATGGAGCAACGTTCACAAAGACCCTTTCTCCGGGAGACTCGGTCCAAGTCGTTCGAATGAAGACGTTGAAGCCGCATTACTCGGTCTACAACGTTCATAATGGAATATTCGGAGCATCCCATATTTGTTGGAATTTTTGTTTGTATTTCGTTACTATAAATAGGTGGGTGTATCAGTTCGAATAGGACATCACAGCTACACTCACTACACTCTCACACTTGTTCTCTCGCAACTTTTACTTTCACACAAAGCATTGTAACACTTAGCGATCTGGTCAATATCCTGCACTGTATCCTGAAGTTTGAAGTAATAAGAAGAACTACGCAGATGCGATTGTCAGCTCCCGAGGTTTTATGCCGGCGATCTAGATTGATCTAGGGCTTTCCTCCTACATCTCGTGTCATTTCCTTTACTTGTTGCTCATAGTTTGATCGTAGATACAGCTCAATATCCTGAGCCGTATCCTGAAAACTGTTTTTACAAACAACATAACAAGCATATTTCTGGTACACTCTTTGGCACACTACCTCACTGTTAGGGGAGGATTTTCTAACAATTAGTGATCCTTACATGTTATCCTAATAGTGATCCTTGCTTCTGTGAAAGATAGTGATCCTCAGAAGACCTTCAGCATCAGGATCATGGATCACCTTAAGGATCCTCATACTAACGATTGTTTGTTTATGTTTCGTATTGTTTTGCAGGAGTAATAGGCTTGACTTGGTCTTGGCAACGTTACTAAGGAATATTCCACGGGTATTTCGCACACGTTTGAATGGAAATGGACGTTGTGGAGAACGTGGGAGCATGGCACAAAAGTCGGATAGTTTGTTAGCTTGGTGAGCTTTTATTTTTAAAGGGGTGACGAGCTATTTTTAGAACACTTAGTCACTTTCAGCTACACACATTCTCGTACAACAGCATTCTTGAAGCTTTCAGCAAACACTTAATAGTTTACACACACTTTTACACAGTTAACTATAGTGATCCTTGTACCTAGCTCGTCACTATCCGAAGTTGTAAACATTTATTGATTTATTTGAGCTTGGTGATCGGTAGTTTCCATCACCCGAGGTTTTTTATGCCGGAGATCATTCATTGATCAAGGGCTTTTTCGTCGTATAAATCCTTGTGTTGTTTCTGCAATTTACATCGAAGTGATCCTTATTATTGTTCTTCATTTAAAGCATCATTCCCCGTAACTAAGAGTTTGGTTGCATTATCCTCACTAGATTTTTGACCAAAACAGTTTGCCGCCCACCGTGGGGCAATTGGTGCTTCATTCCTAAGAAGTTTTTCTGTTGGTGATCATTCCGGTTCATTGCATACAAATACATGGCTTCATCATTGAAGAATACCTCTACTGCAATGTCTGCGGTCAATTCGTCTCAGGGCATTCCACCTTTGCCTCCACCACCTGCTGGATCTCAGAAAAATGCTGAGAAGAAACCAACTCCCATTTTCTCCAAACCTCCAACTTCTTCTGCTTCTTACACTCCCACTACTAGTAATATGTTTACTTTGATTTTGCAGATGAAGGATCATATACAGCAACAGGATAAGACCAATGAAAAGATTCTCAAAGAAATCGGAGATCTCAAGAAACAAAAGAAAGCGGCAGAGGATCATTCCCCACTTGTGCCCAGATCTTTGAATTTTGATACTCCGGTGATTACTTCTCAGCCATCAGTGGTTCCAGATGTTCAATATGTGGGTGGACCAAAAGGAGTGTACTACGGATCAGTAATAGTGACTCAGGCATCAGGTTCATATTTCCAGCCAGCAGGATCCTATCCTCAGCATATGGAATCCTTCATGAACTCAGGAGGATACTCAGGAGCGCAACAGAATCAAGGATCTTCCTTTGTCCCGGGATCATCCCAGGTTCAAGGATCCTCCTTTGTTCCAGGATCATCCCAGGTTCAAGGATCCTCCTTTGTTCCAGGATCATCCCAGGTTCAAGGATCCTCCTTTGTTCCAGGATCATCCCAGGTTCAAGGATCCTCCTTTGTTCCAGGATCATCCCAGGTTCAAGGATCCTCCTTTGTTCCAGGATCATCCCAGGTTCAAGGATCCTCCTTTGTTCCAGGATCATCCCAGTTTCAGGGATCCTTCCAGATGCCAGGATCCTTAAGGAGTTTGCTAACAGGAAGTTCAGATATCCATCAGGGAGATTTTATTCCGATGCAGACCATTGCTTCTACTGGCCCTTCGGTCATTCCAGAGTCTCAACAATATGGGTTCACATTTGGTGTTCCTAATTTGAACCCGGCGGGAGGTAACACTCTTAATAATTCTCTTACAACTAACCATGGATTCATGCAGGATACAGGTATCAACCACACCATGGCCAGAGAATTGCAAAAGTTAAAGGATATGATATCAAGTGTTCCAGGAGTGGTTAAACCTATTCCAGAGATTGCAGATGGAAGTCATAAGATATCTCGTTTTGCACCACCAATTTGTGATGCTGAGATACCCAAGAGGTTCCATGTGCCAACTGTTTTGGTCAAAAATCACACAAGGATAATGTAACCAAACTTTATGAAAACGGGGTATGATGCTTGGTTAATTATGAAAGTAAAGGATCACTTCTGTGATAAAGATGCAAAGACACGATGATTTATACGAGGAAAAAGCCCTTGATCAATGAATGATCTCCGGCATAAAAAACCTCGGGTGATGGCAACTACCGATCACCAACTTCAATATAACAAAAAATATGATTACAACTTCGGATGATAATGAGCTGAGTACAAGGATCACTGAGTGTCTAAGTGTATGTGAGTTGTGTCGTATGTCGTGTGTGTTCTTCCGAATGAAGAAGAGTGGTACTTATACATGTGTAGGTGACCTATTTTAGGTAAAATGACTAATTATCAGCTCATTACCCCTTTAGAAATAAAGACAATCTAGCCTAAATTGCTGCCCATAAATCAAGCCTAGTTTCCATATCCTGTGCAACGTCTTTCTTCGATTAAGCTCTTGCCATATTTGTGAAGACGCGTTCCTGGATCATGATGTCTAGAGCATATCCTGCTAGATGTTCCTGCAAAACAATATTGTATTGAGTGGAAGTGACCGTTAGTATGAGGATCACCATAATCCCCCATGATCCTGATCTTGAAGTTCTGCGGAGGATCACCGTCTGCCAAAGAAACAAGGATCACTGGTTAGGATCATGTGTAAGGATCACCTATAATAAAAATCCAGACCTAACAATTGCCCCCAAAATATAAGGAGTTAATTGTAAATAGACGAGTTATATTTTGTTTCGATCTTATCTCTAACGGGCGATTCCGAACAACTAGCCGTTACACATGGACTAGCCGTTGTGATAATTACGTCACAGATGTGACAATCCCTGCAAATCATCATTATAAATAGGAGATAGGGTTAGGATCATTCGGTATTTAAATTCGAGGTATCTTCCCTTTATAATCACAACCGAAGACTTGATCAGGTATCCTCTTCTTTTCTCTTTCCCTTCTTCCTTCCCTTTGCTCTGTTTTTTGCTTCTACTCTGTTTCCGTCTTGTCATAAACATGTTGCTCCGGAATTCTCCACACAAGGATTCTAAGAAGGATAGTCCTTTAAAAAGCCAGGGGATTATCAAGGATTCTCCTACGGAGAGGTGTTGTTTTACTGATGTTCACATAGACAGAATTCGTCATTGTTTTCCGGCGAATGCGGTTTTCAAGTCCTTCACACCTACCGCTCTGAGTGATTCTGTTTCGGATACCTGGGTGGCTTTTCCTGCTACTCCATTCACCATAGGGTATTCATATCCTTTTCCATCCTTCACCCAATCCTTCTTTTCTTTAACCGGCATCTCTTATATCCAAGCTATGCCGATGATCTGGAGGGTTCTATATACCTTCGAAAGGATCATTGAGCAGAGAGGGATTGATCTGGGGATGACGGAGTTGGCCGAGTTTTACGATCTTACCACTTTTGGCTCTTACCGGTATCTGCTGAAACGGAAAGCCGGGGAGGATCACCCTGTCTTCAAGGTCACCAAGAATGATCCTAACTGGAAGCGTCGTTTTTTCTTTGTTAGAAGGGATTCCATCCCGGATGGGAAGGATCTGCCCAAAGAATGGGCCACTCATGGTAGGATAGAGGATCCTCTAAGGATCATTGTCAGCCTTGTCCCATATGATGAGGATCACTAATATCTCTTTTTATTTCTTGTGCAGCTATATCCATTGCTCATCTGAAATTAAGCCCTGCTGCAAAAGAGAGAGTTCTAGCTTTTTAAAAAGCTTAATCCTGAAGTCAGAAGTTTCCAGGTCACCGTCCAAGATTCTCAAGAAGTATCCTCTGCATCTGCCACTATGTCAAGTAAGTATCCTTACAGAAAATAAATTATATGTAGGATTGTTTGATTAATAAAGCAACTTATCTTGTTTTTTGATTGTGTAGGTGCCGGAAAGTCTGCCAGGTCTGTCAAATCAGCTTCTAAATTTGGGTTAAGTGATCTTGCCAATGTTACGTCTTCAAAGAAGAAGGCTCCTGCTGCCAGTCCTTCAGCATCAGCTCTCAAAGCGTCTATCCGGGGCAAGGGGAAGAAGAGGAAGACTACTGAAGATCTACAAGGATTTCCCCTCCTCCGTCAGCAATTCCTTGACTATGTGAATGAGGTAAGGATCACTGCCCCTGTAGGTTATCCGCCTAGCATATCCTGCTTTTCTTGAGGATCATCTGATCCTATGCTTATCTTTTTCTTCTCCTGTTGCAGAAACTTGCCGAGATTGAGACCTATCTTGGCCATGTTGAGGACCAAGAGAGTCAGATTGCTGACCTTCAACAAATGGGCGTGCTTAAGGATCTCAAGATAGGAGATCTTGAGAAGGAACTCCGGGTCATGAAGGCTGAGGCTGCTCAGAGGTTGATTGATATGGATAACGAGAAGCAGGAGATCACCCAAGATGCTAAGGTCTCCGCGGCAATTGCTATGTATAAGATACAACTTCAGATGGCCGAGGAGGCTCAGGATCCTACCTTTGACAAAAGCTCGTGGGATGTTGAAGGTTGGAAGGCAAGGCTGGCAGACCTGGAGGACGAGGACGAGGCTGAGGAGATCCCCATGCTGGAAGGTGGTGATGCTGAGAAGGATCAAGGTGGAGATGCTGGTGGTGATGAAGCAGCGAAGGTGTAGGCTGCATGATTGGGCGATGATGGATATTTCGAGACTAGGCCGGAGCCCAATTTTTTAGGATTGGTAGTGGTTTTTTGTGGTTGTTGATGTTTGAAACAATTATGGTCTGTAATCTCTGAACAATAGTTTCTTAGGGTTAAGGATCCTGGATCCTTTGAACAATAGGTAGGATTACAAAAGGTGGAGGGATCCTCTGTTTGGGGGATGAAGCCTTTGTGATCCTGCCGCCTTTATTTCCTGCAAAATGCTAAGACCGCATAGACAATGGACACCCTTTGCCAACCCATGTGGACGGGCCACGTTTTGCTGGTAGAAATGTGGGTTGGCAATTTTGACAACTTTTTGAAAGGGTTAATGATCCTTTTGTTTAATAATATAACTTAACTTTTCTGGCTTATCTTGTGTTGTTATCCTTCAATAATCCTCTTATTTCTCAATTGCTATATTTGTTAAAATAACAAGAGTTGACAAAGTGTTTAATAAACTTAGGATATGATCCTGGATCAAATATCCTCATATTGAAAATTCTCAAAGTGTTTTAGTTCAAGGATCATAGGTTCGGTTGTCAAAGTATAAGGGTTGGTTAGGATAAAGAGTATAATCAAAAATAGTCAAGGATCATACCTGAGGATCCACGTTAGGATCCTAACCTTCAATCAAGACAATCATAGATAGTTAATAAGGATTAAGGACCCTTATATGTTTAGACTTCCAAAACCTGAAAAGTGAGATATAACTTGGGACTAAGCCAATGTAAAAGATAAATTAGTAACTGGGGACATGCCCAAAGTATAACTGAGAATGATCCCAGAGGATCACAGGGGACAAGCCCATAGGATAACTGGGGACAAGCCCAAAGGATAACTGGGGACAAGCCCAAAGGATCGTATGTAAACTGGAGTATGGCCCTTTCTGGCAACTATCCAAACTTAGTGACATGAAAATGTCAAAACCTTAGTGTTTTGGTCAAAAATCACACAAGGATAATGTAACCAAACTTTATGAAAACGGGGTATGATGCTTGGTTAATTATGAAAGTAAAGGATCACTTCTGTGATAAAGATGCAAAGACACGATGATTTATACGAGGAAAAAGCCCTTGATCAATGAATGATCTCCGGCATAAAAAACCTCGGGTGATGGCAACTACCGATCACCAACTTCAATATCACAAAAATATGATTACAACTTCGGATGATAATGAGCTGAGTACAAGGATCACTGAGTGTCTAAGTGTATGTGAGTTGTGTCGTATGTCGTGTGTGTTCTTCCGAATGAAGAAGAGTGGTATTTATACATGTGTAGGTGACCTATTTTAGGTAAAATGACTAATTATCAGCTCATTACCCCTTTAGAAATAAAGACAATCTAGCCTAAATTGCTGCCTATAAATCAAGCCTAGTTTCCATATCCTGTGCAACGTCTTTCTTCGATTAAGCTCTTGCCATATTTGTGAAGACGCGTTCCTGGATCATGGTGTCTAGAGCATATTCTGCTAGATGTTCCTGCAAAACAATATTGTATTGAGTGGAAGTGGCCGTTAGTATGAGGATCACCATAATCCCCCATGATCCTGATCTTGAAGTTCTGCGGAGGATCACTGTCTGCCAAAGAAACAAGGATCACTGGTTAGGATCATGTGTAAGGATCACCTATAATAAAAATTCAGCCCTAACAATTGCCCCCAAAATATAAGGAGTTAATTGTAAATAGACGAGTTATATTTTGTTTCGATCTTATCTCTAACGGGCGATTCCAAGAAACTAGCCGTTATGCTCGGACTAGCCGTTGTGATCATTACGTCAAAGATGTGACAATCCTGCAGATCATGATTATAAATAGGAGATAGGGTTAGGATCACTCTGCATTTAAGTTCGAGATATCTTCCCTTTATAATTACTACCGAAGACTGATCAGGTATCCTCTTCTTCTATCTTTTCCTTCTTTCTTCTCTTTGCTCTGTTTTTCGTTTCTACTTTGTTTCTGTTCCAAACATGTTGCTCCGGAATTCTCCGCACAAGGATTCCAAGAAGGATAGTCCCTTAAAAAGCCAGGGGATTATCAAGGATTCTCCTACGGAGAGGTGTTGCTTTAGTGATGCTCACGTAGACAAAATTCGTCATTGCTTTCCGGCGAATGCCGTTTTTAAATCCTTTGATCCTACTGCTTTGAGCGACTTTGTCTCGGATGTCTGGGTGGCTTTCCCTGCTACCCCGTTTACTATAGGGTACTCGTATCCCTTTCCGGACTTTACCCAGTCTTTCTTTTCCTTAACCGACATCTCTTACATCCAAGCTATGCCGATGATCTGGAGGGTTCTTTATACCTTCGAGAGGATCATCGAGCAGGAAGGGATTGATCTGGGGATGGCGGAGTTAGCTGAGTTTTACGATCTCACCACCTTCGGTTCTCACCGATATTTGTTGAAACGGAAAGCTGGGGAGGATCACCCAATCTTCAAAGTTACTAAGAATGATACCAACTGGAAACGTCGGTTTTTCTTTGTTAAGAGGGATTCCATCCCGGATGGGAAGGATTTGCCCAAGGAATGGGCCACTCATGGTAGGGTAGAGGATCCTCGAAGGATCACTATCAGTCCTGTCTCATATGATGAGGATCACTGACGTCTTTTTTTTCTTTGTCTTTTATGCAGCTATTTCCATTGCTCGTCTGAAATTAACCCCCGCTGCAAAAGAGAGAGTGTTAGCTTTTAAAAAGCTTGATCCTGAAGTTAGAAGCTTCCAAATCACTTTCCAAGATTCTCAAGAGATATCCTCTGCATCTGCCACAATGTCAAGTAAGTATCCTTATAGAAAGTAAGTTTTATGTAAGAGTATTTAATTTAACAAGGGAACTTATCTTGTTTTTGAATTGTGTAGGTGCTGGAAAATCTGCCAAGTCTGCCAAATCTGCCTCCTTGTTTGGGATTGATGATCTTGCCAAGGTCACGTCTTCGAAGAAGAAGACTTCGGTTGCTAGTCCTTCTGCTTCAGCCCCTAAATTACCCATTAGGGGTAAGGGAAAGAAGAGGAAAGTTTCTGAGGATCTTCAAGGATTCCCCCTCCTCCGTCAGCAATTTCTTGATTCTGTCAACGAGGTCAGGATCACTGCCCCTGTTGGTTATCCTGATGGTTTTTGAGGATCACCCGTGTCTGACGTTATATCCTGTTGTTTTTGTAGAAACTTAATGAAATAGAATTTTATGTTGGCCACGTTGAAGATCAGGATCGCCAGATTGCCGACCTTCATCAAATGGGTGTGATGAAGGATCTCAAGATCACTTATCTTGAGAAGAAGATCCGGGCTGTTAAGGATGAGGCTGTCAAAGCATTGATCAAGTTCGATTATGAGAAGCATGACATTACTCAGGACGCTAAAGTTTCTGCCGCGATAGCTATGTACAAAATACAACTGCAGATGGCCACGGAGGCTCAGGATCCTTCTTTTGATAAGAGCACATGGGACATTGAAGGCTGGAAGGCAAGGCTAGCAGAGTTGGAGGATGACGACGATGTTGAGGATATCCCTATGCTTGAAGGTAGAGATGCTGGTAAGGATCAGGGGGAGGCGAGTGGAGCTGGTGGTGATGGTGCAGAGAAGGTTTGAGCTGCAAGATTGGGCAATGATGGAAACTTCTAGACATAGCCGGAGCCCAATTTTTTAAATTTTGATAGTAGTTTGTGGTGTTTGAAACAATTATGGTTTGTAATCTTCGAACAATAGTTTTTAGGGTTAAGGATCCTGGAGCCTTCGAACAATAGGTAGGATTACAAAAGGTGGAGGGATCCTCTGTTTGGGGGATGAAGCCTTTGTGATCCTGCCGCCTTTATTTCCTGCAAAATGCTAAGACCGCATAGACAATGGACACCCTTTGCCAACCCATGTGGACGGGCCACGTTTTGCTGGTAGAAATGTGGGTTGGCAATTTTGACAACTTTTTGAAAGGGTTAATGATCCTTTTGTTTAATAATATAACTTAACTTTTCTGGCTTATCTTGTGTTGTTATCCTTCAATAATCCTCTTATTTCTCAATTGCTATATTTGTTAAAATAACAAGAGTTGACAAAGTGTTTAATAAACTTAGGATATGATCCTGGATCAAATATCTTCATATTGAAAATTCTCAAAGTGTTTTAGTTCAAGGATCATAGGTTCGGTTGTCAAAGTATAAGGGTTGGTTAGGATAAAGAGTATAATCAAAAATAGTCAAGGATCATACCTGAGGATCCACGTCAGGATCCTAACCTTCAATCAAGACAATCATAGATAGTTAATAAGGATTAAGGACCCTTATATGTTTAGACTTCCAAAACCTGAAAAGTGAGATATAACTTGGGACTAAGCCAATGTAAAATATAAATTAGTAACTGGGGACATGCCCAAAGTATAACTGAGAATGATCCCAGAGGATCACTGGGGACAAGCCCATAGGATAACTGGGGACAAGCCCAAAGGATAACTGGGGAAAAGCCCAAAGGATCGTATGTAAACTGGAGTATGGCCCTTTCTGGCAACTATCCAAACTTAGTGACATGAAAATGTCAAAACCTTAGCTAAGACGTGAACTATACCAGGATCATCGTGCGCTGCTGGCGGAAACTGGGGATAATCCCAAGGATAACTGGGGTTGTACCCAAGGATCTGTGGTGCTTTTGGAGATCTTTGACGATTTGCTGAAGATACCTGAACTATCATAACTCAAATGGTTTGTGAGTAGAGGATGAAGGATACATGATCCTTATCCTTAGGCAAAGAGTAAGAAAATGCAATAGTTTTAGGATAAGCATATTACCAGAGTAAGGATCACCGATATCTCCAGGATCCTTCAAGGATACTTCAATGTAAGGATCACATGCAGGAAGGATCATGTTCACATAAAATATTTCTTTAAGTGAACAGCATTCCAGGCTCTTGGTAACAAGTTTCCTTCCATGGTTAGCAACCTGTATGCCCCCTTTCCTGCTTCAGCTTCAATCAAGTAGGGACCTTCCCATTTTGGTGCTAGCTTCCCGTCAGCAGGATTGATAATATTTTGAAATGCTTTTCTCAACACCATATCTCCGACTTGGAACTTCCTTATCCTGACATTCTTGTTGTAGGCACCAGCCATCCTTTGTTGGTAGCTTGCCATCCTTATCCTAGCTAGATCCCTGTTTTCCTCAATAGTATCCAAATCCTGAGCTAGGATTGTAGCATTTTCTTCAGGATCACGAGCACTTGTTCTAGCAGTTGGGATCACCATCTCTGTTGGGATCACTGCTTCTGCCCCGAATACTAAAGAGAAGGGTGTTTGACCGGTGGCATTCTTGGGAGTTGTCCTATCAGCCCATAGCACATAAGGTAACTCTTCTGCCCATTTCCCTTTCTTGGATCCTAGCTTCTTCTTCAAATTGTTGATGATGATCTTGTTGGATGATTCTGCTTGACCATTGGCTTGTGGGTGAACTGGTGTTGATGTGATCATCTTGATTCCCCAACTGTCACAAAAGTTAGTGGTTCTGCTTCCAATGAATTGGGAGCCATTATCACATACAATTTCAGAGGGGATGCCAAATCTAGTTATAATGTTTCTTTTAATGAAGGATATGACTTCCTTTTCTCTGACTTGAGCGAAGGCTTCAGCTTCTATCCACTTGGAAAAATAGTCAGTCATGGCAAGCATAAATACTTTTCCACCAGGTGCTTTAGGGAGCTTGCCAACTATATCCATTCCCCATCTCATGAATGGCCAAGAGGATGGTATGGGGTGTAGTAATTCAGCTGGTTGGTGAAGGATATTGCTATGTCTTTGGCAAGGATCACACCTCTTAGCATACTCTATAGCATCCCTTTTCATGGTTGGCCAGTAGTATCCTGTTCTAAGGATCCTTGAGAATAATGCCCTGCCCCCAGTGTGGTTTCCACAATCTCCTTCATGGAAGTCCCTCAACACTTCTTCAATTTCAGGATCCTCAATACATCTTAAATATGGTCCTGCAAGGGATCGTTTATATAGCACATTATTCAAGATTGTGAATTGAGATACCTTGATCCTGAAAGCTCTAGGATTTTCTCCCATTGGAATCTCTCCGTTTTGCAAGTATTTCATTATTGGTGGGATCCATGATCCTGAATAGGGTTGAGCTTCTTCACTAGGGATTACTGCAGTATCCTCTACTATTTCCATGGCCACCTGATTTTCAATAGCAGGAGCCAGGATATGGATGATAGGGATACTTATATCTTCTGGAATCTTCAAGGATGATCCTAGGTTGGCCAATGCATCAGCTTCCGTGTTATCCTCCCTGGTACCTGTGTCAAGCTGAAAGAAACAAAAGAGAGTGCCAATTCTTTGACTATCTCTAAATATTTGGTTAGTTTTTCACCTTTAACAGCATAGGATCCGTTAAAGCGATTAGTGATCAATAATGAATCTACATATACGTTAAGATACTTTACCCCCATATCCTTAGCGATTTGTAAGCCAGCAATTAGGGCTTCATACTCAGCCTCATTGTTAGTTGCTTGGAACTCACAGGCTATGGAGTGGGGTATTATGTCCCCCTGTGGCGATTTTAGTAGGATCCCTAGCCCTGTGCCTTTGATATTTGAGGATCCGTCAGTGTGTAGGATCCAAGGATCCTTGGTCTCATCCAGCTGCTGGACCTCCAATTCTGCTTCCTTTTGTAGATCACTACTGAAATCAGCCACAAAGTCAGCTAGTGCTTGAGATTTAATGGCTGTTCTTGGTTCGTATCTTATATCATGGGCACTAAGCTTCACTGCCCACTTAGCCATTCTCCCTGACATATCCGGTTTCCTGAGGACATTCTTAATTGGAAAATTAGTTTTAACAACAATAGTATGGGTTTCAAAATAATGCCTTAACTTAGTCGATGCCATGATTAATGCAAGGATAAGTTTTTCGAGGTGTGAGTACCTGGATTCGGCATCAAGTAGACTTTTACTTACATAGTAGATAGGATATTGTGTACCTTCGTGATCCTTAACAAGGACAGCACTTACAGCGGTTGAGGATACCGCTAGATATAAGGATAACACATCTCCTTTTTCCGGTTTTGCTAATGCTGGTGCTGAGGACATATACTCTTTTAGGGCTTGTAAAGCATTCTCATGCTTCTCAGTCCATTCGAACTTCTTATTTTTCCTTAGGATATCGTAAAATTCTCTGCATTTTTCTGAGGATTTCAATATGAACCTGTTCAAAGCTGCTATCCTGCCTGTCAGTTTTTGAACATCCTTGGCATTGGCAGGTGATTTGATATTTATTAATGCTTTGATTTGTTCCGGGCTTGCTTCAATGCCCCTCTGGGTTACCATGTACCCTAAGAACTTTCCTGCCTTAACACCGAAATGGCATTTTGAAGGATTAAGTTTCATGTTGTAACTATCAAGGATATCGAATGCTTCTTCCAAGTCCCTTAGGTGATCCTCAGCTTTCTTTGACTTGACCACCATATCATCTATGTACACCTCCATAGTTTTTTCCAATTTGATCCTTGAACATCATATTTACCAGCCTTTGATATGTTGCACCTGCATTTCTTAGTCCAAAAGGCATGGCAATATAACAATATAAACCGGTTGGGGTCATAAAGGCTGTATCCTCTTGGTCAGATGGTTCCATCTGGATTTGTTGGAATCCAGATGATGCATCCATAAAAGTTAACAGTTCATGCCCCGTTGTTGCATCCACCATAGAGTCAATGTGGGGTAATGGGAAAGGATCCTTGGGACATGCCTTATTCAAATCAGTGAAATCGACACATACCCTCCACTTTCCGTTTTTCTTTTGGACAACAACCACATTGGCTAACCATTTTGGATACTTTACCTCTCTGATCATACCTGCTCGAAGTAGTCTCTCTACTTCTTCTTGGATAATGGCATTCCTTTCTGGTGCAAACTTCCTCCTTTTTTGATGGATTGGCTTGATAGACCTGTCAATGCCAAGTTTGTGAGTAATAATATCCTTAGATATACCTGTCATATCTTCATGTTTCCAAGCAAAGGTAGATTTTCTTCTTTTGAGGAAGGATATCATGTCTTCTTTCATCTTGCCAAGGATCCCTGATCCGATATAGATTTTTGATTCAGGATCACTAGGATCCAAGAGGATTTCATCTACATCTTGTTCCCTTGCCTCCAAGAGATTCCTTGGAGGATACTGTAATTGCTATTGCTCCCTTGGCTTCGAGGTTGGCTTCATAGATGAGGTATAACAATCCTTAGCCTCTTGCTGATCACTGTCGATCTTGATTATCCCCCATGGGCTAGGGAGCTTCACACATTGATGGTAGGTAGATGGAACTGCTTTCATGTCATGTATCCAAGGCCTGCCAAGGATAACGTTGCAACAGGACAAACAGTCAATAACACAAAATTTTTGGTAATTATGTAATCCTTCTACGTAGATTGGGAGTTTTGATGTCCCCCAGAGTTTTCTTCGTTTCCCCACTGAATCCAACAAGCACGGAGGATCTTGGTATGATGTCTGATTCTGGGATTCCCATCTTCTTCAGGACATCAAGCTGGATAATGTTCACTGAGCTCCCTCCGTCAATAAGGATCCTGCGGACAAAATGATTAGAGATAAGAGAGTGATAACTAGGCTATCATGGTGAGGATCCTGAATGTTAATGCGATCATCCTCATCAAATGTTATCATCTTCCCTTCTGAGACACTTGAGGTTCTAATAGGCCTTTCTCCATTATCCATTTTTGATTCTTTTGCATGTCTTTTGGCCGCTGAAAAGGATGTACCACAAATGTCTGATCCTCCGGATATGAAGTTAATCACTTGTGCGTTTGCCGGAGGTGCTGGAGCCTTTTCAGGGATCCTTTCAGGATCCTGGGTCCTTTGCTTTTTTCTCCCCAACAATTCTTTTAGATGCCCCTTGCTTAGCAGGTATCCAATTTCTTTTCTTAAGGCTATGCAATCTTCAGTTAGATGCCCGAAATCCTCATGGTATGCACACCATTTGGACTTATCTTAGTCCCGGATGGTTTATCATTCTTCCTGGGCCATCTGCTT